>NC_140663.1:32242819-33450319 GCF_054131305.1 Coturnix japonica
ATTTATATTCAATATATGAACACAGACTCACGCTTTCTCTCTTCCTAATAGCTGAACACTGCTAACAGTATATGATCATAGTATTATTTTTTTCCATAATCTATTAACTGGAACAGTAGGCTAACACAGCTTCAGTGATCTGGGACCTTAGTAAGAAGGCTGAGGAGTCATCATTTAGATCACTCCAGAGTCACCCTGCAGGCTTAGAGAGCATGATTTACTTCTTCAGCTTCCTCCTAGGTACATTCTTCAGCTGGACTAAAAACACTTCAAGAAATGTATTTCTTCAGACTTTGGCTTCACAGCACGATGACAGCTTAGTTTAACAGCTCTGAGGAAACACGTCTCATATAAAGAATGTGACTCTGTCCTCCACGCTGAGAAAAGTATGAAGCAAGGAACAGCAAAAAATAATAATAATTAAAAAAAAAAGAAAGAAAAGGTAAGAAAGCAAAACTTACCATTAAACACGTTACTAGAATAACAAAGATGCTGAGAAATATGACAACCGCGTAAAATCCTTCTTTGCTCCAGATTTTGTCTGCTTCCCGTTGGCCTTGCAAAACATTTTTCTTTATTAAGAAATAAAAAAGAAAGAGGAAGAGAGAAAAAAAAAGTTACGCAGTAGCACAGGCAAATGAAATAGCTCCTGTCAGGCACCAAACCCCATCTCCAGCAGCTGCAACTCATGTTCCTGAGCTGATGGCACTTACTCTGAGCCTCTGCCCCAGCCCAGCACCCTGCCCGTGTGTGGCCCTGGTGCCACGTCAGGTGATCTGAGATCTTCTCTGTAACTGCAGCTCCCACACCAGCAAAGCCTTGCTTTGAGGTTTAAGCTAACGAGGCTGGTGCTCTTCCTTGGAAACTACCTGGCCGACCAGGGGAAAGGGCAGAGCTTCAGCGTGGGCTGAGGAAACAACTCATGATGCCCTTTTCTCCCACCTCTTATCTCCTGCCCCACCGCCCACACGCCAGCCTCTGACCTGTTTGCACTTTACACAGTGACAGCAGGTGACTCGCTGCTCACCCGGGAGCCCAGGCGCCCTGCTGCTGCTGCCTTTACAACAGACACCTGCACGGATGTTACATGCACAGCAAAACTCCCATTACGCTGAAAGTACTTTCAGAATTCTACTAGCAGTAATTCTGAATGCGCCTCCAGTAATCTCATTATCTCTGGGTTCCTGCTGACCCTACACTTCTATGCACACTCAAATTTGAAGAACTCCTGGGGAACTCACGGAGATTATGAAACAATAATAATTGCACAAGCATGTATTTGTGGCTTTACTGTAGTGGCCTGAGCTATTAAATACTCAGAATTTCACTATGTTTCTAAATGTATTTGGTAGCAGAAACAGGGTATGTACGCTCTCAGCCCAACTGCAATATGTTATTTATAGGAAAGTATGCTCTCTTTCAGGAACTGGAACCTTCTGCTACTTGGATCCTTGACAGAAGATAAGAAGACATTGCTCTCCTCACCTCCATTCATATTTTTTTCCTCTCTTTAACTGCACATTCAGTACAGTACCGAGGGAAGAACACATATCTTAAGTCCTGTTTCCACTTGGCATGTTCAAGGTCTGCATGTTTCCCCTTCACTGAAATTCACAGAATGGCTTGCATTGGAAGGGACCTTAAAGAACATCAAGCTCAAACCCCCTGCTGTGGGCAGGGCTGCCACCCACTAGATTAGGCTGCCCATGGCCCCATTCAACCTGGCCTTGAAATCCCCCAATGGCTTTAATTATAGTTTTTGTTAACTAACGAGCTTCCTTCTCTTGGCATGCTGGCCCTCCTTCCTCCCAGGGACAATATGCTGGGGCTGAGTTGCCCTGTTACCACATAGGGAAGAGTTTGTTCAGGGATGACTGGCTGCTTGCTGGACCTGCACTACTGCAGGGACCCTTCGGGACTTAGGATAGACAGTTCACTCTTTTGGACATCAACAAATCAAGCAGGATCCTTGGGTTCACGAGTTCCCCAAATTCAGCTCTGCCCTGACGCAACTGGACTCATCTGGTAAGGCTTGCTGAGAAGGAGGAGAGAGTGTCCTGGGGAAGAGGGAATGCAAACAAATACTGGGCTGAATGCTGCACCCATGTACACATTCTCCTTTCAGTGCAGATTTGTGGCCTGCTCATTTTAAAAACTGGCAGGATAATGCTAATGCAGGAAATTCAGAGATCACACTGTCACAAGATGCAAGTGCAAAGAGAAGTATTGGACAGCATGGTAAATTCACAGAGAATTGCTTGCTAAAAATAAAAATGCATATGTATAAGCAGAATTGGGCTGCTTTCAGCATCATAAGTAGAGAGTTTTTCTTGAAAGTCACAGCACTGGGGATCAGCACAGAAATCCTTTACCTGCTGAAGTACAGGAAAAGAACTGTAATGGATAAAGTATTTCAATTAACCAAGATTCATTAGTGTCACTAATCTCCTGGTCTAACTGAGCAGCCTTCAGGAGAGCAGAATCCTTCCTTCAGCTGCTCCCCAGAGACAGAAGAGGCAGTGACCTCCAGCAACTGAGTCATTTCACTTCCATGATAAGAAATTGCTTTCTGAAATGTTAGCACTGCTAAGTCAGAACTTTGCTCTTGGGCCTGAGAGATCTGATAAGAGGGACAGCAGTTGCCACACGCACTGCAAATTGCTAACACCCAGGAAACAAGCTCACAGGACAGCTAAGTGCTGAGGGAAAAGCAAAAGAGAAGATAGGAAGAAAAGCTCAAGCTGAGCAACCAAAAGGCACAACTGGTAAAGGCACAAGGAATACAAGAGCACAGGGGAGCACCAGTGGCATAGGCCCTATCTGGTTCCAAATCAAGCCTGGCTACAGGGAGGATGGACACCATGTTCACTATCATGTCCATAATCCTTACTGTCTGACTCCATTCCATAAGCAGTCTCCACAGTCAGGTGAATGATTTAGGCAGAATTAGCCTGGTTCATAACTCAACACATAAGGTGGGGAAAAAAGCATTTTGTATTCTAGACAGTCCATACCTAGCAGGTTATTTCTACAAACAAGTGAAATGGGCAGCCAGCAAGAGAGACACCAGCCTGAAGCAATCACTGCAAAATCAGGAACTGAAAGATCCTGTCAAGATTTCAGGAGCTGCCAAGAAAGTTAATCCTTCTCTGGAAAAAAAGGTGAATGCTTAACTTGGGTCATTTAACCTCAACTACTTCCTTAGGCTGAAACAGGAATGAAAGACTGGCACATCACAGTTCAGACACCAGAGGAAAGGTTCTGTAGAGCTGGAGATCAAATTTAAGATCATATAGGGTTCACCGAAGTTCATACTGGGTTGCTTTAATTTTTCGGCTATTTTAACTGTGTTAACTAAGGAAGGTTTAGGAAAGACTGCTGAGAAATCACTTCCCTACAGAGAAACTACACAGGAACACCAGTGACCTCTTTGAACTCTTACCATGCCCTATGACGAAGCCTCCTCAAACACTCCAGCTGTGCTGTACTAAGCTATTGCCAAGGTCACCTTTCAGTTTCATGATGATTCTCTCCATTTCTGCATTCAGCCCTTACACGTGTGTGCGATGAAGTGTGATTTCATGGAAAAGCTGTCAGCCTGCAGGGCTCTCCTCTGTTTGCCAGTCAACTCACTGACTTATGGCTTCTGTATGCTTTAAAGTGCATGACTGCTTCCTTTGATTTCTTCTCAAGCAGCAGTTAATATCACACACTTCAAAAGCAAACAATAGAAGCTTGTGGAAGGCTGCCATAATTGTACATTTTGGGATTGCATAATTTTGGAATACATTCTTTCATGGAGATTTCTCCTTAGTCTACAACTCCCAGCTAGCAGTTAGTTGATCTCTGACAACACAGTAAAACTTACTTTACAGACCATTAACTTCAGTTATTCCTTCATCCAAAACCACTTCAAAGTTCTATTCTACTAAGCTCTGAAATTCAATAGTATTTTCTTTCTAATCTCTCAACACAATTTTAAGGCATTGGGATTCTCAGAATGTAATGACACAGACTGCATAGGTGTTTGGATTTAGTCCCATCAAGAAGCACCAGTTCAGCAGCAACTTGTTTTAAGGAAGTGTGCTCACTGCCCTCTGACACCACGGATCAGAATACAGCCCTAAATTCCACTTCAGATACAAACTTTATACCATAATAAAAGAATAAATGCTGCAGCTACAATAGGCCATTGGAAAAGAAGTGACATTGGCTTGGATCCCTGAAATGGCACCGACTCTCTTAAATTAAACTTTCATGTTTCCACAGAATCACAGAATGACCCGGGTTGGAAGGGACCTCAAGGATCATGTAGTTCCAACCCCCCTGCCTGGCAGGGCCACCAAACATACACATTTACTAGATCAGGTTGCCCAGGGCCCCGTCCAACCTGGTCTTGAACACCTCCAAGGACGGGGCATCCACAACCTCCCTGGGCAGCCTACACTTTCCCATTCTACAGCAGGCAGCAAAGGATTCCGGTGGTTCCTGCAGCAAAAACATACGGGAAATCTGCTCTTCTAACAGCTGCATAAGAAACTATGATGCGAATTTTGAGAAAAGTGATGTAACTGAAAAGAAATCCATCAGTGATTAATGCATCAGACAATTTGAATTTGCTAATGACTACCAGAACAAATGGAAATACAGTTTCAGGCACCTACATCCACCGAGAATTTTGCTGTTCATGTTATCACATGGGCTGACACTTTAGGAAAGTGCTTCAGTTCTCCACCCCAGTTTTCCTACCACATCTTAGTAAAGTTTCTTCTTTCTGCCACCACTGGCTCACTGCAAGTAGGAGTCTAGTTCACACTAAGCTCTGTTAGGAAGGGACAACTGGGCAAAGACAAGACAGGTACCTCAGAGATGGGCTGAGCTGCCTGCTGAGCGTATCTGGACTACTACAACTAATACTGGAGAAGAATTCCAGTCCTAAAACTTCCAAGCCACCATCTAGAAAGTGGAGGGTCATGCTTCCTTTCTGCACAAATACATTGCTAATGCACACGTAATACTGGTTGGGAAGAATTCAGAAATGTTGGTGGATGACTACAATTCATTCACTCATGATTTAGTTAGGGCTGATAGCTGAGTGAAAAGTAAATAAATGGTTAGTGGTTGAGCTGAGTAGTTGATTAGTTGCTTTTCAGCTGCTGCTCTCTGTTGAGTCTTACACATGCAAACAGATTACCAAGATTGAAAAGGAATAATAGGGTAAACAACAGCATAAAACTGCAAGATTTTTGCAGGAACAGGATTTTATCTGTACAATCTGCATGCAGCTGAAATATTAAAGCCTTTTGTTTCTCCAGCAGTATTAGAAAGAGAGAGGGAAGTAGAGTCTGCTTCATTTATAGAATGAAGCAGAACTTTCATAGAATTTTCATCTAATCATCCTTTTCTATAAGATAACCGCTGGTTTTCTACACTTAGTTTCAGAGATAAATGGCAAATACCTGAGAACAACAGACTACTATAGATGGGATTTTGATTTCAGCGCTTTATTTTGTTTTCCCCAGCATTTTTTCATAGTTTGATGATATTTCTCCATTCATCTATTATTCATAGATGTTCTTGTCCCACATCTACCTGAAGTGTTATTTGTAACTTAAGTACATAACCGTCACTCTCATATGTCTCAGTAGCAAAAGATATTATAACCTAAAGCAAGCCTAGCCTAGGTTGCAAGTGGGTAATAAAAAGGCCTCATTTGACTTTCAGACAACATCGCTTGGCTTCTTTTTTTTTTTTTTTTTTTCATTAGAACAGCTAAACCCAGTGAATTGCTTCATTTTCATAGTGTCAGGTTGCTATAGGTCATGTAAAATTGCACTGAACTGACACTGCTTTTATGCTGCCTTTTTCATACTGAAAATGTCTTCAAGATTCTTAAACAGGCTTAGAACCCCTAAAATGACACAATCATTTCCAATCAGCAGAAAAACAGATGAATATAACAGCTAGTACTAGCTCAACACTGGCTCAAGTATTGATTCAGACCTAGAAAAACATGAGCTCACAGAATTGCAGGGTTTAGAAGAGACCTCAAGAGATCATCAAGCCCAAATCCCTTGCTAAAGCAGGTACCCTACAATAGGTTAGAAGGAATAGAATAGAAGGAGACTCCACAATATTTCTTGGCAATTTGTTCCAGTGCTCCATTACTCTTACCATATAGAAGTTCTTCATGTTAGTCTGGAACTTTCTATATTCAAGCTTTAGGCCATTACTCCTTGACCTATTGCAAACACCACCGAGAAGAGCCTGGCCTCATCCATTTGTCTCCCACCTCCCTTTAGATACTTATAAATGTTTATCAGATTTCCCCACTCAGTCTTCCTCAGGCTGAACAGACCCAGGTTACTCAGCCTTTCCTCACAAGGGAGATGTTCCAGGCCCTTAATAATTTCTGTGGCTTTTCACTGTGTCCAGTTCTGGACTCAGTAGTCCAAACATAGCCTGACCAGGGCAAAGTAGAGGGGGAGGATCACCTCCTTGTACCTGCTGGCCACATTCTTTTACTTAAGAAGTAATTTTAAAGTAACTTAGCAGGACTAGCTGTGTAATTCTTGTACAGTAGTAATGCCATCTTAGTTGGTACGTTCCCAGCCTTGTTCATGAGAACCTCAGCCTAAGAACTACTGTGGCACTAAGATCTACCAAATCTGTAACAAATTACAGGTTAGAAAGGCGATAACCAACCTCAGGGGAGACCTCTGTTATTCCAAACTGTGATAAACTCTGATGCAAAATGTTGATATTAAGTGAACGCAGAACTTCTTCAGATGGGAGTGCATCAGAAATTCCTGGCTTTCTGTTCAAGGGAGACACAAACAGTTCCACACAGTTCTTTCTGCCCTAGAAAAAATAATAATGATAATAATAATTAGTATAATAAAAATATTAAAAAAGAGAATCATAGGAAGGGTCTGAGACTAGATAATCTCTTCTGCATTCAGATTTTAACTATATCTCCAGAAATGAAAGCATGGAATAGAAAGACTGCATCCAGCTCTGTGAGGAGAGCACACATATTCCCTGACTCCTTAAATTCCATCACAGTGTGCAGGAAAATGCAAATTCTATATATGACCAAATGTGCTTTGTCTCATTTACTGCTGACAAGGCCTTAAAACCACTGAACAAGACAAGTCAGTGAAACAAGGGAAGGAGCCATAGATGGGGACAAGGGCAAAGACCCAGGAAGTATTTTAACTGATGGTTCTGATCCCTGCTGAAGGGCAGCTCTGTTTTGGGTGCTAGACCTTAAACAAGAATGCTTAATATAATGCCATAGCATTCTGGTGTTGCGTTCTAATCCCAGGTATACGTGTTGTGAATACACACTATAACAAACTACTAAGTATTTTCAGTAGACTGCAGTGTAACTTCCTAGGAGAACACAGTGAAATGAAAGGATGCTTAAAAAGTAAGCTAGACATACCAGCTTCCCCCCTCCATTAATGTGCACCCTGATTTTGTTGTTGTCGTTCTGGCAGTGCAAATGGTGCTATGTTAGAGATGTCAGGATCAATGACTGCAGCAGAGCATCAAAAAGAGAGATTGCCAGAGAGTTCCTCTGCTTGGTTGTGATGGTCTGAGACTAGTGTTGATGTCCACAAAGGATGTGCGAACCCAACTTGAGTGCTTACCTCACTTCAGTCATTTAAATCACTTCCAAAGTCAGTGCAGAGAGTCTGCTTCCCCAGTGAATGACTGAATCCATCCTAAAATAACCAGGCACTCTGTGTTTCTTCAATCACCCTTCTCCACATTGCCTTTGGAGGAAACCTACATCAGCAGCTCAAACTCAACTGATTGAGATGAATTTTGATGTGCCCAGCTTGCTTGCCAGCACTCTGCATGCAAAGATCTGGCTCATGGTAAAAGAATAGGAAGCGAGAATGGTGCCTCCTAAGCTGCGAATTTTTGACTTTCTGCCTGTGATTTTAAAAGCAAATGTGGCAAAAGATTGTGTTCTTCCTACATCAAAAAAAGACAGTAACTCATAGCAGCATTCTTCAGATGTTGAGAAGACTAATTAATTAACAGTACTTAATATATTCCGAGCTCTGTGCAGGTTCAAAATACTATTACCTCTTCCCTTAGATCAAATGAGAAGAGAAGACAAAAAAACTATCAGCCAGCAGGAAAATGAATAGCACTTTTCTATTGCTTGATTAGATAATAGCCACAGAGCAGAGCAAGAAGGCAACTAAGGGATTAGGTGTGTAGAAATATGTATCTCAAACTGCAACATTCCTTATGTAGTTTTGGTTTTCTCTGAATACATCTTTCATTTGAGTTAATACAAGGGACAAAGGAGAATCAGCATCACTTGTCAGGAATGAGTGTCATTCTGGCAAACATGAAAAGAGCTGCTTTGCATTCCCGTTCATCTTCTCTGCTATACATCTTGTGTGATCCTTTATCCCAGAGAAATTATTTGAAGGAGTTTTATAGTCCTTTTTGATGTATACAATCCTATCAAGCTATCAAGGCAGGCAATACTTTTATGTTGAACCTGTCAGCTTTCTTCCCTAATGTTGACTTGTAGGTAGAATAATTCTTTTTTTTTTTCCAGTGCAACATGAATTGAATGCTAGCAACACACACATGGCACTGGTTTTTCTTTGTTTGCTTCATGGCTTCACTCTCAAAAAATAAATAAAAATACAACAGCATTAAGAATGTAAGCTCTCAACCATCCACAAAAAACATACAGGGAAAATTGTTTTTTAAAACATCTTCACTGTAGGAAGGAAATTTCTTCTACAAAAATGATGTGTTAGCATTGAGTATAGGCTGCTATTTCTAAGTAGTAAGTAATGAATATTAATATTGTGAGGGGACATTTAATTTACTAATGGACAGTCTGATGGTAAACTGTGAGGATGCCTTCAAACAGCAGAAGCGTGTATCTTTTAGGCAAGATTCAACCTCTGTAAAACAAAAGTGGCTTTTGGTGAATGTGATGTAGAACAGCACTGGAATGCAAAGTAAGGGATAAGAAAACTTCTTACGAAGAAGACACAAAAGAGATTTATCTGACTTCATTTTCTCTAGACTGTATCTGAGAATGGTTTCTTTACAAAAGAAAATTTAAATCATTTTGTAATGGAGATCCATTTTTCTGTAGTGCGCTCCTGGAAAAAAAAAAATCCATCAGAAAAATAAGTGTCTTTCTGTCTTTATTGAAGCTCCCCATGATGTCATGATAATAAATAAGAGAATTCTAAATCACCAGGTAAATGTTATTGTACGTGGCCTTTTGCTACTTACAATGAGTCTGTTGATGTGAACTTGCTGAGGTAACAGTCCCAGCGCTGCAGCCACTCCTTGGCGAAATATCCGAAGCAACGTGATATTCAGCTTGTTTATGTCCATTTGCAGTGTCTGAAAAGCAAAACCAGTTCAAATGAACTCCTTGCTCAACACATTCAGTCCTAAACATACCTGATCTCTTGGATGCTTACTACTTGCTTTGTTTTTTTTTCCTTTTTCCTAGAATGAAAACCAGTGCAATCTACTTGGGTTGCAACAAGGAACAAACCTAAAGGAAAAATGTAAGCATCTTAAACACTGCTTTTAGCAAAGTACTGCCTTTTCTCAACAAGATTCAGAATAGATTCCAGACATTTTTGGCTAAATTCCTCAGCCAAGTCACAGTGCTCAAGGTAACTCAATTGCTCCATTGACAATGAAGACACTGAGCAGCAATTTACCCTTAAAGAATGAGATGTTGGATCTACACAATGAAGATTACCTTTGAATATTTTTCTTAAGAGTTTCTCCCTGCAGGTAAAGAGTGGATCATACACAGTGAAATTACACACCTTCTATTTTGATTATCAATTTCTGAGATCAAACAAAACAAACAAACAAACCGAAAGCACTCTGGATACATTCCACATGATTGAATTTCCCAAACTTCATCATCTCAGGCAGAGCAGGCTATTAATTCTTAGCTGAGATGAACCAAGGCATTGAAACATTTTCTGTGTCAGAACTACCACAAAATTTAAATATTTCCTCAGGTTCAAATCCTTCCTGTGAAGTCGATGGAATTTTACCCAGGAAATAATTAAGCTTCAGATCTTTTTCCCAGAAGACCCAGATACATCTGCACAGATGACATATGGCGGCCAACGCTCCCATGTGGCACTCAGGGGACCCTTTCTTGGCTTCCATGTCCCACTTGTGGACAATACACAGTGGAGATGAGAGGGGAGGAAATGTGTTGGATGGTCTCAGGTGGCCTACAGCATTTCTGACAGGGCACTGGCTCAGGAACTTATCAGTTTCTGACTGAGACAGTTGACTTGAGCTTAGAAAAATGATTTATTTTAACATTCCTCTTAAAGCTACAGGGCAGTTTACTGCTCTGAGGAGCCAAGCAAGGATTTCTCCTTCCTAACCAGAGCGGCATAAAAAGAATTAAATATCCATAGGTCAGACACTACATCATGAACATGGCTATAAGCAGAAAGAAATATCACTTCACTCAGAAAACAACAACAACAACAAAAAACACCCAAACCAAAACAAAAAAAACAACCCCAAACTATGCATTTTGACTGCTGTTATTTGAGTGTTTATAATTTATAACATACAACTGAAAATAAGCAGCTTTTTTCTTCCACTATCAATTTGATCTTTGCATTGGTATTGTTTATTTTTATTTTAATCACTTTTTTTTTTTTTCTCCTTACACTAATGGGATCGTCAGGTCTTGATATATCAGCTAAGAATCATAGAATTACTCAGGTTGGAAAAGACCTCAAAGATCATCAAGTCCAACCTCAGCCTAACCATAGTACCCTAACTCTAACAACTCTGCTAAATCATATCCCTGAGCACCATGGCTTTTAAACACACCCAGAGGCCACCAACTCACCAAACACACCCACTCAACCAACTCCCTGGGGAGCCTATTCCAGTGTTTAACTACCCTTTCTGTAAAGAAGTGTTTCCTAACGTCCAACCTAAACTTACCTTGGTGCAACTTGAGGCCATTTCTCCTCATCCTGTCACCAGTGAGAAGAGACTTGCCCCGCTCTCACTGTAAGCACCTTTCAGATACTGGAAGAGAGTAATAAGGTCTCCCCTCAGCCTCCTTTTCCCCAAACTAAACAACCTCTCCCCGTAGGGCTGATTTTTCAAGCCCTTCACAAGCCTCATTAAGATCTGCTCTCAGCATACTCATGTGCTTTAATTTAACTGGAAGAACTATAGCAGTCCTCACTTTCAATGACCCATTCTACCTTGGCATTTTCAAAACAGTCTCCTTGTTTCTTCCTGAATTAGACCATCTTGAGTGGCTACAAAACTTCTCCAGCTTTGTCACTTAAACATAGGAATACTGAGAGTGGAGACAGACCTTCACCAGGTCTGACCATTGCTTCTGCTGATGGTGCTATGAAGCTGTCTCCACATAGAAAGCTGACAGCCCAAGGGGCCTGGGATAAACATAATGGAGAGCTAATGCTGAGACAGGGGGCTGTTGTGTGAATAACTAGACATCCATTAGGATGGAATAATGAAGGAGAAAACACTTGTCTGAGCCAATGACCCTGAGTTACAGGGGTGATGCCACCTGTTGTTACTGAACAAAACTAGAAAGGGTAAAATAAATACATTTACTTAAGTATGTGTAGACATTAGATCCCATTAACTGAGATGCTGTTACACAGCACATTAAGTGCTCACTGACAAAGACATAGAAATGAAACATCTAGAAAAATATCCAGTTTCAGATGAAAGATATTAAAGAAGCTGAAAGAAGGTAATGTCCACCTAATAAATTTAATATACTGGGATTGCAGCCCATCTTATCCAGGGACAATAAAATGCAGTGAAACTCCATTATCTTCAGGAGAGTCCCATTTCATTCTACCCAGCCTGAATTTGGTGCTATTTGCCTTGCCATTTGTTGAAGGAATTCTCTTCTTAATTGCTGATGCTGCTGTGAAGTTTAGTTTCTTGGCAATGACAGTGAAAAGTAGGTAAGAGGAACACAGACTGCCCTTTTCCACATCAGGCAGCACAGGGGAGCGCATTTGTCTCAGTTTGTCAGGAAGAAGCCTAACAATCCAGAACATGCTGCTTTGGGAATGGGATTTCTAACAGAACCAGTGAAAAACAGCCTCCAGAAATGCCAGATAGGACCCTGTGAGCTCCTGCATTACAGCAAGCAGCATATCAGCGCTCTGTTCTCTTAGCCTCCTGTTTGTATTGGACTCTTAATAACAGAAGAGGAATGGAATAGACTGGAGACACAAGTTCAGCATCCTGTGGCCAACTTTGGATGCTAATGGAAAATGACAGGAACAAGGCAGGAATACACTCTTTTTCAGATTACAAGAGGGGAAAAAAAACAATACCAAAAATCCTCAAGTCTTACCTATTCCCATCAGTCAAACAATTCTAAAACATTATTAAAATGTTTTGTTTGAGCATAAATTTAGAACTAAAAAAACTGGAATAAGGTTATTGTGCCGTTCTGATGGCATACCTTGATACCGTGTTAACTACAGACCATAAAGATGGGATTAGGATAGAAATTGATACTGGATGAACTGCAAAAGCAGCAGTGCTGGAGAAATAGACAAACAGTGCAAGCCTTCATTAAGAGAATCACGCCTAGAATGAAAACCTGCCCGATCACCTGCAGATTATAACTGCACAAGCAGAACCATTATATATCCCAGTACTGCCTTCAATAACATGTGAAATTAACCACTGTAAAGTAAATGCATAGCAGTAAATAAAGAATAAGCACAGCTATACAAGGCATGCCTTACTGCGGTACTCCAGTTACTTCTTTTGCTTTGGAGAAGCAAGGAACATACATCCCAGTCAGACAGCACCAATCATTTACTCCTGCTCCTCAGCAGTGTTTACTACCTCTTATAGCCCACTCCCCAAGGAGCTCAAGCTTCTGGATCTGCTACCTCTGGTGGTAGGAGTAATTTGCAGAGCCCAGAGGCAGATGCACCAGAGGACTCAGGTCCCCCAGCAATTACAGATCTGGATATTGCAACTGTAGCAACAGTTTCTAGGTGTATCTGATCTAAGCAAACAGGGAGCTGAGAATGAGAGATTTCTGCTTGCAGTGGAAAAGAGCCCTAGGGGAGGAGGTGGATGGTTGAAGGGGACTGGGATAAAAGCGTCAGGGTTAGGTGGGCTAAAGTCAAGGCTGGGGTTAGAAAGATTTTCAGAAAAGAAAATACAGCACAGAAAAACACCAAGGACCATCCACAACCAAGATACTACAGGGACTTTTTGATGCTAAAGGAAAAAAAGAAGATATCATGAAAAGGACCAAGCATAACTCAGATTTTAAAATAACTTTTTTTGTGAACTATTACAATAAAAGTTCAGATATGCCTCCCTTTCTTATCTTTTCTTTCTCATCAGTGATGTTTCTGCAATGAGCCTTGGAAACACCATCCCTTTCCATATATTGACTACTCCAGTTTAAAATCCTCCTGACCCCTCAACTACAGGTGTTCTCTCAAGCCTCCAGCAAACCTGGAAGCATAGGAATAAACAACAGTTTAAAAACAAACCACCAAATTCTTCAACCTAAACTAATCAATGATTTTACATCCTAGGAAATTTTTAAAGTACTGTTGCTTCATGACAGTCATTTGAGTTAAGGATATCCCTACATTCTCTCCAGTAACAACTGTCCTGCTCCAGTGGCTTGTACATGGAGAAGGAGATGAGTGCTGCAGAGAACAGATGAGGAAAGGCAGGTAACCATGAGGATTTTAAGACAGGGTAATTGTGCCAAGGGAGGTTCAAGTTGAATATTAGGAAAGAATTCTTCTCAGAGAGAGTGGTGAGGCATTGGCACAGGCTGTGCAGGAAAGCGATGGAGTCACAGTCCCTGGAGCTGTTCAAGAAACAGGGAGATGTAGCACTGAGGAATATGGTTTAGAGGCATGATAGTGATGGATTGATGGTCAGACTAGATGATCTTAGCAGTCTTTTCCAACCTTACTAATTTGATGAACTGATGTGAACTTCTATGCAGGCCAGCATCACACAACCAGAGCAAAACAGAACGACAACACAAACCTCCAAAGATACACTGCCCTAAGCCAAACCCGTGGTGAAGGCAGCTTTCCCTTCTCTCCCATTTACCACTCTTCCTGCATCATTCATTATTTTCATCAAGAGTAGAAGCCTGCCTATGAAATCCACATTGCATTCTGAATTATGGCTGCAAGGTAAGATACAATTGTTGAGAAGCAGTTTACCTGCTGTTCATATAAATTCTCCCAGGAATAGAATCAACTGTTTTTGGTGATTAAAGGACTTTCATGTTTCTTATGTATTAGCAGCTGCCTGCTGTGTTCTACTGAAACATTCATACATTATATATTTCTGCTGCAACACAACATGAATACAAATATTGAGAAATTTAAATATTTCTAGGGTCACAGATCAATTGCTGAAATACTGCGTGGGGAGTTTTGACTATTCTACAACAGTGAAAATCGCCTCAAATAGTGGAAAAATTGCAGGCACGTGTTTGAGTTTATAAGAATCAGCATTGATAAATGCTCTACAAGTCTCTCTCTTGCTCTGCCAGGTCTCTGTCCTGACCTGGAACACACTCTGTCGGGTAAGTCAGTCAGTTTTTGATGAGGAGACAGCAAGGCTGCAGGATATGCTAATGTGCCAAAAACAAAACAAACCAGATTTCATATGTAGGCTGCAAAAATTTAAGTGCCCTTGTCCAAAGAGCATTTGGGTGATGAGAAAAAGTATTCTAAATTGGTTCCATATAAATGCAAGTTGTAGGAATGGGATACTTTGATTGCTTCAGCCCTGATTACTTCAGGAAGTTCTGTATATTTGGATGCTGCTTTTCAAGATGTAACATTGCACAGTTTCATTCTTTTTATTATTAGGAAAAGCAACAACCCACAGAAGATTTTACGGGAAAATCTTTTTTAAAAATAAGCATAACACTGCCCAGATTCATATGTTTCCTAGACAGCCTTAAAGAACATCTTTGACTCTTGATTAATTTTTAGTGAGACCAGATAGATTTAATTTACTATTATTATTATTTTTGGCATGAACTCTCTGAAAGAAATCATAGGCAGAGGTAACACTTATTGGAAATCTGGGGGTAATCTAGACAGTTAACACAACTATATGGTCTCCTCACATGCTGATTTTCAAGTACCTGGGCATTCAAATATGAGAAAATCAGAATGTATTTATTTCATACTGTACAGTTAATCCATAGAGCTTTTTACCACAGGAACTTGCTGAGGCCAGAAACTGAACAAGAGGCAGAAAAAGGACAGCATGTTTAGGTAGATGGAAAAGTCACCAATATAACAGAAAATACAGACAGTACAAAATTATGATACAGTTGAAACCACACCTTTTAACTAACAGAAACCAGACTGAAACTTAATTAAATGAATCATAATTTAATGGGTAGAGTCATCATCCCTGAAGGTACTCAAGAACTGTCAAGACGTGGCACTGAGGAACATGGTTCAGTGGGCATAATGGGGATGGGTTGATGGTTACACCAGATGATCTTAGTGGTCTTTCCAACCTTAATGATACTAAGAAAGGATGAGCCCCTCAATCTGTTCACAGAAGGGGCTGACATGAAACCAGAGTGCTCCACTGGCACCCATGGCTTCAGCTGGCAAAGTGACTTACGGTGGGCAGGCACTGGCAGAGTTGGTTTGTCTCAGCTAGGACACAGACTTACACTTTTCATAGGAAGAAGAACCAGTTTCTCTAAAGAGATCAGTTAATTTGGGGCTGATTTGACCAATTCTGTAGGAAGCATCACGAGCTCAAAGGTCTCCATCTGTGATGACTGGCCTCCAGCCAGCATTCTCTGTGATTTTACATCTATTGGGCAGTGAGTCAGCTATAGAAAGATCCCATGACCTTCATGGATGATTAAAGCATATAAGAATGCATTCAGCTGCCTATTAAGGACAAAGTTCATTAACACCTCTCTTCACAAGAAACACTTCAATTCCTAACAATCCTGTGTTATGTATTAACCTCCGGGCTTACAGCCTTCAGCTAGGGGAAAGACTCAGCTACTTCAGTGGGATTTGATGTCATTACATCACAAGATAATGTCGATGTACCAATCAGATCTGATGTTAAGGCATAGAATAGTCTTGTATCTATCTTCTGATAGCAACCTCAGAAGGTAGGTTATTCCATTCTCCTTATATCATAACTCTAACACAATTTGATATAGTTATTGAGATGACAGAGAGTGGTTAGGCTGTTGTAATGCAATAGAAAGTGCAGCACTGAGAGCAGAGTAGCAAAGTCCTAAGCTACAGCATAAGAGGACTTATTCAAATAAAGAAAACAATCTGCTTACTTTTAAAAAGCCTCAGGTAACTAAGAATCTCCTTGCTTCCACTGCCAACCCTTACATGAGGAAAGGGGTGGATCCATTCCTTCTGGTTACTCAGAGGCATTGTGCACACATGAGCTCCCCTGGGTTGGCCCTGCTTTCCCACCAGGTGCTCAATCACTGCTTCAGGCTGTGACTTAGCATTTCTGCTTCAACTGTCCTCAGTGGTCACAGCATTTACTTCTTTACCTTCAACCCTTTCCTGTGACATCATTAATTCACTAATCATTCACTATATATTTGGAGGATAGAAGGTATGTATGGTGTCTCATCAGCAGCTAGAGAACTATAGCTTATATGAGATTACCATCCATAGCCCTTATAATAATTTTATTCACAGTGCAGTATAAATATATGTGTAGCCCAGTAAAGTGAACAGGATGTTTTCTGAGTCAGGGAGTTCTAGAATCCCATATTCTAAATGTTCAGTGAGATGCGTACTTGTCATTGCTGGAAGGGTGTAAGAGAAGAGAAGGCTGTAATATCATAGGATACAGGTTTAAAGCAACTCTGCCATTAAAAAGTATCAGTCCCAGAAACTCTTTGCCTGTGGAAGCCCTTCAGCAGAGGGAAGGAGAGGGGAAGGAGACTGCCCTAATGCTATTGAACCCCATTGGTGATTTTCTAGAGCTTCTTTGCAACAGAAGGAATCTTCTGCTTCACCATGTGGTGAAATGTAAGTATCTGGTGGTGAAAGGAGCCAATGTTCTCCCACGGGTGAAGATGTACTTAAAAAAAAACAACAAAACAACTACTCACAACAACACTGAACCTATTTTGGAATGTGCTAATCTGTGAGCATTTGCAATTACTAGCAGGAATGAGAGACCATAACTTTGCTGAGCCTCTAGCCTTAGGAAGTCTCCCTCAGTTTATCTGTGTCAGTTCCATGCCTATAAAATAGGGATGATAGCACTTGACTGTCTCATAGGAGCGCTGCTAAACTAAGTAGTCTATACACTGTAGGGAAAAGATGGGGAACATATATGTAGGACTGAACTTCTCAACTTTCATATTTTACAACATCTCACCAAAAAGATAACTCTGGTCTTTGTTTAGCTGTGTGCTACGTTTCTTCAAGGACTGGGATTTACTTTATCACAAATGATTTCAGCAACCTTAAAGTAACAGCTGAAGTAAATTTCAAAGCCGTGACAGTTCTCTTGGCTTTTTCTTTCTTCCATTGACCTCTCCCTGCCCTGCTCCCTTCTATTCCCTGAGATTAAGTTAGAGAGTAGAGAGTGGCCAAGATGATGGAAAAGCACAAGGCAATGCATAAGGAGGTGGAAACATCAGGAGCTGAAAGAGCTCAGCTGAACACTATACTCAGCTGAGCTGTTTCATCCTCTTTGTTCTTTGAGGGGCATGTATAACGAGTTCCATAAAATTGTCCTATCTGTCCCTTTTGAATATTACCCCCAAAAATAATTCTTTCCATTACAAAAGAAAAGCATGGCGCTATTATGTCTGTTAAAACTTTTTATGCACAGCATGATTGTACCAGTCACATCCTATTTCATCATCTCAAGGCCAGCAGTAATCCTCAAAGCTAGCAGACTCTTTGAGCACAGCACTTTTTAATACTTTTGTTTTTTTCTGTCGGTTTATTAAATGTCTAGATAGAGCCTGCCTAAAGCTTGAAATGCCAAAGAATCAGAACCAACTCTCCTTGCTCCTTTTGTAAAACCCTAATTTCAGCTATTTCAGTTTTATGTTTCAAATAAGTCTTAGTTACCAAAGCTTAAATTCCCATCACAACTTTTTAAAGCGGTTCTTGATATATCAAGATCTTTTCCAGGAAAACATTGGTCAAAAACAAACAAACATCAAAACAAAACAGGATTGCCCTTCTTTTTATCTTCAGAATTTTAAATGTGGTTTATAGGGGGCTGATTATTTAACCTTGCATAATAACAAAGAATGAAACTGGAAACCTACGACAATACGGCAACTTCCAAATTCTTCAGGAACTGATGTGGCCAAAAGACTCCCACTGACTCACTCTCCTTAGTAAACCTTCTCTTTGCTTTGAAAATCAAATACAGACTTCAGTACTGCTCACATCCTAGCTTTCTCAGGCCTTTAATTTCAGAGGCACTTGTTATTGATAATCTCAGATGAGCAAAATCTGCCTGAACACACACTATGGGAATGTTCCAGAAGAAGGGAATGTTGTAGAAAGAGGCAAGTACTTTCTTTGTTGTTGTTTTTAAACATAATTATAGTTCTCTGCTGTTCCTGGGTATATGAAAACTTGAAATATATCAGAAAAAATATATATTTTCTGAAGATATATGCTTGACTGGATTTGAGATATTTACACAAAAGACTCTTCTTGTAGGGTTTCTGCATTGTGTGACTGCCTGTGTCCCAACACAATCTGGACCATTTGTCCACTACCACCAAGATTTTCCAAGTATGAAGCAATTCTCTTGCCTACACTCTTGGGAAATCAGGATTTGGGTGTTTTTTGTTTTTTTTTTTTGTTTTTTTTTTTAATGGAAACAAATATCTAGCAGCAAGGCCTCTTTAGTGTGACACAACACAGCAGTGTGTTTTGGGTCTTTATCTGCTTTCAAGCTTTTAGTTCACTGAAGTTCGTATATAGCTATTACCATTACCATAATCACACATAATTGGAATAAAACATACATAACCGACTGTCCTCCATCTACTATAGCATGATCTAAATGCAGACAGTACATGGCACCCTCATCATTTCTGTCTTTTCATTCCTTTAACTATGAACTTGAAGTGAAACAAAGCAAAAACCTTGATGACATGCTTTTTCTAAGACAAAACTCTGATTACTTTGGGTTTTATTCTAGTTGGGTTTCATGTGCCTGGCTGTATGTTTTTTATCTCAGTTCTGACAAAACTATTAATGATTGTGTGTGATCCTATAAGCTCAGAGACTGGAAAGAAGATGAAAAGACAATCCCATGGCTTTGGCAGCTGACTCAAGATCTTTGAACTCCTGAAGTTGCTGATACCAAATGTATCCAGAGGTTATGATGTACGAATTCCCTTTTTCCTGAGCAGCTGGACAGACAGAGGATTTTTCTCTTCTGTTTAGTACTGAAAAGAGAAACTATGGATTAAGGGAAAACACTAACTCCAAATCTTCTAAGATCGCTAATACTAACATCAATATCATATTTTTTATGAGAAGTTCCAGGTTTGGGTTCATAGCTTTGGAAACCTCACAGCTATAATACGTCCCAAATGTCCCAAAGTTAGCAAGTTTTCTAACTGGACCATTGTAGAAGTTTTAGAAAATGGTTTTTAGTCTTAATTCTGAAACTTTAGTTTAGAGATGTTTCCATGTGTGAGATAAAAACGAAGAAGTTGTGGTGCTTTATATAATAACTCTAAAACGACTGGGAGGCAGAGCCCAGTTCATGCATCTTCAATTTCTTTCTAATGATTAGGGTCAGAAGAGCATCCTGCATTAGTTTTTTTGTTTTTTTTTTTTCCTTAGAACAGGCAACACAGCTGTCAAACTGAAAAACAGAAAATGTTTAGAATGGAAAAAATGCCATTTTTGCCTTTTATATTGATAACTGATGACCATTAAAAGAGAATTCTGAAAATTGTTTACATGTACTTCTCTCATTCTCCTATATACATGAAAGCATACAAGCTAAATTAAAATCCACTTTTTGTATCCCCACTACCAGCTGGTTGTTAGAATAAATAGTATCTGTGACTCACTGTCATATTACAACAACTCCCTTACCCTCCCAAAAGAATAAGGAATTTAGCATTTTGAAGAGTGCAGATTTCTTATCGACAGTCATTTCATGGATGCCCGACAGGTCTTCTATGATTTATTTGTTAAAAAAGTGGCAGACTTTTCATTTAAGAATTCAAACGTGAATATAGTTGAAATATCAAAGTCATTTTGCAAACTAATTAACTGTTTGTTTTGTACTTTGCTCAGCTTGCCCTTTAATCTCTTCCCTGCCCTGTGCAGGGAGTTGTGTGAGTGAAAAAAATGAATGGAAGCTCCCCCAAAGCATTTACACGACACTAGGGATTCTGATGGCTTGGCTTCTTAGTCGTGTCCATACTTTTATCATTAAAGAACAATGTTACAGCATTTTAAATTCTTTTTTTTTTTTTTTCCTGATGTGTTTTCTGTTTTGTTATTCTTCAAATTTTTTTAGTATTGTGATTTCAGTCGCTGTGTGAATGCTTTAGAGCCGTTTCCAAAGTCCAGATTTTGGCCTCTTGGCGTCTGACAATCCTACTCCCATTCAGAGAAGTATCTGAGCAGCAAAGTAATTCAGAATGAGGTAGCAGTCATTATTTTGGTGAGTAAAAAACTCTTTTCCTTTTTTGATTATTGCTTTTTTTTAAACAACATTCAAGCACCAGCTTTCCCAAAGTGACCACCACCAGTGCCATCTGTGTTTGTGAGAAGAAATACTCAGCTTCTCAGAAGCTGGATGCAGGGCTCAGATCCAAAGAGATTCCTGTGCTACACACCGCAGCAAAACAGGCTGGGTCATGATGACAGAAGAGTTTGTAAACTTCACTAAAATCTGCCACGTCTATCTTAATTCTGGGAAAGACAGCAATCAGTTAGGAGACACAGCAATAAAAGCTAATAAAAGGCTGTATGCCTTCTGTCTAAGCTAGCATGCAGCTAAAGCAGGGCATCTATTTGTCAATGAGTGTATCTACTTAAGTCCAGAAGCTAAGTTCAGTACAGGCAAGTCAAACAGAAGGCAACCAAGTCTCAAGAAGAGTGAATATGGTATAAAATGTAAACATACAGATTCAAACCCTTTGTTTGACAGCATTATGCAGAGAAAGACAACAGTTTTACTGGAAATTGGCCACTGGTGCCAGTTTTTACTACAAAAGAGCAAATGGCAACAATTGGTTCTCAGGTTACATATCTCAGTGATCTTTCATTTACAATGTCCTCACCCGTTTATCTGTGACATATCACAAACCCATTTTGCAAAGGGTTCTAGCCTGCACACACTGCTGGGAAAATGCACTGGCATTATCCTGCCGCAATTTGAGCTACAGGCTCCCTGGGCACTCCTGGCCCCAGCATTGTGGCTCAGTACAGCTAAGCCTGCCCAGCTTCTGGCCGCAACACAGCAGCAAATTTGTGGGATCCCACCACTGTTGGACCAAATGTGCACTATACTCTCTAAGATGCATGTTGGAAGAACTTCATTCCCCACACTGCTCTCATTTCCCACTCCTCTACAATATCTTCTTTTCCTTTTTTGCAGTGCTGACAAGTCATTATTTTGGACATCTTTCATGGCCCTCCTCTAAAGACAGAGAAGCCATCCATGCACAGTGCAGCAGTCTGAATTTATTTAATATCCATTCACCCACTCCCTTGGCTGGCATGCATGACAAGGTCCGTATCATACAACTCAGGATGAGGGCGTAGTCCCACTGCATTATCCATAAGCATCACCCATCAGAGATGCATGGGAAAGGGTTCACACCCATTCCTGCCGTAACACTGATATTGTGGCTTTGCATACAACAGCAATTCCAGCTTCTCCAGATCAAGGTGAATCAGCTGTGAAAAGCTGTGATAGGTCATACAGTCACAGAACCATAGAATCATTTGAGTTGGAAGGGATCATTAATGTTCATCTAGTTCAAATCCCCTGCAGTGAGCAGGAAAACCTACAATTACGTTAGGCTGCTCAAAGCCTGGCCCAGCTTGAACTTGAATGTCTCCAGGCACATCTACCACCTCCCTGGGCTATGGATAGGAGCCATCTCAGAGTACTTTTGGACATCCAGATACCACCTCCAGAACTGGACTAAAGGAGTGGGCTTTGGTCTGCTTCTTCACTGCTAAGAAGCCATGTATCATCTCACTTAAAAGCATGGGAGATGACTGCTAACATAGTAGCCTATTGCCATGGTCATGAGGGCTGGCAAGGCTCATCTGATATCTGTATACTAATCAGTCTTTCCCATGCCTTTGTTCTGAGTTACAGCTAAACAAGAGAAGCTTGCTTTGCCAGCTTTACCATTAGATTTTGTCTATGGTAGTGGAGCTCATTTGACTAGCTGAGAGCAAGATGAACTAAAATAATAGATGATGAAATGGAACAACCTCATGCTGGCATGAACAAAGAAACAAAAGATTAACTAAATGGATGTTACAGTTTCCCATTTCTATGATCTTTTTTCCCATTAAACAAAACACTCTAAGAAAACCTCTCAAAAATTAAATGACTAGAGGGAAAGGAGGAAAATAAAGCTGATTATCAAGGTGAACATTTTCTAAAGGAATCTGAATGTTTCAAGTAAAGCAAACAGTAAGAGGAAGCTAAAAAATCTTAAATAATCTCTGCCATTGTAGCAAGTGTTTTCAAAGTGTGTTTTTTTTCCCCAGTTGATTTTTCCACAAACTGGTACTGAAACAAATGAAAGAAATAAAATCGGTGATGCTGAATGTGATAACTGAGACTTTTTTTTTGTCCCCCATTTCTTTATCCACCTCTTCTCACAGGAACATATGAGGGAGAATTCTTTGTCCAGCACCATAAATATATGCTTTATATTTGCTGTCTTAGACAAAACCTATTCAGTAAAACCCATCTTCTTCTATATACATTCCATATTTTCCTCTCATCAGTTTCACCTGTCATATTAAACAGACCTATGATTGCCTCTCTATAACTTTCTGGTATTTCTTACTTTTTCCAAGAGCTGATCATACACTGCTGCTAAGGTCACATTCAATTGCACGACTTTAAGCACCTAATTTTCATCTCCCAGTGATCACCCTTAATCAGGCACACTTACAAGCCAGGTTATAAAAAAGCATGGCAGATCCCATTCACATACAGCTCCAGCTCCTGAGGTGCTCCCCAGGAGAACACTGTGGGCAGTTGGTAGTTCCACCATGAGGAGTGTAGGAAAGAAATAGTAGTAGTACTCTCTGCTAGTAGTGTCTTCTCTGCTAAATGGAGAATTGCATTCACTCATCCTAAACAATTTCAAACACACAGTAAGGGTTTGTGTCAAGCTGGGTGTCAGGGAGAGTGAGCATGTAAAGGAGAAAGAACACCTTAGTAATAAATTATTCTCAGCTTATATTTGTAGTTCTTTTCATGCGGGCACACTGTGAGATTTAACAGTGGGGTCTGAAGAAATGGAAATGCAACACAGCAAAGTGGCTTACTTACAAACACAAAGAAGGGGTGGGGTCCCTAAACTATACGGAAGGTGAGGATTTGGACACCAACCCAGAATTATGGGGCACTTCCTTTGTTTCAGACCCTTCCTTTATACTGACTGCCAGAAGATGTTAGTGGTCTAACCGTAAAAGAACTCAGCACTGCTACAATCTGCATAAATTTCAATGCTTGGAAACAGAGGACTGCCCACATATTACTTCTGAAGAGCAGAGAATCTGAGTTTTTTTTACGTACTTCATCAAGTATGCTCTTTTTGCTTGAAACCTGTTTTGTGTGCCATTCAAGACTTTTCTGTTTCATGAAGAATCAATTTTGCACTCCATTGACATCATCCCAATACGTTACATAACCAGTATCAAAATCCAAGACAGGCATTTTAATTACTTGCATAAACTGAAGAAAAGATGGAGTCTTTGTAATGTCAGCTTGATTATGGCCTTTTTTTACCTAATGTAATTAGAAAACATATTTATAACTCATCAGTCTTAAGCTGATTACAGATTCTAAGCTGAAATCTTGCAACTGTGAAGTTCTTAAATTTCACTGTAATTTTGTATTCTGTCTCTTTCTTCCTTTAATTATCCTTTCCCTTTATAATTCATGTATAGAGTAGACAGATCACAGTGCAGCTCACAAATGAAAAAGTGCATTTGCAAAAATGTTTCGCAAAATACAGCGAATAAATAAATATTTCTTTCCAGTTTCTGTTTGGTTTCGAATTCAAAGAGGTTCAAACTTCTATTTGAACGACCATTCTGCAAATTATCTTCCTCAAAAATTACTGTGATTCAAACATTTCTACATACAATAATGTTGAGGTGACTTATTGAAAGAAAGGAAGAAGAATATAAATCTACACAAGGAAGTTGATATAATTATTTGTTAAAAGCTGCTTGTCTCAAAACTGCTGTGAAGCTGCTGGTTGACAGTCTTCATGCAATCATAGAATCATCAAGGTTGGAAAAGACCTAAAAGATCATCCAGTCCAACTGCTCACCTATTACCAATAGCTCCCACTAAACCATGTCCCTCAACACAACATCCAGTCTTTCCTTGAACACCCCCAGGGTCAGTGACCCCACCACCTCCCTGGGCAGTCCATTCCACTGCCTGACCATCCTTTCTGAGAAGTGATGATGGAAGATTTCTTTTTAGACATGAGACTTTTAAGGCCATATACCTAATATATTAGCGCACCTCTGTGTATTCACAATTCACGTATAAGGGAACACACAGAAAGTTTAATTCACTGACAGAGCAAATAGCTGTCTACATTTGACTGAAGAATTATTGCATCTGCATTTAGAGAGAAGCGGCAGTGCTGTTCTTGTTTCACAGCTGTAGTAAAGGGAAGGTAGATAATGCTAGTTGGTACTAAGAAGCCGGCTTAGAAACTTGAAAAGCATAAAGACAACTGGGAATACAGATTTCAAATTATCAGTTCAGTTTGAGTCCTCAGTGGGAATACTACTCATCTGTTTCTCCAACACTCAAATTTCATTACTTAAACTCGAAGAAGGGGATAATTTCACACCATTAGTGATATTTACACTTCTGTAATTCCATTAATTTTCTCTTTCTGGATAAGAATTCTCTCTTCACAAAATGGCTATAAATCATTTTCCTAAAGAGCCTGATAATGAATATGAGCTGAGGCTTGTGCTACCTATTTAGGTACAGTGTAAAATCAATTGCGAGATGCTCTGAATTCTGAAAACAGTGACTGTGACAGTGGCAGCGCTCCCCCAGCCTGAGGCACTTATCTCACATAGCCCACAGATCCAGGAAAGATAGACTGTCCATGACAGTTCCAACTTGTAAATGGTTCTGCTGAGTGTGGCCACGATTTAACAGCCCTGCTAGGAGTGAGAGAGAAATACTTCATGATCTACAAATATGTCCTGGCCCTCTAGGAATGCCTGCTGCACTGCTTTCAAATCCAGAGAGTGCTGACATCTAGACATTCCCTGCTTATGAAAATTGAAAGTGCTACCTCATGAAGAAAACTGCAAAGCTTCTGAAAAGATGAGTCCTTTGTTTCATTATATTTCTCTGAAGGAAGTTAATTTTCACCCCTTCAGAAAACCATGTAAATACAACAACGGGAAAAAGAGAAAAAGAAAGTTGATATGGGCTGTTGGCAAAAGCTTGAAGCAAGAAAAGCTATTTATGAGTATTGAGAGCCAGTACATTTAAGTAGGACATTCTGCTTTTGTTTAAATATCAGCAGAGATACCACACTGAAATGGTAACATTTTCATAATGTCAGAAGGAAAAAAGAATGCACTTCTAGAGACTTCTTGAAGGGTGAGAAATCAATAGATGATAGTAGCATAACGTATATATTCTATTCCAAAAGAGATCAGATTGGATGTTGAAAGAGCAAGTAGAAAAGTGAACCTGTAAATCTGCTGGGACAGATGACCTCTTTCGGGAAACTGCTCCTGGCTCTATGCCTGTCAACATTCTTACTAGAGGTGTTTTGAGACACACAGTCATGTGGGAGCTTGGAGGTAACTCAGAAACAGAGAACATGGGATAAACAGTAAAGTAGGTCAGATGCATGGGGTGATTCAATGTCTGAGCAGCTAAGTTTATCATGTATTTAAAGTCAAGACAACACAATTCTTGGAAGAGAGTATGTAGTTCACCTACAAATAAACTTATTTTTAAAAGAAGTGACTCAGAAGATGAGTCAAGGCTCATATTTGATAATCAAACAGATACTCCCAGGAGGAATGGAAGCTAAGGGTACACGAATACAACCCTTGCTCAGCCTCTCAACTGACTAGAAGCTGTATAACCATGTCACAGAGGCAGTGGCATACAGTTGTTGTATCTTGGTAACCAACAAAGAAAACTGCACACAGTCTGTCATCTACCTCTTTTCAACTCATTAAAGTCTTGCTGATGTTCATAGCTGAGACCATGACCATGACCATGACCATGACCACATACATCCACAAGCAGCTTCTATGGGACACAGCAACTTTATAACTCTCCAGCTGCTTCTAGTTCTGCAAACACTTACTCACTTGGTTTCCGCTAATGAGCTGAGGCTTTCCAGGTGACACAAAACACCTGAGGGGCAGCCTGCACAGACTGCAATTAACTCCTGGTTCTTGTTTCTGTTATTTAATTAGCAACATCAATTTTGAACAATGCACAGACTGATCACAGAAAATGCAGACAATTACAAGTAGTAATCAAACTCTACTTTCTAAATTACATGACAAGGATAAATGATGTTAAAATAAAAAATAATGTAGGCAAAACTTGTTAAGCGTATTCAGCAGACACACAGCATAAAGTTTCCTCCCATTTAATGATAATTTCTACTTCCGTCTAGGTTCAGGGTACACATATAACAATCTCATAAACATTCTTCTCTTCTACATAAGCCTCAGTACATGTTTTCATATAGAACAACCAAAAATGCAGTGAGAAAGAAACTTTGAGAGCACCATTGACTGTTTTTACTACTCTGCTCAGACCTACATTGAAGAGTGAAAGGTGCTCAATGGTTATTCAGGACTTTAATGTCCCTGTTTTACTTTGGATACCATTTCACTTGCCTGCAACTAATAGGTGTTGCACAGTCATTGGTCCACAGTGTTAAGGTGTAGTCCACAAATACATACCCATAAATACTAAGGTGAATATGCCAGAAAAAGCTCTCCTTTCTTTTTTTACTGTGAGAGTGATCAAACACTGACATAGGTTACCCAGAGAGGCTATGGTGTCTTCATTCTAGGATGAAACGGAAAAGGTCCTGAGCAACCTTCTTTAGCTTTGGGCAGAAGCCTGGACCAGACAAACAGCAGAGGCTCTCCCCAACCTGAAGCATGTAGTGGTAAGAAATCAAGCACATACATAGACATCAGTAGTCATCCAGAAAGTTGTGTGCATAGTACCTGTACTGCAGACTTACAGCAACTACTGCCCTAGAAGAAAAACTGGAAAATAATTCTATGTATGGATATTCTGGCTTTTTCCAAAGGAAAAAAAGCAAAATTGGTAAAGCGTTTATTTGAATAAGAAACTCTGGCTCACTATTTAAATACTTGATCCAGATCATTTTTCCAAAGCTACAGGGCTGATGACAATAAAACAATAAGAAACTTACTTTTGTATCTAATATTAAACAGCTGTGTTTATGAGTAAACACATGGCACAGAACTGCCAAGAACAAGGGTGGCATTTTGCAATCATTTTCCAGAGCAGCTGTTGTGATCACTCAAGGAATGAGTGGTCCTATTAACTTCCACAAAATTATTCATGTATTCAGTGCTATGCTTCAACGTTTTGTTGCTGTGCTGCTTATTAGCCTTCACATTTTATAGAACACTTAGAGTAGGATCATGGACAGTGCATGGTATCCAGCAACATTCCCCATCACTGCTCACAAATCTGTTATTCATGTAATACTTAAAGGAGGAATGCTCCTTTTTAATATCACTTCACAGCGTGACATTTTCTAAGATATGTGTTCTATTTCATGCTTATTTGTGTATAAATGGGCATGAAATCTTAAAATAGCTCTCATGAAATAGAATTAAAACACTACTTATGCTGTGACAGCAATTACATTTGACAACAGAAGCACACAGCCCTACTGGTTCTGCCCAAATGTCCGTCTCTCCCTATTGTGTATCTTGTGCACAGCTATAATTAGATGTAAAAAGAAGAATAAAAACAAGACACACATGAAATCTTTGCCCTGCTTCTAATCCTGTGTCAGACCACTTTTGGCTCAGAGGATTCTCTGCAGTTTTCCTAAACAATACTCATCAACAGATCTCTGTTCAAGGTACTTGTATGGTCTTTCTGTGAGCCTGGGAAAGCTTCTTGCATCCACATAAATCCTAGGTAAGGTCTATTGCTCACTGGGTGGAGAGCCACTATCTTCTCCTGATCGGACCCTACTGCCTTTTGAGATGGAATCATAGAATAACAATTGAAAAGGACCACAATCATCATCCAGTTTCAACCCCTATGTACAGGGTCACCAACCACCAGACCAGGCTGCCCAGAGCTCGTTAGTCTCCCTGGAGCCTTCTCTTCTCCAAGCTAAACAAGCCCAGTTCCCTCAACCTTTCCTCATAGGAGAAGTCCTCCAGCCCTCTGATCATCTTAGTGGCCCTCCTCTGGACCGCTCCAAGAGCTCCATGTCCTTCCTGTACTGGGGGCCCAAGGCCTGGAAGGGGTTATGTGTGACAGGAGGTAACACCACAGCACAGCCGTTTTCATGGTGTGAGTACTGAGTCCATAGGGACAACTACAGAGCTTCTCTGTGCTGTGACAGCACTACAAAACTCTGATCTCTGCTGGAAAACCTCAGAACATGCTCTGGCTTTATGCATTCCACATGCTCACTTGCATTTCAAGTAAGCTTTCTTCATCTGGTTTAAAGAAAATACTTTTACATAGTGCTGCAGTACTTATGTTCTTTTTCATGTGTTCACTTTTAGTATTATTTCTCAACAATAAAATATTTTGTTAATTAATTAAGTATTGGCATGAACAGTGGCAAAATTCTGACATATCAGAAGAGAGACATTTTGTAATGTAATGTAGAGGTTTTAAATAGCTTGAAGAAAACACAGAATCATAGAATATCCTGAGCTGGAAGGGACACACAGGGATCACTGAGTCCAACTCCTGGATCCACACAGGACCACCCAAAATATAAACACTATGTCTAAGAGCATTGTCCAAAGGTTTCTTGAACTCCAGCAGGCTGGAGCCATGCCCACTGTCCTGGGAAGCCTGTTCCAGAGCCCGAACACCCTCTGGTGATGAATCAAGAGGCTTCAGCCACTCTTTATAAATTGTGCCCTCCGGACCCTTCACTGTCTCCATAGCCCTCCTTTGGATGCAATCCAATAGTTTTATGTCCTTCTGATATTCTGGTATCTAAAACTGCATACAGTTCTCGAGATGAGGCCACACCAGCACAGAGCAGAGCAGGACAACCCCTTCTCTTCACTTGATTGACAGTGCTGGGCCAGGTGCACCCAAGGGTACAGTTGGCCCTTTTTCTCTTAAATTATGTCTTTCTGTTCAGGAAATGATGTTAGTTAAATTATGTACACATGAGTTTGCAGCTACTGAAGTCAATAGCAGTGCCTTTAGTAGCTTTAGTAATACAGGTTTTAGTCCAAAACTTTGCTCCATTCATTAGGAATACAACAGGAGATCATAAGGAAGCTGCAGAAAGGCTACCTTAAGTATTGATGTTAAAAACATTTTTTTTTTCTTCATCTTATAAATTACATAAGACATTCACAGAATCACTAAGGATTGAAAAGACCTCTGAGATCAAGTCTAACTGTCAACCCATCACCACCATGCCTACTAAACCATGTCCCACAGTGCCACATTTCCACATTTCCTGAACAGCTCCAGAATTGGTGACTCCACCACTTCCCTAGGCAGCCTGTGCCAGTGACTCACCACTCTTTCTGAGAAGAATTTTTTTCTGATAAACAACCTGAATCTCCTAACATGCAACCTGAGGCCATTCTCTCTCATATTATCACTTTTATTCTGTTCTATTTGTTCTAATTCAATCATTACATCAGGATTAATTCTACTCTGTTTCAGAAGAACTGCCATTCTTGCAAGGTAGGACAGTTTTTATTTTTGCCTTCTGGAAATGATACTTTGAGGCACACAGCTCTTTCAGACAAAGGACAAAGAGTATCATAAGATGTGGGTTAAAAAGAGGAACTCTACATAATGGAATGTGATAAAAGCTATTCCCTTTTTCTGGTAACTACAGCTTACTCTTCCTCGCCTCCTCACCAGCTGTTATTCTTCTGTATGTAAAATGCATCCAAATCATTGCACATATGCAAAAAAGAAACCTAAACCAAGTCAAGAATAGAACAGTTCAAACACATGACAACCTGATATTGAGAAAAACAATCACTTTAGTCATTCAGCTGATCAAGTCAAGCACCACATTGTTAGAATTTGATTTGCAGCCACTGTAGAAATTGGGAAATACCAGAATTAGATGGAAAACCTTATCCTGGAGAGGATAAGAGAGCTGAAGCATGCGTTATTGCCTTCTCTTCCCCACCACTTTCTCCTGCAGCTAATGAAGAGCAATGTTAGGCTGTGTAACAGCTGGGCAGCCAAGTAATACATATTTTCTCCCCTCTTTACAGTTCTCTTACTGCAGTTTTAGGAGAATAAGGTCTGCATGTATCACTTCCTTCCCATACATTTCAGCAAATGACTGTCTACACTTTCATGACCTCTTTTAAACGTATTCCTATGCCAGACGGGAAATGGAGAAACAGGTTCTTTGTCGATGCAGCCACAATGAGGAAGTTCTGCACAACAAAGCTCTCACACTATTGGTGAGATATCAGTATCCTCTGCAAAAAATATCTAACTTTGAGAAAAGATGGACCACAGCGATACTTTCATGGAGTCATCCAGCAACGGACAAACAAAGAGGATGGGTAAACCCAAGCAGCTTTTTTTGCAGTAGAAACTTACTAGCATCAGCATGAATGCAGTAATAACTGCAATGACATTCTACTAAGCATCACTCTGAAACCTTTTACAAATCAAACAATAAAAGGTAAGGTAAAGCAGGCATGTCAAGAAGAGCTAAACATGGACACAAATGCTAGAAATTTGCCTTTCCTGTGGAAGTTAATTGAAGGGGAATTGAATATTCCCCTAAAAACAAAAGATCATTACAGTTTGTGATCTAAAAGGAAAAGAATACTGTGATCTCAATGTTTAGAAATAAACTGTCTTCCTGAAATAATTTGAATACCCATCAAAGAGAAACAAAATATAAAAAGTGCACAACAAACAGCAGAAACTGGCATCAATAAAACCTAATGTTGCTGGTAGCTACTTACTTCACTTGTATCTTAAAAATTACATGTGGGTTCTTCCTGATCCTGACAAAATTCTGATTTTGTCAGCAGCTATCATAAACAGGGTTATCTGAAATATAGCCACATAACAGGATGTTTAAGACCAGGGCTCCTCAAAGAAAGAAGTATTTTAGCCAGTGTGGCTTTTCTTTTTCCATGCTTACTTGTCTTCAGTGACTAACATTTGAGATAAAATGTCTTTACAAAGAATTCAGATGCCTCTCTGCAGGCAGAGGGTTCCTGAAAAGAAGATCTGCAACAAATTTTGTGCCCTCTAGCTAGATGAAGAAAGAGCAGATGTGACATTCGTGGTATTTCTAATGGAATAACAAAAAGACAGCTCTCAAAATCACATTTCTGGATATTTATTATAACTTGAAAATCAATCATGCACTGATTTGATTGCACAGAGTTCTTCGGAAAGGATACAAAGTTTTAACATACAACTTAATTATTCACGTTGTACACATAGTTGCCAGTCAGAGAGAGAAAGATGCCAACAACCCCATGTCTTCAATAACAGTGTCTTTTCAGTATCAAGGCCTTCTATAAGTTTTGTCAGTCCTTCTCTACTTAATGAATGAACTTTAAACAATAAAAAATAAAATACAAAACCATGATATGCCTCCCATTCACCATGGCTGAAGTCTGTGCACTACTTCATATAGTATGATACATGGAAGCTTTGCAATAGGAATTCATCAGAATAACATTGTTTTGATTTTTGTGCAAAATCACTCTTGTGCTTTAAGCTCAAAGCAAATTAATCCTATCATCTTTGCAAAAACAGTATAAAAAGAGCTGGCTAAAATGTACTTTTCTCATCCCACATAAATAAAAGGAATGATAAAAATCATTGTTTTGATTTTGTACAATAACAGCTCTCCACTCCTAGCATGTATCTTTGTCATGGATTTATTATCACTTAACTCCCACTGATCAGCTGTTTCTGTGTATAAAGTACATGGAACATACACTAACAAAATAATTCCCAAAATAAATGTGTTTTGTTGTTGTTGTTGTTTTCTATCTACCAATATCGTAGTGGGAGAAGATTAAGCCTACAGAGAGACAAACTTCAGAAACTGATTTCAGAGAGCATTTAATCAACAAATTGTCTGATCTGGGGCAATAGTGAAGCTAATATTCATCATTCATAAGCCTCCATCCAGGCAATTGAAGATAAATTTCAATTTAACAATGTAACCACTCTCCTAACCTGCACCAGCACCAGCTCCAACATCATGTTTGTTTCCACCAATGGTCTACGACAGTGACAGATAGATGACAGCTCTGGAAAACAGGCCCCAAATATGCCACATGTCACTGAAGGGCTCAGACAAACAGGCCCAAGGAATCAATGTGGTGGGGTGAGGTGTGGTGGGATGGTCTAGTTTTGATGTCAGTCCACAACAGTCTACACTGCTCTCCCTTCTGAAGAGAGATACCTGACACTGATAGGTGGAAGAGGATGTACAGGCAAGTTATGCAAGGGGCAAAGATGCCCTTCTTGTTCATGAAGGAGAACAACAGAGGAAGGTAGGTTTGCAGTAGTATTGTGAACTATCAATTGAGGAACTGGAACATAGAAACTTGCCCTACTCACTGCTCTCCAGCAGGAAGGTGAAGATCAGGCAGCCACAATAACATACTAATTTCAGCATAGAGGTGATCAGTGTCCCCTGGGCAAATTTCACCACCCATTCTTAGTGAATAAATCAAGCAATTTAATAAGACTAAATAGAATATCAGGAGAACACAGTCAAGACCTGACAACATCTGATGGATTTGGATGTCCTTTAGGAGCAGCCCCATAGTGGTGCCTGCAGCTCATGGCAAAGATTTTACTCAACAGGAAGGCAATAGGAAGATCTAGAAGCTAGTTATGCTTCCCAGAAGCGACATGCAAACACAGTGCAGAATTGCTATATGGAGAAAATTCAGAAATTACATGTAACGATTAACCACATGAATCCAACCAGAATTGTTATGACATTTCTCACCCCAAGCAGGCTTTCAAATATTCATGTTACTTACTGGTGTGTGATACATACGATCACCTTTTTGAGTAGTTTACTATATGTATCAAATATCTGAATTACAAATGAATTTTTAATAGGCCCAGGTATTACGTTCACAGGTACCATCATTTTATTTTAACAGTTAGTATCTCAAGCAGTTGATTGAATCATAAAATATGAATTGGAAAAGGAGAGGACTTGAAATGTTCATTTTTTAGCAGTTGGACGGATCATCCACTCTTAAATTACAATGTCTGATAGAGGGTGAGGAAAAATAACACAAGGGAAATTATTGAAGAGGTAAAGGCTTGGTTTAACGATATCAAACAGAGACATGGAACTCCTGTGATGCTTCCACACTTTTACAAAGCCACAAGGAGTAGGAAGAAAGCAATTTCTGGCAGAAAGTTTATACCTTACTGCATCTCCTGACAAGGCAGGAACCTGTGATTCACAGAGACAATGGTAAGTACCTTTCATCCAAAAGGATGCTTAAGTACATTACAAACTGACTTATGAAGTATATATAGTATTAATTATACAAAATCCTGCTATCTGGCAAAGAAATTTAGCTATCACTGAGAGAAACAAAACAGATGATGAAGACAGGAAATACAGAGCATATGCTATGTTGCTCATGTCCCCACAGGCGTATTCTCTGTATGTTTTTCAGTGAATCTTCCTCTTTTTCTAACTGTCATGGTGAATAATGACCTGCGATAAAGACAGGCAATTTAAGATCTGCAAGATGTAGCTCAGCAGGCCACAGAGCTGCCCTCCTCTCTGAAATGCTAAGTGTAATAAATGGCAAAATGCTTGCCACAGCCCCTACCCTGCCTGTCAGCCTCGGCGCCTGCTGTGCTGATACCATGAGAACAGCTGCCCTTCCTGTTCAGGTGGAAACAAGTGTGTATTCTGGAGCTCAGCGCTTCTGCCCTTGTGGAGTGCAGGGCTGCAGGAATTCTCTATGCTTTCATCTGTCTGGCCAACAATGTGAATGAAGGAAAACTACATTTACATGAGAGTTAAAACAGACATTTCCTCCTCATTGACATTTTTTATTTGGCATTTCACTTTTGGGTGCTCAGGAGAAGAAAATGAAAGCATCTAATGCAGAAAAGAATCAGAGAATCATAGAATCGCAGAATGGCTTGTTGGAAGGGATCACAAAGGTCATCTAGTTCCAACCTTTCTGCCACCAGCAGAATTGCCAGCCCCAGGATCAGACACTAGATCAGGTTGTCCAGAAGATAGTCCAGAAACTATGCTCAAAATCCCCTGAAGAAAAGGAGGGGTTTCTGTATCCAGTTTCTGTATCCTAGGAAGAATCTAAACCCTCAGCTGCTATGTAAGAGTGTTTCTTGTGTCTTCTTCACCCTTCTCACTAGCCCATTTTTTTTTCAGTCAAAGCAACTCACTGGATTAGATGTAAGAACTCGCTCTGGGATGACTTTTTTTTCTGACAAATTGATTGCTTACCAAAAATAATTCTGCCAGCTTCACTGATTTTGGCTTATTTTGAAGTGTGTTAAAAGCAAATCTATCCAAAAGAAATTTCCCAACATTTGCGTTATCTGCAGTGATGCTGATACAGCCCTGAAATTGTCCTCTCATTATCAATTTGTCCCATGAGGTGTGAATTCACAGAATCACTGAGGTTGGAAAAGACCACTAGGAGTATCTTGTAGAACCATCTACCCATTACAACCATGCCCATAAATCATGTCACTAAGAGCAACAGTTGGTCAGAAGAATCTGGAATGCACAGATTTTTGTTTCTCCATTGCTTTCTTCCTTGGGCAGAACAGCCTTTCTGAAACCTGCTGGTAGAAGGATGCGTTTCCTTAAACAGACAGGAATAATGGGAGTGTATTTAAGTAGTCTATCACACAAATGGATTTACTGTAATGGGATTGAAGTTTCACACACACACACAAAAAGAAAGATCTTTTCAGCACTGACTTTTGAGATGAACTTTCTACTTCAGTTCAAGAAGTTGGTGCTGCTAACTCGTATTCCCAGCAGGTGAAACCAGACAATCAAACTCTCTGAATAAAACCTGGAGCTGGAATATTTCAAGTTATGTACTGTTATTTGGCTTTCATGGTTAATTATTCCAGTTATTATCTCAGCGAGAAATGTTCCTCTATATTTGCATGCAACTCTTATCTTTTATCTTTAATTGCACAGCTCACTTTAATTATTAGCCTGGGAAATTCTGGGGATGTCAAGGAAGAGTCTCTTAAAATAATGACTGTGCTAAGAAATCAGATTTCCTTTGCTGTTTGTGCATTAAAACCACTTCCTGCAATTATTCCATCACTCGTTGCTCTGTTATTAAAAATACGTTTTTGGGGCTTGCAAGGTCAGGAATAACACTCCTCACCCATGAATAAACCTCAGCTCACACAGAGCTGCCTTCTGGAGCTTTGCAAACAGGCTGTGCTGTTTCTCTGGGATTAATATGAACAGCCATTTGTGTCTCTGTAGGACAACGGCTGAACATGTCATTACTGATAGCATAACATACTACAAAAGGTTTTTTCTTGCCAGTCTACTGAAGCCAAAAAGACCATGGTCTGACATTTCTTTTAGATACTAAAACTCCTCCTGCTACCTAGATCACCCACAGCATTCCAGAAAATTCTCTGTGTCTTGAATTTCTCAGTATAAAAATGGGAATGATTTGTCAAATGAAAAGTCAGTGAAAACAATGGAGGTGGTGATGATCATCTCTATTCAACAAAAATGAACCTTATGAAAGCTGAGGGAACAGCTGTGGAGTCCTTTGCTTGCTGCTGCCATGCTTTGATGTAGACCTGGCTTTGCCACCCAGTTTCTCACTTAGCTATATTGAATTGGAAAAATGGATTTTAAAAAACCACAAACAAAAAGCAGAAGGAAAATTGATTTCTCCAAGATTAATTTAGCCTGATAATATCATTTGGCCTGATTTTTGTGTGGTGAAAGTTTTGATTCATTGCTGATTTGCATTTCCTGGGGATGGACCATCTCAGTGCTCCACCTTACTTCTCTGCTTCATCTGCACTCCAGTAATAAGCTTTAGGCCAAGGAACGAAGACGCTTCCTTTCCTTTGTTCCGGGCATCTTCAGAATTAAATCTATTAGTGTTGATTTCATAAAATGCATAAAAAAGAGATCAAGCAGATCTCTAAAAGAACAGGTACTGTAAGTTCAAGTATGGGTCCTTGAATTGTTGTTTACCTGCTAACCTCTCTGACTACTAGAAACAAACTACAGATTGCTTTTTTCTAACTAAACTCTGCTAAGGTCAAGCTTTCAGTTGATGAGACAAGACAAAGAAGCTGTGATGCTCCTCCAGTAGTAATAAAGAAAAGAGGATGAGCCAAACCAGACACTACGGGCCACTTAAATACCTGGAACTAAAGCAGCCTGAATTCAGTTACAATCCTGCCTTTTACACTGATGGATTTAGGGCAGGCTTGTACCCAGTAAGCAAATGTGACAGTAGGAAAACTGATACTTTTCCATCAAAGGAAAGGCTGAAGCATTTTTTTAAAATTTTTTTTCATGTTACATTAGAGCTTCTGTCTGAGCTCCTCACTGCGTGTCTCCTCTCTGGTCTATTTCTAGTAACTCTAGACATCATGCCCTTTTCAGACGCAAGCTGCTGCAGCAAGCTGCCACTTCTGTGGCTGCTTCTTGGGGGAGATATTGTTTTATTGACAGCTGTAATGTTGGAATTTGAGTCAGGGTTACATAAGCCCACTAAAATCTCTTAGTTCATGAACTTAGAGAATAAGTCACTGCCTAGCTATGTCTTTCTGGTGGGGGATGTCACGCTAATGTATACTCACAAACCTAACAGGTAGAAATGTATGCAATGGTATATGTTATATATAGCATATATAGCAGATGCTTAACTTTTTAGGGGAATGATGTGGGACTATTCCCAGAGTCTTTTCTCTAATATTCTTAATAGTGATTGAATAAAAACAGTGTCTCTGAGAACAAAAGGACCCTTTATAAGAGAGTAAGCAGAACCTCTGACTATATTCACAGAACTGTATATTGCTAGAATGCTGCTTTGACTAAAACCCACAGACACACACCAGACAGCATGAATTTCTTAAGGAGCTGGAAAACAGAGGAACAATTTTTCATCTAGTTCCAAAACCAGTTTTTAAGCTCTAAGAGTGGAAAGGAGCCCTCCATTACACTCTTGTGACACTGAACCATACTGAAATGATAAACAGCAACAAGTAGCAGCACAGAAATAGATGTACCTGTTGTGCCATTGGGCTAGATTAGTTGCTAGTGCAATTTCTTTGAAATCAATAGTGCCATACCAGCCACAAATTTCATTCATCATGTTTTATCATCTACATTTCAATTTTGGGAACAATCAGACATATTGTGCGTGGTGGGCATATGGTGTAGCTGCAAACCAGATCTATCCTGAAACTATTTTTGGTTATTTCCCTCTTTCCTGTCACAAAACCAGAAATCTGTAACAACAAATACTGCAACTTAACAGTTGTGTCTTCTGTTATAGCAACTATGTTGAAGCACCCAGGGACATTAATTCAACACACATGACAAAAATTCTGTTCAGCCTTTTTCATGACGCTAGATGGTAACGATAGTGCATGAAAAAGTAATTCTCTGCAGTGCTAAAAAGGAAGATATTCAACTGTAAAATGAGCATAGGCACTTTCCACGGGGAATAAGAAGAAAGGTGACTTCTTAAAACCTCTTTTTAATGAAAAACAGTCAATTATCCATGCTACTTAATTATTTAAAAGACTCAGTAGTGAAACCTTTAAATGAGTCCTACACAAATCTTTAATAAAGTTGATATTTAAGAAGAACTTTAATATATCAAGTCTTTCTAAACATGATTTTTAAATAAGTATTTGCTGCTCACTGGCATTTACTGTTTCCTAAGTACCTGGATGTGTCACAGTACCACTCTTTAGCTTAAGACACAGTAATTTTAATTACTGAGATCATCTTATGAAATACAAAACCCTGTCCCTGTCAGGGAGAAATATAACTAGTCCCTCTCCTAATCCTGACCTGTGATGTTCCCTACTCTTCTGGGTTTATCAAATATTTTAATGACAGCAGGTAGCTTCACTGATCTGCGTACTCCCTCCCAACAATTTATCACGTAGTTGTATATTTCCCTGCAAACTGGAGATCTTTGTGCCAATGAGCTTTTCATAGAATTATAGAATCATAGAATTACCCAGGTTGGAAAAGACCTTGAAGATCAACAAGTCCAACCGCAGCCTAACCATAGTACCCTAACTCTAACAACCCTCTGCTAAATCATATCTCTGAGCACCACATCCAAATAGCTCTTAAACACATCCAGGGATGGCGATTCAACCACCTCCCTGGGGAGCCTATTCCAGTGCTTAACTACCCTTTCTGTAAAGAAGTGTTTCCTAATATCCAACCGAAACATACCTGGGCACAACTCGAGGCCATTTCCCCTTATCCTGTCACTTGTCACCAGTGAGAAGAGACTTGCCCCACTCTCACTGTAAGCACCTTTCAGACACTGGAAGAGGGCAATAAGGTCTCCCCTCAGCCTCCTTTTTCCCAGACTAAACAGCCCCAGCTTCCTTAGCCTCTCCTCATAGGATTGATTCCCCAGGCCCTTCACAAGTCTTGTTGCCCTTCTCTGGACCTGCTCCAGTACCTCCATGTCTTTCCTGTGCTGAATTGCCCAAAACTTTTCATATCCTTTTCAGCTATTCTACTCACTGTGTGACAATCAGCGCATCATGCCATTCACTTTTCTTAAGATGCCCAGAAGATAAGTTCAACTATTCACGTCCAAATGGTTCTATCACTGCTACAAAGGGGTAACTGTAAAAATCTTGCCTTAAAGATGTTTTCTCACGACTCTTGAAAAGTTCTTGGAAAGGCTTAAAATCCTTCCTTTATACTGTCTACATGAATCAGGTTTAGAAATTACAGTTATAATAAAGATCAAATTGCTCACTGAAGGAGAGGCAGTTTAAACTCACTCTAAGAGCTGGAAGCTGTTGTGAAGGGTAATCACAACCTCTGGTTTTCACTGACATCTCTTTTTGCTTGCCATCATCTCAGGCATGATGTAATTACAGTTGAGTGCCTGACGTTTCCTTCTGCGTGGATCACCTTTCCCATTGCTGACAGCAGCCCAACCAACATCATATGGACACTGGTTCATTTGTATTCTCTTGGTTTTCAAAGCTGTCTGTTCTGGCAGAGACAGAAGGCCACACAAAAGTCAGGAAGTGTGTATTCTCCCTGAAAGGAAAGTTTATTTCTCTCTAATGCTCTCAGGCACAGCATGAGCTATGTGCCGAACCAGAAAGGCAACTGACTTTTTTGTTTCTCCACTTTCCATTCTACACTATGCAATCATAGATACTGCTATTTAAAATCACATATGCAAGACTAGAATAACTGATACTTTCTCTAACAAGCAGAGCTCATTTCATTTACTTTAATCTCCACTAATACCTGCACCCTTCTCATTACTACCCACGTTCTCTCCAGGCTGGTGGGAGGATGGGAGATATTGACCTACATTTTGCCATGAATTCAATTTCTCACCAGAGGTTTGTTTTGCTGTAAGAGAAAAGGGAATTCATTCACTAATGCAGGAACCATTAGCATGTGCAGTTATACCATCTGCTGAGAGTGAACTTCATTAACACAACCAATACAGAACCACAAACCCTTAAAGACCATCTGAGCTCCTTCTTATTTATTTATTTTTTTACTATGAACCATTACCACTGATTTACTTTCCCAGATGCACTCCTTGTTAGAATCTGATGACCAGCTTAAGTGTTTTATTAGAGGAAGAAAAATCTCAGGAGGTTTTATTTCTTTGAGGACCACATTTATTTGTAGAATTTTTCCATCTTTTTTTCCTTGTCTGTGGTAAGCACAGCACTTGTAATGAAGAAGAATGATCAATATAATCTCATAAGTAAGATATTATGCAATTAAAGCTATTAATGGAAGTGGAGATTCAAGATTTATTTGTTTGGTTTTTTTTTTTCCCCTCCTTTCTTTTTCAATGCAGTCGCTAAATTTAGCAACAAGTGAGAACAGCTCTGTTCACACTGGGAGGCCAACACAAGTTTTTAAATGTATGCAATACATGTTCTCTTGCTAAAGCAAAAAGGATCAAATAATAACGTTATGAGGCCACTTGGGCTTTCTTTTTTTTCTCAGCAGGTAATATAATTCTTGCACTTTTCAATAGCTTCATAAAAAATTAAACCATTTTGCAGAAACATATTCCCCAACTCACTGGAGAACTGTGTGGGAGGAAGAAGAGAGAGTGATGAAAAATCACAGAAATTGTTTCAGGATGGTTCTTTATGAGGACCTTGTTGACTGCCTGTTTTCATATAGTTTTAGGATATACAGGTACTTATGCTGGAACAATGAAACAATTCATCTCATAGATGATTACCAAATAGCTTCCAAAAGATATACAAATAATAAGATGGGTGCACAACTTTAGAATAGCATGATACGCAGCATTTGATGGAACAGACAGGCAGTCCAATAATGACATGATTTGGAAGGATACCGAAGCACTTCCTAGTGATTTCCTACAGAATACAAAGCAAAAAATGGAAAGGGAGTGCATGGTGGTATACCACGTGAGAGTACAGTATGAAAAAGATCAAAAATAAAGAATTTGCTTCAGCAGAAATACAGATTAGAATCTTTGTAGTCGAGCAGCTTTTTTTACAGAGTTAGATTAGATGGGGGAGATTTTAAGGCTTCATTTCTCTAACAAGGTCTCCTGTGATGTCAGAGAAGGAAAGTAGCACGTTCTTGCTACAAAAGATCCTCTGGAAAGAAGATACATGGGACCCTATTAATGACCTTCAGAAAAGAAGATGTGGATGGAGTGGGACCCTCTATTTATCTACTGATCTCTGTCAGCTGTTAATCAGACAGGTCTGCAGGCTCTACACAATGAAAGCACTACTTCATTTTTGCCTGGTGAAGTGGAATAAGAAATTTAGTATTGATCATTACAGAAGCAGGAGAGTTGGGTTATATGAATAATTCTAACAGCAAGAAGAAATACTATTAGAGAGCCACTATTCCCTTTCTCCCTTTCCTGTTTCCAATCTAGGAGATGAAATAAGTTCAAGAGACAGAAAATGTGGCAACATACAAAACGTAAAAGGAAAAGTAGCAGAGAAAGGAAATGACTGAAAAGATCTAGAAAGGAGTAGACTTAGTCACCAACATAAAATCCATGAAGTCACCTGATCTCCAGCAAAGAAAACTCAAGTAAACTCATGTTTCTGAATGGATATTTTTGTTGTTGTTTTTTAAATTCTGTTACTCCCCACTCAACACTGCCACACAGCTTCTTCCTTGCAGTAGTGTCCCAACAGCAGCTCTGACCTTATACTGAAGCTCTCCCACGTCAACCTTGTTTTCCAGTCTTGAGAAAACCCAGTGAGGATACAGTCTCCAAATAATGGTTAACTCAACTCCAGATAATTCCCTATTGATGGAAGAGGAAAGTATCTGCATGCCATTAATACCATCAGGGTACTCATCAGTGAATTCAAGGAGTAATGAAGCAGGTCCCGTAACTGTGAGATCTGCAAACATGCTTCTCTTAAAGAACAGTTTGTCCTTTATCAGAGGGAAGCTACATCTTTGGCAAATTTACAGTAATGAAATTTTCTGGTGACCTTTTCCTCTGTCTCTTTACATTACAAATAAATGTTACATTCTTCTAATTTGGAGCAGTTAAGCCTTCCTAGCCAATATTCTCCTAATTTACTTTAAAGTTTCTGAGATGACAAAAGGTGGATGGATTTTTTTTTGCTCTGAAATTGACTATTTTTTCAAATAATTATTCATCCTGATTCATCGTTTTTCAGCCTTCCAATGAAATAATCAAATGTTGCCTGTAGCTACTTATGTGAACTTATTACAGGTAGGAAGGACAACAATCAGCAATAAGTGAACAAATATTTACAAGCTATGGTTACCAAATAAGAGCTCCTAATCACAGCCAGGAAGACAAATGAACTTTAAACAGATAAAGACATGATAATGGAGATTATATATTAACAGAACTAAATTACTGACCTGACTGCCAAGTTCATTCAGAACATGCTGGCAACACTCTAAGCATATCTTCCATAAGGGTATATGCAATTTTTACACAGAAAAAAATAAAACCAGCAGAAATTGATTGTCTTCAGTAGAATCTTTTCAGTGGAATCTTTAGTTTTCTGTAAACTTTCCACAAAGAACATAAGATGTTTTTGAGTGAGGTCACATTGAAAAGATTTCTGAAACATCAGGGAAGATGGAAACTGCTCACCAAACATATGAGCTTCAGACATAGCCCAGTTACTGACTTAAAGCTTTGGCTACAAATTTGCTCTAGTTTTGCTCAAAAATCAAACGGAAAACTTGATAGAAGCTCTCCGATAGAGTAAATTATTATAAAAGGCTGATTCAGTAGAACAAATTGCTTCTGTGGATTTTTTCCCCCCAGATTCTCTTTTATAATACTAAGACAGAATGCTTTATTCAGAACTAGTTTTGTGTTTCCAGTAGCTCTAAGACTGCACTATGGTAATAAATCTATTTTAAAACCTATTTATGCCCCAGTCATTAGTACGTGTATACTATGTACACACAGACAAAAGGAAGTACTGAATGACAAAATGTTTTTTACTAGAAAAATTTTTAAAAAAAAGTCCACAAGATTTTTTCCTCATACCCAATCATTTGCTGTTTTGCAAAACACAAATGCACAAATATAACTTACCAGCCCTATCTCCGGGAGCAAAGCAGCCTTACTGCCTGCCAGTGGGCTAGAAAAAGATCTGCACACTTTTTTGGGGACTCCATATCAGCTCTGCTGCTGCTGCCACCAATTCTGTGGAATCAGCACAGTGAGGATAATACAGTTCAATAGCCCTAGTTCAAAAGCCTTCATATTTTCAGATTATTTTGTTCCGCTCCACATAATTTAATGCACAGGGGATAACACAGAAGCCTTGGGGGACTATTCCATCTCCTCAGTGCTTGTGTGATACTTACTGTAATGCTAATGGGAGTTATATGTGTGCATCCAGGGAAGAACACATCATGTTTTTTAATATGCTAAACAAAGAGGAGCTAGAAACAACTTGGGTTTTTACTTCAGCACAAATAATGAAATCAATATGACTCGTGAAAACAGTAACAGATTTTAAAAAATCACTATTCATTAAGGATAGTGGAGGTAAAAATCTCATAACTGAGGTGTTAAACATCTAACTTGTGATGGGCTTGTTTAGTGAGCATTAATTTTATGACACATATTAGAGACATATGGCATAACCGCCGTGTTAACTATGATACATATAATAAACTGTATAAAAATATATACTTTTATATGTATAGATAGATACAAATACAAACATCTATACACACAATTCAGGAGTTCCATAGGAACAGAGTAATTAGGCAAGCATTTGTGAGGGAGTCCTTGTGATACCTGAAGAAAAATGTATTGGGAAATAATAGATATGATCTGTTTTGTAGAACAGTTTCAAAGTGGATACCACTTGAGGACACCATACATACAGACACATATGTGTGCAAGTGGCAGAACACATAAAATATCAGAAAGATTGCTTTGTAGGAGCACCTCTTTTCTTTAGAATGCTGGGTCCTGTTTTTCATACATGCCAACATTTCTAACTGTTCTATTTCATCTTGAAGTGACTGTGCTGTAAATCAGATCCACACACACATGCTCACTTGGAACTAGAAAGAAACTGCATGCTTTGAAGGCCTTCAATACATTTTACACAATTTGTAAGCTAGAGAAACCCTAAAGCAGGGAACAAACCGAGTTAGGACTAGCTTTGATTCAAACCCATTTTATCCACTTACTAATGAGGGCTGTGAGTTAAACAAGATCACACGACTTCTTACGTTCCTAAGGGAATTATTTTCTGCAGAAGATGATGTTTTTGGTTTTTCTTTCTAATTGAATCAAGTTTTAAGTTCATCTGTAGTGTTAGAAAATTTGAAAGGGGATCACAAGGTCATCAACAAAAAATTATTTCAAAAATAATAATTAAGAGTGAGCCTACTTTTTTTTTTTTTTTTCTCCTCAGTCACAAATATATTTCCACTGCAAACTTTTAATTCAAGAGAAATTGATCTGAATCATTCATGTGCATCTGCTCTGCACAGCAATTCCTTAGGTGCATGATCTGCCCGAGCACACTCCTCAGGGGCTGCACACTGGTTGTTGATCACAACTGTAGTGCCCCATTACGCGCTAAACCTCAGGATTACACCAATCTTCTTTGCCCAGGAATTTCCACTGCAAAGAGAAGAGCTTACAAAAACAGGCATTTCTTGTGAAAGATGGAAAACTTCAGGAACAGTTGGAGGACCTGGAACTTCACTGGTTTCTCCATCACAGACTCTGTAAGATGAGCCATAATGTAAATTATGGCACAATGTAAATTAAATCATAATGTACAGACTGCCCAGAGAAGCTGTGGATGTCCTATCCCTGGAGGTGTTCAAATCCTGCTTGGATGGGGCCCTGGGCAGCCTGAGCTGGTGGCATGGGGGTTGGGACTGGGTGGGATTTAAGGTCCCTTCCAACCCAAACCATGCTACAAGTCTATGATTCCAATATTTGAAAGTTTAATATATATGATAACATCTTATTCCTAATTTTTCTTCCTAAATTAAGCTTCATCCACATATAGTGCCATTGCATCTTGTAAAGGACAATACAGCAGTACAGTGCCTGTCTGATGTAGCTGATGAATGGCAGACTTCTCTGTTCGTGCCTGCAGCCTCTGTAAACTGTAGCTTGGTATCTAGCAAGTTGGGGCTGTTTCTTGTCTCACTGCAAACAGCAACTCAGCTTTTCCAAATCATGATCATTATCCACAAGAGTAAAGACCTGTCAGCCCAAGACAAGCTGGATGGCAGATTTTGTCTGAAAGTTTTCCCATTTAAAAGTAACTTGGATTTTTTTTTTTCTACAGAAAACATTTCAAAGTTTTTAATATGAAGTTTACAAGGAGAAGAAGGCAAATTTGACCTGATTCCAGTTGGAATTCCTACATTTACTTAGTTACAGAAAACAATACTATGATCCATCTTTTTCCCCTCTCCAATTCTTCATCCCCAACCCAAGTTCTTTGCCATCAACTGGAATAGATGAAATCATTTCCAGCTTTGTGATTTACTTTAGTTTCCTTTCCAGCTTTCCAATTTTTCTCTTTGTGCTTTCTATCTTTTTTTTTTTTTTTTCCTAACTTAACCAAATTGCTTCAAGTTTTGAAGAATCACAGAATACAGAACGCTCAATAAGAAGCAACCCTGAAATAAACAAAGGTACACCAAATTCTACTGAATTTCACCACAGCAAAAATGACGTTAAGAAGAAATAATGAAATTTGGAGAGGTTGGTAGGATGGCAAGTAGTAAGCCCTGACCTCCCAGGTCTGCCTTGTTAGCGACAGCAGCATTCATTGCTGTACAGTCTGTCACTCGGGCAGCTTCAAACTGAGCACCATGAGCAAATCATGAATTGTAAATTTTGACTGGCAGAACTGAAAAATTAATCTGTTAAAAGCAGATGGCAGCCTGTAATTTCATGCCTCGCTTTTGCCTTACCCACAACATCTGCATTCAGCACCTCCCCTGCAAATTAAGCCTTTCACTCAAAATAAACATACTTGTAGTCTGATTTACAGGTTTACCAGTAGTTCAACTAAACTTAAGCTTTCCTTAAATTGTAATAGAAAGAAATGTAGATTTGTTTCTACATGAGGCATATCTCTCCATGTCAGGTGTCTTAGGGTTATATCAGTTTTTTTGTAAGAGAGAGGCTCATAACAAATGATCCATATTTGTAAGGCAAAGCCAGATCCATCTTACAGAAGGAGCTACCCATGATAACATAATGATGAGTCCTCACTTGACTGCGGTGACAAGGAAGGCTTGAACTGTGTGCAGGAGCTTGGTATATACCTTACTTTCAGTGGGAACTGTGATTTTCATTTTAAAAGTTACTGCTCCAGTAGGATATCCTGCACGTAGAATTTCCATACCTCAGGTAATCTACAGGATCCAGCATTAAATAAATGAGTTTCCAAGAACTCTGATTTTAAGGCAAACTTGGTGTGATGTTGCTCAAGTCTAAACACACTGAATTAATTTTTGAGAGTCTGCAGTGAAAAGCAGCCTATGCTTTTAGCTGTGGAATAAGAATTATCTGATTTTAGACAATTCAGAGCTAGAAAACACCTACCATATCCTTAGATCAAATTTCTAGCTATTGAACCCAATCATGTCACATAAACCCAATGTAAACTGAAACTTTAAGAACACAGAAATATGGGGAATTTAATTAATATCTTTTGTCCATGAAACTTCTGGAATACAGATTTTCCTTAACGCCAGTATGAGAAAATTCACTTTGCAAGCACCTTTCAACGCATACATGTTCTTCATTTTTAAGGCTTCTTCCTTTCTAAGGTTATTGCTGTTGTACTTGGGCAACTCATGAACTGACAATGAATGTACATTTGCAGTTATCTCTGTATGCAGCAAAATCTGTAATACTGTAACTGAACAGAGGTGAAATTGAGGCATAGGCAGATAGATCATTTAGAAAATAATAGCCAGACACAGGCAAAGTGTACACATTTGAAATAAAATGGCCTCTCCTCTTGAATAGCTTATTGAACTTCATGCTCAAGCTCCTGAACAGTTCCATTCCATCTTAAACATTTTCATGCTAATACATTTCAGAGAATTAAAATGAATTTTCCACAAAACCATGATTATTATTAAACCTGTGCTATTTAGAATACATACATCATGCAACAAATTTTATATTCTTCCTTAAGAGTGGCTTTACTTTCCTAAGTACTCTATGATTTTCCAACTCAGAGGATATTCAATAGTACTCTCGTGCAGAAGAATCACAAGAAATTTATGGCTTTGTGGTTAGGTGGATGGTTGGACTTGATGATCAAATGAGTCTCTTCCAACTTAAATGATTCAGTGGTCCCTTCTGTACATTGAATGTTTGCATATTTCACCTTGTGTGTGATGAGGTATTTGAGGAAAAGCATAGAGCAATCCAAGGAGGAAGTTAGCTTCAATGGCTACTATGGCTACAATGCTCCCAGTTCCTGAGATTGCTCATTTACTGCTACCCCTGCCATAAGCACTGTAAACGTGTCCTGGATTTAATGGGATAATGCTCAAACCAGCAAGTAGAAACTCAGATATTTTAGAAGTTGGAAATATGAATGTCTTTGGCTAAAAAGTCAAAGAGTATTCAAACATAAGTGCACCATAACGTATTTATGGTTGAAGTCAGAAGAAACATGTATTAGGAAGCCAATCTGCTCCAAAGGCAGCAGGCTCCTGGGAAGAGATCTGGACCTTTCAGAGGAACATTCTTCTCTCAACCTCCTCCCCATAACCTGAATCAAACAAGTTGCCTGGCATGGCTGTGGTTATGCAAGTAAACTGATGTTTACCTACTATCTCTTCAATATCACTTCTACTTCAGGTTTTTCACCTCTATTTTTGCAGCAGAAAGGAACATAGCCAAAAGGAAGAAGCTGAAATTGAAGTATGTGGGAGTTCAGCTTGAATGACTGCTACAAGATTAGACAGATGCATTTTTGTTTTATTTCATGTTATTATGTGATATGGCAAGCCACACAAAGAAAAGCAATTAAAGAACCAGGAACATTTTGTTCATTTCAACTGCTCTGCTGAAGGAAAGGTTTTTTTTCCTGGATCTTTGCCTTTTTGAATATATTACATCTATTCTGGACTGCAATCCAAGTGTTATGAGAAGTAACTAATATGTTAAGCCAGGAGTGTTGCCTTTTTCTTTGCATAAACACTCTTCAAGAACTGTTTTGCAAAACTTGCCACAAATCCTCTAAATTACTAGGATGCTATTTAATAGATTTAATGTTGTTTGTTGCTGATGGAGCAAAGCCAAATGTAAATGGTTTAGCTCAGTGAAAATCAAGTCTAAATGAAAGTCCTCAAAAAGGGATATCATGAATGCTATTAGCCCATGTTGGAAGAAAGGACAAGATGAGAAATAAATGACAGCTCCAGTGGTCCAAAGACTCTGGCAGAAAGCTCTCAAGACAAGTTTGGTGTCACACAAACTGACAGCTGACAGAAAGGTGTTGTGGCACCACAGATATAATCTCAACAGCTATTCAAAACAAAAGCATACAGCTGTCCATGCTCACTGAAATCTCAGAGCTTTGAGATGACATATCCATGGTTATGTCCATAAGATGCAAAATGCAACTTATAAGCAGACAGTGCTCATGCAGACCACTCTACATTCCTCATTCACCTGCTGTGCTGCCATGCTTCACTTGCTGTTGGCCTGCAGCTTTTATTTCCAAATGTACATCATACTAAGATCTGTCAAGGCAGAAACTGCAACTAAACCCGAGCCATTTCTTTTACTGTTACACAGTACTATTTTCTCTGCAGCTATTTGTCCAAAGCACAACCAGTCTGAGGAAGTGTCTACAGGATGGGACTTTTGGCTCTATTCCCTCAATAAGACACAGGCAAATTGATGCCCCTGTGCTTGTTTTGCCCAGGAGTCACAAACCAGATGTGGATAACTTTTGGGACAGAAACTCCTACAAAGCACGCCTAAAAAGCATGCATGGCATTTTTCACATGGCTAGGTACTGCAATCCACAGCATAGCAGAAAAAAGATATAGGTATAGAGATGCTGTAAGCATGAAAGAAGAGTGTTAGAAATAATAAGAAATATATTATCCAAGATTTGTTTTCCCCCATTGTACAGGAGTCATAATACTTAGAATAGCTGAAGAGCTTTACATTCTTTTCCAGTTTCATTTTGACTTCACAATATCAGATAGACCACTTTTAACTAAAAGTACATTGTTAACAGTTCTTCAAAGCAATTTCTCTACTGTGTATGTATTCTGTTCACTTTAAAAATCCATAGTCCATCTTCTTCTGTCACTGAACCACACTCAAACCAAATATTACACCCCATGTTGGTAAATGCAGTTCTAGTAAGTCACAGTAAGTTTAACTCCTCTACAAAGAACATTATAGAAGAAAATTTTATAAAAAAAATTCCTTGTCTTTGTTTATAAAATATACTCTTCAGAGAAGGTTAGCACAACTATTACAGTATTTTATAACTATCATCATTGTGGAGCTATCAGTGCTTAGACTGGCCTGTAAACTAAAATGTTCTTCATTAGAAACACAAGACTCTATGAGTACTTTAAGGTAACAGCAGAAAAGAGCAATCTATATATCTCTTTGTGGTAACTGCCTAACTCATATATCTAGAAAATACATTCCCCCTCATTGCAGCATTAGCAACATACTGCTAAAACAGAGCTAAGCTTCAGCTTGGTTATTATTCCTTTGCATATTTATATAATTCTTTCTAGGTTTAAGCATAAAATCTACTTAAAAATTACAAGTACTTACGTAATCAGAATTCATTACTGACTTTACAGCAGGTGGTATTTATTCCTATGTTCAAATTTAAAAAGCTGTGTAAGAAATTTTGTTGTCTCTATGCCTTTTGCAGCCAATGTCTTTCCCCAACACATGCAAGCAGATTAAGAAAGATGGCACTTTATGAGATTAAAGAGCTAGAGATAATCCAGGAAACTGCAAATAAAATAACAAGATTAAGTTATATAGTTAGCTCACTAGACTAAACCAAATTTAGTTCACTCTGTTGGGCTAAAGTGAATAGAAAACATTTTACTTCCACTAAGCCTTCTTCCTAAAAGCTTCTTTATGTTAACATAATGGTATATCATGAATTGAAAAAAATATATGGATATTTATGACATGTATATTACATTTATGACACATGTATATGACAAAAAACTAAATTAGGTTTGCATTGGTTATGGATTTGAAAATCTGGGTAGCATTTTCTACTCAGACTTGGAATAAACTTTCATTTCTTGTTTACTGGGCTATGGAAGTAAACATTTGGGGTTATTTTGTTTGATAGATACTCTTTAGAGGCAACAGTGCCTTGTGGAAACTAATTTTTCAAACAAAAACCAAAATAAAGCACTCAACTTGCCATGCAATATGTCATCTTGAAGTACATACATACGAATATATATATCAATACAAGATATATTCTCTTCTAATGAACATAAACTGTCCATTGATATGGAAATGTAAACCCTTAGCACACCCACCAGGATGAGGATGTCTGCTTTTCTCAAAGTGTTTTTTTCCCTCTGATTTTGTTAAGAAATTTGTTCTCACTCCCTTCCTGCCTCCCTTGGCTCCTACTGATTTCCCCTTACTTAATCAAGCTTACAGTGCTTAGACACCAGAAGGCAGTAATTAAGACAGGATTCCTACTGATAAATCAATCTATATATGTAGTATGAAACTTACATAACTCCTAGTCAATCAGAAATGTCACATGCATATAATAAAAGATAGAATCTCAAACACACTGAAAAAAACAACAGAATCTGTATAATTTTCTCTATTATAATTATCAGAAGACACTAAATATTTACTTTGTTTTAATAAGAAAATCTGAGGCACAGCTTAATTTTTTATAAGGCAGAAGATATCTGAAATGCCCACGAAAAAATATATACCAAGACAAAACAGAAATCTTCAAGGCTCTCCATTTTGTAAAACTTTGTACCTATGGCTAAAAAGTAGCAGATTGGTTATTAAGCCATTGTTTGAATAAAACATTTGAATCAAGTAATATTTACATTGCCAAGCAGAGTTGCTGTGGCTCTGGAGTCACGAGTACACTTCTAAAAAGTTCACTTCTGTCCACACTTTCGAATTATCTTATCGGGAATAAATATAAGATGCACTCTTGTAAACATATTCAGCAGCAGAATAACTCCATTAAATGGGGATATGCTCTTGAGAATAAATGAATGGTTCCCATTCAGTAAATGATTTGCACATGTGCGTGTTGTTTAGGGGATACACAGGATATGGCTCTGTATACCTGTAGGTTGTCTGCACTTGTTTGGCTTCTTGCAAGAATACCTCAGGCAGACTCCATACGAGAGCTCCCAAGACAGTCCAGATCAGCTAGCATATGTCAGCACTTTGATCGCTTGGGTCTGTTGAGTGTCAATCTCAGGTCCTACTGCCACTGTTGACCCACCAGCACCACAGACGCCTTGTGCTGCTCCTGCAGGGTCCTACCCAAGAAGCCTTATTTGATTCCTGCTGTCATCTAACAGATTATTTTACCATAAAATATCAGTGACAGCTGATAGAGCTGTATAACACAGCCTTTCCATTTTCTTCCCATTCTCTAAGTGTACAATAAATGCTTTGTACCCTAAAGGAGACCTGCCCACGGGTGTCTGTATTTAAGCATATCTGCTGTTGGCAAAGCTAGTCCTTGCTCAGAAAGGTGCTAGGATGCTGTGGATAGCCAGAGAAAGACATTTCAAAGGAGTCAGCAGGGATCAACTGCTCTTGGTCAACTTGCAGCTTGGTCATCCCAGGAAAAACAAGGGTTGGGTGTTCTGCCTGTGAGGAGGTATCACTGAATAGCCAGGTGATGTCATTGAACTGGCTGTGATACTTAAGGGAGCCACTGACAGATCTGCTCAGCTCCCACTGAGAGTATGGTCAGGTATAAGGTTGCCTACAAATCTGAGGGCAGTAGCCCAAGTGCTCAGCCTAGAAAAGATGCTTTACAGTCCTGCTGTAGCTCCTGGATATGCATGGAAGGCTGACAGCCAAGCATGGAGCATGGTGCACTGCAAGACAGGATGGCAGCTGATAGAAATGATACACATGGTTCAAATACAAGTACGACTGTAGTGTCTGCTTCACTATCTACCGAAGTTAAAAGAAATCTCCACAGAAGCCAAATTCCTTTAACTCACTAGTTCTGTCAGTTCTAGAAAGCTGGAATTTTTTGTTGATAGGAAAATAAAGAGTATAGTGATTGATAATATTTATGACTAACTATATTTACATAAATAAACTTATTTAAGTTACAGACATAAAAGATCAATGTTTATCACTAGCATACAATGTATGGCAGACCATTGGCCAAGAGAAGGAAGCCCACAGAAAACCGAGATGACAAGTAGGAACTTTCCAGTGAATTCCCGTGATTTGTTTTCATAACTACAGCCCTCAAATACTGTTAATGTAATTGCTATTTGTTCATGATTTTATTATGCAATGGTTAACAGAGACTTGGGAAATACATGCGCTGTGTGTAAATTGCCTTTAATAGCAGCAATTAGACAGTTGAATGAATATTGTCCATTACCACCTGTGAGTACAGGGACATCTGGTGGACAATACTATTATGTGATGATTTTTCTAGGTATCTTCAATGCATTTATCTTCCTCCTCAGCTCCACAGGGTACAAATTTAATCTGCTCAATGGCCCACCCTTAAAAACTAATGTTTTTTGTTGTTGTATTTATATTTGTATGCAAAGAAATATAAGTATTTTTTATTTTTAAGTGGTCTTTTACACACACAATTCACACTCATTTAATTTTTAATGAATATCCATTTTCTAACTGAGATAACTTTTCATCATTTTTCAGCAGACTTTAATTTAGTTTCTTTTAGTCTGAATTCTGAGGTAAATGTGAACCTCTTTAAAGTGAAAGTCTATTTTCTCCTATAATACTTCAATAAAACCAGCACAATTTAATCTGCGACTTAATATATTTTGGCCCCAAGTTTAAATGAGATTTACTTGTTTACAACAATTACTTGTACCTTGTATTTAATTCTAGGCCTGTAAGCTCATGAGCATACATACTTCACAATAATCCCTGAAGCACATGGAAATCAGAAGTCCACGCTAAAGCAAAGCAACCCTGAACCAGAGGAAAAAAGCTTCTCTTTTCCCAAGTTAACGAAAGCAATCAGGTTTCGAAATACTCACAATGAACTACAACACTTATTTGCCCTGAATACGATAAAATAAAACAAACAACAACAAAAAATAAACCAAAATATCAGCGTGAAAAGAGAGTTAAGGGCACCTGCTCTTGTGTCACTATATATGCTAAGAAGATGCACATTACTGTTGGAGAATAGGACTATATTTTCACTATATTGTTTATACTGGTAACAGAAAAGGGCCCAAGGGAAAGAAGGGTGTGTGTATAGTGGAAGGAAAAACTATCAGGGGAAGAAAAGAGAAGCATGGAGTAAGAAATATTTTTAAATGGAGAGGAAAAAGAAATAAGTAACGTAGTCTGAGGCTACAAGTCTAAAGGAGAGGAGCCAAAGATAAACAAGAGCAGAAAGTAAAGATCTGGGGGAAAGCATAAAATTAAAGAAAAGGAGAGTGGAAAAACAGAGCAGAAGAATGAGAAAGCACAAGAAAGGGCAGAGACAGTTATGTGGTAAAGAGCAAAGTGGTGCTCCAAGGAGAAAAATGGAGTTTCACTTTCAGCAGCTGTATGGAGGCATTATTAAGAAAGTTGAACCTGCTACTTAAAGTACTTTTCCAAGTCTGAATTTATTATGAAAGATTTGGGGTAAAATTAGATATTTGCTCTGGCATAGCCTGAAACCCAAACACATGTCATAAAAAGGAAAAGACAAGGGATGTATGAGATACGATTAAAGGATTTATATAACTTGCACACAGGAGAGTCAGAGAGGGGACAGATGAAAGAACAAAATCATCAGGGACTGCTTGAATGGACAGTGGTACAAATGTATTAAGCAGCACAGACTAGATATGGGGGAAGTAAGACCTCCAGTACATTCATTACAAAAATGAAAGGATAAAAATGGGGGAGAGAATGGTCAGACATTACAGAAAAGGAAAAAAAAAAAAAAGGAAGAATGTATAAAAACTTCAGCAATGTTCTTTTCAATCAGTGCTTCTGCATATGTTATATACCTGATTAAGTGGAAAGAAATACAAGCTTTACATGGAGCATATCAAGCTCATTGGATTTTCCTAAGTTTTAAATTAATTCACATCAGCAGGAGCATTGATCCCAGTAAAAATTACAATTCAGGAGAGAAAGAACTATGCAGAAGCCATTTGGTACAAGTTTGGCTGCATGTTTGTCTAGTTGGCGTTATGATTTTAACTAAATAGATCTTGGCCATTCATGGAGAATTTTAAATAGACTTCTTTGGATAATAAATAGTGTTTCCAAAGAGAGGACATTAGGGTATGCAAAAATGAGCATAGTGAAATTTTATTAATTCCTTTCTGTTTACATAACCTGTTTGGTACTGATTCTGAACACCAGTTTCTGCCTCTCCATTTTACCAGATAATGCACTCTAGTTAGTTTTTACTTCTGTTTTGTTGTTGTTGTTGTTGCTTGTTTGTTTTTTTCTCTATCAAGGATGCAGAACTTCCCTTCTAATGAGGTTGTGTGAAGAACACAGTGTACCCTTAGCAGCATAATCTGTGTTGAGTCAATACACTGCCTTTTGATTTCATACAGGCTCTTAGCAAAACAATAAGTAAGAACAGCATCTTTCTCTCACTCTTGTCCCTAGAACTCCTCAAAACTGTGTGTCTTCTACTGCAGAGAAATCATATTTTGATGATGCTCTCACAAATGGTCAATCTTAAGGAGTTCTATTTACTTGAGAAAAAGCAATAGATCTGTGCTAAGAGCTTTATACTGGTTACAGAATACTTCTGCTCAAGTCCTTGATCTGTATATGCCTCAGAATAAAGAATTAACCCTTTCACCTTCATATGCCACATGATTAACTGAAGAACTAGACTTCCAGACAAACCTTTTTCCCTCAAACACCACAAACTCCACTCAGCAAATAATTAAATAAAAATTGATCTGGAAAGGAGAGCAAAGTATTTCAGTGTCTTGAAGAGACTTGCCATTCAGGAATTCTCATATATCAAGGGCAATACCAATCTCAAGTGCACTGAAAAGACTCCTTCCTGATCCTGTCTCAGTCCACCCAGAAACTGAAATGAAGCTACAAAGTGAACTGATTTGGGTGATTTAATTAATTTCCTCCTTGTGAATCTTGGTTCCAGCCAGGATGTGGCAAATGAAGTACTTGAACCTGACCTTCCACTGTAGCTCTATGCCTTGACCTCTGGGATCTTGGCCATTCTTTGATGCCACCCCATTTCCTCCTCACTTCCCAATTAAAGTAAATTAATTTTTTTTACAACATCTGAAATCAGTGAAAAGGAATATTATTTTCAGACAACTCTATCTTGTGGTTTTGATCTCAAAGACTTAATTTCAGTGAGTCTTGATCTACCTTCTGAATAACTCAATTGCATTATTGCTATATTCTCCATAACTAATAAGCTGTTAGAGAACTGGTTGGCAGCTGATGTGATATCAAAGTGAAGGTATTTTTGTTTTGCACCAGTCTCAAAGCAATTTTGAAAGAATTCAACAATTAGACACAAGAGAAGGAAAAGAAAGCCAAAGACAAAGCCAGAGTAAGTCAGCCTCTAGGCAGGATAAAACTTAAGGAAGCAAAGATGTAGCCTATATGTTAAAGTAGAAGAGCCAAGAAAACAAATTACTAAGCACTGAGGCCAAAGATCATAGTAAATGTCTTTCTATTAGAAATGAAGAAACTATAATATTAGTAGTATAGCCAAAAGAGTAAAGATCAATAGCGGTAAAGCAGCGGGTGGACGGAGTTATGACAGCATTAAGACAACAAAGGAAAGCTATCAGCCTTTGCCAAAGTTTATACAATGTTATTTGGCATAGGCAGGGATCACTTGTACTGGGAACATAGAAGACATTAATGAGGCCACAGTGATTGGACAGACCTTTCAAACAGCAGATATGTGTTTCTGAAGTGTTTAATTTCTTCAGTTATTGATAAAAAGAGCTGAACATACAGAATGCCAAAAGCACTGAATTCTTCATTTAAAGTCTATTACCTTTAATGAAAAGAATTTATAAAGTTGTGCTCATGACAGATGAGGACTGGTCAACTGGCAGCCCATGAGTCAGAAAGGGCATGCAAATAAATTTTGGCTAGCCTCTAGGAAAGCCTACAGCTGCAAGATTATAAGTCAATTTTTCAGTTCACCAAGAAATAATGGGAGAAAGTGAAGCTGATATGGGCCAAGAGAAAGTACTGCCAACCCTTGAACACACCTGGCTGACCAGCTAAACAAACTGGTAGCATTACAGGAGGAGAATGTAAATTGCATGAAAATTAGAACAAGAGTTCAACTATGTAGGACAGTCAGGAATGTTTGGCCTAGAGATACATTTCCTGGCTTAGAAATGCAGTCAGTGCTCAGTTGCCCTTAGGTTTCTGTTTAACAGCACACAAATATTGAGACACCAAAGTAGTTCTTATGCAGGAGGATTCCATAACTCAGTGCTAACACTGTGACTCCAATGGATTGTTTTTGGTTAGGGGTCACTGTCAGCTCATGTTCAGCCAAGCATCAACCAACACCCCCAGGTCTCTTTTCACAGTCATCCAGTCACTCATCCCCAAGCCTTTTTATTGTGGCCAAAGTGCAGGACCCGGTATTTAGCCTTATTGAACCTCACACTATTCACCTCAGCCCAGCAATCCAGCCTATCCAGATACCTCTAAAGGGCCTTCCTACCCTCAGGCAGATCGACACTACACCCCAACTTGGTGTCATCTGCAAACTTACTGAGGATACACTCAGTCTCCTCATCTAGGTCATCAATGGAGATATTAAACAACATGGGGCCTAGTACCGACCCCTGGGGAATACCACTTGTAACATGTTGCCAGCTGGACTTAACTCTATTAACCACTGCCTGTTGGGCATGGCCCTCTAGCCAGTTCCTTACCCAAAGAAGAGTATACCTGTCCAAGCCACAGGCAGCCAGTTTCCCTAGGAGAATACTGTGAGAGACCGTGTCAAAGGCTTTGCTGAAGTGTAGGTAGACTACATCAACTGCCTTTCCCTCATCCACCAGTCTGTTCACCCAATCGTGGAAGGAAATGAGGTTGGTCAAGCACAGCTGGCCCTTCATGAACACGTGCTGGTTGGGCCTGATCCCCTGGACACCATGCACACGCCATGTGATCTCACCAAGTTTTGTTCCAAAACTTTCCCCACTACCAAAGTCAGGCTGATAGGCCTGTAGTTCCCTGGTTCCTCTTTATGGCCCTTCCTCTAGATGGGAGGCACATTGGCAAGCCTCCAATCTTCTGGGACCTCTCCAGTTAACCAGGAGCACTGGTAGATGGTGGAGAGTGGCTCAGCTATCACTCCCGCCATCTCCCTCAGCACCCAAAGAAGGGTGGAGCCCATCTGGTCCCATGGACTTGTGGCAGTCCAGGTGGAGGAGGAGCACTTTAACTGCCTCCACCTGAATCGCTGGGGGGTGTATTCTGCATTCCACCTCAGACTTTCAGATCAGAGCATAAAGTGACCTGAGGATAACTGGTCTGCCCATTAAAGGCAGATGTAAAGAAGGCATTGAGGACCTCAGCTATCTCCTTATCCTTAGTGGTCACATTCCCCACTGCATCAAGTAAGGGGTGGACATTTTCCTTGGTTCTCCTCTTACCACTGATATATTTGTAGAAGTACTTTTTATTCTCTCTTTAAGTGCTGTGGCCAATCTAAATTCAAGTTGGGCTTTTGCCTTCCTAACTTCATCTCTGCATACCTTAGCAACTTCCTCGTAATTTCCCCAAGTAGCCTGTCCCTGCTTCCAGAGGGCAAACAAATACCTGACTAAAAAAATCAGTTTTTCTAATACCCAGATACCCTGGCTTTCAATTAAGACTCAAAGAGCCAAGAAGTGATGAGAAAGAACATCATAAATGATTTATGGATGCCCTACTTTTGTGTATAGTACATTTATTATTCTACTTAATGTATCCATATGGTTTTCTAATTCATTCATTACTGAAAGCCTCACATGACAGTTATTTCATTAAAGGCTATATCCATTTTCAGTCAGTTTCTTCAGGAAGCACATTTAAAAATTAAGATTAAAATTGAATTTTTGATTTAGTGTATGGAATTCAAAGTATCTATATATTTAATTACTGTCCCATTACCCATTTCTTGACAAATCAATTGTTTGTTTTTGTTTTTTTCCCCCTGATAAACCATCAGTTGCTTTCTTGCTATTTCATGATCTGAGTGGTCCTTTAAATTCATGGTTAACATTTCCTTATTACTCCAATTCCAGTCGAGAATCTCTGGTTCCAACCACTAAACTAAAAGGACTGCTCCAAAACCAGTGCCTCCTACTTTACTATACTGGCCCTTAACATCAGAGGTAGATGTTGGTGATACAGCAGTAGAGGTTGAACTTTCCCATCAGTATTCCATTACATTTTGTTGCCATGTGACAGATGGCAGAAGAAGGGTAGTCTGAGAGAATGGCATCTGACACAGAAGTGTGGATGAAGAAAAGATGTTGCATTTAATTCTTCCATGTAGAAAAAATTGCACTCACTGACATTCACAGACACTTGCTGAACATTTATGGAGACCAAATAGTGGATGTGAGCACAGTAAGGGAGTGGGTGGCGCATTTCAGCAGTGACGATAATGACATGAAAGACAAGCCATGTTCTGGATGGCCACACAGATTTTACGAGGATGGCATGCAGACTCTTGTTCATTGCTGGTGAAAATGCATGGTATATGGTGGTGTCTATGTTGAAAAAAAAGTGTTTTGTAGCTGGTAATTTGCTCAATCATATAGTATTATTGTGCTCTTTGTATCTATTGTATATTCCACAGAAATGCATAGGAGGAATTACTTTCAGGGTGATCTATGTATGTATACAGTATGTAAAAAATGTGTTACCATAGCTAATAAGCACCTTCCATCCTCCCAGACCAGCCATCCTCTGAGCTCTTCTGCCAGAGCTGATATAGAAATCCTTCAAACAGGTTTTGTCTTAGTAGAATATGGACAAAGAGGACAAAGGAGAGAGGTCTTCAACTGCTGTAGCTGGTTTAAACACAGTCAAAGAAAAGGAGTGAGTATTTTTTTAATTTTCAGGTTAATTTCTATTGCCCATACATACTTCCAAAGGGGCTAATTAGGCAGAGCCACAGCATCCTGCCGCACCTGTCCAGAGAATGTCTGTCTGGGATATGGGATTTATGGGATCTCTTTTTCATGTTCATTTTTCAGCATCACCTTAAGACAACAAAGATCATTTTGATAGTGTTAACTTCATTTTGCCTACAGAACAAAAATACCTTAAGAGAAAGGTATTTAATGTCATTCTTCCCAGCCCCAAACATCTGCATTTTAATACTCCACTATTATAAAACGGCATGATATGGTACTAGAAATAAAACTTATCATTTTTTTAATAAGAAATTGAAATATTTTGCCTGTTTGAAAGTATTACCCTCCAGAACTTTGTTCTTAATTAGACAATATGCTATGTGATGCTTGAAGAAAGCATATCAACAGTTTGGTTAAATAATGCAGAAAGATATAATTGTTGCCAGTATATCACATGATTATAACCGAAGTCATCTTTATCTATTTATGTTTTCAAAAAATCCCCATGTTACTAGTATAGTTATTACCAGAAAAAAATATAGCCTCTTATTCTAAAGTCATCTATTGGAAAAGAGCCAGCTCCCCCTCCCCCCAAATTAGCTTTAATCAATGACACAGTGTAAATCAAGTCCTTAGCATATTATAAGTGCAAAAATCCTGACTAGATTACCATTGATTTCTATACTGCAGTTTATGACACAATGACGATTCCCAAAGAGAATGCATATCCTCAGCCAAATCCGTACAAAGCAGACATTCCATTTTTATTCTACAACAACTAATACTGGCTGAAATGTAAGTCTGTTTCAATTCATGTTTAAATAAGCATAGATGTAACAGAAGCTGTCAACCATTTTCCTACGCTATTCATCATGATTATATTAGTAGTCTTGATGCATACCCACAACACTTTTCATAACACTTCTGCCATAGACTCAATTCAAAGCACCTTGTCCACTCAATGTATTTTTACAGCATCACAGAATCATTCAGGTTGGAAAAGACCTTCAAGACCACCAAGTCCAACCACATCCCAGCCATACTACCCTAACTAACAACTGTCTGTTAAAGCATGTCCCTGAGCACCACATCCATATGGTTTCTAAACACGTCCAGGGATGGTGACTCAACAGCCTGCCAAGGGAGCCTATTCCAATGCTTCACAATCCTTTCTGTAAAGAAGTTTTTCCTGATATCCAACCTAAACTTACCCTCGTAGGGCATATTTTCCAAGCCCTTCACAAGCCTTGTTGTCCTTCTTTGGACCTGCTCCAGCACCTCAATGTCTTTTCTGTACTGAGGTGCCCAAAAGTGAAAACAGTACTCAAGGTGAGGCATCACAGTGCTGAGTACTGTAGGATTACTTTCCTAGTCCTGCTCACCACACCATTTCTGATACAAGCCAGGATGCCATTGGACTTCTTGGCCACCTGGGCACGTTGCTGTCTCATATTCAGCCAACTGTCTATCAGTAAACCAAGATTCCACCAGTTTACTGTGCTGTAGAGTCAAATAAGAATTAGCTTCATTACAGAATGTCAGTCATGACTGACCTTCAAAGGCAGCACAGCAAAACATTACTTAAAATGCTTTTAGCAACAACAAAGACATACAAAGACTTTGTACCACTCTACTTACCTCCCTTGGTAATCCCCCTTTCCACAGCAGTTTCGATACTGTAGGGACTGCAAAACCATCATTCAGCTGACAGTTATCTGATAATTTTCAAATTCCAATATCCTCCTAGTCTGTGCACTTCATTTCAGAATTCAATATTTCTTCGTCAAAGAGATGCTGAAGGACAGTAATATCTGATCTGTGAGGTTTTTTTAGGAGTGTGTTCAAAAGAAGATCTTCAGCTCCTAAAACTGTTTCTCTGATTCAGTACGTCACCATGTTTTAATCATATAATATATTCACGTAGTGATGATAAAAATGCATGTATTTTTAGAGAGCTGTTTTTGAAAGGCTTAACATTTAAGAGGTTACACGCAAAACCACATTATGAGGAATCTATTGAGGAACATTTGAGAAGCTGTCACTTTCCTTAACAACATCAGAAATGAAGAACCAAAAGGATCACTCCAGAGGCTGAATTGCCAGATCCAACAAAGCATTGACTGAGAAGGAAACACATGCTTCTTGCTGTCTTTTTATCCGAGTACACTTTATCTGCCTTTAAAATGTTACTGTAGGGAAATTTGGCTTTCCACAAAGATAGTTCTCTGAGGGCTCTAACAGAAGCTAAAAATAAATAAATAAATAAATGTAAAAAGTGTGCTTCTTCAGCCTTTAGTCCTAAGCACATCAACACAGTACATAGATTTACTGCAGTGAGTTGTCAAAATACTTATTTGTTAATGGATGGGTCTCATGATCACAGCAAGTCATTTGGTTCATGTCTAAATTTGCATATCAGGCCCCTGTGAATCCAGTGATGGCAGCTGGAAAGGAACTCTTCCTTTCCTTAGTCATATTTAGGCAGTAACAGCATTCAGCTTATCATAAAAGGAAAACAGAACATAGATCTCAGTACAGTGATCTCCCAGACTGCTGACATGCAAGCCTGTCTGTACTGCTCAGTAGAACTGAGTCTGTATATTTCCAATCACAAAGGGATGCATGACCAGCTCAGAAGCCAACACCCGAAGTACAGCCAGTGTATTGTCATAAAAGAGGCAAACATTGGGCAGGGATGGAAAATCCACTGCAGCCTAAAGCTTTGCGTCTTTTCTCCTGGAAGTCAGTACAGTATGGTGCAGAAACTGCTCAGAAGAATATTTCAAACAGAGAAATAAATGTGACCATGTAATAAGGAGGCAGCAGGGGACTGTTTGCTTTTATTTTTTTCTCTCTATTTCAAGGACTAAATCAAAACACATTACAGAAAAATTTGTACTGGATCAGCCTATGATCAACACAACTTTGAATTTTCAGTTAGCTTTTTTTCTTCCTTTTAAGTCAAAGAAATGTGATTGTGAAACAAGGGCTACTCTGTACCCCTTTGTTTAGTGACTAAAGTGAAATGGGAATGACTCAGGTTCAGTTCTCCCTTTATGCTCTTTACAGCAAGGCTTTGAGCCAGGCCTTTCACACCTGAGCATGCAGACTTTTTCTTATATCAAAGATCCCCCACATTTTTAAGACATTTTGGAAAAGCTTAAACAAAAGCGAGAATCTTTGATTTGGCTGCAACTGCTGCTGAATTCAATCCAATTTCATGGGAAATCTCTGTTTTGCCAAAAAGGATTTTATCAATTTAAAAGTTTTCCTGAATGAAAAATAAATAAATAAATAAATAAATAAATAGAAAACAAAAACAACAAAACAAACAAACAAAAACATAGACAGATCCCTTTCTTCTACACAAGTATCTACTTCATAGCTGAGACTGGCCGAATACAGTCACATGCAGCTAAAAGAAGTACCAACAGTTGACACTTATCTCTTTCCTACAGATGAACTATGCAGTATTAACTGCTGAGGAAGGTCTAACATTGAGTTTAAAAGCATAAAACATGTCTGCTTCTAAAATCCAGCTTTCATTTAACTGAGCAGCTTGTGAAGAAACTGAAATGACTTCAAGAAACATCTTCCCTTTATTGAAAAATGATGGGAAAGGAAAAATTTGTGATCAAAGAGGATCTGAGCGATATAAGAAAGACATGACTAGCTTTTGTTCAAGTTTAACATCTCACTGTATGATACAGAAAATAACTCTGAAGTTGCCAGCAGTAAGTTAATCAATTAAAGCACTGAGTTGCTGAATATTCCACTAACATTCTATTAACATTTTGCCAGCTGGATGACAAAAAAATGCCTTAAGGAAGCTTTAGTGCAAGTTACAACATAATGCAATCTTTCCTGTTTTCCACAAAGATGACAGCAAACACAATACCATGATAATGGAACAGCATGCAATTATCCCTGCTGAAGCGCACAGAAGGAAGCAGAAAGCAAATGAGGCCAACTAATGCAAACTCTCTAGATTTCTTTGTGCAAACAAAATCCAGAATGACAGAGCTGCAGGCTACTAGGTCTTTTTGAAAGGGTTGCTGCAGACATGTTGGGCCTAGTGCAATTACTTAAGAAAGGACTAAGATAACAGTGTCCATCCATCTTTAATTGGAAGGTGTTCTTGAGTTCAGAAGCCAGATACTGTGAAGATCTGGTCATGACATAAAGGGACACAACAGCGATTATAACTAAGGATACTGACTGACACTGCTCACTGTTGCAATGTGCGACAAACGTTGAGAGGTTGTTACCAATTCAGCACTGTAATTATAATAAGATCTTAAAACTTCACTGTTGATCAGCACAGCACTTGTTTTCTGTTGTTTCAAGTATTAGACAAATATACGACCAGGAAACACAGAGGGACCATTTGATATCTTGTTGGATTTGGAGATCTTACTCTGCAGAGATCTCTTCTGAGAAGTTATTGCAGATACACAATCTTTTACTCATGTTTCCTCTGCCAGGCTCAATGCCAGTCTCCATCTTGGGCTGGCTATGAGGCCTCAGTGGCAAAAAGTGCAGAGGGATCTATAACATACACAGATCCACATCTATCCCAGTGAAAATAAGGACACTGCCATACTGTGCATAATAGGAAGATAAAATTAACATTTTGAATAGCTTCCTAACTAACTATACTTGGTTGGTCACTCAGCATACCGTGTCACACAACACATGATGGAAGTCAGACAGGTCGTGAGCAACAGTAACACAACACTTGCTTTCAGAAACTGTTCAAAAGTAAGAACATCCCCAGCCATCACTTAGCTCTCTCTCCTCTCGTGCCCCAAGCCGCCCAATTTAAGATGTACTTCTGGTTTGTAATGTCCTAAAAAATATAACCTACAGGGTAAATAGTTTGGGGCTTAAAATGACTGGAAGGACTGAATGAGCCCATTTTATTTATTTATTTGTTTGTTTGTTTGTTTGTTTGTTTAATCAAGTTCTCCTACAGTTCTTCTTGTGTCATTCCAATAAAACCACTGATAAGAAAAAAGAACATTTTATGGTCTGGCTCACTTTGATCAGTCTTCAAAGTAGCATGACTTCATCAACAGTAAGTCCTGAAGTAGGATAGGGCACAACATTCCATTTACTAGAGAAATGAGGATGGGACAGGCAATGTTGAAGCCATAAATTGACAAAAGTACCAATAATTAGAAAAAATAGATAATTCCAGAAGGAAAAGATGTGGGGAATAATGAAATAAAATATAAGAACAAACAAGGTATCTGAGTTCCTGGTCTTTGACATCAATAGTTAAACCACGTGCATCTGGAAACAGGGAACTGATGGAGGAATAAACATACATGTAAAGCTGTGTCAGTAAAGAAGAAAAAGCTTATTTGGGTTAGAATTGTGCTAGACAGATTAACAGGCTACCAATAGGCTCATTCATATCTGGATTTATCTGATACTGACATTCATGTGCTCTATTCTTCTTGATCCCACCTCAGCACACTTCCACGTTTTCAGCTTTTTAAAGGTAGAAGGCTCAAACACTGAGGACAAAATAGATCTAATTGTATGGCAGAGCTGCAGATACGAGTTCAGCTTTACACAGAAGGCCATGGAAATGGAAGGAGAAGCAGTGCATGGCTGTCTGTTCATCTTATGTCCCACTGACATTAACTGAGAGAACATCTAATTAAATCAACTCAATTCAGTAACACTCGTGTAAACCAAATGAAACTGAAGGGATGCACTGAATTTTAATCTATCACACAACACTATCACATCTATAAGCAACAAACATGGAGATACAGATTTCCACTGTAGTAGTACTGAAGGATGAAGGGAAAAAAATGATATAGTGAGCAAGTTTATTGGCTTTACAATTCTGAAATATTCTACAGTGTACAAGTGAAGAATGCATCTGAGAAGCTTAGTCCAATATTAGCACACCTCTACTATGAAGTTATTCCACTTTTCTCTCAAGTTCTCTCCTTACTATGTATACACGTAGGTCACTCTGAAAGTAATACCTCCTATTCATTTTCAGTGTAATGGAGTATTGGTGGGAAGGTTCAGCTTCTTCTGCCATACCACCAACATCTGCCTCTGCCATCATGGGCCAGTGTAATACAGTACTAGCCATTACTTTTGGAGCATTCCTCATTTTAATGTTGCGGAAAGCAACATTTTTAATAATAAGTGTTTATATACATATTTATGATCTCTGTGTACTGCCTTGACCTTTGTGATGCTCATATTCACTACTGGAAAGACTTGAAATAAACGCAAACCCTCTTGGAGAACTTGTTCATTTTACTACTAACTCTCTAACATGCACCATTTCTGAGATCCAAACAAAACCCACAGAAATATGAAGTCTTAAGTTTAATCAAGCAGTTAAGTAATGCCTTATATTAACCATGTAAATTTTAGATGAATGGTCTCATATACTCCTGAAAGACAGCTAAACAGAATGTGTGGAATGTGTGGCTACACACAGACATGCTTCAATAGGATCTCAGTTGTCCTCGCTTTCCTCAACAGAACATGAGCATGAAAGGGAAAAAACAAGAATCTGGTATTGGGTAACATGACAGAAAGCTCCCAGCTATAGAAAACTTACTCCCAGAAAATAAATTCCTCTTCCTCCCTCCAGCAAACAAGCACTACAGTTTTCCCAGGTTCAGCAATATTAGTTCTTAACATGCGTTCTTTACTGGTACAGTCACAAAACATCAATTTTCAACACAACACCTGCAGAATTCTTGGCTGCACAGAGCTCTTCTGTGCATTGGCAACATTTTGCTTGTCAGATGGCCTACTCCTTAGCACAAAATGTAACCTTGCAATTGTTGCGCGTTAGTCATCCATTCACTCTACCTTTCCAGCTCCATCATGGAGAAAATGGACCTCAGGTCACTGAAATTAGATTGAATTCCTTTTCCGCCCCTCTGCAGAGCTGCAACAGCACTGATTTATTTAAAAAAATAATTCCCCTTGCAGGCTTTCATACTAAATCACAGTGTGCACCAGTCATGTAACTGAATTACAGGAAGCATTAACACCAGCAATTGCCCTTTCAAGTTGAGCAACCAACAACATTGCTACAGGCTGGAACAAGAATGGTCAGCCAGGGCAAAACAACAAATGCTGCCACTTGCCCTACAAAACAAAATCCAAAAAGCAGCAACAAGCAGCAAATGCTCATTCAAAACATGCGTGTATTCAAAACAAAACAGACTCCCTTGGCAACAGAATTAAGATTACAATCTACTTAACGGGCAATTTGTCAGGGAGAATCTAAACATCCAAGTGCAGAGACCTGGAAGAAGCAGGGCTGTGCTTGGATGATGGCAACCACCCTGCTGTGGGACAGCTGTCCTTCTGGGGAAGACACCTTCAACATTTTTTATTGTGCGATTACTGAGCTGCCCAGGTTGCTCTGTGCTTTAAAAAATATGCTCCCCAAAAGCCTTTTTCTTAAAGGATGGCATTTAAACCCAAATAAAAACACTGTCTTTGAACACACCTAGAGTTAGTTCAAGATCCGCTTTCATTTTACAGTCAGCTCATGTTGTTGCTTTCCCCCCTAAAGCACATATGGTTCTCAGCCAGACCAGAAGGCTTCAAAGCAGGAGCTCCATCCTGCAAATCCAGTAGCAAAGCTCGAGACTGAGGTTGCTTAATGAGAACTTAATGTAGATTTAATAGATCTTTTTCTTTCTTTCTTTTTTTTAAAATGTGTTGCCAATTGAGAATCTATCTCATTTAGGTTCTGATGAAGGCACAGAGCCAGTCAGCTAGAACCAGGGCAGCCCCAGAATATTTTGTATGATTTTTGTATCTGAAGTTGAGGACTTTGATTCTCCAAAAACATGCAAAGCTCTTCTAAAACAACTATTAATGTAACAGTGTCATTTAACGGAGAAAAAAAAAAAAAAAAAGAAAGAAAAATAAAAAAAGAAAAAGAAAAATTAAAAAAAAGAGGTTATGTATATTCCAAACTCTGCCCTTTTCAGGTTCTATCTTCACAGGAGGTGCAACAATGCTTGGTATAGGAAAAGAGGGCAAGAACCTTCACTTTGGAGCTGGCCTTGCTGGCTGTGATGACCTTGTTTGGCATGTCTTCCAGATCAGTACCATTCAGCTTTGCTATGGACAGCTGACATGACCCCACTGAAGCAAAATTGTCAGTGCTTTGTTTTGCTCTGAAATGGACTGCAGTAGCATACTTGCATACAGCTGAGCCTGTTCCTGATTATGATAGCCACTTACCTCAAATTAGGAGATCTTGATTGTGGAGGATGCAAAGAAGCCCAGAACACAGAGCTTTCTGAGGACAGGTCAAGCTGTGAAGTAAACATTTAAAGCAGAGCCAGGCTCTCCTCATTGCTCAGTGCCAAGACAGGAGACACTGGCATAAGTAGTATGGCAGATTCCCTCTGAACACCAGGCAGCATTTCTGTGCTGTGCAGCAACAGAGCACTGGTACAAGCTGCCCATAGCCTGCAGAGTCTCCTCCCTGGCAATGATCACAAGCCACCTGGATGTGGCCCTAGGCACTCTGCTCTGGTGGCCCTGATGGGCAGGGGTTGAGCAGATGGGCCAAGAGGGCCCTGCCAACCTAAGCCACTCTGTGATACTGTGAAAAGAAATAGTATTCTTTGACTATTAGCTAGCACTTACTGCACTCCAATAACCTCAGCATGTTATACAGAAAGCTACTCTGTGTGTTCATGAGGGCAGATCTGCGGAAGTACCAACAACAGATGGAACTCTGTCAGTTCTGTAACACTTCCTGAGCTAACATCTCCCAGTGCTGCACAGCCTGTCTTCTTTCCTTGTTTGCAAAGGCCATTCTTTTTTAATCTAGCATCTTTTGAGAAGAGCAATTTTCAGAATTAAGAAAATAGCTGCTGACTGTAATTAGTCACATTGTTTCAGTTTAATATTTATTAGTTAACTGTAATGAGGGAGTGAGCCGTTATGAATGGTAGCTCTTCCCTCAGAAGGAGGAAAAGCCCAAGCCTGATGCTCTTCAGTGCAATCAGACAGGGTTAACCGTGCACCAGGATGAGGCAGAGCAGTGCCTGTGCAGAATGCATGCAGAATGTGCTACAGTCTCCACAGAGGACAGTTCCACTGATATTGTCCTGCTCCTGGCATGAAGAATGAAGATGCAGCCATGTGGCATTAGTGTATGGTTCCAATGGCATGCTCTCCAATACAGGAAGGACTGCTGCCATCACCTTTCTAAGAATGGGAACGATCACAAAGGAAAATGGGCAAGATCACACAGGTAACTGAAAAAGGAATGTCCCAGACCCCAGAAGGAACATATGTGCCGTACACCAACAAAAACACTCTTAATTTTTGCAATACATAGACTTCCTCTCAAACAGCTTGTATGCATAATGGCAGATATGCTAAAAAAAGCAGAAGTGAATGAAACCTTTTCGTCAGCTTTTTAGAATCTCCCTGCCTCTGTAGAACTCTTCCCAAGAGCATTTTCTTGTGACCAACACAGAATAAATATAAAAACCACTCAGTAAAAGCAGAGAAAATACAAATTGAGAGGATTAATTGAGTCTGAAGGAAAGGTAAATTCAGACAGGCTATATTCTGCATTGATTCATCAGATTTCTTGTTGGTCACAGTGAGGTCATACAAATGCAAGTTCTACTAAAATGAAGAATGGCAAGATCTATGGTAATTAGTTATATGTAGATGATCACCCAGGATGAAGAATATGAACTTTGGATGCACAGCTTTAAAATCTATATCTCTCTATAAGCACATTTATTCACACATTTATTCACAAAACAACTCCAGAAACATAAAAAAGGCACTTACCACAACAATCACATTCGTTGCAGGAATGGGAAGATTTTCCACTTCCAAGTCTTGACCTGTCATAGCTAATAGATTGAGGGATGGGTCGTAGGCAGGTCTAGGAAAGGTTGACTTAACAACTATTGCAGGGTGCAGCTTGTTTATTTTGGTATGGGAAGAAGAATGGAAATGTTGTTTGGAATTCTTATAACTATCTGTATCCAGACTTTTTTCCAGACTCTGCACATGGTGATAAATGAACACAGGTTTCCCACTCTTTCGCTGATGAATTGTCAAGAAGTGGTCATTGTCTCCAGAAAAGCAGCCTGAAAAAAAAGAAAAGAGTAGGTTTAGAAGGTTTCTCTTAGGTAGTTTGTGGGTGAGTCAGGAAATCTGATGAGATCTTTGGGTTCTACAAGATTTGGAAAGATTACTTGATAAATAAAAGAATTCCCTTGAATGCAATTTCTACAACAGTAGCTTAATAACATCACAGAGAGTCTACTAAGTATGTTAAATATATTACATTCTTACATTTATTTTTACAGAGTTTTTTCAAATGTTGTTCTTCTGGTCAAGACTTCATTTCACAAACGATGTACAGGAGAACACCTGCTGAGCCAAGTCCAACTTATGTGCTGTTGAATACTTCAGTATTGAAACACATGTGGTCCACTTTCTAATACACTTAATCATCTAGTAATAACAAATTGCTTTTGCAATCATCATTCATACATGGGAACTGAGGAAAAAAATGTCAAAAACTAGATAAAAAATCATACTTAAACATGTAAGAAAGAGAAGAAAAGTACAGATAAGATACCTGAGTCCAGAAACACAATTCTGCATTACCTGGTCAGCTGCCACTAATTGTAGAACTTCCTGAGCTCCATGAGAATCTCAGCTACAGCTGACTTTGCAGACTCCCTGGCAGAAGGTATTTACCACTTTATCACTAGGCAACAGCATACAGAGCATATATTCATCTCTGTTACATCTCCATTTGTGTAAAGGAAGGAGGCTGTCACTCACCAAACCTTCCATGCTGTTGCCATCAAATACCCCACTAACCATATTAGGAAGCCGCTATGGAACACAGGGAATGCTCACCACCCTGACCCTTGAGGCTGCTCCACTGCTCAGAACAAAATAAAGCAATGAAGATTCAGTAGGCCAGAGGAAGACCAAGAAAATAACCATTGGTCTTTGCACACTTAGCTGAGACATACAAGGAGAGTGCTAGGAATCTTATGCCACAGGTGTGTTGTTTCTTCCTTTTGTAGTAAGTAATCAGAGGGGAAACTACATGAAGAGTACCTGAAGCAGGGATCTTATCACATATGCTGGTCAGACTAGGGGGCCTTACTGTCGCTAGTGCAAACTCTTGCTGTGAGACATCCCATAGCCAATCATTGCCTGGCCAGCCAACAGAGCAGCTGGCTCTCTGCATAGGATATAGAGGTACGTGTACTTAGTCACATCTTGCATACAAAGAATTCCTTCAGATTACATGCTTTAAATTGACTTTAAATTGTGCATTAATAAAGCAAAAAGTTTTATTTTGATAGTTTAAGTATTTCCTAATGATGCCCTTTTAAAAAAGGAACCATAACTAAAATATTATTTTATTTTTTATTTTGTGTGGGTGAAGCCTGATGAATCTTTAGTTCCTTTATGAAGAACAGAATAGTTACAGGAACCCAGCTGAGGTTCTAGGCTGGAATACAAGCTGTCTCACTGAGCAGAAAAATAAGCAAGGATCGGCTTCTTTAGAGATAGAGAGTAACTGAAGCTGAATTAGTCACCTCCTGGATGAGTACTTTAAGAAACACACTGCAGTGCAAAAGGGACTTTCTGTTCTAAGAGAAGTGAACCCTGCTCTGCTCATCTTGGAATTTCCTACTCAGAAGCTGTTGGAGTTAATAGGAATGTTGAACTGATGCTCTGCTATTTAGTTAAAATAAATTAATAAATCAACATTGCTTTAATTCCCTTAATGAGCTGTGAAGAACAGCTCCAAACCAACTGCATGTTTCAATTCAGGTTGAACAAGAAATCATTTTGTTCTATTCAGACTGATTTTTGCCTCTGATTTTTTTTGCTTCTGTAAGCAAATCAAAATAATCAGCCATTTGCAGAGCTCTACCCGCTGCCCTTAGGAGATTTCAGTGTAGGTAATTACATTCTGTTGACCTAATTTCCTCACGAAATTTGAGTTAGGAAAATAAAGGACAATTTCTTATCTGTGCTATAGTATTGCTGTGCATCATTGGGGACTGTATTCTCTGCCAAAGTGTGTCCATGTCAGTAGGCAGCGAGGCAATTCATAACATACATGAGCAGAAAATCAATAGGAAGAAGACAGAACACAGAATCACGCATTCTGCAGCGCACTTCCCAAAATAAGGCAGAATGCTAAACCCAAGGCTATTATTTTAAATGGTAAGTACAAACACTGGCAATTTCTAGATGACCACTGAGGTCACATATGGACAGCTGTTGTCAAGTTGTGTTGGGAAGATGACTAGGAAAAAAAAAGATCCCTAGGAAAAAAAAAGAAAGAAATTGCAGAGTATGGTCTTAAAGATAGCTGAATTTCAGAGCTTGCTAAGCTTTCTGGGTTCTCATTCAGCTTCTTAAAGCTTGGCTTCATTGATAACATTCTGAGGGCTGGTCTTAACTCAGCAATTACAGAGTTTTATGAAAAGCAAAGTGAAAATGAGGGAATATCAGTGCTTCTCATACACTCTTTACCAGATTTTTTTAATTCATGTCTCTATCACAGGCAATCAATATTCCAAAACTAAGCAAATGCAACATACAGCAATGCACATTTTGTGTCTGTGGTTCCTCTTAGTTTCTTCAATTACTACTCATTTGTTGCTGAGGGAATGAAAATCCATTTCTCCAGGAATTCTTCATTTTACATATCTTCCTCACTTCCATATGCCAAACCCCCCATTTTATTTCATTTATTTTTATTGAAAGAAGCAGAAAACACAATTACTGACAAAAATTCTTCTCTGAATAATATTAAGATAAATCTCAAGCATGATACTGATTAAATTCAGAAAAAAAAAAACTGAATGGTTAATTTATTTTTGATATATCACCAGTTTAAGGAGTCCTCCAAGAAGCTCACCTGCTCACAGACATCTGTACTTTTTATAGTAGCATCACAATTTGTCCCAAAATCCCATCACTCTGCCATTACAAAGTTAGCACCACAAAGCACTGCAGCAGGTTCAATACATAATCCATTGCAGCAGTCTTTCAAGATGGAATGCAAAATATATTTGGTAGTGGCTTATCCTGCAGAAATGAGAAATGAACCAGTCTAATTACACAACATACTCTCTGCACTCACACAAATCTATTTTTACCAGCTGACAGCACAAGTTCAAACATGTTCCAAGAAAATTACTGGGCTGAATCTGATTTTCTGAGAAGGCAACTTAGCCCTAATAATTTAAGCAGGTTACATGCATTCATAGCGCCCAGTGTGAAAACTTCATTTATCTCAGTAGACTGTGGATGATACCCCAAACAAGATCAGACTTTCCTAACAGTCTGCTATCTGTGCCTCAAGTGACCTTGGCAGCAGGCCACCATTGATCCTCTGGCAGAACCTCTGGCTTCTTCTTAATCTGATGAATATTATTCCTTGACACCCCTAAATTTCAGTTCTGAGAACAAACATTGTGCACCAATGATGCATTCAGAGACATAAGTCATGAGAAACACCAGCGCTCCTGCTACACATTGCCTGCAAATTTTGCTAGTCTCCATCCCTTAAGAAGAAGATAGGGATTCTCTTCTCCTTCCCATATTTAGTTCTGTATCCACACATCAAAAACAAGTTCATCTTTATTGCCCCCAGGGAAAACATCAGAACCAAAGTAGCAAAATATGATAGCAAAAAGTGATTTTGGTATCTTTTAAGCTTCAGCTATACCAGTGTAAACAGGGATTCAGAAAATGAGACTTAAGACAAATCTCAAAAAACAGAATTCCTATAAGAGTTTCTTCCATAAGCTTAGCAAATTTGATTCTAAAGTGAATTTTTATATTCTAGTCACATTACCCTGTTTGAACTCTATTTCAGAGAATTATTCTTCATGACGGATTTGTATCCAGTACTTATATCACTCTCAAAGTAGAATAATTTTATTCCTTCTCCTAAAAATCCTCCCCATACTGGAAGTCTTGTCCTGGAAGTGGGGGGAGAAGCACAAAAATTAACTCATGAAAATAGATGGGCAAATCAAAATACTAGATAGATAGCTCATGCTACTGTACCTGTCTTACACTACAAATGTGTATTATGTAGGCAGAAATGAAAGCCATGTAATAAATAAATAAATAATAGTAAATTTAATCCAAATGATGTAGTAGGTACTTTCGACTATTCCAGTTGGTCTCTGCTTAACAGAGAAATCCTAGGACTGACCTGACTCCCTGAATAGCCTCAGAGAACCGACATTTTATTTGAAACCAATCTGCCAGAAAATTGTTACAGACTCCCAGTTCCCAAACACCTTCACTTTCTCTAAAATGGACAGATAAAAAAATTGAAGATAGTCAAGACCCATTAAGAAGCCAGTAACACAGCAGTAAGGTTTTTTTGTTTTAAGACATAAAAATACAGATATTTATCTCTTGAGTCCAAAACCAGAATTTTATTCAATCAGGAAAGGAGAGTCCCAGTGGGACATAAAATTCATTGCGTTCTTGATGGGGATAAGATAATGGTGTTTAAAGTCTTGATGTCTGTCTGGAAAAACAATTTGTGGTCATTACTGTACGTCTTATTATCTGCTTTAATCCAAATAACTTAGGTTCATAATAAAGTAGGTTCTTCAACATTCTCTAATTCTTTATGTTATGTAATAAGATGTATATAGTATATTCACCATTTGTAAGTAGTGCAGTCACCCCAAACTTACCAATAGCACTTCTCTGCTCTACAAAATTAGTAAGCAAAATACCCAAGTGAAACTAGACACACAGTGCATCAATCTTAGAACTCACACTTGAAACTGTAACTAGTATTTATGTAACATTGAAGTCTCTTCAGAATTCTAGATATCTTGATGTACTCCAAGACTGAAATTTTTAAAAAGCTGTAAGCTGGAGGGAAGAAAAGGCAGAAAATGTATAGTCATTTAATGAGGGAAAACTGTGCTGAAAATTGAATGATTGGTTTCAAAGATAAATTTAACTTAAAAGCAGTTTGAGTTACAGTACTTAATGCTATTGCCAAATAACTTCTCATTTTCAGTAAAAAGACTTACTGATCTTAGATAATTAAATTCTGTATCCTGATCTCCACATTCCTTTTTTTCCCCCTCTTACTGTTCTGAAAGATGTACTTTGTCCCATACAACTTTCCTTCACACCTTATAGACTAGCCTCAGGCTTTGGACAAGCTCCACGCTTATTGACCTTTTGCACAATGGTTCATTTCTTCTGAAACAGCTGACCAGAATCACTACAAGATGCAGAACAACATACTTATGCAAATCATTGATCAATCCTCTTCAATAATGCCAGTGCTCCTACAGCTGGGAGATTTCACTGCCTGCTTATCCTTAGTTCATTGAGATGGAGTTCTCTCTGGTCTGTATGTAACAGCCAAATAGATATTGGCTTAGAAGGAGGTAAAAAATATACATATCCCTCTTACAATATGTGGTAAATTGCTTAATATCATGCTTTTATGATAAGCCATTTATGAGCATGGATCTAACCCTTAGGGGTCCAGACAACAAACATGCTTAGGAAAATGCTAACTACAAGTAATTTCTAGGCATGGGATAAATACTACCATACCTTTAAAGGATTTCTGGTTTTTTGTTTTTTGGGTTTTTTTTTCTGGGCTATGAAGTTTTTCCCTTATTGTGCAGGCAAGGGAATATTATTTTAGCTGTAACTTCAGAAGATAGAGAAGTATATTTCTTCATGTCTGTCTCATCTATCTTAGTGGAAAAAAAAAAAAAAAGAAAGAAAAAAGAAAAGATTTAGCGTATCAAGAGCAGTCAACATATCTGATGGGAAATAAAAATGTTTTAAATGATGTTGAAGCACAGAGGAAAACAAAAGCTGGCTGAAAGCAATATGCCTTGCATTTGTACTGTCTAGTTAACAGTGTGTCTTACTGTCAGCAAAGTAGTACATCAATCAAACCTAAATTTCATTAGGATAGGCTATAGAGCAATAGCCAGAAGCAAACTACTCTTTAACTCTAGCAAAGTTGGCCAAGAACTATTAGAAGATTCTATGATATGACTTCACCATTATTCAGACAAACCAAACACGCTTTCAAAAGTTTTTGCATGAGGACAAACAGGCAAACCTGAAAAAGAGAAAATATGGTTTTGTAGTACATATTGGAAGTTTGGGAACTCATCCATGAAAATACTTTCCTAAGTATTGTAGCCTTTGTACTAGAGAGACTTGTATGCTGTAAAACTGTTTCCATGGTTCAGAGAAAAATAACAAAACACAAACCCTGATCAGATCCATCCTTCATGCCACAGCTTTTTCTTAAGACAAACTGTTAAAGCAACACCAACGAAGCTTGTTAAAGCAACACCAATGAAGCTATCCCCTACACAAGGCAGGCTGTTAGTTCTAATAACTGCATGGCTTCTCACAACCTCTTTTAGCTAAAAGAAGCTTCTCCAGCACCTTTACATTCAAAGTCTTGGGCAAAGAGGAAGCACACCTCATACATGTAAATAATGCCAAGAGCTGACTGATAGCAAAAAATATAAAGGTCTAGTTCAAGAAGCATCAGATCCAATTAGATTGAATGCTTATACACAGAAAAAGTCATAGTAATAGCAATAATAGAATAACATTTGCAGCACACACATATTTCCTAGCTTTTATCAATTTTCCTTGTGTTAAGCTCATCCCTCTACTGTTTCTTTGGATCCTAAGGTTGGTGTTTTCACACTGGCATTGGCAATGGGGAGATGTCTGGGACAGTTGTCAGCACCTGAGTCCTTCACCAGAAGGAACGTGATCTTCATGCTAATGGTTTCTTCCTCCTCTCTTGTTCCTTCCTCTTAGGTTCACATATATACAAATACTTGTTCACTAGCATGCACTCACAACCCTCTTCTTCTTCAACTGGCCTGCAACAACATGAAGGTTGCATCTACAACAGGGAAGTTGCACTGTAATTTATGATCTGGTGTCATGTTAGATAATATTTCTTTGTTCTCTTTCTCAGTCTCTAAAACCAACTATGTTAAGCCTCTGGTCCGCCCTTTTAACTGACTATGACAGAGTTGCTGATTGCATAACTTGTGCTCCAGAGCTTACCATCCTCACTCCACAGGCCTCTGTCCTTTTACCAGGCCCATGTGTCTCTACAAAACCTGTTTATGCTAGAGTCATAAATATCTCATTCTAAATAGAACAGCTGCTTGTTACTGCTATCTAGATATGCTTATAATTGTATCACAGAAAGACAAACATGAGGAAAGCAGATAAAGAGACTTGGTCAATTAAAGAAATTACTGTTACAGCTAATCTAGGTCAACAAAAGTTCAGGCAGAGCAGGTCTGACAAGCCTCAATCATGAAGCTTTGCAAACTAGGTACAAAGCTTTTATCTTTGCTTTTAGTAATTGCAATACCGCACTACAGAGTGGCCAGGTTATAGTCCTATATAGGTAGGGTTCTGTGCTTTCCTAGAAGATCCAACAATCAAAAGGCCTGGCCTTTTGCATGGAATGAATAGTGCCTATTGCATGTCCAAAATTTAGAGCTGAGCTAACACAGAACAGGACAATTGTAAAAACTGAAATAATGTTTTGATTTGCCTTTGAACAAAATATTCAGAACTTCTGATGGAAACAAAAAGTTCAGACAAAATCAACATTGATGAAATCTCTGTGCATGTATGGGTGTGCACATGCACACGCACACAGATACATACGCTTTCTTTTCTCTACATGTATGAGAGAGAGAAAGAGAGGGAGTATGTCAGAAAGAATTGCAAGGAGTTCTTTCCTTTTCTAATAAGTAGTCTGCTAAGAATAGAAACAACTGAAAATTATTCTTGTTTTTTTTTTGTTTTTTTTTTTTTGTTGTTTTTTTTCTTTTTCTTTCCTGAATCTGTCCTTCCCATTAGGAAAAAAAAAAACCACAACAAACACAAAACAAACAAACAAAAAAAAAAGGCTCTGACCCAAAATATCTACAGCTATAGTGTGTTAGAATTAAGCACAAGCCATATCTTTTTTCAAAAAAGCACTTTACATCTCACTTTATGGGCTTGTTGCCTGATATGTCAATATTGAAACTGGACACTACAGACAGTTGCTTTCAGTAGGTCTACTCATGTGAATTAAGAGATGAGCCATTGGTCCCAAAGGCACTTAAGTATTCTGCCATACTCATATGTCCTGGCATTGATGCACTATATAGTGTCACATTAGACTCTTTCTTTCCAGAATGTGTGAGAAGGTACTGCAGCAATTTCCATTTTTTTTGTTATTACTGGCATTTTCCAAGCATAGGTGGTGGATTAATTTTATTCTGCATAATGTGAACATACAGTATATCCAATGGAAATCAGTAGCTGGTATGAAGGGAAGTCAGACTTGGTTTTAAGGTTTTGACATATTTTTGGGGGGTTTATTTGTTTGTTTTTGCTGTAATTTTGCTCTAGATCACACCAAGGATTGCTGAGCAGATTTTATTAAGCTTCTCCTAGCTCTTATTCCAAAGTCAAGCTAAAAATCCTGCTGGACAATGACAGTGCTTCATGGATTGAGAGCTGTGCCCCTCCTCCTCACCACACTAGCAGGCCCCAGGACCATGGACAGGACCACAACCACAGAGATAGACCAGAGAGACAATTCCCCACGAGCCCAAATCATGGCTTTTAAGCAAGGCTCCTGCATTACTCTCTGGAGAAGCTGGAACCAGCCTTTGCTGTCAGAGACATTGCAGTCTTCTCATAGTACAATAAATGAAATTATGGTGAGATTCCAAGATCACAAACCTCAATAATTTCCTAATGGATGTACTGAACATAATCCTCTCATCAATGCTGCCTTTCAAAATTATGAACAGCAAGAATTTCCACATGTAGAATACATGTCTAAAATCTCCTCTCCAACTATCTCTTCAAAAATAATTTGAATCTACATACTGAATTATAAAACTGCTTTTCCCCAGCTGAACTTCTAAAAAGACAGATGACTACCCTCTGATTATCCATGAGTCTACTAATAAAAGGCGCAAACGTCTATTCTAGTAAAAACACCCACTCATGCCCAGCAGTACGTTTTCTACCAAAGGCAATTATAAGTATCAGCCACGTTTAGATTATGTTAGTGTAATGAAGCAGAATTCAAATACATTTTCAAAATCAATAGCTTCTTCACATTCACTCAGAATGTATTTAGAAGCTAGCACTATTCACACACTACTATGACACTAACAAAAGGGACCTGATTGTGAATGCATTTTGTGCATATCTCATCTATCTCTAGAATTACATTCCCCAGATTTTTAGAAAATAACATACCTCGTCCCAGCCTCCCCTCCTCCCCCTCCCCCAGTTCTACAGCTAGTGAATTCCTCCCAAAGGAGTGTTAGCTTGTGGTCAAAGAAATTTCAGTTTTGATACAAGCAATCCTCATCTTAATAAAACATTGCCCCAAGGAGATAAAATACCAGTTTCCTACTTGGATTTTACTTGATTCAACTGATAGGCTTCAAGAAGGAATCTACTGAGAGACTAAGACTAGAACCTATGTGCTTCCTCCCTGCAAAGGCTGGTAAAGAAGCATTGCTCCATACTTAAGGATGTCAGTGTATCTCTTCACTGATGAAGAGAACAACAAACAATTTAACTGAAGTCCCTACAACCTACTGTAAGGCCTTTGCTAATTAAACCATGTCTTAGGTGACCTGATCAAATCTCCTGTTGTTGAGATTTTGCTTTTCCAGCAGCAGAGTTTGTTCCTCTCAATACAAATACTTTAAGAATGCTCTGATAAGATCTTAAGATAAGAGAGGTGGTGGGTTCATGTTATAATCATTAAATGAGAAAGTATTTTTCACAACTAGATTATTTTCCTGAGTTATTTACTATGACTGAATTCTTTATCCATCATGTTTTAACTCTTTTCATGAAATCTGCTAAAAAAGAAAGTGAAATGAAATAGTTAAGTAGCTGAGTAATCTGTGATGCAAATAGCTCAAATTGCAAACTAGTCTAATGCCTCATTTTGTGTTTTTGCTACCACCTGCCATTCTCTTACAAGGAAACAATGCTCTCTAGTAATCTTGGGAAACATTCATTTTTCAGTGCAAGAACATGCATTAGATCATAGCTGCTAAAAAAATTATAACCTGTCTTGCACTCTCACATGTGATACGTAATACAGATCAAAGATTCATACTGACCTGTAATCAGTTACTACAAATTTAGGTCTTCCTCCAACAGCAAGCTCTATACAGGTTGTTTACTTTACCTGCTGAATTCAGCAGAAAGGTCTAATTCTGCTTCCAGATATGCACACAAGTGTCTATAATTTCAGAAAGAGATATACCAGTATACCAACAGCACTACTTAACCATTTTAGAGAGTGAATTCTTTTTGCAGTAGTATCAGATCAAGTAAATGTGGGCTTCTGTTTTCTCTAAAGCCTGATATCACTGATTGATATTAAGGGAGTTTTTGTTAATGTCTGCTGACAGTTTCCCCTCTATTCCCTTACACAGAAGCATGCCTCATGTATAGTCCGCCTCAGAACAAAATGAAACATGAAAAGCAAACAGCTCTCATCACACTACCAAAAACTGGTATTTCGGATATAATCTGTGACCCAGCACAAGTAGTAAGGGGAATGTATTTTATGATATCACATGAACCAAAGCTGCAAAAGCACTGTCAATAATTTATAAGTTTGGGCTATTCATAAAAGATGTCTATAATGGTACTCCATGAAAGATCACATTTTCTGCTTGCATCAAATGAAACAGAAATCAGAGCAGTTTAAGCTTGCTGTGCTATTTTATTGTTGTGACATCTTCAATGACTTTCAACAGGAACAAGTTGCACTCAGCCCTGCCTGGAGGAAGCACAGCTCTTGCACTCAATGGGAGCCATGCCCAGTATGCAAAGGCTGAATGCATCTCCTGTCTATTTTTTCAGTTGGCTTCTCTGAAAGACTTACTCTCCAAGACTGCCTGGGGAACAAAGTAACACCACATGAACTTTTGTAGGTTATTTTTCCTCTATTTTTCTCGTTATTAGAGATACTTTCATAATAAAGGTCAAGCTTTGCAAGGATTCTCAGTGACTTAATAAAGCAAGTTAAACTTAGTAAGGAACATAAATGGCTTTCTGGCAGGATATTAGTAAGATAGAAAAATGAATCACATCTAAACTAATGTGAAGTTCACTATTATTAGAGGATGAACTGAGATTAGAAAGCATGTTCTGTGAAACAGAGGCTGTGCACTAATTTTGTACACATGATCACTTTAATACATGTTGTAAAAGAACAATCTAATAGCAGCTTAAGGCTGTTATTAAAATGGATTGCAGGATGTGCTCTGCCTTTCAGTCAATAGTCTCTCTCACACATGTATATAAGGCATAACAGCATGAGCTTCCTAACCAGAAAGGAAAAAGGATCCTGAGGTTTTATGAAGTGCAGCCTGCTTTTCCAGGGCGATCAAACACCAATAACCACTGCATGGCACTTCTCCAGCCCACAGCAAACAAAAGGATGCGGTGCCCGCTCACAGCTGCACCCAGACACACAGCTGTTTTCATACACAGATTGGCTGTGCGTGGGATCTGTGTACGCACACTGCTTCCACATTCAAAAAGACATGAAGCTCAATTATTACTTTTAATGATTCTGCGATAAGGCAATGCAAATGACTCACATCTTAAAAATCTCTCCTGAAAGCATTGTTTTATGGGAGCCAAAGGGTGCATAGCATCTGGGGGTGCGTTCATTTCTTTCTCTTAATTGAACTTCAGTGAAGTTAAACGTGGGATGCAACAGCCATTTTCTACCTGAGAAGTAGCAATGCTGCCCATAGAGAAGGAAACACTTCTACTTTCCTAGCTAAGAACTTACTTAATTCTACCCTTACCGCAGATTCTGTTTCCATCCTGGGGATAATGAGGCGTAGCTCTGCGTAAAGGAGAGGGATTCAGAGCAGCCCCCCGCCCCCGAAGAAGAGGAAAGCGGAGAAAAAGAGGATAAGAGGAGATGTACCATCCGTCTCCTCCCGTTCGCTCGCTGTCTCCGCTCCGCCGCGGTCGGGGCCGGGAGAGCGCTGACCGCGGTGCTGAAACGTCGCCCTCCATCCATCCCGCCCGCCGCCAGCCTTGGCCCCGCTACAACAGGTGCGCGGCCGCCCCACGCCCGGCCCGCGGCCAACCCCGCTCACCTGCGGCGCGGAGCTGGAGCAGGAGGCACAGAGCGCGGAGGCACGCGGCCGCCCGCCGCATGGTGCCAGCCCAGCCGAGCCCAGCCGAGCGAGTGGAGCCGAGCAGAGGCGAGCAGCGCCGCGCCACCGCGTCCCGCTCCCCCCGGCAGTGAGCATGCCTGCGCCTGCGCAGCGCTGCGCGGACGGGAGGGAGGTGGGGTGGGTGATGCCCCCACCGCGGGGTGAGGAGATGGGTGAGCAGTGAGGGGATGCGAGCAGAGCGTCCAGGAGCGGGAGGGAGAAGACAGACAGTGGGGCAGGCGGGGGGATTCTCCATCAGGCTTCAACCGCAGCCTTGGCTCGCTGATGCAGTTGCGTCTTCCAAATATTAAAGGGCGTATGTATGAGGTTCGACCCAGAGGAAGTAGGCGACGTGGTTTTTTTGTGCTTGCAGGGGAAGCAGTCCTGTCCTTCAGTTTGTTGTCAGACACGCTGTGTTGTAAATAAATGCTTAGCAGAAACTGTGTTGGGAATCATGGCTGAAATGAGAGTAAAGTAGCGTTGGCTTTGGGGCTGCTGAGCCGCCACTGAAGTGGGCTGATGCAACACCCACCCGGCAGGCACCCACAAAGCCTGGTAACAGGAATATCAGTCCCGAATACCGAGGCCAGTCACGGCAAATTTAACACGATGTCTAACACGATTATTTGCTAAAGCTGTGTTTAACTGAACAAGAGTCACCGGAGGTCAGCCTCAACAGCAAGAAACACATGCACCACCCGACAAGTGGCCTGTCTGCAGGACTGGGGTTGCACGTGGCTGACGGTCCATCCTGCAGCAGAAACAGTTTCTGGAGTGAAGTAGGAAACTACAGAGATTAACAGGGCTTGCTTTCTTGTAGTTGTACACTACACATTGAAATGTGTAGACATTTCCTTAATGTCATGATGCAGAGGGCTGCACAGAAGCAGATTTATAGACGTGGTTGCATGTGTGACTGTACGTATGCAAACGAACTTCCTCTGCCAGCCCCCGCACGGCTGTTGGCATGCCGATAGGCTGCTTGACAGCAATAGGAGTGAAAAAACGCCTGGGTTGGAAAACAGCACAATCTTGAGCTCAGCCCGAAATGGGGGAACTAAAAGGACTGAGGAGATACTTGAGCACGGTAGCATCCTGAGCCATGTCATCTCAGTGATATCTTTGTAGGTATTGTGCCTCACATGCCCTGCTAACTCACAGGACCTATGCTGCTTTTTGGTGGTAATTTGATGTGGGCATATACTACTTCCAGCACACCATGATCCAGATTAATCCTCCTCATTTTGAATAGGTAAAATCAGAACTAAAAGAAGTGAAGAATAGAAGTCTATCTATCTGTGCAGCGCACCCCTCTTAAGGCCCCACAACTGCAGTTCCTGTGTACCCAGGCCCCAGAGCTGTACATTTGAGAGCAATAAGTAGGCAGCTACACTTACTACCCTTAGTAAATTCTGTCATGTGAGTTATCAGGTAGCCACTTTCCAGGGAAAGACAAAATAAAAATTTACTTATGATCCTTTGATGTTTTGTTATTCTCCACAAGTCATCACTCCTGTGTGTTCAAGGCAACCATTTAGGGTCAAATATGTCAACAAGATAACTCAACTGAAGCTAATGGTATTGATCCTTCCCTGTGTGGTTACAAATGAGGCAGCTGTGGTTTTATGTGACTGAGCACTGCAGCAACATCTACTCACCTCACTTGTAGAGCCCAAAGACAAGATGACTCACCAAGGGAATTGTTTTTCACTGGGGAAATGCCTTAAGATACAGTTTTGAGCCCACATCCAAGAAAACATTTAGGCTTCCAACTCGCACTTAAGATGAATACAATGGAAAGCTAAGACTCTAACTCATTTTCTGAATCTTATAGCAATGCATCATTTTTAAAAGGCGCTGTCATCAATGCAAAATGGAAGCATGACTGTGGAGTGGGAAGCTGTTACAGAGAAAGGGAAGTAAGGTTGCATCAACTTGAATACTCTTGCTTCAGGGTTGTTTTTGTTTTGTTTTGTTTTGTTTTGTTTTTTAATTTCCCAAGTATAGAATGTTATAATAGCAGAGTGGACTATGCTAATGTATACCTTACTCTGAGAGATTATATTAAGTTTAGAGAGGCACGAAGTATTCAGCTGAGAGCCACCTTTACCAATATTTATAAGTGAGGTAAATGATACATTACTAATTCTTTTCAGTTTCATAGAATCATGGAAACATAAAGTATCTTGAGTTGGAAGGGACTCAAAAGGATCAGCAAGTCCAATTACTGACTCCACTGAGGACCACCCAAAGTTCAAATTCTATGTGTGAGAGTGTTTTCCAGACTCTGCTTGAACACCAGCAGACTCAGAGCCATGACCACATCCCTGGGGAGCCTGTTTCAGAGCCCCACTACTCTCTCAGTGAAGAATAGTTTCCTAACATCCAACTTGAACCTCCCATTACAGGTTCATGCCATTCTCTCAAGTTCTGTTGCTGGTCACCAGAGAGCAAAAATGAATGCCTGCAAAGAAGTCATATTCAGTGTTGGTTATAATTAAGAGTGTCTAGTCCAAGGGTAGAGCTTTTTTTGTTTTTCTCAATATTCATGCTGGTCAGATCATCTTCCTTGGCTGGAAATCATTTTGTGATAGATTTCCATTGACTTTAACAGGAAGCTAGAACAATGTAACCCAAGTTCAGTAGACAGAGCATATCCATGGGATGTATCTGTTCCTCATCCATCTTGACAAAGAGTTCCAACTCTTTGAAAGGGTAGATAATAGCAGGGCAAGGGGAAATGGTTTTGAGTTGAAGAAGGGAAGATTTAGGTTGGATATTAGGGGGTAGTTCTTTACCAAAATAGTGGTGAGGTGCTGGCACAGGCTGCCCAGAGAGGTTGTGGATATCCTGTCCCTGAAGGTGTTCAAGGCCAGGTTGGATGTGGCCCTGGGCAGCCTGGTCTAGTAATAGATATGGAGGCTGGTGGCCCTGCCTGCATCAGGGGGCTTGGATCTTCATGATCCTCAAGGTCCATTCCAACCCAAGCCATTATATGATTTTATGATTCTAAAACAATCTTTAGTTTAAGAGGGCAGTGATACATTCTTTATCAAGCAGGAAATGTGTCTGAGGAAGAGGGAACCACATTTTTGTCTGAGATAAATAATACAGATGCTTATATCTGTTTTCCCTTGACAAGCTTCAGCAGAAAACAAGTGCTGCGTAGTAATAAATGAAAGCAGGTTGGAGGAGGAGGAGGGGTGAAGAGGAGGTTATGTGCATAGATCAAAGGATTCTTCAGACAGATGAATGCAAATCAGAAAAATAACTACGTTTCAATGTGTGCACGTGTGTATACTGCAGTCTCAGCAGAAGAGAGCTCATGACTTGTAAAGTAAGACTAGCACTAAATCATATTTCTAAGATGGGCAGAGTGATTATAGTACAGTGCAGAAACATAAATGCTGCAGGAAAAGTGTCAGGGAATAACTTGTGTCCTGACAGAGCACCTGTGAACAACGGAATTGTTGTGCCAATGCAAATGCTTCATATTCCTAAATGAGTAATGTCATTTTAGGACTACTGCACTTCTAAAGTGGTCTTAAGCTCTACAATGTAATTTTGGCACAAGATCTAATATACACAGAGAAAGCTGAGGGTGACTTTATCTGGGAGACAATAAAAACATCGACAGTGTAAAAAAGAGAGGATTCAATGGTATTTTATTCTCTCAGCCAACTCATTTGTCACTGTGCGTCAATGGGAAGCTTCAAGGCTATGTCTTAATTTTTACTTTTTCTAAAGAAATTATTTAGTTACCTGTAGCTTAAATGTTTTTTTGTTTTTTTAAAAAAAAAAAGTCAATTCTGTTTCATGGGGTAATTCAGAAATAATCAAATGAATTACAGAATTATGGACTGTTTATTTAAGCTACAATGCAAGCAACTATTAATCCCATACTTAAATACTGAATGAGACCTGTGAGGGGCTGGGGCAGCCCCAGCTGGTGGCTGAGAACAAGGCAAGAGTACTTGCAAATGCATTTAGGCATGCTGATAACTTCCCTTCTGGCAGCATGTTTCATTCATGCATTTAGATTGCTAGCAAATTCACATTGTTCTCTTTTCATATGAAGTTACATAGTTCTGGGTCACTTGCTTTGTAGCACAGAAAGGGCAAGTGTAGCTGGCCATTTGGATGCTTGTTGTGGTTCTTTCTGTATTTTCCATGTGAAAAAGGAGTGAATGCAATGGAGAGCTGCTTATTCCTACTAGGTTTATGAAAGCTTGTCTTGTACTTAATGGTAAAATACTTTCAAATGGGTTAGAAATAATAAGGATGGCTATTTGTCTTGCTCATAGCAAGGTCTTTTAGAACTGTTTCCATCTGAAACCTGATTGTGCAAATGTAATGGAAAAGTCAGTTTTGCTTTCTGCTGTGCTGTTTTAACCGTTCCATTGTTTTGCCTGAAAGTGGGACATGTATGCACAGGTCAAAACATTCCAAATATAGATGTGGAATTCACTTCACCTGACTTAACATATCTGCAAGGTATATTCCTTTGAGCTACTCATGATGAGCTCCATTTTTCATCAGGAGAGACAAATAGGAAGTCCTATTGCATATCTAATCAGATCTATTTTAGATGTTTACCTTGGGATGAATCATACCCTGCAATCCCAATTTTTCTCCGTTGAATATAATGAGAGATAATTAGCTTGCAAATAGATGCAAATATTTGCTCAGGTGATCCTTACACAGTCTTGCAGTTGTTCGCTCTGGGCATTTTTCTGGGTTTCTCACTGGAGATATTTATGACAATCAGCGCTCCACAAGGACATTACCAACAAATCCATGTTTCACCATTTCCTTTTTCTTCCAACTCTTCTCTCTTTTATGATATTCATACCAGAGGATAGTAAAAATATCTTCCTCCAGTGTTCTGTCACTGGCATCTTCTTCTGAGATGAGATGCCTTTGCCATCTTGCTTTCTTCTCAAAAGAATCAGTTGATATGTCCTGGAATTGTTCTATAATTGTTTTCTTTCCAAAAGACACCTGAACCATCTACAGGAGGGCTCAGTTTCACTGACTTTGTCACAGTCTATTCTAAGAATAATTCAATAGAGCCTCCTCTTCTTTCTTTTTTTCCTTATTTTTTCTTCTTTTCTTCGTGTTCTTTAGTTTTACAGTTATGGCTGAGTTAAGAGGCATAAAAACATTATCAGCTCACTCAATAATGCCCATGAGGTAGGTGATTACTTATGTTATGCTATAGAACTCTTATTCATGGGGTAAGTTATGAGTCTTATAGGAACTGACATTTTGTTTCAATACAAAACAGTGCCGTTTTATGCACCTTATCAGATTGACATTATTAGTAAAGAATTAAATGTCCTCAGAGGTGGCATTGGTACTTTGTCACTTCAAGGCATCTCAGGTTCGAATCTCCGTTAGGATCTGAACAGCGTGATCTCATCATCGTAACCATGAGGAACTTACAGTACAATCCCAAGTCTTTAAAGAAGAAACATGCTTTATTAGACATATTATTATTGTATTATTATTATTACTTTATGAGAGTTTTGTTTGCTTCTTTTACAAACATAAACTAGAAAAAAACAATGTATAACATATTCAATTTAAATAATGCATATAATACTGTGCAAATATGTATATATAAAACATAAAGTTTGCAGTATGTTTAAAATTTAATTTACTTTTAAAAAGGGTGATTAAGGAATTAACCAAAGAGATGAAAAATCCAGCATATGCATCTTAAATTTTTTTACAGATAAACATTAGGCAATGTCTAGTCAGCAGGCCTGGCAGTATTGTTATTAATTATGGGAACTGCATGACAATTAAATAGCAAGACCAGATTCTCAGGAATACTCTTTTTATTTTGATTCACAAGTGAAACAACATTTATTCTTTAGGAGAGAGCCAGAGAAACTTAAATAAAAAAATAAAGGGTATCCTTGATTCCTCTAATAGAAGTTCTCCATTTTCAGTTGCTTCTAGACCCTGTCAAAACATTGCATGTCTTGGAGAGTTTACTTGATTTTTATTGCAATAAATCTGACTCTACTTGTTTGTGGTGAGTTGGGACAATCAGGTACTCTGTGAATGCACAGGGAACTCCTGATGCCTGGATTGTAGCCCAGTCTTAAAGGAACCAGAATGATACAATCCAGGAAGTACTGGAATTTTATGGTTGGTGGAAAGCTCCAGAACTACCTCACCTGAAATGTAGTCAGAATGGAAAAATACTGACTAAAGTCAATGATATTACAGCCCTGCAAATAGCGATCCTAAGCAAAGAGCACCTTGAGATTTCCAGAATCACAGTGAACTGTGACCTAGTTTCTCCCCCTTGAGCAGACTCCCTCTTAGGGCAGACTCTTCAAAATGCTGATGGAAGAAAAGAGTGAGGAATACATTTGGAAAGGGAAAAGTCCTTAAGGCAAAGAAATTAGAAAATCTCTATACCTTACAGTAAGTCTCATGTGAACCTTGCCACTCTCAAACCTTAGTAACTAAGTCACGGTTTCTATACTAGCAAACTGCATTGTATCACTTTTTAAAAATGATTAATAATGAAGACCTGCTAAATACCACGCACTCTAATCTTATGATTTACCATGAAGGTATAAATAAACCCAAATTGCTGTTAAATCAAAACCAGTGTAAAAATCTATTTGCAGTAAATTAGCATAGTCAGCAGAATAGCAAGTAGGGTCCTTGACTACTTATAAAAGCACAGTATTAATCTGAACCCCATCTTTTCAGGAAAATGGGGCCAGGATCCTTGGTGTGATTGGGAAGCTGTAGGGAAAGAACTGGATGCTGTGAGAGTTTCAACTAAGGATGAAAAAGATAAAGGTGCAATTTGTAAAATGATAGGAACAGGTTTGTGAGTTGCATCAAGAAGATACGCAATTAGAGAGTTGCAAGACCTAAACACAGAAATAGAAGATAAGAAAATAATGAAGTCATTACTGTCTTTTAAATCTGAACAGCTACAGAAGCAGTTACAAAACAAAGGGAGGAACTGTATGGTCTGAAGAATAAGTTGTGCCTGGAAGGCAATAGTCCTGTTTGTTCAAGCAAAGTCAAATCAGTTAATAATAGCCTCTGGACCAGTATTACTTATATACATGCATATAAATATAAATATATAAATTTATTACATGAAATAATGCATATTACTTATGTAGAGATATATATTCAAAAGTTCCAATTAATTTTTAAGGACAACTGGCATCTCTGTGGCATCTCTGGTCAGCAAGGGGTTAAAATTATTGGTGTGAATGGAGTGAGTCTTAATTGCCAAACTGCCAAGGCCAATTTATAGCTCCTGGCAAGAAGCACATGTTGACAATTTGCTTGCAATTATAAATCATCATGAAAAATATTTCTGGTTTCAGTGTTTTGCAGACAATTTTGGTGCCTGGTTCATTGGTTCAAACATTGATCCCTGGCCCTGGCAAAAATAAGGAGGCTACAGTGCATATATTTTGCACAGCCCTTGTACACTCTAATTCAGAAGCATTAGCGTACTACAACATTCGATTTCTGTTGCAGTATGAGATGGAATTTTTAAAATCACAGTGAACTTGGAAAAAATCCCAACAAATGATCTCTTTTGCCCACAGCCATTCATACTGTACATGCTGAATTTTAAGCAGCCTCACTCCCTCAAGATGTGAAATTAAACCAACATAAAACAACACTCTAATTAGACGAACTACCCTGAAAAGAGTGAGGAAAAAAGCGACAGCAGCAGCAGCACATGTAACTTCATAGAATCATAGAATGGCCTGGGTTGAAACGGACCACAATGATCATCTTGATTCAACCCCCCTGCTATGTGCAGGGTTGCCAACCACCAGACCAGGCTGCAAAGAGCCACATCCAGCCTGGCCTTGAATGCCTCCAGGGATGGGGCATCCTCAGCCTCCTTGGGAAACCTATACCAGCGTGTCACCACTCTGTGTGAAAAATTTTCTTCTAATGTCTAACCTAAACCTCCCCTATCTTTGTTTAAGAGAGTTTAGTCTTCTCACTGAAACAAGTCTTATGATCAAAGCTAAAAGCCATTGTGATGGGAGGATATTGCTTTTGTTGTCATCACAAAAAATTGTTCTGTCTTCTTCAAAGCTGTAAGTACATACAACACACATACTTCAGGGTTTCTGGAAGTGGTGGCCGCTGGTTGTTTTCAGCTGGAGGCTAGATTCTCTCGAAGTACAATGTGCCCTGCATATACTGCAGTTCTGGTTGGCTGTAAGTCTGTATTTCACTGCAAAGGTGAGCAGACTTTTGTAACTGCTCTTAGTAGCAAAGAGTCACAAGCAGCAGAATGGTAAGCAGAGAACTTTTTTCTATACCTGCTCCTAGCGCTGGAGCACTGGAAGGGAGAAGCTCCAATGGAAATGTCAAAATAGATATGAGTGTAGCAGCAGGTATTAGCAGCGTGATATGTTGATGCAGTTTGGCTGCAAAAGGATAAACTGCAATACAGTGGTTGCGGGGGGAAAAACACAAGAAGAGAGACAAACTGTGTTGATGGAAACAGGAGGAGATGGCAATAGAAGCTTGAGGGTCTCTGGACATCAAAGTAAGCACTATAGTTTGGATAAAAATGCCAGACTCTATGTGGGTTGAAAAAAACACGTTTCAATTTGCTGAGCAGCAAGTAATTTCATCCAAACAAAGAAATAAACAGAGCTCCCCTCTGCAGTTGATAGAGGCCAGCATTTAGTGACTGTTTTTCTTAATGCCATTTTATGGAGTCCAGTCCTGCTTTTCTGTCTTCATGGACTGCCCTACCAACTCCTAGGAGACACAGTGATTAAAGAAAGAAAATAATTGTACTTATTAACCATGACTTTTTAAGTGAACAAAAAAGAAAAGAAAAACTAAAAGCAGCACAATCAAAAGTAATGGCTATTCCATTTTCATTGTACTCATTTGTCCTTTCTTTGTGTGTGTGAGTGTGTGTGGGTGTGTGTGTGTAAAAGCTTTAAGAAAGGCTACATCACTGAGTGTGGTCTACCCATATGGACTCCAGAATATTTGCTTCTTCCAAGTAGCAGCATAGGTAATGAAAGTAGCTTATTAAGAGGATCATCTATTCCATCTGGGGACTGATCAGATCTACATAATATATGACATATAACCTAACCTGTAGAATTATAGATGATCAATGGGTAGAAATTTCAAGTCTTTGAATATCTGGAAAGTCATTTCATAAAAATAAATCATCTGGGTAGCTGTCAAAAATAACAATCATATAAATGTGTATTAGTTGTCTTATAAGTCTTTCTACTGTTCTATTTTCCCCACAGTATTTTAATTGAAATAGTAAATCAATATTCTGGTAGGATCTTTAAAGTAGATATATCAATCAGATGTCTTGGCGGTGCTTTACCATTTTGTCTTTGGCAGTGCAGTCTTGTCATCACATTACAGAAACATTCATGGAAACAAAATCACTATTCCCAAGTGGTGTGTTGTAGTTTCTTTGCTTTGCCAGTCTCTTCCATATACCTAGTTATTGTTTACTTGTGGAAGACCATGGACCAACTATTAAAATTGCAGTAAACTTGAGAATAGGTACAAATGTTTTCTTCTGCTTCTTGTTTTTAAACTCTTTAAAAAAAAATAAATAAATAAAAAATATATATATATATATATATAACTTCAGAAATGGGCAAACCTGTATATTTATCAGACCAAGAAGTGTTGGCTTCTCACTGCATGCAGACTCACTACCTGTGTTCACCTCCTAATGCACTCTTGACATACTTCCATCATGTGACTGTAGAACAAAGCTATGTCCACTTTTTCTACTCATACATCGCTTTCCTTCTTTCTAAAGAAATTAGACTTTTCTTCTTTTAAAGTCTTGAGTTTTTCTAACACTCAACTGTGACATATGATTTATTTTCTTCAAATAAAGATCGTGCCATTATCTAACAGGAATCTTCTAAGACAGATCTTGCTCTTTCCAGTGGCATGCATAGGTGGCTTAATCTTTTCTCAGTTGTGTTTTCACATTACAGCTACTTGTACGCTGGTACATAAACTGCTTCCAAAACATAATTAAATATTCATGGCAAAATACTGTACACAAAGCACAAAGCCTTTTACACGCTTTCCACCTTGTAGCAGAAAGGGAAAGAGCATGACTGTAAATTTGTGTTTTGGGTCTTTAAATAAAAGTTTAGTGTTTTGTGGATAATGTGTTTTATCTTCTAACACTTGAAAATGGCCCTCAGCAAAGAAAGGGCACAGGATTTACACACAGCATTTCCCAGTTTAAAATAAATCCTCCAAACCTAACCCTAAAATACTTGTTTTTGCATCACTCACATCACTCATCATCACTGGTATCAAAATAATCAGATACTTTTTTTTTTTCTTTTTTTTTTTTTTCCCAAAAACCCTAACAAGATAGGAAGGATTTAACATTGTAATTTTACTAATAACCATTTCTGAATCGATACCATTGTTTTTCACTACACTTTACTACCAGAAAATAGCTATTAAGCCACAGGCAAAATGCATCACTCATCCTCCAGCAGCTGGTACTCTCAGAAGGAAAATGGCCCATAATGCTCAAAGTGGTTCAGGTCAGAGAGGATGTTGTCAGTGTAATGATTTCAACTTGTTGATGACTCCCGGGAATCTATTTTATTCCAAGTTATTTATAGAATCCAAACTGAAGAGAAAAATAATCTGATATAGAAGGTTTCAATTGAAACATCATGTTTACAGTAACACAGCCAAGCCAAATACCTCATTGTTTATAGTCCATTACAAAGTTCTACATACTTGAAAACCAGCTGAGAATGGCAAAGTACAGCCATACTATTCTGGTTTTGTCTGATTTTGATAAAATCCTAGACCAGGCCTCTCATCTGACTATGAAACCCTCTCTCAGATGCTTAGCATTAACATTAGAAATTCAGTGCTTTATGTACTCTCTGAGAAGCAAAAATATAAGCCTTGGGAAAGAGGAAGGGAAGAGCAAAGCACAGTTCTGCCTATTGACAAGATTTCTTAACTGTTGTAGATTTATTCTTAAAATACTCACTTGATGTGGTGTAAAGGAGGAAATCAGTTTTTATCACATTGCTGTGGCTGCTCCCAGTAACCCTGCTGCCACATAATCATGTTTCCACTCACATGCCGTAGCTCTTTCCCTCATTACATTTAACTCTTCAGTAGATGTCTGCAGGAAAGCCAAGAGGGGTCAAACAGTACTTGAGAGTCAGTGCCTGCCTTGATGGTAGCAGGGTAGCAGCCTGCCTAGATGGTAGCAGCGCTCTTCTAAGAAGTTAAGTTTATACCTGGGCTCAACAGCTGCCTTCTGCAAAATTCAGTGTATCTGCCTGGTAGATATTAGGAAATATAAATACAAATACAAATATAAATATAAATATAAATACAGAGGCATGTTTGACTGTCATGGTGTTACAGAGATGTTACAGTAGAAAAGTCAAAGATACAAAAGTTGAGAACCATCAAGATTACATCTGTCAGAATACTTTGGTCCTGTTGTGCCCACCCATTATGATGCAGCATCTGTGTACCACACACTACACTTCTGCCTAAGATAAAACGAGAAGAACCATGGTGCAGTGGAGTAGCCTTCAGTATCTATTACTGACACTTGAGGTATTTGCACAACTCTTCCTCATATGCATTCACACTGTCAGCATTTGCAGTGAGGAAAAGGAAAAAAAGAAAGAAAAAAAAACCCAACCATGTAAATGCCACAATACAGGAAACAATCAAAACTCACATTACAGTGGGGATTTCATCGATTCAAGTACTTTATGCTAAGGCAATTGTGCAATAACTTTCTCATCCTATAGTTTTAGGATCTACATAGTGTATAATATAAAAATTTAATCACGTTTGGTTTTCAAGCAGTTCAGACTTTCCTGTTATTACTGCTGAGTTACTGCAGACGCTGGCAGAGTAAAGTAGTCTCTTGATAATCTAGGTGTAAGAGGATTCTGCCTTTTAAACTGGTATAGATGTAGAAAAAGTATTTCCTTATGCTGAAACTATTTAAAAAAACACAGTTGAATCTGGTCCAGTACCTTTCATAATAATAATAAAAAAAATTTTTTATATATATAATAAAACGCATGGCTACAGCCTGGAAAGATGGAACTGTATATAATGGTTATTTACGACATAGCTGGAAGATCACCTCTCTAGCTTTTAAAGATCAAGTGCTAATGAAGTGCCCAGCTGTGGATGCTGATGGCGCAATTTTACTTACTGTGCTTTACTTTAGTCTCCACTTCAAAGTTGCCCCACTCCCTTACCATCCTGGGTCACAGCTACTTTGTTCAATAGATATTAGACCTTGTCAGAGAATAGGAGCACATGCAGCTGAGATCTGAGGAACTGCAATGTACAAACAGCAGAAAAGCAAACCAAACCCAAATACTAGGCTCAGTAAAAGAGGACCCCAGGGAACGCTTAGTGCTGGTCAGGATGCACACTAGATGTCACTGTTCTCCATAAATAAGTATGTGAAACCTTTTTTCTGGCTGTAAATATAGTGGACCTTTGACAAAACATTGCAGTAACTCACATCTTCAGAATGTGTTCAACTACAAAATTTCTGTAGTTCAGCAAAAGTTTCTCCAAATGTTTGCTTCATTTCTATAGTCTGATTTTCCTCTCACCTCTATGTAAACCAAGAACAACTTCAATCAAACTGAATAACAGTGCTGGTTTGGGGTCAGAAAGGGATGCAGCTATTCCTCGATCTTTTACTTATCTACACTGTATGAGATGTATGCTTTAGAGATGGGATGATCTTGAAGTGAACAATACAGAAGTTTATCCCGCCCAGCTGTATGTGTGCATAATCCTTTTTCATACTGCAGATAAAGAAAAATAATGCTCCTTTTGTTCGAGTGCTTAATTTATACGTCTGTTTTAGAATTTAGTTTCTGTAGTATCTCTGTGTGATCACTAGAGAGCAACTGAGTCTTCCTCAGTGATTTGGATAGGAAGCACAACTCACATACTGCTGAAACAGTTTAATTTTCCAGCAAGTACATCAGCAGACTGGGAAGAGGTTACTTTTCTCACTCAGACACAGTTACATGATTGAAACTGAGACCTGTGAGTGTTCCCAGTGTGACTGGACTCAGCTGTATTTTAACACAGAAGTGTTGCTGCTGGTAAGAAAGCAGAGTGGAAGAAGAGGTTGAGACATTACTGGTGAGGTAACCATGTGCAAAGAGGCTGAGTGAAATGAAACTGTGTTGAAATGGGCTCTTCTGAAAATGCTTCAAAACATTAAGTGTTCACAAGCAGGCAAGAGCATGGAGCTCACTAATAACTGCCAGATTTGGAACTCCTTTCCTTGTGTTTGCTAAATCAATAAACACTGGGGAAAAGCTCCAACCCACCAGTCACCCAAGTGTGTCTAGAGCATCATTAGTGCATAACAGCATATTTCTACATGGGAGGTCACACTGCTGACTGGAGGCAGTTAACCTAGGTGCTCCCACTCACCTCACACAAAGTCTACTGCTCTCTGGTGACTCTTTTACTTTTATATAGAGAAACTAGGCTGCAAATGACCCTCAGGAGTGCAGTTCAACAGCATTTTAAGCTGATCGAAGTCTGTGGTGTGGCAAGTTCCACCTCCACCTCCAGCTGTACATTCCTGTTCTTTCTCCCTCGTGTTCGGAAGGTGGTGAGTTAGTGCAGCCAAAAACCAACCCAGGGGGAAAAGAATCTGATTAGTTTTCTGTTTTGAATAAGCTTCCTGAAAAGTCTTGATGTCTGCCTACAGCACTGGGGAGAACAAGGGAATGGGCCACCAGGATGAGGGAAGGCAAGGCCTTGGCCACCATGACTGGAGTTTGCTTATGCTGCCACTCCTTTGAGAAGCTGCCTAAGGTAGCCCAGGATGGGCAACATGAGCTTTCCCGTCCTGCTTTTACCTGCAGCCTCTGGTCAATTCCACAAACACATCTCTTGAAGCATAAAACTCAGAGGGAAGATTCTGACTCTTGGCATTCACGGTGTAATAAGATTTTCTCCAGCCAGGCATGAGAAGGGTATCTGTCAGTGAAATGAGAATGTTGCACTGAGTGGAGAGGACAGCCATGTTCCTTTGTGAGCAAAATATGAAAGCACAGCTAAGGTATATAACAGAGCTGAGTAAAAGAGCAATGACGCATATTCTTGGGTTGCTATAACTTTCTGAGGCTCTCATGGCTCTCAATTAGGTTACAGATGAGGAGGATGGAAAATGGTTTGGAGAAATCTTTCTTCAGCCCCAATGCTAACCCAAGTACAGCTTGCACAGATCAACAGAGCCCTCTACGTATTCCAAATTATGCAAAGCGATCAGTCTTCATTAACAGCACGCCTAATTTAATTTCAAAAGATGAATCTGTTTCCCTATTAGATGATGGAGGTAAAAAAATCTTTTTGAAAGCAAAACTTCAAACCTATATTTGACATTATTTCTTACCTCAGCTCATCATCTGCTCTCAATTTGGCCCAAAACTTCCTATCATTCTTGACACCCTATCAGAACATTTCATGCATAGTCTTTTGCATTACAGAGTGCCAAGTATCATGTGAGATTATTTTGTTAGAAGCAACTAGGAGAAAGACAAAATCAAAGTCCTTTAGCTAGCCTATAGCATCAAGAATCTTACACAAATTGAAGTTCTGTCATGTGAAATTTCTCAATGAAATTCAAATATTTCATTGGACATTCTTAGAATGAAGCTAATAATATTTTATATGTAATAAGCTAATAATATGTTTATATGTAATGTGTTTAATATGTAATAAATGAAGCCTTAAATATTTAACCAGATAGTTGTTACATTTAGACTAACAGTTGCCTTGGCCAACAACTACCAGGTTTCTTCTGCCAGATATTTGTTTTCTGGGTACACACATTCATCATAATGTTAATTCACAGGCTGCAAGCAAGCAAATCTCCACATTTCTTCTCCATATCTAGGAATCTGTAGCAGCGTATGATATTCACTGCGTATGTAGCAGCGTATGTTTCACTGGTTACGCTTCATGCTGAGAAATAAATGTTAAATTCAGAGATTTTGAAGACCAGCAAGCATTTTCCATAGACTTACAAAATTCTGTGGTTTTTAGTGAGGTATTTATCCTTACATGCATTTTAAATAGCTAAAAGTCTTTTTAAAAATTATTATTATTATTTATTTTTTTCCTAGGTAAAACATTTCTAGCTTCCCTGATCAGATGTTGCTGTGTTTTTAAAAAACTATACCTAGTAAAATGGAAAGCACTCAATAAATCTATGGGTGTGAGTACTGGGAGACAATACATTTTCCCCGTGTTTGACTCACAGAGCAAGGAAATCTTTCAAGTTGTTTCCTACTTTGACATCATTATTTATTCTTAGAGAACCTGATAATATGTCACATTTGTGGGACTTTTAGGGGGTGTAGAAAGCAAGGGAAATTGACAGAAACGCAAATTTGGGTCAAGATTCACTAAGGTTCAGTGGATTGCAGAGGAGAAACAGAAAACAAAGAAAGCAAGATAGAAAACAGAATGGTCTTGGAACAACAGACAGGATATGTGTTGTAGTTCCAAGTCCCTCTAGTTTGCTGCCATATTAGGAGTCTGAAACAAATTCTCACACTTCTTCAGATAGTGCCTTGACCAAATGTACTAGGTATGTTTCATCCCTTTTGTTGAAAAAGATTCCTTCTGTGGAAAGACTACAGATTTAATGGGTGCAGTTTCCTGAACCATTGCTTGCAAACAGAATAGTTGATTTTTTAAAATTTTAATTGTATTTAATTCAACATAATTAAATATATAAATAGCATGAATATTGCAACCATACTTTCTGGCACAGCTTTCCATCTGTTCTTGGATTGCCATTATGCTTTTTTCATAATATTTCAGTCTTTTACAAGCCTTGTTTCAAAAAAATTTTGTAGAGAATGGAGGACATTGATGCTGTGTGAATAAGCAGCTGACTGGCAGCTGAAAGGTTCCTGCTTGTTTTCAGCTCATCATCTTAGATGTTGTTCAGAAAGTTGAGACACTGATACTGACAGTATTTTGACCAAAGTATTATTTAAGACATCTTGTAAAATAGATTTAAGGGAAAAAAAAAAAAAAAAAAAAAAGGATGGAAACATTGAATTTGAAATGATTGTAGACATGGAAAAGCCTTCAGAAGTGGGAAATGTGTTGTTTCCATACTTCTGATTTTGGTTGCCTGTGAGGTTAATGAAGAACTTTCAAAACCATGGGGAGAGCTAATGTGTGGATTAGTCAGTCATCTTGCCTACCTGACTTCATCAAACATCAGACATTTATAGGAGTTCTTCAATAACTGTCTGTGGGGATCCCAGGTCCGTGGGCAGGGTATCATTGTCCTGCATTTAGAAGAGGTCATGCATGAGAGGAGTTTTGTCTTTCAGCAGTTCTTATGAAGCTGCCATGAAATACAAAGAAGAAAGCAGTGAACAACTATTCTGAAGGAGATCATAACTGAATGGGGAAAAAAAATCATTTTTGGAGCAACATGATAAATCAAATGTCATATGGGAAATTTATGTCGGGTGTGAATGCATAAAAATAGATATTGTCAAAGGGCCCTTCAGATCATAGCTGGACTACAGTAACTGCTGAAGGAGATTCGTATACCCCTGCTCTGACCTGAGAGGAAGCCCAAAACTGACATGTTTCTCTCTCCTGAAGAACTCTTTGTTTCTGTCAGTCACATGGATTCAGACCACACTACCTGTCCCCTAATACTTGCCCTGTAAAGCAACAAGTTCAAAGGGAGTATTTCTTTCTCAGTAAATTCTGAGGCAAGGAGAGATTAGATAACTTGCCAGGGTTACCCAAGGATTCTATGACAGAGCCAGAAATTTAGCCTGTTCATATTCCAGTGCTTTAAAGACAATGCAAGATTACTGTTTCCCTGTAAAGCTTTCATGACATGTTCTATTTTAACTTCAGATCATGTAATTAGAAGATTTTGAAAGCAGACCAGTTTATTAGAACTTATTTGAAAAGAGCAAGTTTGACAGACTAAATTAGTCCCTGAAAATCACTTCTGATGTTTCTTATGCGTTTGCCATCTAAAAATTTTACCACTTCACAATAGAACAAAGATTTCCCTTTATCCAGTAAATCAATGCAGATGAATATGTTCCACTGGCAGGAACAAAAATTTCATGATTTTTTTTTTTTTATTATTATTTATTATGAAAATATTCACCCTTTGGACTTGTGGGAAGGGAAGTTTCTGACTGAGAGATAATTGGTTTGGCAAACCAACAAACTCACCATACTGCAGTTTTTCTTTCCTCAGTCCCACATGCTCTGGGGAGTTTATTGTACTGCCATTTACACATATGAAGAGGCATATCTTCCCCACTGTTTCCTTGTGTTCCTTGTCCAATGATCTGTGTACCCCTGTTCTTGACTCCAAACTCAAGGCTCCCTCTGACAGTGATTGATGGCCACCCTCTTACAGGAAGAGTGACTAACTCTAACCTGTGAGTATTGGAGGTGCTACAGAATATATTTGCTGCACTATTTATTTTGGGAAGTGGACACATACCCACATTTTTATTCTTGGAATAAACATTCTGACATTTTCTGGCAGGTGTGAATGCTGTAGCATACTAGCAGGCAGAAGGAAAAAAGAAAAAGAAAAGACAGCTTCTAACCTCTGTAATGGAAACAAACTGAATATTACCAACATGAAACTCTCACCAGATTCCATATGATTTCTATCACTTGAAAAGCCAGATTTTGATCTTATGGTTCTCTTGGCCAGACCAGAATGAAAATCTTTTTCTTTTTTTCAGTGGTGCCTACTTGCTCTTCTCAACCAAATCCAAACCAGAAGACAACTGTATAATGAATTATGTAAATTTTAAACCTCAGCCTGATTACAGCCAACTCATTTTGCCAATAGTCTGAAAAGATTAGCCCTGATGTCAAAGGGACAGCATGCAGAACCCTTCTCACATCTTTCAGCTGTCATTTCATCAAAAGTGCATTGAAGTAGCAGGTCTGATGTGAAGGGGTAATTTCAACTCTTTCTCCATTTAAGGTCAGTAACATTTAGCTTAATTTTACACTGCATTATTCCATCATTTGCCTAGAAACTTATAAAGCTTTTAAAACAAATATTTACGAAAACTTATTACAATGACAGATCCTTACAAATTTTTTGGCTGTAGTGTCTTAGAAGTTAATAGTATTTACAAAGAGAAAATATTTAAAGTCATGGCGCATATTGGTTTTAGCTTGATTCCACGTACAGATAATTGTAGGCTATACTTACTAACAATTCTAATTGTGACTGGTCCATAGGGACACAGTTTCTAACAAGTTCTGTAAAGTTTGCTATCATAGAAAAAATAGTATAGAATAGTATGGAAGAAATAGGAGTCAGAAAATACATAAGTAAAAACAGAGAAACAGAGATAAATGTTAATAAGTAGGCAAGAAGTGTTCTGTATATATTTCAAGAAGGCCTTTAATAAAATCTTTTTTTCCTTTAGCATATGCGCTATAATAACAGCTATTTCCATTCCTCTACTACTTAAAGGACATTTCAGTTGAGAAAAATCACAGCTTAGAAATTAATCTGCCCCATATGAGTCTAGCAGCATAAGTCAACAGTTACTCCTTTTGGACAAGTACAAGGAAAAGGTCATGAAAGCATTTCAGTGCATTAACACTGGCAGAGGAGCAAAGAATCCTTGGAATTCAAGGCTGAGGTGGATACAGGAAGATACAGGAGTCCATCACTAACCTACTGCAGTGTCAGGTGGGTCACTTCCCTTCCCTTGTTTTTCCGTTGCTGTAACCATTGTGCCTTTTCTTCAAGTTCTGGGGCAGCAAAAGTTGTTACAGTTTTTATCACAATAAGTATTTGAGATTTAGTCTGAGGGCTGGTCAAGTCTGTTTATATAGCATTTCTGAAACAATACAAGTTTCCAAAATGTGTTGATATTCATAAGTGACTGAGTAACAAATAATAATGGATAATGAAGAACAAATGTGCACAGATGCCTCATTCATATGTAAATTTTTCATGGGCACAAATGTCTGAGAACACAGCTGAACTGAAAAATATTCAGGATTTCAATGAAAGCAGGACTGCCAAACCACGGTATCAGGCCACCAACATTCATGGCACTGGTATAAAATCCAAATATTAAGAAATACTAAATTTTATTGGTTTTCTGTTTTTTTGAGTCTTCCACGATCATTTTTTCCAGCTTTCCTAAAAAACATGAGCTGGTTACAAAATGGAATTTCTGTCTTCAACTGACAGAACCATTAAATCATTAAAAAATGTTGTGGAACATAATGTTTCAAAAAATATTAGGTATGAAAACAGACCTATTTCATTCTGATGCTGTTGAAATGTCATTAATGCAAAGTCCAAATGAACTTTTTCAGTGTTATCAACATTCAACAAGATTCAAATTACTTTATTGGATTAAAAGTCACTTATGTTTGATGATGATATATTTTCCAGGTATTAAATATATTATATATATATTCCAATATATTATTGGAAAATACTTCTGCATCCACATGCATGAGACTGAGAAGTCGATTTTTAAAAATAAAACTGACATTTTTGCTTTTGGGATAGTATTCTTTATCTGAAATATTTAAAAACAAAACAAGCTAAATTGAAACGTATCTATATACTGAAGAAATCTGCACTGCTCTTGATCCTTCATGTGCTCCATTGCTGCATTTCAGCATTTCACTGAAAGAAATATTAGCAGAAAGATAGATCAGAAGCAGATAGACAATGGAGAAGAGGGATACATCATCCTATTCCCTTTCCTACCCATTACTAGTGTAAATAGTGGAATTTACACTAGCAACGTGTCCCTGTTTCCCACATCACAGCACATGTCCAAAAGCTTAGGTTTGGGTTGCTTCTTTTTGTGACAACTCTACAGGAGATCATAGGATAGCTTTCTATTAGGTCACAAACTTGACTGCACTATAGTGGGCAATTTACTACACTGTCTCTACAACAGCTGACCATCTTAATCATTACAGGTCATCCTTTAGTTGTTACCACTACCATGATGACATCTACTTTCAGGATAGCAGCAGTACTTTCAAGCAGTACTTGAAAGTATAATCTCACCAAGGCCATCAGTTGGTGTTTCCTATGTAGCTAATGAAGAGTAATCCCCACATCTAAGCTGGATAGGCTGAACTATAGTTAACTATAAGAATAAAAGGAATTGTAGGAACCTATTTTATCTTACTGTGTTCATTCTCTCTTATATCTCTCCCTTCTGCTTCCAGACAGAATACTCTTGAGAGTAAAAAGTTTGAATTAGTCATTGCCCCCTTTAATGTAAACACTATGTTACTGAAGTCCATAAATCAGGCACGCAGGCCATCTGCACACAGCTTGCTGAGCCTCTGTTCTCTGTCTCTCAAAACAAAACAAAACAAAACAAAACAAAACAAAAAAAAAAAGAGATTCTTCTTTCCTTTAGAGTGAACGTGCACCAGTACAACTATTCCGTGTTCTGCATGCATTGGAGTGGTACCCCACTACTAATCAGGGCATGTATATACAAAAGTCAAAGGAAGACAATGAGTCTGAAGAACAGAAAGCATTGTGAGGTTTGTGGCTAACACAGAAAGCAGAACTCAGACAGTTTTCCCTAGGAACAAGTTATGCCCCTAGCACTTCTTATTGAATATTGTAAAGCAAACATTTATACTGGCTTTTCTTCTGTGTCTACATGGGCTGTGAATTCTCCATGTGTGCTGCAGCCAGCTAATTTGAATGGAACAAAAACATTTGTTTTTCTTCACATTTCTTTATATACCAAGCTCTTCCAAATAAATATTCAACTAAAATCTCTTGTACTATTAGGAAAACAAATAAATCAAATGAATGAATTCATTTGAATGCCAGAAAGATCTATCATTTCTGTGTTCTAAGAATATCCCACAAACAATTAAATGTTCACGTAACAGAGGCCTGATAAAATGATGAGTCTCTCTGGCGCCAGCATAAGGCCTGGCTAAAAGCCAGCAGGAGGCTAGCATTTAAAAACCCTACAGGAAACATAACTGACCCCATCATGGGTAAACTGGGGAAGAGCTTCCCTTTGAACACCCTGAGCGATTCACCATGCTGAACGTTCCTTTAGTCTTTGGCTTCACTGTCTGGCTGAGACTTGCAGATTAATTTCCATTCTTAACTCAAAGCACAGCAAAAAATAGGCAAACATTTGAGGCTTGTTTCTGGCTTTGGAGTCAGTCTTCCTTGCACTGATAAATAGTGATAAGGTGATGGAAAGCTTGCAATTTCTCAGCATGGACATGAAACCAGATACCACAAAATTGATTTGCTTATATCTATACTGTCTATAGCTGCTATTCCTTTGCATCCGAGAAATGGGTCATTCCTAATTAAAGCAGAAGACAGGCAGGAATGAGCTTCTGCCTTCACAGTCTATTTCAAGTCGTGCTGTGACTTGACCTTCGGTCTTGGGATCAAGAACAAGGAGGAGTTTCCAGGGCAGCCTGGTAAACAAAACATCTAGCTTTTGGGATAACCCCCCACCCCAAATAAACTTCATACACTTTAAAGTAATTTTACAAGCTTAAAGTGTCTGGTAATCTAAATTACAGTAAGTAGTGGGACTACAGGAGTTTTCTTTGAATATCTGAAAATTTGCTGGTCCTTTGCTAGTAATGGCACTACAATTAATGGCTTCCAAAACAAAGCAAGGTTATTACCCACCTGCAAAGGAGAAAGATAATGAACAAAAGAGGCTGAGGGTAGCTGCCATCACTGATTTCCACTGTGCATTAAAATTCATCCTTACTGAACAGGTGTGTCTATTAAATATCTGCTTCCAAAAATCTTGATTCTAGAGGATAATAAATAAGTAAATCTTATAAATAAAACAATGCTTTAAACATGCAAAATATGCAATTAGTCTTCATTACACACTTGCCAGTTTTAATTTGGGAAGAAAAAGCTGTGCTCCAGTTACTGAACTGAAGCTTTAATCTCATTTGAAATGCTTTAGGCTTAGAGATGAAACTCTCACTTATTCCTCTTGACTGCCTTCTCACTTTCTTAATCCTAATGGAACCCTTCCCCTCTCCCTCTTTATCTCCCTTTTCTTTGGGGGTGAGCAAGGCAACCCTCATTCTCATGGGGAGGCATGTATCCATGTGGGCTGCAAATATCAGTGAAGCCCTAGAGAGATGTCAGATGTCACTGTAATTTTGACGAGGAAAAGGGAGCACACTCGCTTTTAAAGTAACTGGGGTAGCTGTTCCAAAAGTCATTTTGGTTATGGACAGTCAGTGTTGGATTTAAGCAGGAGGAGGTGCAAGTTTCCCACCAGGCTGCTCCTGAGGTACGTAAGGAGAGTCCTGCAGATACCACCTGAGTGGCTCACATGAAAGCTTGCAGAGTATGGAGCCCTGTTTTCATGATGAAATACTGCCCAGAGAAACCACTCTGTATCTGTCCAGTCTCCTTTCAAATATACCCAGCTAGTTAACTTGCTGCTGCTTGAGATACGTTTCTTAACAGGATCTCACAGTACAGATTACCTATGGGATGTATTTCTTCATTGGGAGGGATGAAATTCTTCCATTCTGTCCCTTCAAAAATCATTCCCAATATATAATATATATTTGTTTTCTGTTCTCACTGAAAATGGAGAATTCGTTACAATCAGCACCTTTCTACTTGGGGCCTCTTGTTTTTTATGGTACAATGGAGATGCTTTGGACCTTTTGAGTTGAGCCTCAGTGCTGAATCATCACTGTGAAACTGAAAGAAATGTTACAATTTCATGAATTTCTTCTGTCAGATCGTCACTGTGATTTACTGGGAAAAGCAGTCTGTTGGACTTTTTTTGTTGCTTATAGATGTGCTCTTGTTGGCTGATTCCTGTGTGATTTGCTATCTTAACACACGGTCAGGAAGCTAAAACACTTGTAAAGTTTAGCAACTGTAAATTGCTGCAGCCTGAGCACTAAATTCCTCACAAGCCAAAACGAGAACGTCTAGATGATTTCTCACAAGGTTGTTGGCTGTAGAAGTGTGCAATACATCCTACATGCTGCAGCTTGCAGGACTGCCCTCCTAAGGCTCAGAGGCAATACCTACTTGTAAATACTAGTAATAATTTGTGGAATCAAATAGTATTAGTGTAAATGATAAAACATTGTGGAAGCTGTTTAAGTAATTTCTCTCTCTCTTTTTTTTTTTTTTGTAACTTCAGTCTGAAATACACAAATGATATTTGCTTCTGCTCTTCTGCTTACATTAAAGTAAAGAATCGATTTAGGCTCCTGACTCAGAATACTGGTTACTGAGACTTATTGTAATATCTGAAAATATAAAGAGTTTTACAGATGGCACGTTGTCTTCAGAACTTCTGAAAGAGTGTACGAAGCTTCCAGCACAGCCAAGAATGAACTATTTCTGTAGACAAGGCATGATATTTTGATATGAAACAATACCTTAAAGGTACACACATAGCACTTCCATTCATCAGCAGTTTGTTGCTGTTATGCAGTACGTGTTTTTACTTGCAGATTACAAAGTGCAGTTATTTTTCATGCAGCATTTAATGAGTGGTAGTGTTTTCACGAGAGTGTGGTATTTTCTATTGAAAAAAAAGTTGCAATGCTGTGTACCTCCAATTTAAAATTATCTGAAACATAATACGGCCTAACAATTGTTCCTTCTTTTTTTTCTTTTTTTTTTTTTTTTTTTTTAATTAAGAGGAAAACATTGTTTGCAGTTTCAACAGTTCTTCAAGGTTATTTAAGCGTTTGAGTGTTCTGCTTATTGTACTGATTCTGACTTGCTTTGCCAAGCCTAACAAATTTTATGTCACTGCTTTGATAGTCTACCATTCCTTCTGTTCAACATGTGGTTTCTCGAGCATATGGATGTGATATTTCATATTCCACTTAATAGCTCTTGTTAAAGCTCGTTTTCCTGCAAGTCTTCGTTCTTTTGCCTTCTATGTATCCTACTATCTCCAATCTGGCCCTTCTATAGCAAGTCCAGGGCCATCATAATAACTTTAAATCCTTCTACTGTCCTTTTTTTTTCAGATCTGGTTGGAATGGCTACACTTTTAAGAACTTAGCTGTGTGTATATCAACATATTTTCTTCAGGGGCAGCGTAAATAAATAAACAATTTTTTAAAAAAATACATTATCTGGAACTTTTCTATATAAATCTAACAGGTACCACTGATATCAAATGTGATACCTTCCAGATGCTTTGAAACTTCTTTCAATTGTTACGCCAGTTCTAAAGACATTCTGAATGACAAAATCCAGAAAGTGATATTCTGAATACTTTCTTGTGGCAATAGTTAAGGCCCTGATTCTGCAACACATTGAGCATGCCGTGAAAGGTCATAAGTGCTTTAAATCCCACTGAACTCAGAAGTTAAGAATGAAACTTAGAAACTGTATGAGATCTTTGAGTTTTCACAGTATAAGCTCTGGAGTATTGGTGACTGAGGATACTCTGCTTTTGGAGACATATGTTACATATAGTCACAATGGTTGAGGAAATCAGCATATTTAGAACAGGAAATCCTTTTAATACACATGCCAATTAGATCAGAACTCTCTTTGAGTAAAAACATAGCTAGTTTAAGAAACATATTGGTTTACAATAGTCTTGATTTTTGAGCAAAAACATCTGCTAACAATGCTAATCGTAATAGAAAGAACATCATAATTAAAAATATATTTGACATCCAAAAGTTAAGACACAAGGTAAGGATCTCAGAGTTTTTTTTAATCACTTGGAAGAATGAGAAGTTTTATCTCTTCAGTGGTGTTCTGAGTCAGAACTGAAAGCCCTGATGATTCTTTACTTTGAACTGGACACGCTCTACTTTTGTCCCAATAGAAACAGAAACACATACCTAATTACACAAAAATCATTGCTCATTTTTGTCTGTATGTCTTTCACAAACAAGGTATAGTTTTTATACCTGTGATTTTTTCTTCTCTCTATATATTTTTTTCTATTTCTGTAACACTCATTTCTAGTCTTCTGTTCTTCTCCGAGACTTGAATTTTTCAGGTGATCCAAAAGAAACATGATTTCCACTCTCTGATCTCCTAGATATCCTATGCCAAATTTAGCTTTAACTGATGATTCATCCTAGAGTATGTAGGGAGCATTTCTGAAGAGAATGGCAGATTTTCACCCTTCAGCCTCTGGTGAGTTTGATTCGTCTCCATGACATCTCTCAGGTAAGTGAAGACTGTCAGATGAATCCTCCATTTTCACCACTGTGAATTTTTGTTTTATGACGTGCATTCTTCATATTTCACTATTTCCTTAACTGCTGGCTGACGCTCAGCAATCTCAGCTTATTCATTATTGCTCTGTGTTACTCCATTGGTACTCCCTATGGTATTCATCCACGTACCAGGTAGCTCACAGAGCAAAAATTACAGTTGTAGCTACTTTTTAGTGATGTCCCAATTTCCTTGCATGTATTTTACACAATTTCTCTCTTTTCTCAAGTAATTTTAGAACTGAGAAGATTTCAGTATTGACTGCTTCGTTTATTATACAAGCCCTTCAGGGTCCCTTCAAATAATATTACATATTATGATTAAATGTTATATTATTCAGTTCTCTAAACATTTGGTTGAAGTAGAATCCAGTAATGACATTTTACTAGAATATGATATTCACAAGGGTGTAAGTCATAAGGACTTATTCCAGCAATTTCCATCATGGAAATTTGCAAAGCTCAATATATTTATTGTTTCCAAATCTTCCAATAGAATAGGGTAGATCCTTTCAATTTGACAAAGACTTTCACATTTCTGAAGAGCTTTAGACTGTACTTTCTTGAAATTACTATTATTTGCGAAGCTATAGATTTCATCCTTGAATTTCTTTCTGTATGGCATTCAGACATGAAGACCTGTTTATTTCTCTCCTTGCTGCATACTGGCAAACTGGAAAATGGATAAGCAGTTTAAGTCATTTCTGTCACTGAAATTATTTATAGCTCATGAAATTAAAAAACATTCCTAGAAATAAAACATTATAATGTTGTACTTTCAGTTCTTTTTAATATCTGATTTTAAAGCCTAACATATCACTATAACATGCGGTTACTTTTGACACTAGCACTGGACTGAATGTCCACAAAAATGCAGGAAGTAAAGATGCATGGCTAAATTTTACCAGAACAAAAATTAATGCCTGAAGCATTCAAGCTGGTGATGTATTATATTACTCTGATAGAATGACCTTGTACTACTGACAGAAAAGGAGGAGCTCCCTCATAACATCAAATTGTGGCAAAATTAACAAAAGCCATAACAAGATGAAAAGTCTATCTCCTAAAAAAGCAAAACCTCAAATCACAGATATCCTGATCATCCCTCCGATGGGAACAGAGCTCATCTACCATGTTGGTAACAGATGTGAGAAATATGATCTGCTTCCTACTAGAGAAAGCACTGTACAGGATTTCTTCATCTGTTTTCATTTCTTTTGAGGATATGGGAGGGCTTCTCTGCCAACTCAATGAGAAATGGAGAGTTCTATGTTTTTTCTGAGTGAAATTATTGCCGCCTCCCTTTGGTTTGCAATTTTTATATGTAAAGTGCTGCATTTACTCAAGTACTTGCTAGCACGTCAAAAATAGTATAAACTTGGAAACAAATACAGTTTTCTATGAAATTAAAAGCAATCGATTTTTGCATTTGCTGAAAGTTAGTTACAGCATCCTTTGGAGCTACACAATCCCTTTTTGGCCTTAATATTCCTTTTTCAGAGACACTTTGTCTCATCTCAGAAGTGAGCCACAGGTTCTTTGATAAATAGTGGTTATTTTTACAAATCAGTATGACCTCCAGAAAGTTTAAGGAGCATATGGTAGGAGAGATTAATGTACTTTCCAGAAGCAAAAAAGGAAATAAAGGTCAGAGTTGTAATTAATAAGTGCCCAGCACCCAGTACTGAAAACTCGTATTCCTTTTTGTAAGACAGCAATTTTATGCTAGAGCCAAAATGAAGATAACACATGCAATGGCATCCTTCCCCATAATTCAGATCTTTGGCTACTCTTTGCCCACAGCACTCACTAGAAATGGTCAATCTACAGAACTGCAACACGAAACAGGTGAAGATCCCTTCCCTCTCTCCATCTTTTTTCTAAGAGATCTGCCATGTAATATTTTAGAAATAAGTTGAGAACAAAGACTCAGCTTTGTCCTTTCTGGACTCACTATTAGGTGGGTTACAGCTGAAAAATTCTACAAAAGCTTAAAGTTTTCTTTGGTGACATGGACGAATTTCTCTTCATTCCTGACACTTTATGCTAGATCTACCCATATCTCCATGAGCAGATTACTTCTTGTTTTCTTGAATAGTGTGTTTCTCCCCAAAACCAGCTTAAGAGACAGCATCAGCCTTGCTCATATTTTCCAGCCTTCCTCAAATTTTCCAGTTTGTCCACCTTGTTCACTGATTATGGTATGGTAAATTAACATCTTCCTAAACACTTGGACTTGTTGAAACATAGCAAACATGATGTAGTTTCCAGTCCTATGCAAGAATCACTGGGTTACCTTCTATGACCACTACTTGCATAAGGTCTAGTCCAGCAACTCAAATACAGATTCAGCAAAAAAAGCGTCACACCATCCACACTGCCATAGCACAATCACCTGCAGTTCTCAGTATCTGTAGAAGACCCATACTCACTTGCAGAGACTTAACCAGCACTAGACATCTTTAGGCAACTGATCCTTTGAATATCTGCTATCTCCCCTTCTGTGAAGCTTTCAGTGACAAAAATGGAAAGTATTGAAAATGTTAAATATTCAGATTCTATTTATGAAATGTAATATTAATTCAAATATCAGAAAAGATGTACATAACTCTATTCAAAGACTTTGAACTGGGTTTTAAGTTCTTGCAAACCTATAAATGAATGAATCTCACTTATTATATATAAACAGATTGTGTAGGTTGGCTAGAAAGGTATGTAGGCTGTGGGATATACCATGTCCTTATGGAAAGACACTTCTGAACTGATTCCACAGAAGGCTACCTTTGCCTGCCAGGGTTTTGGCACTTGGGGAATGTGGCTGAATGTTGAGCCTATTTCAGTGATTCATTCCCCAAGGAGACTTGGCATCTCTGAAAAGCAAGCCAACTGTGCTCATATTTCCAACTCAGGTATAGCACTGACCTTACTGAACCCATCTGGGTTGCCACTTTTGTGCCTCTTCTCTCTCTAGAAAGAAAAGTTCAGTAATCTGAGCATGACAATGACCAGATTGCTTCAGCTCTCAAAATTTCATCTTCCTATGGTTCAGTACCTGAAGCAATAACAGATACATGAGGAGAACAGTGAAGAGATGCTTAAGCTGATTCTGTACTAACTAGTTCAGTTCTGGAAGCTCTCATACTGCCTAGATTTCTGTGTGCTGGTATTGTAATACCCAGATCATCCCGGGTAAAAGACAGCTGATGTCAGTAACACCACATTGACTTAAACTAGCTGGGGAACTAGCTCTTCATGTGTGACTGTAGAAAGAAAACATGGAACTTTCAGAGGAGATTAAATGAATACAGAGTCTGACCACAGTTTGGAAACTTTGCCAGCCCCTTTTATTCGATAGAGAACATTTTATCATAACCAGAACATTCTCATTCTTTCCCCTAAAGAACATCTCATGGCAAACAGAGCTTTACAGATTTGAAAAGGGAGATGAGCCAGACCCTCTATAATGTCTATGAAGGAGTACACTGCTGCCTTCTAACTTATACGGAATGTCTTCAGATAGTATAGTGGTCAGCAGTGCAAGTCCCTAAAATGAGATTTAAGCTGTCTGTGAAGGAAAGGAGTTGGAGTGAAACAGAATAGAACAGCAAACCCCAGATAAAAATAAATAAATAAGCACTTTTTCAGAAATAATTGCATGTACTGGAACTGTTAAATGGATCAAGTCTTTGAAAAACAGAGATGTCTGCTAGATCGTTAATGTGTAATGCTCCAAAAATAGCAACAACATTGCTTGCAGTAATCCAAAGCAGTCTTCCCTGTCACTGATATTACGCTCCTCTGCTGCTCAGGGTTTAGTGCCATTCTATTGCTTAAAAATTTGTTGATGTCTCTCTTCTGTTCTAGATGCTTTCATTATCCATGGGTACACCCCATACCCTCACTCCTATTCAGCAGGATCACATGTAATTTCAGAAAGCAAGAAAAGGAGATGGAAAATTCTGCAGGAAAAAGGTTGAATTCCAACCTACCAAGATAGCAATAAATAACTCACTTTTAGCTATTTACATGTTAGATATCTAGTTTAAGCTACCTATCCAAACTTCTGCCACAGTTATCAAAACAAGTGAATATCTATCCACTTTGAAGAATTCATATCATCCAAACTAAATGCCTTTCTTGGATTGTCCTAAATTCATCCAACTGGAGATACCTTTCTATATTTTGGTATCAATAAAACCATGAGTTAGTATTTATTGCTACCAAAAACTTTGCATTACCGTAAACCCTCAGGAACACTTCTCTGTCATCAAAATAGAACAAACTGTGTACAGAAGCAGCCTAAGACCAGAGCTGGCATTCATCTAACCTAATCACCAGTGTCTATGCCAGAACTAATTATCTGGACTTGCTTTGTCATCAGTATGGAAAAAAAACAACACAAAACACCACAGAAATGTAGGCTGAAAGGAATGGGGCCCATCTAGTCCAGGGCTGTGAACAGCACTAGCTCAGGCCAGTGTTGGCTTTATCTTGAAAATAACCTAAGATGGTAATTTTCAGGTCTTGGTGGGCAGCTTGCACTGGGCATCCCAGAAAAAATCATCAGGACAGAAGTGTAGAATTGGGTAGCCCCTCTAATCTGTTTTACTTGGCAGCTGCAGAACAATGCCAGCTTTGGCAGTGACCTTGTCACATGTGGATGGTTGGCACTGAAGGTCTTGCAGGACAAAGCCTGCCCCAGTTAGCCAAGCAGCATGCTGCCTGTGGCTGAGGCTTAGCTCTCCTGATTTTAGATATTGAAAAGTTTGAGTGTTGAGTCTTAAGATCATCCCACAGGCTCCTTCCTCAGCCAGTGGAGAGGGATTTTCTAGGAGTAGTCCATCCCATCTTAATACATATATCAGAGAGTTAGAATCTGTTGCCCTCATGACACCATTACGCATAGGCTGCACAGCAAAAAGTATCCAGTAGGCAATGAAACATAAGTATTGCATGCTGAGACTTGAAGTTATATGTAGAATAAAATGCAATTCAGCTTTTAACATTTAATAGCCCAATAAGATGAAGGCATTACTTTTCAAGAAGCTTTGGTGACTCAGCTGGGAACGAACTAGTTATTTTAAGTATATTTAATACAACCAGGGAAGGTTTTTCAAAAGGATCACCAAGCTAAAAGGCATTTATGGCACCTTTTTAGTTTGCATGAACAGGATACCCTTTTATTTACTTGCCTGGCCCTGTGACTGGAAGTTCCCGCTGCTATTGTAGCCTCTGTGTTGTTTAGTATAAACAATGTAAATATTATCTTTCAGTTTAAATGGAAGAGAACCAGTTCATGGAATCGAGGGGAAAAGAGAAGGAAAGAGAGATAATGTGTGTGAGAGAGTGTAAATTGTAATGCGTTGCAAACAAGTGCTGGTAAATCAAGAGACAGCAGCCCCTCTCTTACAGTCTAGATGCACTGCAATGTCAAACTGGTATTTCTGTTTCAAGGAGTAAGCCAACAAATGTTGCATTTTTCATGGCTGCAGTCCCGTTTGCACTTCTTTTCTCTTTATGCTGGACATTTGCTCATATAATATAAAAATTTCTAGGTCAAGCATCTTTAAAAGCCTTGAAATTCTTCTTAAATTCTGCTAAATGTGCACTAATTTTTCCATCTAATATAGCTGAAAATTAGCTTCATCTGTAGATGAACATCTTAGATTAACTATTCATGTTTTACGTACGATCTCCATAGATCTTTATAGATCTCTATATATTTTAGATCTATGTATATTACAGAGATTTAGAAAGACCTACTAATGAGCCTAACCAAAAACAGACCTAGATTTTTTTCTGGTAGTTTGTAGTTCAGCTGTCCTAGAAGATGCATTAATGTTTGCTGATGGAAACAGGGCATGAAGTGGAATTTCTATCATGCACTATAATGATCTGCTACTCAATAAAACTAGAAATAGAGTAAAACATTATTTCATGCAGTTTTTTATTTCTTAAATTGATTGTGTTTGGGATGCTTATTTGTGGTAAGCAGTTTCCTATATGCTGTGTGACTCGCTCAGACAGTGACCACAGAAAAATCTGCAAAATAAGCAAAACTTTTTTGGAGACAGATGTCAACTGCCTTGAGTCTCTCATAGGTGTCTGAGCACACAATGGTTTCATCCAGGTTAATGGGTTTGTCAGGTTGATTTTGAACTCTTGCTTCGGGTAGGTCTTCAGTGAACTCTTCAGCTCAGTTTTAGGCCTCTTCAGCTGATTTGGCATCTATAGCAGTGTAAAAGATTGGGTGGTGCTAACCACCAACTTATGTACAAAAACCCCAAATTACACCCCTTTATTTTCATTTTTAACTAAATAGATATTTTTGGTTTTCCTAGTCTGTTTAAGTATGTATTTTTCTCTATTTCCCTTGGTCAGAACAAGCACTGTAACTGCAGTCTGTTTCTTCTAGATCTGAGCAAGACATTGGAACAAGGAAAGCATGACTATCTCTGCAGCTTCTTTTTATCTCCTCCCCATTGGACCTTCCTGTGAACTTACCAGAAATCTATCAAATGGTATCATAATATCTACCTTTGCATTTGGTAAAAGCGAGAGTCGCATTAGGACTGGCTGAAAGGCAGGAATTCCAGCTTATGAAATATACTGAGGTTTCAGAGCCTGTTCCAACATGAACAAAACCGGAATCATCTGTAATACATGTAATACGCGTATGAAGAAAACAAACGTATTCCAGGAGATCAATTGGAATTTTATCTGTAACCTACCAATTAGTAATTCACCTTGGGGAAAAAGAAAGCCAAACTCAGCTCTCCACAGAGAACCAGGAAGTGAAGGAGTTGAATCTGAGCTTTGCTCCTTCCAGGTAAGTGCATTTCTCTTTCTGATACGCTCTTGAATCTGAGAATCTCATTAGTCACATTTTCAGAGAAACTGCTATGTTCTGCAAAATACTTTGGTTTTAGCAAAATAGTTGTCATGGAAGAAAAGAGCTAATCCAAACTTTGAAGTGACTATAGCTACAGAGAGCAAAATAAGCCACTCCTCAGATGTTTGGCCTCCTGCTCTGCACACTGCTGTCAAAAAGTAGCTGTACAAGGTTGCTGTTTCCCCTCACACATGCATCAACATTTCAGGGTGCATACAACAGAACACTTGGGGGTTTTACAAGCCTAAATATTCTGAGATGCCTGTTCAACCCGGTGCCTTTCTTTACTTCAGATTTATGATTAGCACAGCTAGCCCGTAGTAACAAATGAAAGCTCTTCCAGCTAGGCAAGCATTTACACCTGACGGCTCAGCACTAAAACATGTCTGTACTTCCAGAGTTTAACTCACTCTAGAACTCAGCCTCACGGGTCTTCCCAGCACTGAAAATCATTAGCACTTTTGACAAAGGCAGACTTGGCATTTTAATATTGCATATATCCCTTTTTTTCCTTATAAAAGCTTCCAGAAAAATTGGAATGACAAATATTTTGCATGGTGAAATAAATTATAAGGGCATGAGAACCAAACTACTCCACTAAAAATCCTTATAAATCATTCTAATCTATGTATCAATTTTACCTATTCCTTTGATAAGAATATGGAACCATTTTAGCCCAGTTTCGTAGGGAAGAAAGGCTCCCATGCTTGGCCAGTGTTCTTTGTTTCCTTATCCACAGTGATTAGACCAATTTTTATTTTTTATTTTTAATAACTGATATTAAAATATAGGTTTAAAAAGATATCATGAGAGTACACAGTCACACATAGGAAAAACATCCTCAAGACCGTTGAAAGTCAGTGTGGATTCCCCAGTGTATAATAAAGTAGAAGCTTTCGTGTTCATATAACTCATTAAAAAAATTATTAAATCATAACAATAGAGTTATTGGAAACTAGATTCTCATAGTTATGGTTCTTGCAGAACAATATAGCTTTTTTGTATATAGAAATTTGATAAAGAGGGCAGACAAATAAGTTTCTGTTCTGAAAATTTATGGACAGACTGTGCATGTCATTGCTTAAATATATGCTCTTTAGCAATAACACTCAATACCATCAAAGCATTCACAAGAGCTGCAAATTCTGCCAAGAGCTTTGTATTTGAGCTAATTGCCCAATTTACAAGACTATATTCTAAAAGCAGTAAAAGCTATGAGTTGCAATATCTCACCAATAGATGCCCAAGACACCATAAATGTGTTTTCAAAATGCTTTGTTGAAGTGCAGAAAATTATGCCAGCCTGTTGGTTGTCTAGCTGATGGGAAGCTAAGCTAGTCCACTTACTGGTTGTTTTGTGCTTTTTTGTTTTGTTCTCCACAGATTATTTGAACATATGTGTGATTTAATCTCCTATACAAGACTGCATTTACCAGGATGGAGGATGGTCCTGCTGTATCTCGAACATCCTCCTGGCTGCAGTGCAGAGCAAGAAGATAGCTCAGCTGGTAAAGCCAGCTGTGAGGAGGAGAAATAGTGGATATTCACACAACTTCCTTCCTAATCCACTGTCTTAACTTATTTTAACTAAAGTGTTCTGGTTTTGTTCAGCACTCCACAAATTGCTCAATTTGGACATACTTTATCAGGGAAAAAAAACGATTGCTTATATTGCTATAGGAAGAATATAATTATAAATAAAACTCCAGTGTTTCATGTAAAATAATTCAAGCAGCAAATCTACAGGCTTTCAGGGTGAGGATCCTTAGCTTATTTGCTGAAATGAAGAAAAAAAATATGCTTCAGGAGTTTCAAGAATACTTTTTTGAAATGCAGATGTCTATAGAACATAACTATGACAACACATAAAGCCAGAACAAGAAATAAGAAAGTCTTCTTTTGAAAACACCATTTCATTTCTCTGTGGTTTTAAGCAACAGTATTTGTCAGCAAAAAACTGTCATGAATAGGTTCAATTAACACTACACTTCATCTGTTGAATACCATTTGCTTTTGCAAGTAAGGGTAAGAAATATTTTTCTTCATCGCATAGTAGCAGAGACTGAAAAGAATACTTTCATTTTTAAAGTTTTTTATTCAGTCTTTACTTTTCCTCACCTTGACTTTATACCATTTTTAACAGGATTTCAAGAGTATATCCACAAGGAATATTATTGCAGAATTTTCATGAAATGATTTTAATAACTCACAGTTTCTTCTTTGTCATCTTAGTAAACACAGACAAAGAAGTAGCTTCTCTGCAGGACCAAATATTTTTTGCTTCAACAATTCTAATTTTGTTGTATCCATACTGTATGTATAAACTATATTTTGATATCACAGAATTGTAGGAGTTGGATGGGCTTCTGGGGATCACCTTGTGCAACCCGCCACTGAAGCAAATTCCCTGTAGGATGCTGCACAGGAGAGTGTCGAGGTGGGTTTTGAATATCTCCAGAGTAGGAAACTTTCTGGGCAGTCTGTTCCTGTGCAGTCACCTTCATAGTAAAGATCCTCCTCAGATTCGTATGAACCTTCTCTGTTCCAGTTTGTGCTCATTACCCCTCATTGGGCATCACCAAACAGAGTCTGGCCCCATCCTCTTGTTGTCCGCACTTTAGATATAAGGGGCCTAGGTATGCTCTAGGCCCCTTATTATCTTTCTGGCTGTCTGCTGGACTCTCTCTAGAAGTTACATGTCTTTCTTGAACTGAGAGGCCCGGAACTGAAAACATCATTCCAGATGTGGCCTCACCAGGGCAGAGAAGAGGAGGAGGATCTCCTCCCTCAACCACCTGGCCATACTGTTTTTAATGCACCTTGGGATACCGTTGACCTTCTTGACCACAAGGGCACACTGCTGGCTCATGAAAAACCTGTTGTTAAACCAGGAAACCCATGCTCTTCTAAAGAAGGATATCAATCTTTGAAGGCTTTTGTTGTTTTTGATATCTCCTCCTGCTTCCTACATTATACAACAAATTAGTTAGTAGAAATGAATTTGACTCAGACAGTACAGTAGTAAAGTAGTGGCTATTGGGCTGCCAATGTGCAAAAACTTTGGTTCCCAGGCCTCCAGTCAGCACAGACTAAACACATTAAAGAGGTGACTTGCTTACGATTGATGAAAGGTGGGAAAAAGTCACACTAGCGTATGATCTTGTGGGTTTGGTTATTTTTTTCTGTGTTAGAATTTCATATGCAATCAGTGCATCTCAAAATGCAGAGATAGTACATTGCTTCCATCCTAAACAACATTCTAAACTTGGACTGCATGCAAATCTTCTGCATTTACTATTAGCTCCCTTGCCTAGCATGTGGTATCACTGCATCAATTCTATTTTGTACTGCTGTACATGGTGGTTTCCAAACTACAATTGCCACTTCTCATGTAGAAGGAACTTGTGTTTTCCTTGGTTTGCAAGCCTAGCATTCACCTATGCATCCACGATGAGAGCAGCTGTGATGGCCTCCAGCCATCAGTCTCCTTGATCACAAGAGAAGGTTTATGAACTCTCTTGAATACATACCCATTCAAACCAAAACATGAATTCAGTCTCAGCAAAGTCAGTGGTACTTCAATGCATAAAGAAAGTCAAGTGCAGGTTTGGAAAATAAAAATGGTTTCAGGAAGAAAGCTGCATGGTTTCCTACCACCTTCTGCTTTGGTTCCCCATCCTCCAACCAGGTGGGTCCAACAATAGCCCAGGATCTTCTGGCCAACTTTCAGTTCTTTCTCTTGAAGAAAGTTCACTTTTTTTTCATTTTCATTTCCAAATCAGAATAAGATCTATTTTGAAATGGCAAATTACTACATAAAATGGAATTTCCTTCTGTCCAGCTCATGACTTAGAGTTGCAGTTTAAATAAAACTAACTGCCATGTGTTAGCAACACTAAGGGGTCAAACTAGAATTGATGTTGCTTTGTGATGCTCAAATGGGTAGTAAAATGCAGTTATTTCCTTCTCAAAATGCCATGATGACTTTTTTCCTCTCATTTATATAGTGTCCTGTTACATTCTCCTTAAATGTGCAGAGGAGAGGCATTCCAGTGAAAAATCCCTGCCATGAGATCCCATGAAAACTCACAGTTATCTGCAATATAAATATTTCTCTCTCTTCTAGCTCAAAACTTGGTTGATCAGCTCTTTTTTCTAAAGAGCCCCCAGATTTTCTTTCCCACTTAAACTGAACTTAGGAAATATATTTAAGCAGAGCTATGAAATACTCAAGATTCAAGATCACATACCCCAGAAACTAGGGAAACTAGTGCCACATATGAAGAATACCAGTGTGAATAGCACTAAATAGTGCCAGGCACACGAACATAACATGCACAATGTGACTTCTCTAATACCATAATTAACTGATGCTATAAAATAGTCATACTTCCCTCATACCCGTGCTGTCGTTATATAGCACTGGATGCCCATGGCATCGCTATGATAAGTAGATGTGCACACTCTGAATGGAAAGTGAGCAAATATTTTGTTCTCAGGGGGAACAAAATCTCTCCACACAGTGCACTGCTTAGTGCCAACAGTATTTCCAGACCAGGCTCTTCAAGTGAAGGTGGCATTAAGGTGAGAGACGTTCTGTAATGAGAAAGCGGCGTGATTACTTCTGGAATTGTGTTACCAGCTTCTTGTGGTACTATGACCTTTCCAACTGATTAAGGAAAAACATTTACGAATGCAGGCAGTAGGATAATAGAACTTCATTTCCTTTCTCAGCTAACTGATCATGTAAATGGATTTCAAGACAGATTAGAGGAAATGAATATGCATACACTGCTATCAGGCTGCTCTTTATCAGAAAAAAAATGCATTAGTAGGTTACAAATATCAGCTCCTGTTCCTCTTTTTTCATATAGTTCACAATAAGGCAGAGCTAGCTTTGAACTGCTGCTTAACCCAACATCTAGGTTGTGTACAAACAGCCTTTAATTAAGAAAAAGTCTGCAAAGACTGTAGCGGTGTTTCTTCTTCTTTACTTTGCAGTTCTACCTTCTCATTCCCCATCCCAACCTGCATAAGTAGTTACTCCTTTCTGATAACATTACGTCATTATTCACATTTAAATGATTTTCCTCCCTCCTCCTTCCACAAATGACTTTCTCAAGCCATGTGTATTAAATTGTATTAACTTGCCTCACTTGTTCACACACTGCTATCCTTTTAATAAATTCTTTGCATTCAGTAATCCATTCCATTGTAACCATGGAAGAGAGTGCAAAAGATGGAGTATCTCATTTGCTGGCCATACCTACTTCAACGTGAACTGCCTTGTCAGCTGGGGGTTTGCTTTACAAGGGGCATATGCAGCCAGCACATCATGAAGGCTAGTGGGCAATTTCCAGATAGAATAATTTTTTTGCTCAGAAAAAGCTGACTCACTGAACATAAAACTTTCGTTGTGTGTGCCAGCTTCAATGAAATACTGATTGGTATAGGGTTCTCTGAAGGAGTATGGGATTTCTTCTTAAAACTGCAGACAGAGGACCAGCTCTGAACAGAAAAAAACACGGGTCTCAAAATGACACCTAAGATGAGAGAGGCCTGGGGCTCTGTTCCTTGCTTCATGCAGATTCTGCTCTCTAAGCACAGAAACTCACAAATGCAATAGATGGAAAACGATGAAATGACATCTGGAATCCAAATCTTTCATTTTCAATGGCTTATCAGCTTCAGAACTTTGCACTCAATAGGGTCCAATAACAATTCTGACTGGATAATGTATGTGGAATGTAATTTTTCAGTGCTACACAAACACGTTTTAGTGCTACTTTGGTAGTTTATGCATTAGAATCATATATGCATGCCTGACTGGCTCTGTAATGTACTGTTAAAGTCAAGAATATTTCTAAATGACTGATATAAATTCAACAGCATTAGGCCCCTCCAGCACTGTTCTGCTTACTTACCGTGGGGTGTTTATAGAGATGCAAAGCACAACTTGATAGAAAATAAAATCTGAAACCTCTCTCTTCCTCTAATGTACTTTTGACACGCGCTCCTGACATGTCAAATGAAGAAATTTCTGCTAAGTGTCTTATCCACTGTTCCTGTGGCCTCAAAGTAGTTTATCAAATCATCTCTACAGGACATTTGTGTACAATTATGGCACATCATAACAAAGAATAACAAAACTCTCCTGGTGAGCCATCCCATCTACAGCCCTGAAGTCCTTGCTGTAGGAATTGTATGGCAATGGGACTAGAAGGAAGAGACTGGGAATTCTTGACCTGAGTCTCAAAGGGTATTTTGGTATATTTTGGTGCAACAAGGATTTTTATTCCTTTTATTGTTATATTCACTGGATTCACATTATCGTGTCATAATTTTCTCATGTGGCTAACAGCCTCGTGCACTGGAGAGATGTACGGTATCATTTCTGTTAACTTGCATTAGGTAATAGTATAGTCATGATATAGGTTGAACTACCTCTCTTAATTCAGGCAGAATCCTGGTTGGAATGGGGCTGTCTAAATATCTAAGTCTTGACATCAGCAAGGATTTTGGCACTGCCATTTGTAAAATCCTAGTAGGTAAGCTTAGTAAGCATGGGATAGATGAGTGGGCAGTGAGGTGGACTGAGAACTGGATGACTGGCTGAGCTCAGAGTGTTCTGATCAGCCTCACAGAGTCTTGTTGGAGGCCTGTAGCTAGCAGTGATTGCCATGAGTCAGTTCTGAGTTCAGTCTTGTTCGACATTTCACCAGTGACCTGGATGAAGTGATAGAGTGCATCCTTGGCATGCTTGCTGATTATAGCTGGAAAGAGTGGCTGATACAGCAAAAGGCTGTGCTACCATTCAGCAAGACCTGGACAGGCAGGAGAGCTGGGCAGATAGGAACCTAATGAGATTCAACCAGGGTAAATCTAATACTTGCAGAGGAACAACCACACACATCAGTACAGGTTAGGGGCTGACTCTGCAGAAAAGAGCCTGAATGTTCTGATGTAACAACAGCTTGGCCATGATCTAGCAACGTGCCCTTGTGGCCAAGAAGGCTGGTGGTATCGTGGGATGCATTAAAAAGAGCGTGGGCAGCAGGTTGAGGGAGATGATCCTCCACCTCTAATCTGCCGTGCTGAGGCTGCATCTGGAACAGTGTCCATTTCTGGGCTCCTCAGTTCAAGAACAACAGGGACTTACAGGGACCTTCTAAAGGGAGTTCAGTGGAGAATGACGAAGATGACTGGGACCTGATGCATCTCCCTTATGCGGAAAGGCTGAGAGAGCTGGGCCTACTCAGCCTGGAGAAGAGAAGGTTGAGGGGAAAGCTTATCAATGCTTATAAATATCTAAAGTGTCTCGAGTGGACATGGCTATGCTTTTTAGTGGCCCATGTAGGAAGTTCCATATGAACAACAGGAAGCACTGCTTTACTGTGAGGACGACAGTACTGTCGCAGGCTGCCCAGAGAGGTTGTGGGGTTTCCTACTCTGGAAATATTCATAATCCACCTGAATACTTTCCTGTGCTACTTACTGTAGGGAACCAGCTTTAGTAGGGGGTTGCATTATGTGATCACCAGAGGTCTCTTCCAATCCCTACAATTCTGTGATTTTCTGGAAAAAAAAAAAAAAAAAAAAAAAAGGTAAAATGTATTGCAGTCATAGCGCTGATGGAGCTTAGACATGTAATCCTCACTGTATAACACTGGTGACCTTCTGTTTATACTGTACCTTTTATCCAGATGGATTCCAAAGAAATAAACAAGACTGTGTTTGTGTATACAAGACTTCACCCAGTGCAAGCCTGTAGGTCCCTCAGGAATGGGGCTCTGCAGCTGTTTAAACAGCATACAGACAATACGCAGCAGATCTGAGGGCCTCCAGGCTGAGGCTGGAGCAGCAGCTTAGGCCCAAGCTCTTCAAGTGAAGGTGGCCTAGTTCTGAATTCAGAGGAGTAGCAGTCTCCTTAAACATGACGTATAGTTAGGATCCTCAGAGCAAATTTCACTGCTGTCTACTTTTAATGTAGGAAATACACAAAAAAAGCCTATTAATCTGTAGTTTGTAGATGTTCAGTACATTGGGATTTAGAGGGCATGCACGCCTTCCCTATGCTGAGGTCAATGCCCAGCTTCATTCAGTGTTTTTTATCAGTCAGCTGTTTGTAATGCAGCAGAGTCAGACATTACCTTGGTGTCTGTTCTGGTTTGGTAGATCCAAGAGCTTAAGCACTGCTGGACATGTGCAGAACTATAGTTCTAGATTTAGACTTCTTAAGCTTGTCTGCGTTTCTCTTTGAATTCTTGAGTGAGCTAGAGATCTAGTTCTTGATGAGATTTCACAATGAACTAAACAAATCCGGCCCTCCATTTTGCATAAAGAAAACCCATACATTTGAAAAACAAGAAGAAACTAGAAGCTTGAGCCAGAAACAGTACTGAAAGTTTTTGAAAGTCTACTTTCAAAACAAAGACCATTTCCACTGACCACACCAGTCACTTAGCAACCTGGCTCACATTCAGATACGTCCTGGACTCAGACATCAATCTGGACCTGAATCCTACCCCAACCAGAAGGCTGACATGAATCATGGGCTGTTTCTCCTCAGTCATTACAAAGGAATCACTGACAGCTGACGGGAGCTTGGAGGTGATCTGGTAATCCTATTGTATCAGGGTCTGTACCAGCACTCTACTACTTCTCAAATTATTAAAATCACTTCTTGCTGTATTGAGAGGTTCTTCTGACAAGCTCTTACTTGCAAAGGCTCTGCCTGTCCTTGCTCCCAAAAACCCAGCTGCAATAGACAAGGTGTAGCACATGAGGTTAAGGAGACTGTTAATGAAATGATCCTGTAAGGTCAATCTTGTAATCATACAAACAGAGCTACTGAACTCACCAGAACCACCAAAGGAAGGAAGGGAGATCAGCCCCTAGAGCTTGTTTAAATTAAGGTTCCAGTTCTGACTGCATGTTTCCTGGTATTAACAGCATTTTGCGTGGGCTCATGTTAGCAAATGGGGACACAGTTGCACACTTCTGATTAAACCTAAACAGAATTCGACAGTGCAACCTTTTCCTTATGTTAGAAATCTACAGCTGCATGCCAAATATGCAAGATAAAAGAATATAACAGAACTGAAATAGTATAAAGATATGTTACAGAACGCATACATTTTTATAGCTACATATTTTTTCCAGTTGATTCCACCCAGTCCAGCTCTCTTCAAATAATTGTCATTAATCAAATACAAATATAGGTCCCTTGGGTCTAACTCAGACTTGAAGCTAAGCACATGTGTGTTTGTTGGTCTGGAGTCTTAGTTGTTACAACATTATTGAAAAACATTCTAGAATACACTTTTTTTTCCTCCATCTCCCCTCCTCCCAGCCAACAAATCAAATTACAGAGGGTTTGATCTAATCATTTTGAAAAATGTTTTCATATATCAAATATGGTCTTACCCTCTTCAACCTCTCCCCACCCCCCAAGAAACAGAAAGACAGAACAAATCTGCTTTTTCCATTGTCAACAGCAGATACAGACAAGAGTTTTGCTTTAAATCTTGCAGAGGGACAGCAACTTCAGAGCCATGCAGTGCAACAGTTATGGAGGAATCAAATAAGCTCATAAAGTGTTGGCTCACACAAGTCAGGGGAAGCAGGAGCTAAGGTTCAGGTAGTCTGCTGTTCCCTGAGGCAGTTCCTCCAAAGAAACAAGAGGTACAGCAGCCTTCCAACAGACAAGCACCTGGATTTGGCCTCAAAACAAGCACCTCAGATTTGGCCAGTCTGTACACTCAACTGTTAAAACAGCATCAAAACACCACACATCACTGGACAAAATCTAATCAATTTTGGTATGACTTTTTAAGGTTACAAAGATGAACATTTTGCCCTGCCTTTCTACTATTAAGTATCTAAAAAGTTGTATTCCTGAAGAAGCTTTTGTATATATATATATGCACAGATCTAAATATATGCACATTTATTGTGTGTATGCATACATAACATATCCAGATATGCACATAGAGGAAAATTATTTTCTAACCCCCAGGTGAAAAAAAGTGAAAAGCCGAGGAACCTGTGGTACAAACTCAAAGAAGCCAAGAAGGCAGAAGGAAACATAAAAGCAGAATGTAGCCTTCCCCGCTCCTTGCAAAGAACCTAGAATATGCCCTTTGCATGGTCCCAGGCTGCAATGGCAACCTCAGCCATGCATTTTTGTGGAAGCCTCCTTTCTGCAACATTTTGCATTCCTCCTATCCATGAAAGAATCTTGGGATATACAAAGTCAACTAACCCTGAACACATACATTTTTTCCATCTCTAACATACCATGACACATAGCTGTATTTCCAGCTCTCCCATGACTTGCTGTAGCAGAAGGACCTTCCATTTCCTTGTCTTTCCGTGATAAACTTTCCAGGGAAATCTGTGATTTGGAATTTGTTTGTTCTGAAGTAGAATGTAACATCTGCAAGAAAACAAGGCACATTTGTGCTTCAGTCTTGCTCTTGAAGAAGTGTTTGTATTTCAGCAGAGTAAACCTCCCACCTTCCCTTTAGAAACACAACATTAGCTTGAAAGAGAGGATGCAGTTTCATGAAAAATAGCAAATGAGCTTGCAGATTTACGTGGTATCTTTTCCATGCACCTTCTGCAAACCTCAAACATTAACGGAATGACAGATGAATTACTCAGGTTCTTTGAGATCAAGGAGCAAGGCCCTCTATGAGGAAAAAATGCACAGAGGCCAAAGGTCGAGGTGTGCCTCAAAAGTTCTCAGTTATCTATTTCACCATGAACCAAACGCAAAAACAGAAAGAAGCTTCTTAATTCCACCCTTCTTCTTCCCTCTTCTTGTAGTAGGGGAATTTGCTTAATTCTTTACAGCTGACCCAGGCCTTCTACCCTGACAATCTTTGTGCTAAGTTTACGGCATGCAGCTGTGGTCCTTCTGCTCAGGGCAAGAATGTTAACCCTTCCCCTGACAATCCTTGAACTGGTTATTATACGCAGTCCATCAGACGAATCTGATTTGAGACACCACCAGATGGTTGTTATTTAGGTGAAAGCAGACCCAAATAGAATAATAGTCCAAAATACTACTGGGTCAGTTACTGAACTACTAATTTGTGATCAGAAGTTGGAAAAAAGAAATATGTTGGCATGAAGAAGGGGCATGGAGGAGAACTGTGAGTTCGTCAGTCCCTTTGCATTCCTCCTTTTGAAGAGCTTTCAAATCTAAGCAGAAAGCTTTTTCTGCCATCAACGATCATGTTGGGAGGCTTGGGTTGGGTTTTTTAAAATGAGCTGTTCTGAAACACAAACTTTCTTAAGGAAAGGTTGAACATAATTCACAGCAGAGCCAGAAAATGAGAGCCAACCTTCCACTGGCACTTCTGCATCTGAAAGGGGAAGAAAATTGACACCTGGAAATGCTGACATTTCGGAAAACAAATCTTAGCCATTTTGAGCATGAGTAGGATGCTGGCAAACAGCATGACATTGAAGTAGGAGGAATGTAGAAGTACTTACAAAACAAAACGGAGAGGACTATTAAGGAACAAATACATACGAGCATTCAGCAGTGCCACGGCTAATTAATTTGTATGATTGCCTTTCAAATCACAGACAGAACCTGGTAGATGATACTCATCATTCTCCTCATAACAGCTGCACAGATATTAACATTAATGCCTGAAGTAGTCCATAGAAATTGTTGGCTTTATGCAGTCTACCTCAAATCAAGATGACTGTTTCCTTTAGGACTGTGGAGATAGTCGATATTTCAGTTGGGAGGCCAAGTTATACACCAGTTTGATTCAGGAAGAGCTGAGTTCAGATTTCCTTTGTATTTGCTTTTTCACCAAAGTGAGAAACTAAAAAAGCTCTGCTTCGCAGAAAGTAAAGCAGAAAAATAAGATGAAGGACTGGAATCTGATGCTGTAGAAGAAACCTCCGTTATTCCATCCACCAAAACACTACCAAACCAAACTTCTACAGTACAAATAAAAATATCAGCTTCTGTTCCATTCTCTGTCAGAGGCTGCTTTCCTATCTGAATCATGATAAAGCAATGATCATGATCAACCTATGAGACAGAACAGCATGCTGTGTTACCAGCTTCCCCAGCAGCCCCAGAACCAAACCCTCCCTTCACTTCAGGTGAGCAATACGGCCACCTGGCCAGTGAGTCTCAACTGAAGGTAGCCCTGGGGAGGTACGGTGAGCATGACTCCATCCCACAGGACATGTACTGCAAGTTTTAGTTGTCTCCTTGCACAATCTCTTCCCTGTAAACCCACTGGAAAGAGGGAAACGTCAGTTGTGATGATGAGGATGTCTGCCTATACAATGGAGCACTGGATGCACCAGCCAAAACAGCATGGGTGAAACAACCAGTACAGTTTTAAAAAAGCTTTTCCTGCAAACTGGACAACATTTTCAACCTGATGTTCTTGAGTCAGTTGTTTGTTCCCTGGATTAAATGCACAGACTCCTTCTAGCACTGGGCACCAATCTAACTCACCTGGTCCCCAGACCCCTCTCTCCACTGTTACTGAGCAGCATGACCATGGTCATCATCAACTAATTTACCTCAAGGGTGGGTGAACACAGCCTAAACACTTCCACAACCGATGAGTCTCTTTTATGCTGACCTGCTCTCCAGTGGTCTCCACATTCTCCCTTATATCCTGTCATTTGGATGCCTTCTTCATTTAAACTAGTTGACAAACTGCTTAGGAAAGCAAATGATTTCTGAACAATCATATGCTCTACAGATCAGTAGTGTTTTATAGCAATTCAGAGAACAAGAAGATATATTATAACAACATTTGGATTGCAAAAGCAAATAAAGCCCAGACATTATAAGGTTTACATATATTTAATCCAAGCAGAAGACAATTGGAATTAATTTAATTCTTGCACTTTAATATATCATACATGTATACAAAAGGAATGCTTGCAAATCAAAAGCAATTTGCAAGCCAAAAAGAAGAAGAAGAAACCAAAACCAGGTACAAATCTGCAGCACTCAGTTTTCTCATATGGTGGCTGTGTTTTTGTCTCATAATGCTAGTCATGGTTTTTTTTGGCTTTTTGTTTTGTTTTGTTTTCTTTTCTTTTCTTTTCATTCTGCACTATTGTACCCAATCTGTTCTTTTTAATAGAAAACTTGTACAAGTTTGGGTTGTAGGAGTCTTTCCTATACAAGAAAACAGCAGAACCATCATCACAGCTCAATCGAAATAGTAGGCATGCATGTTATTTTTAGAGACAGTGTTTTTCATATGTAGACCCATATAACCAAAGTTTACAGAGCTGGAGGTTCTGTGGGTCACAGCACAGAAACAGTCTCCCTCCTGAATCTGCTTTTTTGCTAACAAGTTGTTGGATTTTCATCTTGTTATTTATGGATAAATTAACTGCAGTCCTCCAAGCCAGTCACTGGAGACTACTTTCCCAACTCAGCTTAAAGGTAGTCATATCTGCAGGTCTGAAATCATTGCAAGGGTGGAAGGCTTTGGTTTGTTTCTTGAAAGATGGGATTATAATGGAAAATAGCGTTAGGTTAAAGAAATAACACTGGTGGTGTCATTTGACATAAAAAATAAAGGACGACCAAACAAAAGGGTTTGAATTGCTGGAAAAATAATTTTAGTTTTGTGCCAACACTGTCTGGACTGAGTAAAAAAAAAAAAAAAAAAAGAAAAAGAAAAAAGAAAAAAAGAAAAAAAAGATTTACACCTTTTTTGAAACTTGAACCCATTGCCAGAAGTATGTAAGAAAAGTCAGAATCCTAAGGAGTAAATTTCTTGGTCTGCCGTTTCCAATGAGTAAGTTTGATAAATAAAGCTTAATTTTTACATCTGACATGGATTCTGTGCTATGATTAATAGCTCGAGCATTGTGGCCAGTAGCCAATGTATGTATGTGATTACAGCAATCTTAAATATAGTACATTTTGAATAAATATGCCACATAACAGTATAAAAAACACCCCATGCATGCCTGGAAAAAAAACTTTGTCCCAGTGTGAAGTATTAAATCCTTATGAAAGTTAAACAACACAGGCATCATCAGGCAGGCTCACAAGAACATGGGGTGCTGATGGCATCAGCTCAACTTTGGGAGCTCAATCACTGAAACATGATTTCTGTTCATTTCATTTCAGCTGATTTGCTGCATTATGGTAGTGGGGGGCGGGGAAGGATATTTGTTTAAAAATTAGACTTGCATAGTTTCATGATCTGTACAATTTTTCTCTCTTCTTCAAAGGGCACAGCACACTCTCACCTGTGCTGACAGGAGGATAACAGAGAATCACCACACTATTGCATGTCCACCACAAAATTACTCATTTTATGGAAGTCCTGCAAGGAAAAATTTACTGGGATTTCATAGGAAACACGGGATATCTTCCAAATCCCTGTATCTGTGGGACAGGAAGATTCTCTTCCTCCTCTCACTTTTTGTGCTTTTACCCCTTCAGCAGCCTTCAGCATTTTCACTGTTTCTGTTCTCTGCTGAAGAAAACTGACTGACATGAGCAATATACACACAAGGCAATCAGTTTTATTGTAGCAGCAGCAGAAGTGGAAACTCCTGGAAGTTCAGAGATTAAATAGGGCTTGTTCAAGCCAGACAGTAATTTTGGATTTTGTACTGGTCATAAGGGTCCTAACAACTTTTTTAATGAAAACTTACTGTGTGTGTCTGCCTTTTGTGCAACAGGTCTTAAGCTCCTGAGCTCCATTAGTCAGCTCCCTCGCTGTATGAAATGGAAGATAGCCTTGCAGTGGTTTTAGGGTGTCTTTATTCTGGGGTACCACATCTATCTTTGGTAGAAATCAAAGACACCAGCTCCTTAGTTCCAAAGATATGTTCAGGGCAGAGATTTTTTCAGATAGATACTCAACATCAGCTCCAAAACAGAAAGTCAACAGTAATCCTGTTTTCTTTAGGAAGGGAGAATGAAGCTATTAACAGCTGTCCTCTGCCTGTCTCCAAATGGGCCAGGTTGCACCTGCTGTCATTACATCCCTTGCCTAATTACATTCTTAATCACCTCTGAAAGCAGGGCTTGCTCTGCTCTAAGCAGAGAACTCCAAGCCAACATTAAGCAGTATTGACATCCAGTGGAGAGTTAGAATAATTACAGGCATACAGATAACCAAGTGCAAGAGTCCTGTTTATATCCCAAGTTCAGCTCAAAGAGAGCAGTCTATTTACCTTAACCTAAAGATATGATGTTCCTAGAAGATATAACTGGACATTATTATCTTCTGTTTTTAGGAAAAACTGGAATAACATCATATACAGATTCCACCATTTCTGTAGACACCTCTTGTTTTCTTTCAGAAAGAAGATCTCAAAGCACATTTCTGATTGTTTTCCAGGACATTTAAAAACAAATTTGCCTTAAAAACAGTATTATAAATCAATTTAGAGATACGGAGTCTCAGATTTGATTGTATCTAGAGATTAGGGAAGGTGGAAATATATGAGTCATTTAAGTATTTTCTCTCTGCCGTGGATGCAGTGTGCAAATTGCAACAAGGGAAGAATCAGTGTGAAATTTGGAGATTTTGATCATAGTCTCATCAACATTAGTCTTGGAATTTAGAGACTCCTTCTGATCCTCATAGACTCATGTTCTTATCAAGTAAAGCTTGTTTAAAACATTCACTTTCTCCTGCAAAGGCAGTTGACTACTCATCATAAAACTAACAAGTTCTGAGCTCACAGCAGTCAAAAGCTGAATAACTTTGGATAAAAGTCGTGAAAATCAGGTAAAAATCAGCAGACAGAAAGGAAAAAGAAAACCCAAACTGTAACAAACTTCTATCTTTACTGCTGTCTTCTCTTTCTGTTCACCCTGGGGACACTGTAGAATACCAGTTATCAGTGGTAGAAAACAGAGACTGCAGAATGGTCCTACAAAGCTGCAGAGGGCAGGGTGTCCAGGTGTGCAGATCTGTGGAAGTGTGGTGTACCTCTATCCCAGTGTTTCCTTGGGAGAGATGAAAAGGGAAGAAAACTAATCTAAAAAAGTGTGCTGTTTTAAAGGCATCTGGCAGTATCTACATGCCCTTAGGCTTAGACAGTCCCCTGAGGAGTTAACAATAGAAGCTCCCTATTGGATTGCTGGGAGTGAAAGCCTCTGATTCAGAGACGAAATTCCTCCCTCCATCCAGGTGACCCACCGGTTACCAGCTCTCCACAACAGTGACCTGAATGCAACTTTGTTCACATGACCCCAAGGCATTCGGTGAGATTCATTTTCAAAACCTTGGTCAAGCACTGCTGAAGTATGCATTTACTTTGCTGAAGATGCCAAAAAAGAAAGCACTGCCACCTTCCTCATGAAAGATCCTCAGGTCAGGGCCTCCTTGAGGTAACACTGCATGCGATGAAGAGTGGAGAGCTTCCTGTAGCCATAAAACATGGGTGAATGATGGACCCCAGAGATGCTTAAGGAAAGCTGCTTATAACAAAGATCCAGCTCTTGGGTGGTGCAGCAAACAGCATAGGTAGCATGTTTCAAATAGACAAACAAGGCACTCAAAAGAGTGTTTTACAGTATGGTGTATGCCTGTATATGTGTAAAACACCACTCTTTTTGTGAGATCAAGGTAACAGCAGACATTTTTGCTGGTAACTATGCATATGCTGCCATTAATTCTCATGCTGTAGCCATCTCGTAGGTTAAGTTAAGGTATCCAGTTAATCATTCTCTCTTGCTACCTCCCAGGCTGATTCACCTGCATAATTTAATTGCTCCACCTGCCCTTTAACTGAGGGTTTCTCCTTGTCACACAGAAGGGCACTAATTAGTCCCTACTCTCAATAATGTCTACTCTTTCTGCAAAAGAAAATCATTCTGTTTAATGTATTCCTTAATTTGTCCACAGTCCATAATTACTGTTGATTTTCCCAGTTTGTCTGGTTTCTATTCTGATTGCTCTTGACTTCTCTCAATTAGCTGATTACCCTGGGATCTTTCTCAGTATGAATGACAGGAAATGCACTACAAAGACCTGTACTTAATAGATTTTCAGGTTTCTGATTAATTTGTTATGTTTCCAAGGAAAACATTGCAGGAAGCCACAAATTACAGGGTTTATAAAACAAGTAAATAAAAGTCTGTGCATGAGACTATTTAAAAAAAATAAATAAATATATACAGAGATATTCGAGAAAGACCAGCAAGTTGCAAAGAATGTTCCGTTTCTAAATACAAATCTAGCTGTACTACACCAGCTATTTTTCATGACAGGCACACCAATTGCCTAGCAGGAACATCCTGGTGTTTGGCAACCAAAGAGGACTGGATCATTTCTGACAGAGCCATGCCCAAATGCTGTCCCACCAAACTAACTCACAAACTGTCATCATCTAACTTAGCGTCCATGATGCTCTTCTTGTTTAGTTTTCTCTCTTCCTTCTTTGCTGGTGATATACTCCAGCTTTCTACTGACATTAGGTAGGAAGGAGCTGCTTGCAGCTCCCAGGTCAGGATGCAGCTTAGCACCATGTGCACATCATGGGCAGAGGAAGCAGCACAGGAGCCAGCCTAGTACACAGTGCCTGTGGGCTGCCGGGGAATCTCGCAGTGTTTCTTATGCATTCTTGAGCATTTCTTAAACCAATCACTGTATTATAAGAAAACTTTATCACCACAGGCATTTGTACTGATACTCTGGCAGCAAGACCAAGGGATAAGAGGTACTGACAGCTTCCTTACTGTGCAAATGTAAGGGGCTATATACAGCTCTTTACCTCACACCACCCAATAAACACATGGTATTTTTGTTTGTATGTTTGCTTACATTTAATGGCACATCTGAATCCCATTGCCTTCAAAGTAAAATGTATAACCAGGACCAAATCCTTCTGCCTGAGTCTACGTACTGATTTTTTTTCAGAGTGTGCAGATGCCCACCAGAGCTTACTGACATCCATTCTTCTTTGCCTTAAAACTTGTGTTTGCATAGTCATTGGGTCTGCACTGTTAGAAATGGGTAGTAGTCTCATTCTGCAATCAATCCTTTTACAAAGTTCCGAATCCATTTGTAGTTGTCACAGATTTGGTTTGTTGTGGTTTTTTTTTTTTGTTTTTTTTTTTTTTTTTTTTAACATCAGTATCTAATGTAAGTAAACCTAGAAACTCAACCATTTGTTCTTGTCATTGAAAATCATCCTTATTATTAATAGATTATTGCTCTGAGTCAAATGCAAGAGTTGTATGAAGTCACAAGGCTCCACATCCTGGAGATTTAAGATAAAGACTAACAATCATGAAATAACTTCCCAATTCAGTGTACATAAGCTTCAGAGTGGATCCATATGGCAAGCAGGAGATGTCATTCACAAAAGCTAACTTCTAAACCATCCCAGTAACCTTTGGAAATTCACTTTAGCTCTGGACACTGGAAGTGATTTATGGGTTCTGTTTTTAGTCCCTCTCTTGTGACCATCCATCACCTTTTCATTTCTTGTGAGACCACATTAATTCCCCGGTATCATTCTCCACAGATTTCCAAGAACTGCAGTGCTATTTCCTTAATGATGTTGCAAACAAGATTTTGTTCATTGCAGTTTCTTATCCCCTCAAAACCAAGAACTGCAGACTTGCCTTAGACCTTAACATTTTAAATTTTCATCAAAAAGAAAGAATTGAAGACAGTATTCCTGACCTCCCTTTTCTTATCATAAATCCTCATGTCTGATAAATGCTTAGCCTCCTTTTTCTTTCATGTGCCATACATCTAAGATGCCAGAAATAAATGACTGTTCCACTCCACCCCTCTCTTCCCAGACTTGTAAGCTTTCAGAGCATTTACAAAATGTATAAAAGCTGCCATCTCTACACCTAAGGGAGGATTCAAGACACTGCCAGATACTCTGCCTGCTGTAGCTGAAATAACCAAATTTCATTTAATCAGGATTCATTTAGAGACCATACAAGCAGTACAACTTTCCCTTTGTGGATCTTTTGTAAAGAATATTTGAAGTTATGCCCAACTAAGTGGGATGCCCTCTCAGCCTTAGACACATGATCTGCTAAAGCACACTATGTCCCGTTTGAGTCTCTGGTCTTTTGCTGTTTAAAAAGTGTTTCCCATTGTAAGAGTGTTTTTGTAGGATGTAACCTCTTGCCTATGCCCACACCAGTAAATAGGAAACAAGCAATGCAGGCTCGCACTCTGGTTCAGCACAACAGCTCTGAAGCATACAGCGCAGTTACTACTGGTGCTCTCATACCCGTGCCCCAGGTCTGCTCCCACTCATTATCTCTGCTTTGAGAGGGCCTTCAGCTCGGGGCTGCAGACATCATTGGTGCCATGCCAGCTGGCCTTTAAAGCAAAGAATGTGCCCTGGCCTGTTCCAGTTAGTGGTGTGGGCACTGCCTTTCAGACAGCATCAAAATATTTATTAAAAGTTATATCAGATTTATGGTTTCAAACAACTTGTTTATCTGTATTATTTCCAAAACCTAATAGCCGGAAAGATGAGAATGCATTATGTGCTCCAGATGAGTCCACAGCCTGAATTAGTGGGACCTTGCAGTACCAGCCCCACCTATGTTTGTTGTAACAGAAAGCATAAAAGGTTGTTTTCAGATGATTTGGTTACAGTAATTTAATTGGCTTATCCTAACCTCCTGTGTTTGGATGAGGTGACTCACTCTCTAGCTGTACCAATTTCTCTTCATGCACAGGGGAAGAACATAGCTGTTAAACATAGACACTGCTTAAAGTTGAGACAACTCACTAAAGACTGCTTGAAAAGCACTGGAATAGGCTCCCCAGGGAGGTGGTTGAGTCACCATCCCTGGATGTGTTTAACAACCAATTTGACTTGGTGCTCAGGGACATGATTTAGTAGAGGGTTGTTAGAGTTAGGGTAGTATGGTTAGGTTGCAATTGGACTCGATGATCTTGAAGTTCTTTTCCAACCTCAGCAATTCTATATGATTCCATGAAAAGGAGTTTGGAGGTTTGTGTCCATAAAGTAAGGAAGGATACCTGCTGCTGCTGTTATGGTGGGACACATTTTCAGCAGCAATTTAGCAATGGCCCTACTGCTCCCTCAGCGAGCCCAGGCTCGATGCTCAGTGGTACTTGTGATCTTGTTCCGCTTACTTGCTCAAAGCAACTTGCTAATTTATCAGAATGAGCGGAGTGAGCAAAAGTCTCCTTCACACCCTGTTAGAGGTTGTTCAGAACAAAGAGGCTTCTGTACTTCTCATATGTGAGGCACCTTGTTAAAATTCTCCTCAAGAGCTGCAGCTATTACTAATTAAACTTCCTTACCATCAAAGTAGCCACATAAATCAGCCACACAATAATAGTTCTATGAAAAATACTTTATCAAGCCTTCTGAACACACTTTAATGCAGTGCCACTGAAAAATAACAGGAGATCAACAACTTTATTTCCTCTTGTCAAATGCTAAACCAACCACTTAGGTGAAAAGCAACTTTGTTTTGATGCCTACAGCTCTGATTCAACCAATAACCTTGAAAACAGTGTGTTGAATTCAGCTTCTGCCAAAGACATAAGTATATGCAAGTGGACTCAAAGATTATCTTATAATTCAGGAAGACCCACGTCTTGCTCTCAAATACCAGTCCCAGAGGTGTGGCAGTACATGCTGAAATGAACATGCAAGTGATATGTTTGATCATATCTTGCTAATGCTACTTTTAATCATCTTCATTGGTTGTTACAGCCCCCATTCTGCCATTCTCATGTTGTTTGTTGTTGTTTTTAATTCACTGTTCCTGAAGACCAATACTATACCATTTTTCTGTAATACCCAGTTTTGAACAGTTTCTGATTCATAGCTCCTTGGAACCAGCGTAGTATTGAAATTTACATTTAATTTCTCCCTGACTTTTCTGTGGGCTGGCCACTTCATATCTTAGTCCTGAACATCGTTATTTTCCTATTGCAGATTCCCATTACATGTATTTCTTCTCCCTGTCCTGACCTGTTGCATATTGTTGATGTCTTCAAGTTCTCTCTCAAGAAACTGGGATACAAATTAAGTCATGAAAAACCAGAACAGTTTAAATATGCCCAGAAGTGTTTTACCTACCTCTGCTTAAGAGCCAAGTAAAAGAGTGAGAAATTGAAGATGACCGAGATTGCTTTTTCTTTCATCTTGATTAATGTCTTTTGCCATTTAACAGAGATCAAGGCAGCCGGCCCAGTTTCTTGGCTGCAAGACACATAAAGTGTCTTAATTTCCTCTGTTACCTATTTTTCATATGATGACAGTGTCTGCATCTTCTGGGACTTTACAAAGACGACACATATGCAAAATAATCCAGTGGAAAGAGTAACACTGTCTTGATTTAAGGATATGGCATCTAGACAAGAGTCATCTAAATTAACAGGGAAGCATCTATTCCTAGCCTGGCTCTGTGTAAGAAAGTAGAAGTTGAGAAATACTCTAGTGAGAAAATTCTTTAAAGATCTACACTGTGGTATAATATTACTGAATGAAAGCTTAGCCTGTGTGAAACAGTGTCAACATTGCTGCTGATTTCCATCAGCCCAGGGCTGCTTCCATGATCTTCAACAAAACAAAGAATTTAAGGCGTGGGAGATTTTTTTTTTTTAATAAGAAAAATGGATATTTGGAGGCTACTTCTGCATAGAGTCATGCTAGCAGGTGAGGAAGAGGTCATAGCTACTCAGTGAATGGAAAATTATGTGCAGAAAAGAAGAGGCTGTCCCACAAATTTCAGGGATACACTAGAACTTTATTGATGTGCATACAAGCTATATAGAGAAATAACCTTCTTCCTGCATGTGGAAAAAGTAGGCGTGCTTTGGAGTGAGAAGCACTGAATAGCACAATCTTCTCCCCGATAGAACTGCTGAAATCAGCACCAATCATTTCTGGAAAGCAAACAGGTTTGTGAGATGGCAGATACAACGGGGATCACAATGATACTGATCTGAGCTCCACCCATCCTGCTTGTGTAACTATGAAATAAACCAAAGGAGAAAATCAAAACAATTTGTCTGTAAGAGTGATGGGATTTCTTCTTTTGACTAATGCCAGCTAGCAGACCCCCTCAAGAAAGCAAAAAAAACTAAAATTGTTTGTTGACCTTAAAACTTTCCATTTTTTTTATGTTACTCATATATGAATTTCCTACAAGAAAAAAAAAGAGAGGGGGGATAAATTATGCAGGCTAAACTAAAAGCAAAAGAAAGCAAAAGCTCCATCTATGGTTCTATGGTGAGAAGAAAGTGGAAACAGATTGTTGTCTGAGAGTGCTCTGCTGCAGTAATTTCTGTAACAAGTCCACAGCCACATCCACTGGACTTTCACAGACCAGCTGTGCTCTGCAGCCCTTGGAATGAACCTGAAAACACCTCAGAGTGGTGGAGTAGTTTCTGTATCCCACCTTTTTCCCAAATGCAGATTAATAATCCAGTCCCATTAGCCAGTGCGCTTCTGCCTGCAGTTTAAGGAAGCAATTCTTCAGCGATGCCCAGATATTCCAGATGATCTGAGACACCAAGGAGTCAGATCTGATTTAGAGATGCCTTAAAACTAGCAACATTTGGGGAGAAGTGGCTGGAAAGCTGCCTGATGGAAAGGGACCTTGGCATACTGATGGACAGTAGGCTGAATATGAGCCAGCAGTGTGCCCAGGTGGCCAAGAAGGCCAGTGGCATCCTGACTGGTATCAGGAATGATGCGGTCAGTAGGACTAAGGAAGTCATCCTGCCCCTGTACTCGTCATTGGTGAGGCCTCACCTCGAGTACTGCGTTCAGTTTTGGGCACCTCAGAACAGAAAGGATATTGAGGTGCTGGTGCAGGTCCAAAGAAGGACAAGAAGGCTTGTGAAGGGCTTGGACAATATGCCCTATGAGGAGAAACTGAAGGAACTGGGGCTGTTCAGTCTGGGGAAAAGGAGGCTGAGGAGAGACCTTATTGCTCTCTTCCAATATCTGAAAGGTGCTTACAGCAAGAGCGGGGCTGGTCTCTTCTCACTGGTGACAGGTGACAGGATGAGGGGAAATGGCCTCAAGTTGTTCCAGGGTAAGTTTAGGTTGGATATCAGGAAAAACTTATTTACAGAAAGGGTTGTTAAGCACTGGAATAGGCTCCCCAGGGAGGTGGTTGAGTCACCACCCCTGGATGTGTTTAACAACCATTTTGATGTGGTGCTCAGGGACATGATTTAGTGGACGGTTGTCAGAGTTAGGGTAGTATGGTTGGGTTGTGGTTGGACTTGATGATCGTGAAGGTCTTTTCCAACTTGAGCAATTCTATGATTCTATGAATATTTCATGGCATGAGTGCAGGGTCTTGGTGCTGTCTGCTTACTTCTGGCTGAACTTGGATCAGCCTGTTCTCACCTGGAAGTCCAGCATAAATATCTAGTTTAGCCTTGAGCAGTGGCGTAACATCACTGATTGCAAATGGGCTTATCCATTGCTGCCTCCCATGTCCCCATATCTTCTGTGAGGAATTCCATCAGCTCTGTCATATGGTTGATTGGAAGTGTATCAGAATCATAGAATCATTAAGGTTGGAAAAGACCACTAAGATCATCTAGTGCAACAATCGTCACCATCATGCCCATGAACCATGTCCCTCAGTGACACATCTACATGGTTCCTGAACACCTCAAGGGACAGTAAGTCCACCACCTCCCTGGGCAGTTTGTGCCAATACCTTACCACTCTTTCTGAGAAGAAATTAGATTAAAAGAGAATCTGAGCCTCCATCTGTCTGTATCTGAGGATCACTTGACTTCTGCACCTGTGAGTTCTATATCTAGTTTTCCATTTGGGTTGGTCGTAGATCTCTGTCTCTCCTTGGTGAACTTTCCAGTATATATATGATCCGTCTAGCACTGAAATAAACCAATTAGTTCAACAGAGAGGGAGCAGTATTCAACAAGAAAGCTTAACAATCTTGTTTCTTCAAGAAACTTAGTTGAAAATGTTTCCTTTTTATTGAACGAAGAAATAAAATGTCCTAAGAAGAGCTTGCATTCTCAGTGCCACCCCCTGTTCACCTGTCTTATCAGCATGCTGCAGAGCACAGCACAAAGCCTGCCTGTGCAGCGTACAAGAAGCTGTCCATCCTGCTGCACAGCACATGCTGAGCCTGGCACAAAGGGCGACCTGCAGTCACTGCTGCTGCCCACACCCAGCTTCTAAAAAGCTCTTGCAGTGTCTCAGATTTCTCTTCAATAGCTCTGATTTTGCCACTCTGCACAACAGAGGATGATCAAGGGAACAACATCTCTTTGAAAAGAGATGCGATTAGTCCCTGAGAGAGGAAAAAAGTCTCTCAGCAGGACTTGTGCTGTGTGGAAGATGAAGCTGGGCTGCATGCCAGAGTGCTGTTAATTCTACCTGGAAACAGATTAAATTCTGGGTCACCACTCAGGACATGGAAGCCTTTTGCTCCATCCACATTTTTAGCAGGGCTCTGGAGTTTTTGGCAGTGTTTTGTGCATCGTGCTCTATAAAGCAGTGTTAAATACTGCACAGTTATAGTCAGGAAACACCTCTAAGTCCCCTAATGTCAATTAGCTACTTCCTCTGCAAAGTTGTAAGCAGATGCAGGAGAACCGCTCTCCAGGAATATATTTGCTAACAGGTGCATTATTAGGAAGGAACGAAGTTGTTTACATTAACAGAAAGCTCCTTTCAAAATCTCTCATCCAGTGCTTTCTGCCTGCTGCTGGCCCTGCTGCTGCTCTCACTTTTCACCCACACATGTTGGATAATTAGGGGTTCAAACGATGCATGAAGGGGCTCTACTTCCAGTGACTCATATCTTCAGGGATTATCCAAGATTACCAGAATGCTTATGATTCCCTCTAGCCCAGAGGAGAAGCTGTCTGTAACACATTGGCCTTCATAGACACCATAAGATTAAAATTACAAGGACTGCTGACAGTAATGATAAATTACAGCAAGCCAGACCTTTAGCTGGTATAAACAGGGGCAGCTTCACTGAAGGCAGCAGAGCTTAGCTGCATTACACCAAATCGATGATCTGGCCTGCTGCAAACAGCTGCTGCACAATGGCCTTTTTTCCTTTCCAGTATAGCCCAGTTTCTTTCTCACCGTGCATTCTTTCTAGGTGCAAAGGGCCAAGAGCACTTTTTTTTTTGGCCTAGGTTGAGTTCTCCAAACATATGGATTTACATAAACACAAATCAGAATCCCATGCTATGTTGACCTGGACCTGATTTTCGGTGAACTCTCTTTTAGCATGGGACTCACAACCACACATTTGTTTTCAACCTTTGCATTATAATAACCCTCATGCTCAAGCTGTACACCAAATACATCCAGATCCTGGATGATGTTCTCATGCTAAGAAACCATCCCTATTTCTAGCTCCACAGTCAATGGGTAATAAAGCACTCAGACTGGAAGAGGTTAGCTGTACACACTATGTTAGAAAACAGGAACTTTGATGAAAAATCGGTATTTGAAAGAATGTGGTTACAGAACTTGGAGTAAATTGGTGTGAAATAAAGCAGCTTGACACAAGAAATGCACTGTGTCGTACTCTTCTATGGTGGAAAGGAACATTATGTCTTGATCTGTTTTCACAGAGGCAGTGGATTAAGACAAACTAAATGCTTGTACTGGCCTCAGATTACAAGCTTGAGATCCCAACATGTGCATGCAAGCAATTGGGAGATAATTTTAGAATTTGAGGGTGTCTTAGTCTTCTGTCTCAATTGGACCAAAAGCCTTTCAGAGGTAGCAATGGGTACAAAGAACAAGGGCACAGATGCATCTGTTACCAGTTCTGTGCTACACTTAACATCCTTCCAACAAACATGGATGTGATTCTGTTGGATAAACTGACCCTTTCCCATTAGGGACAGCCAGCACATGAATATATCTTGCCCCATTTGAAGTATCCTAGCTCACTGTATGCTCAGTGAAAGGAGTCATGGTGTGTTGGATCCATACCATATCAATATCTACATCTATTTCTATATCTGTACCTATATTTATTCCTCTGGGGAAAGCATCTGGCCCTCATGTTTTCCTTGGACATTTCATAAATCTCCATGTAACTGGAAAGCCTGCATTCCATTTAAAAATGACTCACATTAGAACTATGCCATACAAGGAACATCTCAGTGCAGAGATGACAAAGCTCACACTACAGCACAGAAAGGTGTGTGATCCCAAGCACTGAGGTTAGGTCAGCAAGGTGCAGCCAAGCTGAACTCAACTCTAAGGTGGGGTGCAGTGTGAATAGGATGCCCTGATCCCATCATTGCTGAGACTCCATGGCATTTACCGAGCCAGTTGTCTCCTCACCCTCCTCAGTGGTCTAGCACAAGTGCTATCCTTAGGATTCCATATTTCAGGGAAAGGATCTAATCATGTTAGTGCTTTGGCAAATGTTGCTCTTAACCAGGCACACTTTCTTACTGCCTCAGCAACAGATACAGGGACTGAGTAAAGGAAAGATTATGGAATTTGGCTCAGAGCCCTTTTAAATGCACTTCTATGGGTAATTTAATAGCTGCATTATAAAATGTTAATGTTGGTATAAAAATCTGGGGAATTTCAAGCCCAAACCAGGTTAACTTTTTCCTGTTACCCCCTTTCCTCTTGAGAAGCTTGTTTTCTTTTTATTGCATTCCAATAACGAGAGACCATTTCACACAGGTACATCTGCAATATGTTACAGGCAGCACGGAATATTAAAACAACCTGTGCTACTGCTGGTGAAACTAATAAGGGAGGTAAAACTTTTCTCAGGCTGAAAGCAAAAAGGTGGGTCTAGCAGGAGCTCCATTACCAAACTCCATTTCTGAAGATACTGCAGTCTTTCCCAGTTCATGGTCTTGTTTCAAACTGCAGCTTTACCATCTGAAGAGGGGAGCTGGGCAAAGCGGTGGTGGTGGCATTGGTGATGGTGGTGGGCAGGCAGTTCACATGAGGTTATGTTTAGATACAGATCAGGGTTTTAAAACAAAACAGTAAATTAAGATAATAAAAATGAGCAGAATGTAAAGCAGAGAGAGAGGAAGTTTATACATTAATCTTACTGTACAGAGAGGGGCAAACCTGTCTACCCTAATCCTCTGTCCTCTGAATCAACATGAGTGTGAAAGTTCACCTCCAGTGTTACAAAGTTCGTGCTCGGCGAAGGATCAGCTGTGAAATAGAATGCAAAGCCAGGAGTGAGAAAGCAATTCAGCTGAGAAATGAAGAGGTGAAAGAGGGAAAATGAGCAGAAGGAATAAAAAGAGGGAGCGGGAAGGTTAGCTGAGCAAGAGAAGCCAGAGGAACAGAGAGAAAGAGCCAAATGGAAAAACAAACAAATAGTTTCTTTTTTGGTTAAGTCTGCAGGAATTCCTCCTCCATAGAAAATTGACCATTTCCAGATTTATTTATTTTTTATTTCAATTTGGAAGGAAAAGTCGGAAAGACAAAAAAAGAAAAAAAAAAGATTATAATGGAATTTTGTTAAAGAAAACAACAACCAACAACCCTGCTTTTTGTGGCTCTGGCCACCCACCTGCTTACGAGACTGGCTCCCAGCACAATTTCTGACAGAATCATCACATTCCACCAAAATGTCACTGTCCAGTGGAAAGTGACTCTCTGGAAATACTCTGTCCAGCTGTATATCCTGTCGCCGCTGCTTTCAGCTATATAGGTACCCAAGGGGAGCTTGGCTTCAAGAATAAAAGCACAGTATGATCTGCTTGTGCACATAATTCTTCAGTTTAGATTTCAAAAGGGAAGTTACTAATGTGTAGTCCAGCTTTCCAAAAGCAAAGAAGCAAATCTATTTTATTGCTGTACCTATACCAGTGGAGGAAGAGGGGGAAAATACAGGAGGAAGAGGACAAGACAGACACGTGTTCATTTAAATAATGTACCTCTGTGTGTGACAGGAAATTCACAGAACTGAATTTGTTTTGCAGCCCCTGAAGGACTCGTAGCTCCACATTTGGTTCTCTCTACTCCAAGTGTCCTAGTCTATTATTCTTATTGTAATTTTGTTGAACAACTACTTGCTCCTTGCTAGTGGGTTGATCAAGACTCAAGAACTAAACAGCCTTCTAGTTGATTCCTGCTTTGTACTCTTCCTCCATGAAACAGATGCCTTCATACTGGGAGAACTACACTGTGGTATCTTCTCAGTCTGCAGTCCCAGGTGAAGCTTTCTCTCTTACTCAGGCTTTGCCCACTCGCAGTGCAGCTCTAGACGACTTTTCACAGCTGCAACCTCTACTCATATTCTTAAAACCTCACAGTTTCTCCAGGGTCAATCAAAGCAGGGAGCTGACATAGCTGGGATGGGAGAGCAGGAATGGATGTGGGGATAGAAAGATCCTGGGGTGATGGATGGGGTGGCAGTAGTGGCATCATGAACACAGGCAGAGCTTTAGCTGGGAGACAGGTCCATGGACAGTAGATGATGGCATAAGGAAGTCTGGCAGTATGGACTGCAGTATTTGGAGAAGTTAGTGATGGAGAGGTTGGAGCAAGAAGCAGCTTGGAGACATGCATATAAAAAGTGCTGGAAGAGTTCATTTGAGAGGTAAACAGAAAAGCAGAGGGTGAGAAGGAGATGTTGAATGGAGAGTTTACATGGCACGGTTTACCACTGCCCACCAACTCATCACATGAGGCTCTTCATTCCTTTTACTGTGCTTAATTTTCTTGTATTCGAACACAAAATGATTGGACCCAGTATGGTCTAGAGCAGGGGAGCAGTTGTGGCCCAGAACTGAAACTGAGACCTTATATTCAGAAAGTACACTCTGAGGCTGGCATCATGTCCCCACCATGTTCTTGTCAAAGCAGATGCACATCATCACATAACTCCTTGCAGCTGTAGCTGGTCCTTGGGAAATGCATACTAATATATATACATAACTAGAAAAAAAACTATTCAGTTATGAAGAGTCACATTACTTTGACTTGAGAGCTTAGATGTCTATATTCCTACCTCTGAAAGCAATCCAGACTTGCATGTATAGATATTTGGCAGATGGATCATAGAAAAATATTTGACTCCACTATACATCATTGATAAGTTAGTTTATCTGAGGTAAGGGATGTAACTCTGGCCAAGACCTTTTTTCTGCTGTATCAGTTCTTTGAAACTGATTTGGAAGCAGATCAGGTTTTCATTCAGATTCAGTGTTCATTTCCAATAAATTTATTTTGAGTACTTCTTATATTTATGCTTTTTTCAGCCTGTTTTCCTTCCATTTGGCAATCAGTATGTGCAACTCTAGCTGCTAGCTTTTGGACCTCATTGCTGCAATGGGAAATGGCTGAAGTCTTAAATTATGTTTGAGAGCTTGATCCCACTTGAATAAAATCAAAGAGAGCTTTCCAGTAACTAATATGAACAGCAAAGAAATTAGAAATGAGGAATACTTTACTGCTTCAAAATATCCTGGAAGTTCCATGGCCTTGAACTTCAGTAAATGTATACTGCCAAGACAAAAAGATGGCATATAAGGCTGATTTATCACAATTCAGGTTTAAAATTTAAATTAGCAGGCATACTTGCCATAAGAAGGGTTAATGGTACTCTTACACACATCCATCTCCATACTCATTGCCCTGTATACTCCTGTACTCACTGTGCACTAAGTATGAACTCAAATTGTAGTTTCTTGTTTGTCTTCTAATAATCTGAGTTATCATAGCACCAGAACTTCTTAGGTTCCACCTCTGGAAGAAGTGCTTTCATGCAGGTGATGCAGGCACTCTAGGAAAATAGGCAGTTTGTACTAACAGAACAAGTCTCGGACATCCTAAGAGACAGGGAATCACAATGCTGTTTGTAGCATAACGCTGACTTGCACACAGAAAAGACTTTGTTGATTGCCTTGGGGTTTTGACCTTAAGCTGTGAACTCCCTGGAGCCAGACACCATCTCCTTTTAATTTTTGGAAACTCCTTAGACCCAGAGGCATGCTAACAGGAGCAAAGGACAATCCTGAAATGTTGTGAAGTGTTAGGTGGCGGGTCTTCTTCCAGTACTGATGTGTACTTTGTCATACAAAATGTCCCCTCAAAATCTGTCCGGACTTCCACTAAGAATAAATGCTTACCATTGCAAATAAGAGCTGGGACTGAGACCTTAAAGCTTTACTCTTAGCCAGACAGACAATAATTTGTTTGTATTTGATTTTCCATTAACTCCTTTTTTGCTGGTTAAGGGAATCTTCCCAGGGCTTTTTCTTGTATTAACCTTAAGATCTTTATCTTGCATGTGCTTTTCTTCTATATGAAGGGAAAAAATGAAACCACATGAAGCCGGGCAATGCACCAGAAAACATTTATGAAATTTCTGGTGAAGTGTTTTGGCATAACTACATAACAATAACATACTATTTTCATTAACTTGAACAAACAAACCCAATAGATTATTAAAAAACAAATCGAAGAAGAAAGTACAGATGCGGTGTAACTTTACACTTTGATGATGCAGAGGACAGATTTACCAGCTTGTTTACTGCTTCTCTTGATGAAGGAGAACAGGCTAACCCAACAGCCATAGGCAGAGACTATAGCAAAGAATGTGGGGGGGAAATCCCAATCTATCTTTGCACTGGTGCCAGTAATCCAGCAAGATCCATGGCACTGCTAAGGATACAGCATTTGCTATGCTTTAACAAACATCCAGTTAAACTTGATGGTGGTGTGGACAATGGATGCTCAGCGGAGAACCTGACATCACTTCTGAAGTGGCAGAAATGCGTTGTTCATTTACCCTCCTGAAAGAATGGTTTAATAATTCATCTAGAATTACAAGAAGTATTTTCCCTCAGAAAATAATTCACTGGTGAATAATGAGAGAATGGTTTCAGTGTTATACAAGAGCATGTACTCTGTGCAGTTGTTATAGGGAGAAAATCACTTGAGCGAGGGCTCAGCCCTAGCATTATACACCATTATGTTCAATGGTGCCACTCAAAGCTGTGCCATACAGTCTGTCTTGACCATGAGCAACAAGAAGCTGTAAGGCCCCAAGCTGTAAGAGGAACCAGAAAAGAAGGGGAAGAACCAAGATCTCAAAACTATTCAGTCAAAGGTTGATATGCTAAATAAACAAAAATTAAAGAGTTCAGAGATGAATTCTGAGAGGTTGTGTATAGGGGAGGACAGAGCAGCTCAGGGTCACAGCTTCTCTTCTGTTACATAAGTGGGAATGTACCTCCCAGTAAATCCATCGCAGAGCTTTTAAAGGCTTTTATTTATGCTTGGATGGAGTACTGGGTCTCATGAGACAATTAAAAAAGACTGATGGTGCATTTATAAAAGTCCAGCAGCTATTTCAAATATGAAAGAACAAAGAGCAGGCTGGGAGTCAGGGATCTCACAGTAAGAAAGCATTTGCTGAGAAGGAAGCACGAGTAGGCTGTGTATCCTACATTAAAGCGGATTCATTGTGAAAGAGTGATGGGTTTTGTGCATTTTTTTCCTTCTCATGTCAGCTTGTACATCTGTTAGACATTTGTGTACAAGTTTGTAAATAGTGGAGCTATTTAAGTTGGTAAGGCATGCAAATACCCCAAAGACAACAAGTATGTTAACGTGTACAGCTGTTACGAAACTGGCATTTTCTGTGCTAGGCCAAAAATTTATCATCATTGCGGTGTTTCCATTAATTCAGAATGAATATAAATGTTGAAAATATTATTTGATTTCTCAGAAGAATGAAGATCAGGTCTGTAAAGTTTCTTTTTTTTCCCCTCCCTTTTAAATAGAGGTGTTAAGCTTTCCACTGTGCTTTGTTCCAGCAGTGCTTCCTGAGCCGAGTCTCACATCTTGTGGAATACCCTGATTTGATCTAACTGCAAGGAACAGTTTCCCACTTTTATACATGGAGGTATTTTGGAAGAGGGTTTTGTTTTTGTTTTAAATGCAACCCTGCTGTTCCAGTTCACATTTTGTTTTCCCTAAGAGAAAAGAAAAACAACTGGAAAATGGATAAGAACTGCGTTGTTCCAAACCCTACTTCCTGCCATTTCAGTTAATTACTGTATTGCAGAAGTTGGTGACACTTTTCAAGAAACTGAAGTGAGCTGACCATTGTGAAGGACGAGAGGCTGACAGCAGAAGGGAGAGGCAAAGGGATAATGCCTGAAAGGCAGAATAACACCATGAGCAAATTGAGTTACCACAGCCCATCCCAGTGAGTCTTCTGCCCTCTCGTCTACCTCACTTCGCTCATTTAACCTGAAGTCTTGTAGTACTGTAAAGGAGTAAAATCTACCTCTTATAACAGACAACCTGAGCTAGACTCATGAGGACAGCCTTTGAGCCTTCAATTCCAGCTGTGTAGGCAGGACCTCCATGCAGTAGCAAGGTGGATGCAGTACCCACCCTGCCTGCAGGACATGGGCTGCAGCCATCTATGCCCTTGTGGCCCTATCTTGGCTTTATGAAATCCTCTCCACCTCATCCTCTAGCTTGGCAGTGGTAAGCATCATGATGCTAAGCCCATTGGAATACTTGTCTTAAATCGCATGGAAATATAAAGCCTCATATCACAGGTGAAATTCAGAGGAAAGTTATGATTTTGACTCATCAATGAACAAACATGCCATTGAGTAATTGCTGCCCTGGCTTTATTTGCAGTTGTTGTCCTTCCTTTTGGACATCAATGAGAATGCGGCCTCATGAGTCAGAAGCAGCTAGTGGAGGAGGACTTAACTATACTTACCTTTATTTCTTGTTCTTGTAACTCAGATAAGATACCATGACCTCTTTCTCTTCTGTCTGCTTAGACCATCCCCCATATCCAGCTGTGGACTAGCAGATAGCTAGAAATGGGTTGACGCTCATCTTAACCAAAACAGAGATGTCAGGGGGGGGAAAAAAAAAGAAAAGAAAGAAAGAAAGAAAAAAAGTATTGGTGATGAGGAGGTTTGCTTTTTAAAAGATACTTGTGCTTGTCACAGTGGAATTAAGAAATCTTACTCCTCTTGTTTGATATATGGCACGTTCCCTCTCCTGTACAGCTGTCTGGATACGTACAAAAGTAGAACACTTTCAAAGTGTCCTAGAGAGTGGATCATCTTTTGTGCATGAGTTACAGGATGATAAAGTCTCTGTAATAATCATTTATTGTTTCCAATTTCCATCTGTATCCGGGTGTAATGTTCACAGATTCAAAAAGTTGGAACAGGCAGGTATGGGCTAAGTAGCCCACCTGGCTCCACTTATCCCCCTTTCAAATTAGAGGCAATGTAACCCAAAACCTCTATCTTCTGCTTTTTAACATTTCACACAAACTCATTTGGGAAATTTATTGTGGCTTTAAAAAGATCTGACTTTTTTATTTGGTGCGTCACACTGCAAGAACAGTACAGTACCTGTTAGCCAGATGGTACAGGAATAACAAGCCAAAAGGTACCAGATTTCTTATTTAGAGTCTGCTGTGAAACATACATATTAGATTCAGGTGATATTAATGAAAATATAATGCTGGAAAAGTTACAAGCCATTATTCCATGCAGAAATGGCATTTTTCCCCTTTTACAAGCACTCTCCAGTTAAATAAGCTTTGAACTTTCAGCTCTTTCTGTTGGTGGGGGTTTGCTTATAACAGTCATGTAGCCAATATGACGACAAGTTTGGAAGACGCCCAGGTATTTTTAATCAGTGAGACCATGCGGCAAAGTATGAAACAGATTGAAACTGCTTTTGCCTTTACGTGACCAAAATTTTCTCTAACAATATAAAATCAGTGTACAACAGAACAAATTCCAGCAAAATTTACTGCTCCTTAGCAGGTTAGGCTGCATGGCAGTCTTAATTGTCAGCCCTAATAAGATCTTGTGAGGGTTTTATGAAAGTCAGTTTAGTTTTAGAGATCGTAAATGGTGTGGCGGCTTGGTCAGTGTTAGTCCTATCAAACAGCTGTACTGTCATATCAAAATTAATATCCAGCTTTCTTTCTTATTTCTATTAAGCCAGACCAGATGTTTTCTTTGACTCTGTAAACTCCTCGTAACAGGGACAAACAGGATGAAAGTCACTGGGGAAAACCAGCCCAGTGTCAGCACTCAGAGCCAGCCGTCCCACCCTACTCTGCCCTGCTGCACACAGAGCAGACACCCCTCCCACGGGTGCTCCAGTCCTCCATCTCTCCTTTGTTTGTTTGGAGGGAATGAGGTAAGAGTAGCTCAACCTCACATGAAAAGCACATACTAATCAAGCAGGTCCTGTTCTGGAAATTATGCATCAGAGTATCTTGGTTGTTTTGAAAGCCATATCTGCTCCGAAGTTTGGCTGCTGGAGTTGTGCTTCAATTAGGAGTTTCCAGACTGGACTCAGTCTGTCTAGTGGAGGCCTAGCACAGTAGGATGTGCTGTGAAATAGCTTCCTTTGGTCACTTTATGTATGTGTCTCCTCTGGGGAATGCTAATAGCCTTTCTCCTCACAGAAACCTCCAGTTCCTCCAGATATGCTGTCCCATTCTTTCCAGATCAGCCAGTACCACAGCTCATTGTGCCCTTACCTGCTGGGACTTATCCTGCCTTCACATCCACAGTGCCAATCTCAGCAGAGGTGATGGGGCACACAAGGACAGGTCTGATCACAGGTTCATGCTCAATTCGAGCTACAAGAAGGTTTCATTACATGACTGGAGGCTGTGGTCTCATCGCACTGTGGGAAGTACTGGGAAGGGTGAGGGAGAGGGAGAAAGAGCAGGAAAGAAGAGCGGAGAGGAGAGGAGAGGAGAGGAGAGGAGAGGAGAGGAGAGGAGAGGAGAGGAGAGGAGAGGAGAGGAGAGGAGAGGAGAGGAGAGGAGAGGAGAGGAGAGGAGAGGAGAGGAGAGGAGAGGAGAGGAGAGGAGAGGAGAGGAGAGGAGAGGAGAGGAGAATCAGTCCCTTTTCAGGTAGGCCCACTTGAACACTGATCCTTTTAGACTCTTTCTTTCTCTGAGGGTTTCTAATAAGCTCCCTGAATATCTTGCTTCTTGGTTTTAAAACTCACCACCTAGGGAGCAGCCACTTGCAAGAGACCCACACACTTGAAACACTGCAAGATTTTTAGGTCTACTAAACAAAAAATGCAAGGGATATAGAAAATCTATGTAATATTTCATTTAATAAAAAAATAATGTTGGTAGTATGCAAAGGTATGCAAAAATAACTTCAAAACCTAAGTATACCTGGAAGAAGTATAGAAAATTATTTTTCTCAGCAACTAGCAATATCTGCATAGAATGTGCAACACAGAAAATTGCAGCTGCTATAATATTCCTGCACTGTGTGAGCACTGTATTTTGCTGGTTTGTTATGTATTGGCTATATGACTTACTATCACCTGAAAAACGGGGCTTTCCACAGTTTCCATCTTTTGATGAAAATTAGACAGATTCCATTAAACTCATGAATGTGCAAAGTTATGTGAAGCAGACTAATATTCTTAGAAAGAAGTAATATCAGAAACTGCTAGTTTCAATAGGGACAGAATTGTATCTCTAACTGAATTATAAGGTTTTCTAAATTTATGATAGGCCACTTTAAACGTAACTATTACAAAGAAAAAGAAAAGGTGAAAAATCTGAACCTTTCCAACCTAAAATTATATTGACATAACTTTCTTGGATTTTCAGTGTTATTTTGAAGTGACCTTCAAAGCAGAGATGTGTAAAATGCTGTCAGTAAGGTGTAAAATCTTTACATTACCTTTCTTCACATTTCTTTCTGAATAAAAAGAGAGAGAGAGAGAGAGAGAGAAAGCATTTCTGCAACATAAATTTAATCCTAAATGCATTATCATTTTTTTAAACAAAATGGGACATTGGAATAAACCAATGAACACTTTTTGGTCTTCCACAGTTTGATGAAAATTAGGCGTATTCTGTTAAACTCATATGTTGAATGTGCAAAATCATGTGAAACAGAAAGGAAAAACATATCTGACCAGGCTTTAACAACAGGGTTTAAACTGCACAAGGCTGCAGTCAGAAGACTTGGACAGCGGCTTAATTTCTTTGAGCTGAGACAGAAGGCCAAAGCCCTCAGCAGAAGTGAATTGGTATTGCTCCACTGAACGCACTGGAGCTGTGCTAATGGCAAAGGAATCACACTGATTGACATCATATGAGGGTTTGGCCCCATTTTGTCTCCTGGGTGAGTGAGATTTTCTGTGTTAAAGAGAACATCGTTATTCCACAAATGGCAGAGAACTGTTGCACTTTTTTTTACTGTTGATTTCAAACGATACTTTAATCTAAATCAAAAGTTTTCCATTTTCCCAGGCCAGGATGTGGCGCTATTTGTTGCTGCTCTGAGCTTGCATAGATTCACTGCATCTGTTGAACAGACTCCTGCTGTGAATGTTGGCTGATACACTTCCATTTTGGTTAGAAAAATCGATACATCTCTGAGAAACTGACAACTACAGTTTTAGAGGTTGGAATTGTTATGGTGAACAATACCATCCTCTGCACATCCTCTGCGTCTTCAGAAAAGGAGGAACAGAATTGTTCAAAAATCTGCCAAGTGGTGTTGCTATCTTATATATTTTACTTTTGTTTTGCAAATCCATCTTGCCTGCTGCCACCTCACCCACCAACAGAGTCCTGAACTCTTAGTTATGCTCTCTAACGTTTGCCAGAATATGCAGAAAAGTCAAAATAGCAAATCGTAAGTTGACTGTGGGTGCTTATTTACCAAGTACAGTTAACCCATAATCCAGCAAGGAGGACATTTCTTGGCCACCATTTTTTCATTAAGAAAAAGACCTCTGAGATCATCTAATCTAACCATCTACCTACCACCAATGCCACCCAGTAAACTATGTTCCTTAGTACAACATCTGTACGATTCTTGAACACCTCCAGAGATGGTGACTGCACCACTTCCTTGGGCAGCTCCTATCAATGCCTGACTGCTCTTTCTGAGAATAACCAACGTGAACCTCTCCTGGTCCAACTTGAGGCCATTCCCTCTCATCCTGTCTCTGTTACCTGGGAGAAGAGGCCAAACTCTACCTCACAGCAATTTCCTTTTAGGTAGCTGTAGAGGGAAATAATGTCTCCTCTGAGCCTCCTCTTCTCCAGATTAAACTTGTACTGGACAGCATGCTGCTGGCATGGAGGCCACCAGAGATACATAACACATATCTCTGGTAACAACTTGCACATTTTTTGGTGTACTGAGCAGCAGGTTTTGTATGTTCTTGCTACAGTTTTTCACACTGTAGACTACAGGTGATCTCCTGAGGTCTGCAAAGTGTGTAGCAACACTATTGCATTTGTAAGAGTAATGAGATATAGCATGTACAAAATATATGCAAGACATACAGTCAGGAGAGCCAATGGAAAGTGAAAATCTGGGGTCTCAATTTTTCTGTGGGTCTCCTGGCTCTAATGCTAGAGATTGCTGTCCTGGACATATGGACAAGGTTTAGGATAACCCATGAACATTAACTTAGGCACCCTGTACTGCCTTGCTTTCTTCAATGACCCAGGTTTCAGATTGCCCATTATTTCTAATACCAACATAATTTTGCTTCCAGATGCATGACAGTGTCCCAGAATAGAAAATGTGGTTAACTGCACACTGCAGCCTTAAAATATTTTAGCTATTCTTTTCCTCACAGTGTACTGTCACTTCCTGCTTCTTACAAAATAAATTTAGTTGCAATGCCTGTGGTTTTGCTGGTACCTCTGTATGTCTTCATGTGAGGAAGCCACCATGCACAAGCTGTACAAGAACATCTATGTCTGTTTATCAGTCTCACAACTAGGTCAGCTGTTACAGAATATAGATCACATACTGAGTTCTGATTTCCATTACAGTGTGAAAATGCTGTAGCCCTATGAGCATTTCTAACAGTATAGTGTGGATATCTTGCTCATTTCAGAGTTTTGTCACAATTATTCTGTTGCTGGCATAAACCAAAATTTTTTTGGATTTAATTTTTCTGAGCAGCCCATTGCAATAACATGGATGAGTGGAGAAGACAAACCTAAACTCTTGTTCTAGGGACCAAGGGAGTATGGCACAGAAGTAAGTTGTCTCATTTTAACTCTGCTGAGGTGAGGAAGAAACCTGTGCAGGACATGCATAGGACTCCAGTGGATATATGATCTCACCAGGCAGCAGCAGGAGTCCAGGAAGAGCATCTTGGTTGTGTAAAAGATACTAAATGATACATTAGGTGACTGAATTTCACTTAATTTATCTAATCATAATTTGATAAATAGGTGCACTGAAGTCCAAAACAAACCAGAGAACCTCTATATTTTCTGTATTTGAGATACATATGTGTATATGTTGGTTATGCTTAAACATATGTGTTGAGATATTCACAATATACAGTATTGCATAAAATGTGAAATATTCTCTACTCAGGCTTGTGGCTTACATTTCTTGAATAAGTGTCAATAATCATTTCTAGTTTCATATCTTTGTACATATTTTTGGTATCTGACTATATGGTTCCAGGCTCTCTAATAAATTTCTGCTCCAGTATAACCTAGAGTGACAGCCATCTGACAATGTGCATAAATTCAAGCCATGGATCTGCAGGCACAGAAAGTTTATACCTCCTATTCCACCTGTAGTTGCAAACCTTATAAAGGGCTGCCATATGATGTGAAATAAGTCAGGCATCCCTTTTGGATGATATAAAACCCACTCCACCTGCTCACTAAATTCTCCACACCAGCATGAAATCCATGGCAGTTGTCCTTTTTGCATAACATCATCAGAGTTAGAACCATGCATTATTGAAAGCGAATGACATTATTAACCTGAACTTACAGTTGCTGCCATTCAGAAAAATATTCTTTTGAGAGTATTTTAAGCAGAGCCAGTTTCAGCTCTGAAAAACTGCACATGAAGCCTTTTGTCCACACTTTTTGCACTTGTAGTGCACATCTTTTTTTTTTTTTTTTTTTCTTTCTTTTTTTTTTTTTCCCTCCATATTCTCAGATGGTTCATGTGTTTCACTGTCTACATATTCTAAAAATTAGGTTTGAACAACTTGGATGCTCCATGTTCTGGAATGGTCTCTTTGTTTTATTAATTCAAAACATTTTTCCACTGACTGGAAGACTGAGAGAGAGTAATACAATGAAAAGTAGTATTGGAAAGTCCTTCAGGTATCCATAAGAGTCCATGCATACAAAGAGAGCAGAATCTTAAATCACAGGGAGAAGGTAATTCATCGTAATTGTTCATGCCAAGGTATTAAGCATGTCAGAGATAGCACATCTGGATCCTTTGTACCACGTTCACAGTACCCAGAACCATACCTGACAGACAATTTCCTGTACTTAATGTGACAAACTGTTTCAGGATCTGGAATGTCTCTTAGAGTTGAGGACATTTTTGAAATTCAACTGCTATAAAAAATGCCCGTTTCCTTCCCCATTCAGCACCCTCTATTGTAATAGGTAATCTGTAATTTCTCACTTGTACTGACAAACAGTCCAGTCTTGATTAGTTTGCCAGAGGCTCCGGGGATTCATCACACTTTCCGTCAGGTTGGGTTGTAAACATCTGTCCTGTTGCTCTGATTGCACCCCAGTTTCTCAAACTCTTATTCTGGATCCCTACATTCCTCTCCCAATTGCATTTGGTTATATCATTCTCTTTTTTTACATTTTATTCCTTTTTCCTGATATTCTGACCCTTGTTACCATACCCCATATGTCTGCTTGTCTACAGACATACAATACAAACATATTGGAACTGGAATGGTCTCAGTTTCAATGTTGGCTGCTCCCAACAATTTTCACTTCCTGTGCTGAAGCAGATCGCCAATATATTTCTTTGGTATATTCATTTCTATCCTTATTCACATAATTGCTATATTCATTCTTTTAATTAATCAAGTTCCTCTGCCATTGTTTTTCTTAGTTCTATGCCAGAGAACATTGGTAGTTTTGACAGCAGTAGACATTTCTGCAAGCAGGGCTGAGAAATTAACAATGGATGTCCTGATGAGCAGCCAGTATTCATTTTGATGACTCCACTTCCTTGTATTTGTTACCCTTAATTTGCTACTAATAATGATGCAGATACTAAGTCTTAGTCAAAGAAGACAAACATTTTTTGACTAAAATCCAATACATTCTAAAAGTTGTCTAGTTCTTTTTTCTTTTAATTGAGACAACGGCATATTTGTTTGATCCCTTTCTCATTCCAAGTAGAATCAAATCTTCAGAAGACCTTTTCCAGTCTGAATTAACTGAATTTATTAAGAAATTAAGTAATTATACATTTAATGATTCAGAATGTGGCTGCCTCTATAATTCACAAACATAATGGAACGGAGTTTAGAAAACATATGTGTTTCAGTGAATACATTCAGCTGAATCTTTATCAAGATTCACAATATGGTGACAAAGCAGTTATTATTCATGTATCAACTTGGAGTTGGCTGATCTGACAAATCTTTTAGGTACCAGGTACCACAAAAGCACAGTTTGAAACAGCTTAGAGACACGTTGCATTCATTTAATACCAGATGTGAAACTATTGACACTTTGGGCCTTTTAACTCAGTCCCTGGAACACACTCCGCTAATTAACCCCCTTACGTTAGGGGACTTTCGGTATGAAAAGCTGGTGTGCTGAACAGCCATGAGACTGCTTTAGGAAGCTGTCAGACCATTGGAGTCTGTCCATATTCAGTGACTGATTTTCTTATTAGTTTCATCCATTCGCACAGCATAGCTCAGTCTTCTTGAAAAAAATTAAATAGGCCTAACACTCTCTTCCAGTATTGCACAGGTTAATGTAGATGAAGAAATAGGAGACTCTCTTATGAATCATACTAGCTGAATTTGAGTCCTTACAGTTTGGGAAGGAAGAGTATCGTACATCTATTACACCTCTTGCTGCCCGAGGACCTATTGTGCCTTTTATTCCTTCATGCCTTTTTCACTTTCCTAGTTCCTTTCACTTAAAGAATACTTGACTGCTCAAGCAAATTTCATAACATCTAATTGTAAGGAGATATTGCTGCAGAGACTTATTATTCTCTACAAGCAAAAAGAATTTTTAAGTGGATTTGAGAAAGAAAGAGTGAGGCATGATTTTCCCATTCCTCTTCAGTGTTCGAGTTCAGATAAAGAACTCAGTCCTATCCAGTCATGAATGACATCACCTCTCTCACTCCACGAGGAACCCAAGCAGGCTCAGCATTTTGCAAAATACACCAAGGGTCAGCTTTCAGTTCAAAAAGAAAGACTTGAAAACAACTAAAAGCAGTTTAATCCAAACCACTGCACAAAAAGAGAGTCCTTCAGTGAAAGGATGAGAATATTGCTATTGACAAGGACAGGGAGAAAACCTGCCTGCTCTCCTGAGATATAATGATCAAGAATAATCAAGTTGCCATGAATAAAGACAGAAAAGCTCCAAGCTTCCCTTCAGACCCTGAAAGTGGTCTTAATGTAACACTGCCCCAGGTCAACCCTGCTCTGTTCCCTCCTGGAGGAGCAGTGCTCAGGTGGCTTCCGCAGCCTGAAAGTTTGTAGGAGTAGATACTGATTCTAGCCCTGGAAAAAGATTAAAGATTTGTTTTATAACTGTCAGACCAAACAGCCCAAAGTAAAATGTCTCCTAAACTGGGAAAGGTTGAATCCAGACTAAATCAGCTTGAATAGGCTGTTTTCTCCCATGCTGAAGAACCTTTCGCTAAGTAGTTAGAGCAGGAGAAAGGAATTAGCTTTTTATTTTATGATTTCAATCCTATTTCAGAATTTAAACTGACAGGTTTTCTGTCTAAATTTATTTATTTATTTATTTTAAATTGGTGCCTCATTTAATTATGTCTTTAAACAATTTGAGGCCAGATTTCCAATGCCCTGGTGTTTTTTTCCAGAGGGGAAGACATTGGTTCCTTCTCCTTGGGCTAATTCTCCAGGCATCCCTAGTGGCCAGGCAGCTGGAAGAGCTGTCTCGCATCACCCTTTGGCTATCCGATCTGTTCTGGTGACAGCAGCTTCCTAGGGGCCATGACAATCAGCCAAATTTGGAAATGACTTAACATTGTGTGAAGAAGAGGTTGAACTGGCTTTCAACATGGTGGTCAAGACACAAAGGTGGATCAGGTCCAAATTCCCCTGACACTGAGCTAAGCACAACGAATCGTTGGATCGTAATAAGCACAATTTCTTTCTTCTACCTTATTTCAAACAAATTTACCCTGTGTTCCTTCTTTCTTTCATTTTTCAAAATTGTATTTCTTTTTGTTTATTTGCCTGTCATTTTCTCCATTGTTTTTTATTTCCAACAGTGGACTTACTAACACTCCCTTCATTGTTCATGTCATTCCTGACATTGCTTTACTGACTCATTTTTTAGTATAAACGATATTTTTTTCTTTTCTTTTTTCTTTTTTTTTTCTACTAATGCAGTCCTTCATTTTCCTCCAAGTGCATTTTCTTCTGAGAACAACTTGTTCCTCTGGAATCCCTTAAATGATGTAACAAATTATTATTTGGAGATAGTTTGACGCAGGTGCGATGTCTTATCTGCTGCCATTAAATAGTTGTTTGGCCTTTACATGTTGAGTCACCATTTTGTGTTAAATAGACATGGTTTTAATTTGGGATTTAGCTCCCTTAGCAGAAACAGAGTTGCATCGTCTTTCTGCCTACCATTCTTTTCTCATATTATTGAAGATTATAATGCATTTTTTTACCCTTTACTATTCTGAAGTGCTAAGATCTTCAGCATGTTTCTTTCCTCTGTGTGCTGGATTTTATTGGGTAACGCTGAGAGGAACAAAACCTTGGATCAGGTTGTTGTGAAAAAGTAAAAAGAAGAAAGAAAAGAAACAACATTCTCCAACCTTCCCCAACACCCCGCAAATGAAAAACCTCATGGCTTTATTGTTCCATTGAGGATTTATTGTCACATTCCATTTTAGTGATTCCAGACATCATGATTAAAAAGTGGACATGGACATCCCATTTTACTTTTAGTCAGCTGCTAACACAAAAGTCCTCTGATAGGAAAGTCAATACAACTCCATGAATGAGTGCTGCTGGGATCTCTGAATGGGACATTACGGCACTGCAGGTGAATCTCATCCTACTAGCTCAAAGAGTAAGTGTGGCTTATTTCCTAAAGGTTGGAGTTGGGACTGTGGCTGAGCAAAAAGGTCAGTGAACCAGTGAATAATCCTTGCATCTTCATGGAATATTATATTGATGGTTTTTCCTGACTGACCATTGATTCTACAGATTTTAACAAATTCAGACTTGTAGGGTGGAATTCATTCAGTTCAACACTACATATCGTCAAAGCAAAGGACTCATCTAACCTCTTTGGACATCTATTTGAGAATGAGATGCCTCAAATCCTAAATCTGTGATTAAAAGGGGAGTCTGAGCATATTGTTCAAACACAAATTCCTACTCCGTTATGTTTTGCATATGCCCAGGTGAATCTTATTCTGAAAGATTTCTCTTTGTTTAACATTTTATGTTTTCCTATTTCCAGTGAAAAAATGGAAGAGGGAACTTCAGAACAATACAGAAGTACAAGTAAAGAAGTTTTGTAACGTCAAAGATAATGGACATACTTTAGAAGAAAACCTTCTTCGTTGGCAAGTAGGTAATATTCTAAATGACTTCACTTATTTAGACCCATTTATACAGCCATGGTAGCATATAATCATGGCACTTCAGTTTTAGTCCTTGGAGTTTTAGGAAATAAAGCCAAATTGGCTAAATGTACAGAGGGCCTATTAACTTTAGCTCTAGATGAAACTCTTGTATCAAAGTTCCTGACTGAAAACAAAGAACTTTTTGATGCTGATTTTAATGGCACCATAGTTTCAGCCAAAAAGATTCTAATGTATCATACATAATTTTTTTGATGCAAGAGAACAACATTTTAAGAACCATATCCTAAGAGGACTGTATAAAACAAAACCTTAACAACTTACTTTTATATTCGTCTTCCCCAGAGTAACATGCAGGATAAGATTGTTGTTCAAGCCAGCACATGTTGTGCCAGCCATCAGTTGATGTCTATCACAAATCCTTAGCAGTAATGTTCAGTTTATAGAAGACTGGAGATTGTTACTTCTGGGAGCATGTATGAGCTTTAATTTTCCCTTCATGTCCATCCATGGATGAGTTATGGTCTCACGCATTTTCTCTGGTACAACAAATTTCATATTCTTCTGGCACAGTTTCCAAGGTTCCTCAGGGGGATCTAGAGTTGTCTGGTAGCTAGTTGGCTACTTGGGGAACACAAAGTTCTGAAAGCAGCTCCCACCATCTGGCTTGAGTGCTAGAGAGAATGTGAGTGTGACAGGACAGAAACTTTTCCCCTGGACATCATTTAAAAGAGCATTATTCCTGCAGCTGAATTATACCTCAATCTAGTTCTGCCAGTTTGAAACAATGGTAAAGGTCTCCACTCAAGGAAATTGCTTAAAATATTTATAAGCAATATCAGAATGGTTCTGTAAAGATGGAAGTTTTGGAGACCCAGTAGTGGCCACTTCAGAAGTCTGAAGTCAAAGAGCATGGTACACGTTTTTCTCATGACCAGCTGCTTGAACATGTTTAAAGCTACTCCTGAAGATGAAGACAGGACTTACTGGAACTGATGAAAACAGCCAGTGCCTCAGATTCAGAGGTTTGGTGTTCTTTAGAAACCTACATCATGTCTCCACGAGTATCACTGGGCATCTTAAAAGCCCCTTGCATCTCAAACCATTCTATGATTCTATGATCTTCATAACTTTAAAGCAATCTACTCCCTGCTGTTTACTTTCTGTCAGCTGCCTGGGCCAGCAGGTCCCTGGGAGTAAGGACTGTGGGGCATCCCCACCTGGGACAGCCAGGAATGTCCTGGCAGCCCGGTGCCTGTCACAGTCGCAGCCAAAAGCAAGGTAGCTGGTGCACTGAGAGAGACCCAGTGCTGAGCACCAAGTACTTCCCGTGAGGTTTGGGCCTGTGATTGAGCCCAGATTTGTGTTTGTGATGATTCTGCTATGAGTGGTGTGATAGCTATGTGGACATAGCACGTGGCGAGCTCAAATCTCAACATGACTTAAATGTTATCTTCAGACAAATAAACTCATCAGAAACACAAATAAAGACATTTATTGCAAAAAAAAATTCACATTCACATCATTAAATCTTACAAAGTGTAAGGAGGTCATTTTGCAAACTGTGATGTATCTCTGTGTACAGTGGGTACCATTTTCATCAGAACAGCTGCCTGGGACATGCATATATTTATAAGAAGGTGACAAGGCAAATATCTCTGTATCTACAAAGGTTTTGAATTGGCTGATGACATTGTTCTGACACTTCCACATTTTCATTTTCTCTGGATCTGGCAGTAGAGGCACATAGAAAACACCAAACCGAGAACCTGGAAAAGAAAAACATTTCTGGTATTACTTGGCAGTCCTGAAAATCCCAAGATACAACTGATACACAGAGGGAACATTTTGTTTGCAAATGTCTTGGATTCACATGCAGGCTAAATCTGCTATGCAGAAGATCTTTTCCAGCGTAATTCTTTAAGAACGTGATTGTAGCATATTGCCATTTAAGTGAAATTGTTATGTACCACAGGTAAGACTGAAGATAAAATGGGAAATGTTCATTTGTTTGAAAGATGGATTGACTGTGTGAATGGGGAGTGAGTTTCACCCAAGTGAAACTGAGCCATTTTTTCTCAAAATTATTTCCTCTAACAGAATGACCTGAAACTATCAGAGGTCCACAAGGAGTATGATGGAGCAGGCAGAGAAGGAAAGCTAGGGAAGAGCACTTTCCCTTGTCCATTTCTTTTTATTTGATGTTTTCAAGAGGGCAGAGATGGCTAAGCATGTGGCCTTTTATTTGCTGTTACTTGATATGTATAATTTAATATCTTTGGAAAGGCTAAATCTTCAGCGAGTGTGAATTGCCAGCTGACAATTTGTGCCAGCTGAGGCTGTTCTCATATTGTTTACTCTTTCTGTTTTCTAATCTTTTTATGATTGAGTGAGGCAATCACCACAGCAAAATGATAACTAGAGGAAAGGGAAGAATTATAGTCAATGAACCAAAGGCTCTAACAAATATGACTGCAGTAACTAGAGCAAAGTGACTTATGACTTTCTGGATGGATATATAATTTTATACTTGTTACATTTTTAAAGACCTTCCTTTAATTGTTGTTATATTTATTTCATCTATTTCCCCTCAAACTCTACATATGGGCAGGAGACCTGATCCCTCACATACAGCAACTCAAATAACGTGAAGTCTGTTCAGTCTTCTGTCCTCCTGTCATCTCATAGTGCTGCAGCTGTGTAACTGTTCCTTTCTTATAATTATTTTCCTGGAAGTGTATATCAGAGCTGGAGCTTGAGCCCACTCTCATAACATGAGTAACAGCTCTCTGCCAATGATGTTAAGAAGTTTTCACTCAGAATAACAAACTGAACTCTGCACAGCAATCTTCGTCATTCTGCTTTTCCCTCAAACATCCATCTGCAGAAGGGGGGCAGGGGAAAAGGGAAACCACAAAGGAATAGTGAAAAGAATGAAAATGACCAAAGAAAGCAACATGACGAAATCCCCTGCTTCTTTGCCATTTTATCCTAATCAAAGCTTATCATTCATCAAGTAGCTGATTGTATCACCTCATTGTTTTTCGTCCTCTTTCTGGAGGAAATTTTGCATGTTAGTCTCCAATGAATGATAAAGAAATCCAAGTGCTCACGTTCCACATTTTTTTACACACTTGGATATATGGAGCAGTGCAGGTGTGCACTCAGGCACATTCACACATCATCTTGACGGTTAAATTATGCCCTCAGAATAATAATTTCATATTGTAATTCTCCATAATGAGAGTTTGTATTTTACAGACTGCAACGTTTTTGTACAGTTTATCTTTTTCCTCCAGTGAAGAAGGGAAAGAGAAGAACAAGTACTTTGACTCTTGTGCATCTGAGGCTGGGACTCTGCACATCCCTCTGTCCACTGGTCTTGCTGTCAAGCCACTGCCTGGCTCCAGGCCTGTCTGATCTTTGCAGAAAAGCAGTGTGGAGACATATTTTTATACAGACAACAGGGTGGTCTGGTCCCATTCCAGTTTCTCAGCTCAGCAGCCATATGCAGTTTATAGGAAATAACAGTAAAATCGTAGGTAAGATTAGAAATGGTTGTCCCTTGTCTATTCATTGAGCAAACCAAGTGCTCTAATCCAGCTGCTGATGTATTTCTAAGTAGAACATATTGCTTGCCAACCACTAAATATTTTAATAGTATATACTGGTACCTCAATGACTGCCATTCCAAATGCAATTCCCATAATTATGTCCATATTTTTCTTAAGGAAATCGAGAAGCAGTGTTTTACAAGACTGAAAAATAAAATAAAACAGTTAATTGTAGGTAAACAGGATTATCCTGAGGTTATTAGGAGCATATCCTCTAAAATACCTTCTTTCTTCTCTCTGTGTGGAAGAAAAACAATTTGAATTTAATTAACAACAATGGAGCTGTACATACCATGTGTTATGAGACAGATATCAAGCTCTCGCCTTCCCAAATATAAAGATGAATTTGGCATCATTTTCCCACCAATCTGGTCTTTTAGTTTGAGACCTCAAAGCCTGTTAGTAAGATCAGCTTCAACTAACTATAGTTGAGTTTGGATATGAACCCAAGCTTAAATATCATTTTTGACAAATGATTTATTGTTTTGGACTGACTGAAGAGAATGATCATACCTGAAGTATATATATGTGTATATATATGTGTGTGTATAAATATATATTTATTCATATATTATTATTAATAATTGCATGCTTCTACTCTTATAAGGCCTACATGCCCTTCAGATGTTGACAGTACTCCTTTAGCAAACTGTGAAGCCAAGTGCAGCTTAAATCCATCACAGCTACAGTACTGTTCCAAAACTACATATACTACCACAAAATATAATGCAGTTATACGCCTTCACCATAATTCCTCCACAATAAACATGTAGGTACTTTCCTTCCAGTCCTTCTAAAAACCTTTTTTTTAGGCTGACTCAGAACTGCACTTTCTTCCTGGATGACAAGAGTTGAATGTCTTTACTAGAATCCAACACCACTGTGAAATCTGCGTGTTCAAGTGAGCAATATCTTGCACCTGCAATAATTTCACTGATGGTTTCTTATGTGTTCTTTGAGGGTTTGCCTGAGGCCCAAAAGACATAAAATTGTGGCCCAAACACCCTCTTTTCATACATTATTTCCAGATTGGGTTTTGGCATTCTCTACTTAACCAGAGTTTTCCCATGCTTTAAAATAGAATTTGCTTATGTGAGACTACATGGTGAAGAAATCCATGTTCAGGCAAGACTTTTAAAATAGAATACAATTAGCTTTGTACATTTGCTAAAATTTGCTTTGCATTAGATGCAGATCAGTGAGCTTCATGTCACCAGCATTTTAAAATTGCAGCTATCTGGCCTAGTCTTCCACTGTTTTTTTCCTGCTTTTCTTTGCATACACAGAGTTACATTTCCATGTAGAGAGACAGATAAATTGTGAAAGAAAATGAGATTTCTGCTGCCTACCCACCAATTTTTGAGTATACTTTTTTGTTACACATCACCAGGCATTTTTTCCTTATTATTATATTAATTGCCGCAAGCCTTTCAAAAGACCATAGTTGTTGCAGATTACACTTTGAGTGCGCTGCCAGGAAGCCTACAACATATAAAGTGTCCTTCCAGTCAATTCTGCAAAATGAGCATGTTTTTTAGTAAAGGGCTAAAAAACCCCAAGGTCCTGCATTTAATGTTCTTGCTTTTCAATATCCCTTAACCTCTGAATCAACACGTCTAGCACCAATATGAGCTCTGGTGGGAGAATCACCTTCCAAGGGAGAAGTGAGATCCAAAGAGTAGCTGATGCATTGCTCTAATCCAGAGGTATACGCTGACCCTGAAACCATAGTAGCAGTTTTCACCCATATAACCACACAGAATTCTGGTGTCCTATAGGTAGTGGAGTGCACAACTGAAACAGAGACATCTCAGGAAGAGGAAGAAGCTTTGTGTTTCAGATATGCAAAGTAATTAAACAAAGTTGGTGTAGAGGTAATCCTGTCTGAAAAAGAGAAGTCTTTTGGGGAAGAGACAGAACGGTTGTCTATGCCAGTCACAACTCTCTTAAAGCCTCTTTCTGGAAGGAAAAGTGGGAGGTTGTACTTTACTTACCTGTTTAAAAATATATCTGTCTTGATAAAGGTAGCAGAGGTTTTCTTCTTGATACTTTTTTTCACATTCACAGACTTTTTTGCCATCAAAAACACTATTACTATTTGTTCCCCAGTCATTAATCCCATTGTCCAAACCACAGCATTGACCCTGTAAGAATAGAGGAAATGGGAAGATAAAGAAAAACATGTCGGTTTGCCGTGAGGGGAGGGGAAGAGGGGGAGCTGTGAGGAACAAAAGTTTCCTTTCATCTTTTCCCATATGGACATTTTCCAGATTGATATCTGTGTCAAACATCCCTTATGTTTCCAAACTGGTTATGAGAATGTGGAAGTACGAGTTCAAATAAATAAATAACAAGAAGAAGAAAAGAAAAAAAACATCAGGTTGTCAATATTGTCCTGGAGCACCACCCTGATGAGGTAAGCCTGAGTAACTTGGGTCTTTTCATTATGGGGAATAGAAGACTGAGGAGGGCCTGATAAATGTTTCAAAATATCCAAATGGAGGTGAGAGGTAAATGGATGAGGCTAGGCACTTCTTGGTAGTGTGTAGTGACAGGACAAGGAGTAATGGCTTTTAAGTTGAACATAGGAAGTTCCGTACAAACATTTGGAAGAACTTTCTTATGGTAGGGGTGGAGGAGCACTGGAACAGGCTGCCCAGGGTGGTTGTGGAGCCTCCTTCTATGGAGATATTCAAGACCTATGTGACTTATTTTAGGGTACCTGCTTTAGCAGGAGGGTTGGACTTGATGATCTTGAAGTCCCTTCCAACCTCCACAGTTCTGTGATTCTATGTGTAATGTGCAGTGATCAAAAAACAGTAAGATAATGTAAAGCAAGTAATTATTAATGCTAGAGTACAGCATGGGTCAACTCTAGGTATTTTATGTTCTCAGAATCAAGCCTCCTCTCTCAGCATTTGGTAAGTAACATCTGCAGTAAAACACATCTGGACAAGCCAGGCTGAAAAAAGTAATATTCAGATACAAAAACACCCTGCGAAATCTAGAAAAACAACCACTTTTAATGATAATTAGCCCTTAAAATTAGAAATGGACTGAGGAGACCAGGGCTCTGTGTGGGGTTTGTGAAACTTAAACCAGGTGCAGTTTCACTTCATGTTTCACTTTATTCAAGCCACTGAAGCTCAGGGGCGCAGACTTGTATTTGTGTTTTCCCTCATTTAAAAACCAGCTGGAAATGCTCATGTTATTTTGTATTAAAACAAAGGCTGTTGGGCATAATAAAGGAAACCTATTCTATTTAAACATTAATAGAGTAATTATGAGATTTTTCATCTTGTTCACCTTTCAGCTATTCCTCTAGGAAGGTGATTATTATATCAGGAGAAATAAATTGGCTCCAAAGCAGAGAAAAGAGCTGGAGATGAAATGGAAAAGAAGCAAGTGTAATATAAGCTGACTAAATATTGCTTCCCAGTTCCTTTCCTTTCACACCAGCAGCCTTTAAAAATGCAGGAATCTTTTAAGCCTACAAATAGAATTAATCTCTCATTAGGGAGTAAGAAAAAAGCAACAGACATTTTTCAGTGTATAGAAACAGGTAACAGTAGGAGCATGGTGGGGACATACACCATAAATGATAACTGTGAAATTATCATTTACTCTCTGTGTGATGCCTAGCACCAGGGTGGTACAAAGCATTCACCTTCTGACATCGTGCAGGTGGGAGAAATCCAAATACATATAAACACGGGGAAAATAAATAAGTCAAAACAAAACCTCCGCATGAGATGCACTGCTGGAGTTTTCCTTGCCTAATTTTCTTGCCTAAAGAGTATTGGATAGTTCTTAGCTGGGGTACACTGAAGGAACAGCTTCCCTTCAAAAGGGAGATCTGTAGCAAAGGAGAAAGAAGCCTTCTCATTTAGAAGCTTATCTGACTGTCAGTCTCATTTCCTGGGGACAACTGCAAAGGGAAAGCAGGGCTTTCAGCACTGCAGTGATGAGACAGGCTCCATGTGTGTCCCAGCTGCAGAGATGGCCTTGCCCTGGAGGAGAATAAAACCCTCCCCTGGAGCAGGAGCCATCTAGCTCTGAAGTAACACCTCAGTGAGGGCTTGTGGAGGGTTGATTTCAGGCTAGGAGAGAAAGTGATGCTGGGGATTAGCAGAGTTTGCTCAAATCTTATCACCATTGGTTTAGGAATGTCATCATTAAAGGCTCTGTAAATAAGAAGGCTAATTTCTTTAGGTACTAAGTAACTTCATCTTCCTTAACCAGCTGAAAGGAAACAAAAACATGGTAGCTTGAGCAGGAAAGGAAGATCTTCTGGAGGTCAAGAAATGCTGCTGAGACCATTCAGACATTAGAACAGACCATCACCAGTCCAAACCAAAGCAAATGCCATTTTATTGGAGCTAAAATGATCTTTGGAGACTGAAAAATTTCTGCAGTACTTCCAAGAAGAAACAAGTGGTGTACATTTTTTTCCCAATGTGAACAGAATTCTTTAACTTAAATCTTTAACTGAACTAACTTTATTTAAGTAATAAATACTTCTTAATTAAATTAATCTTCTAAGTTAATCAATCTGGTTGAAGCTCTTGTAGCTCTTCATGCAGATACCTTTTGAACACTGCCAGGGATGGTGACTCCATCACCTCCCTGGGCAGCCATTCCAGTGCCTGATCACTCTCTGAGAGAGTCCAGGTACAGTCTGGAATAGAGAATAAAACCAGCACTCCAACCTACCCTTACAATAGCACCTTGCTTCAAATAGATGATTCAGATTGTACCTTGTAGGTAACTATGACTAGAACAGAATTATAAAATGCATAACTTTTACTGTCCCAGTCAAAAGTGTGGAAGAAGGACAATGCTAGCATCAAACAGACTCATATCTGTAGATTTGTGACCAAGATGCAAATCTGATTACTTGGATATTAATTGCTATCTGAGTCTATGAATTTGATCTATCCCACTCCACGGAGAATTACAGGTTTTAAACTACACTTCCTCTAATATAAACACAAAATTTATCTAGTGAACGACATTCAGTCTGCTAGAATGACAAAATATGCAAAAAAAAAAACCAACCCACCAACACACCACAAAGAACAAACGCAAAGACATGCCAAGTTTTAAACATCCATTACTGATTATGCAGCTCCCGGATCCAGTAGGCATGCTCTACACACTCTGAGTGCTGTAGTATAACCACCAGTGTAATGAGCACCTAACTTAGAAGAAGGAACTGACAACCTCTTATAGTGATGTTACAAACTAAGGGGGATGTGTTATTGGCAGTATTGATTCATGTAAGCAATCTGTAATTTCTGTGAGCACGCTGACAAGTTTATAATCACCAGTGTGAACTTATGAGGTTTAAGACTAAGAAATATTTAGCTACCAATTTATTTTCCCCAGACTTCCGGAAAATTTCAATTAGAGTCACTGAGAATGTCTTCCTCTGTGAGTAATAGGGAAATGGGCTTTTAAAATTCTCCTCAGCAGATCTGCCTTCGTGTTATTTGTCCTGCCTCCAACCCTCTTATAAACATTTTTGCCTAAAAACATCATGGAAAGCCCATGCCAGATTGACAGAAAAGAAACCCCTTGTGCAATGCTATAATTTTTGTTTAAGTCAGAATCTCTCCTATCCCCACAGAATGAAATTCAAATTTATGGCAGAATAGCCATAAGATGAAGCTGAGAGACAGAACAGATGATAGCAACAAACCCCACTTTACTTACTACATTTTACTTACCTGTAGCTGAAACTTCTGCCATGACTCTTGAACTTGTTTTGCATTTTCGGAATTACCTTTCAGTAAATCAGCAGCCTCCTTAAGTGTCAGGTTAAGGCCCTCCTCAAGCTGCAAGTCCAAATAACTTGTTAGTTTTCTATGGAGAAACAAAACTTTGGGAAGACTTCAGTGAAAACGCAGAATAATACTGTACCTGAGGTTTGTACACTGCTCCTAAAATACCCCCTGTGACCTGAAGGATAAGGATCAGCAGCAGTCCAATAAAAAACTAGAAAGGAAACAAAACAGAGATAGAACTATAATAATTTTGACTGACTTGCTCTCATTTCTTTTAGGTGAAAACTACTCTTTCATGTGCCTCAACAAACATTTTGGTAGAAGGAATGGAAGTTTCAGTCAGTTCCTTATTTGGATATGAGAAAAGGGGATTCTTGAGACAAGGTGTGTGCCTCACCATCAGGTGGTCATCAAAACAAAGCACACTGTGGAGCAGTGGCATGACGATCAGCATGTAGCTGGGAGATGCTGAGTAGGACAAGGAAAATGTTCCAGGAGGAGTAGTGGGAGATTAACTGACAAGAAATGCAATAGATATTGAGGGTGACTGGTGGAGGGAAAAAAAACTAGTGATGTGATCAGGCCTCTCTGGACTCTGTCTTCTATTTCATGAGAATACCCACTATTTTTTCTTCACTTGAAATCAGAAAGGACTCAAGCATAGGGTATGCAATGAAAATACATGTGCATAGGTAAGTAAGTGTTTCATTAAATAAAAATGACCCCATTCTCATTTGGTACTAACAGTGACCTTAATTATCAAATGTACCTGTGGCCTGGTTAAGATAAATAATTGTTTTCCATTCCTACCAAGAGAAGCATGCACCGGCTTTCCCTTATGGCACCACAGCAACCAAGAAATCCTAGGATCATAATGATGGAGCCCACAGCTATCAGCACATCAACCCCGACAAACATATTGCTGCTGCTTATGTCCAGAGCCTGAAAAGAGAAAGAAAAAATCTTTCATTGGCAAGAAATTCCTCCTAAAAATGTCTGTTTCATCCAGAAACAAGACAATAAATAAAAAATTCATTTTTAAAGTATCTTTTAGTTTTATTTCTGTTGATGAATCTTTGCTTTTTTTTTTTTTTTTTCTGCAAGTGGAAAAGTCTGATTATCTTGAAATCTCCTACATTAGCCAGCAGTTAAATAAACAAAATCTCTGTTTGTCATTAGAAGAAGTACACTCCATGGCTTTTCCTGAGAGAACATTTCTAAGAGTAATGTTGGATATATCAGGGAAAGAGTTAGATAGATATATTTTCCAAAGCATTTTGCTCTTTCCTTTCCTTTCCTTTCCTTTCCTTTCCTTTCCTTTCCTTTCCTTTCCTTTCCTTTCCTTTCCTTTCCTTTCCTTTCCTTTCCTTTCCTTTCCTTTCCCTTCCCTTCCTTTCCTTTCCCTTCCTTTCCTTTCCCTTCCTTTCCTTTCCTTTCCTTTCCTTTCCTTTCCTTTCCTTTCCTTTCCTTTCCTTTCCTTTCCTTTCCTTTCCTTTCCTTTCCTTTCCTTTCCTTTCCTTTCCTTTCCTTTCCTTTCCTTTCCTTTCCTTTCCTTTCCTTTCCTTTCCTTTCCTTTCCTTTCCTTTCCTTTCCTTTCCTTTCCTTTCCTTTCCTTTCCTTTCCTTTCCTTTCCTTTCCTTTTTCCTTTCCTTTCCTCTCTTTCCTTTCTCTCTCTCTTTCTCTCTCTCTCTCTCTCTTTTTTTTTTTTTTAGGTATGATCTTTAATAATAGACTCAGAAACGAGGCCTATTTTGATGTCTGAGACATTCTACTAAACAATTCATATACCTCCATAATATTAAATATCAAACTATTGAGTTCCCACAGGACTAACTAAGTCCAAAGGCCAAAACAGAGAGAAATGTTCAAAGAATATTTTCCAGTGTGGCTGGTGCCAAGATTAGAAAAAATATCTGGAAGTTTTCACATACATCTTCTGATGGAAATTGCAAACATATATAGACAAGTATAATCCTCCTCCAAGTTGGACAGTACCTCCTGTTATTTATTCCTAGAAAGATCTGCTCGTCTACAGCCAAATCCTTATGGTCTTTTCAATTATTATTCAGGCAAAATGTAACACTAGTTTTGAATGGGAACTTTGCCTGCAGAGAGGCAAAATGTAAGAAAGTGCTTTAAATTTTAGTGCCTATTCTTAATCCACAGTTTTTGTAGAGTAACTGTTGTTACTTCAGGAAACCATCTTAGGACACATTTAAGAAAGCTTTTCTGAACAGGAAATTTCTTCAAAATTAAAATAATCTATACTGTCATGGTTCTCAAGCTCCATGGCATTGTCTGAGCCATCATATTAGAGATGGTCATTTAGTAAGCACGGAAACTTTACCTTCTGTAAAATGTGGACTAGGGAGGGAAATCTGTCATTCTGCAGAAAAGGGTGGCTAAGCTGTCCACAATTACCTAATTTACCCCAAATCACAACATTGTTATGAATCAAATCTTCTTGTATCCATCCTCTGAGAGACATGAGGCATCTTGGACAGGCTGAAATCAGTAGTGTCATCAGTCAAATGGAAGAAATACATAAAGTTCTCTTCTCATCCCCAACATCTTTTGATTTCACAGAATCACAGAATCACAGAATGACCCGGGTTGGAAGGGATATACTGAAAGAAAAATTACTGTTCATAACTGATGTGCTGTTGTAGAGCAGCACAGGCGTGACTTGCTTACTATATCTTAAAGGCTCAAGATGCAATCTGGAAAAAAATATCTTGTGTAACAACTGATAATTTTTCTCATTACTACAGAGAGGGGATAGAAAACTTGCTAGCAATTAAGATACCAGTGCCAATGAGTGCGTATTTTGCAGAAGGCTGGCAGGGCCCACAAGACTAAAGAGGAGCCCTTGCACCAACTGGAGCAGCTCCTGGTGCATTTCTTCAAGATGAAGGGGCTCCTCAAGGCTGTATTTCTATAGCTTCGCAGGGAAGTAAAGTCATAACATCTGAGGCAATTTAATGCCCAAAATAAAATCCAGGAGGGGGACTCCAGGATTGCTTTCTCCCCTTTGGGAGACCCACTGGTACATTTCAATCCTATGTTATTTTGAAATATTTCAATGTAAATATGAGCAAAAAGGGTAAAATATTTTTAGGGAGACACTGAAAACAAATGAGAAAAATCCTTGCTCCCTTTCAAAATTACATTTATTGGAGAAATAAGTATTATGTTATTGAAGATAATGATAAAGGTAAAAATATTCCCTAAAAACACATAAATGCACCTTAGAAATATATGGCTATACTATTCTAATGGAGAAGGACACTGAAAGGTCTAAGATTAAGTTTTTCTCTCAGAGGGTGGTGACGCATTGGAACAAGTTGCCCAAGGAGGTTGTGGATGACCCATCCCTGGAGGCATTCAAGGCCAGGCTGGATGTGGCTTTGAGCAGCCTGGTCTGGTGGGTGGCAGCCCTGCATATAGCAGGGGATTGGAGTTCAATGATCACTGTGGCCCTTTTTAACCCAGGCCATTCTATGTTTCTGTGATTCTATGATATGCTCATGACATCTTATTCTTTTCTCTAACGCTGAAGTCAGTAACAAAACCATCATTATTTGTCTTTTGAAGAAACAGAGATCCACATTTTCCAACAGAAATCAGTGTGAAACTGCAAGAAATTAGATTATAACGCTAGAAAGCCCTCTTTTGTCATTACGTCTGTGTTTACATCAACCACTTTTCTGAGTACCTGCATAATCTTTTTTTCATAAATTTTATAAAATGCATTTATCTTTACCCTCACAAATCATCTCAATGAAAGCACCACACATTTGTGGAAATGCAATTGGGAAATTAGGGCCTACACAGTAGCTTCCATGTTTTTACACAGGCCAGGCATGATTGCGTATGTTTACCTCTTGAGCATCTTTGCTAACGCGTATCCATATAGAGACTCCCAAAATAATGCAACCACACACCTGTGGGAGAAAATAAACAATATTTAGAAAGATCAACAATTTTTGATTCAAGTCCAACATCCAAATTGCACCAGGAGATGGCCAAAATTCTGAAATAATTTCTTCAACAAGGTGAAAGAAACATGAATTGCTAGAGCTTAGAAAACTGATTCATAGCCAAGAAACTTCATAAGGATAGTTAAAACTTCAGTTATGCACCAAATCCCTGATGTTTTCACCCCAGAGGAACCATCATTTCCTTGATGATTTATGCATGTGGTTGGGAAGCACACAGAAATGCTGTTAGATGAGAGAAGGCTATAAATTGCTATAGTATGTATATAACATGACTGTAAAGAACATTGTTTCTTGTATAATGAAAACAAGAGATTTGATAAGGAATGCTGGTACAACTGCTATTGCTAGAGTTATTCAGGACATATATCTTTAGATGTGTGCTCTATGGTAAAACTATCAGGAGCAATTGTAACAGTCTCCCTGCTTTCTATATTGCAAAAATATCTGGCCATCTTTAACTCTTAGACTATTGCTTGCATAAATTGCACAGCGTGGTAGCTATTATTTTCATTTTTACATAGAAAATAACCTTACTCTGTCTCATACCTGTGAAAGTTAGACATCTAAGTATAAACTTTCTGGCTTGTCATGGGCCCATATCCTCTAATGAGTTGAATCACCCATTGGTGCTACCAATTTCTTTCCTCTGGCTATAAAAGAAGCCTGTACTGAATTGCTTTAAGATGTTGAAATCAAGGCAGATGAAACCCAGATCCAGTCATATTCCCTAAACATCAATCGTTCTCCAATTCTGCTGATCTTTGAGGTACTGTTCTACCTTGTGCCAGCCACACCATTGCTTGCTCTGTCTGTGGTAATTCTCTCAAAGAATTTCTCTTTATTAGCAAGAGCTGGAGAAGTGTATTAAGGATCTAATTGTATATGAAGACTGTACCACTTGAGAGGACTAGTAGGAAAGATAAATTATGGGGGATCAGAGTCTAGCAAGATTCAGAACCTGTATGGATTTGATACTTGAGTGAGAAATGTCTCTGAAATGTGGTTATGAGATTCCCATGAAAACTGGGACTATTTCTAACCTTTTAAAATTAAAAAAGCTATTTTAAAATGTTTAAAATAATTCTTCTTAGGAAATGTTTTCCCTCAACAAGACTCATATAATATTCAGCATCAAAAAAACATAACGACTTTAGCAGATTATTTAATATGGAACATTGCCAGCCCTCAGACATGAGTATCACACATTTTCTTGCTCAAAGTAAAGCTCCTACAAGTATGTTTTAAACATGAAAAGGAAAGTTGTACAATCGATGACAGCTATATCATGTTATCAAATTTAACTAGAACTCCCCACTGAAATCATCTGAATCCCACTGAATCCGCCTAGAAAGTGATGGTATCATGTGACTCTGTATTTGGGTCTTGTTCAGCAGCATTATGTGAACCATGTAGCCATGCATCAAACAACGTGCTCCTGCTAATGTGAAAAATTTCCACTGAAGCAGCTATTACTGCAAATCCAAACAAAATTTGGCCCACTGCCTTATTCATTATACAATACCTCCCATAAAAAATGCAGCACAGCAGTAGAAGCAAATAAAGCTAAATGTACAGGAGCTTACCAATATTTATTTCCGCCATTCAAAAAAATTATATAATTTTAAATTTTTCAGTAATGCATATGTTTTTTAATTATAAAAAAAACTTATTATAGACTTGTAAAAATGTTAAATTTCAGTAAAATTCTAATGCCTTGCATATTTTCAACATTGTATACACAAGGTGTACAAGAACACACAAACAATAAAACTCAGATTCCAAATCAAATAGTTCTCTTCCCAATGATCCAAAATAAAACATTTTGCATTTGTTGCAATACTCCCTCCTAATTATTAGGTTTTTTAAAAAAATAAATTTTCAACTAGAGAATCTTTCACTTTTAGTGATCCAGTATTTTTGTCCAGAATAAAAAGATTCTCATTTTCCCAATGCTGGAAGGGATGTATCAGGCCACAGTTTTGGTATTTTTTCTGATGTAAGATATGGAGAAGGAGTCACTTTGGCTACAGTACGATCTCAAGTGATCAAAAGTTGCTCAGCTGTCAATCAGGTTGCCTCAAACTAGGGATTTCATTTTGCACACTTGGTGTCAAAAATGGAAATTCAACATTTGTGCACAGTGTGGAGTAGCAGAGGCTTTACAGATGAGGGTGCCAGGTGAGGCTGTACAGACTGCAAATGCTGAAGAAAAGAGAGAGGAAAAATCTGACCTAATGGTCAGGTTTAATGCACTGAACTGTCAGGACTAGTCCAGGTTCAAGACCAAGCTGGATGGAGCCCCAGGCAGCCTGATGGGTGGCAAACAACCCACAGCAAGGGGCTGAGACTTGCTGGTTTTTAAGGCCCCATCCAACCTAAGCCATTCTATGATTAATTCTACAATTCTATCACTATTAAAAACTTCAGATATGCACACAACTTCAAAACAAAAATCTCCAGAACACACCCTCAGATTCCTTTCCCTGTGATGGGAAAGATGCAAAACTCCTATCTGCAGGGGCACACAGTGCACAATGTTTGGCGCCAAGGAGAGCAAGAACAAAGCCACTTTGCAGCTTTGATATTACCGTTTCCAGGGCTTTGACACTCCAGAGTACATTGTAAGAACTGCTGCAGAAAAAGGCACAGGAAGGCTGGAAAGCCTGTTCCCGAGCTCCCAGGGTGGGGACGCTCCCAGAGAGATCACACAAGGTTTAAAACAAAAGGACACCAGATAAACATGTGACCGTTGCTGTTATCTAGTTAAAGTCACCTTCATTTCTCCCTGTCAGTTTAATTTTCCACCTGCCCAACTTCCTTGTGCACCTGGGTGAGCAGCTGTGAGAGCAGTGGAAATTGCTGTTCCCTGTGCTCCACCACAGCAATTTAATGATTTCCAGGGATTAGAGACAGGAGTGTAATTCAAAGAATTCAGTTTCATTGTACTCTAACCGCATTCCTGTTTGCACCGTGCCTATTCTCCTCTCTCTTGGTAGTGCTGACCCCTCCCTTTAAAGCTGAAGTTAGCTGCATTTGGTGTCCTCCTTGCCCCCATTCAGGCTGCCCAGGCACAGAAAATTCTCCCCAGCATGTCTCACTCTTTTTAATTGTATCACCTTTTTACACAGGAAATGTTCCTCAGGTCAGCAACCAGACTGTGGCTGATAGTTTCACTTCTGATTTTGGTGAAACTCAGGTGAACTTGACAAGCTGGTGGGAAAGCTAACAATGAGGTGGAACCATGACAGAAATGTTCTTTAACTCAAAACTTCTCAGAATTCCAGGAGCAGAAACTCTTGCAAACTGGCTGAGAAGTGGCAAATAGGCAAATGTGATTTAATCTACCCTGTGAAAGATGCCTGCCATCCTGTGTCAGGCACAGGGAGAAGCTCCCTTTCCTCGTATGCTGGAGGAAGCCAATCATTTCAGTATGGCCCCCATCCATACTGCCAGCCCATACCATTTCCCAGAAATTTATTGCCCACCATCAGAAACTAATTATGACACTAAGCAGAAAGCAAAGAACCGCAAAGAAGGATATGAAAACCATTTATCAATTAGGAGGCTAAAAATATAAGTGCATTTTCCTATCTTCTGTTGCAACTATGCTTTCAGCATCGTGTACTTTGTTTGCAAAGAGCAGACAAACAAACAAAAAAACAAATAGCAAGCAAGCAAACAAACACAAGAGAACAATGTATGTTAAGATAATGGAGAGTCTGTTATCTTCTGACTCAAGTGAGTGATGTCCCTTGAGATGAGGGGCACATTTCAGACAGGGAGACAGAATTCTGGCTGTTCTCCTTTTCAAAGCAGAGGGAAGGTATTTTTTTATAAGAAAAAGAGAAAGGAAGGGAAAAAAAAAATAAACCTTCTCCCCTCTCTAATTTAGAATCATGCTCTGGTTTCACTTATGCTCTATTTTCTTTGTAATTTTTTTCAACTTTAGACTTCATATAATACCAAATGCATTTAATGTGTCACTAATAACAATTTAAACACCAACTTACCCAAAATAAGAAGTTGAAGATGAACATGGAGTACTTCAAGCATTTGCTTACGCCTGCCATTTTCAAGAAGCTGAGACAAAATTGAGAAGTGCTGAAGAAACTTTTCTAGCAGTTTGACCTCGATAGAAAGACTGTTCCTGTTTCTTTAGGAAACCTCTCAGACCACATCAAATGCACAGTGCTCTGCTTCTAAAGGCAAAAATTGTGACCAAGGCTTCTACAGTTATTTAAACAGTTTTCCACAGCTAAACATTAACCAGAATGCTGGGGAAGCACTACCAGGTGTTATCACTAAACCTAAGACTCTCAATGTGTCATTGTGTGTTGTACTTTTTAATGGTTCTGCTAGTCTTGTCCTACACCCTGAAAGTAAATAGATGGAGCAGCAAAAGGAGAAGTTGCGAGAGAAAGGAAATTTTAACGATGTGCTTCCTTTATAACATGGAAATGATCACATTTCTTAATGCTTTTAAGATTCAAGACATTCCAGAAAAAAAAAAAAAAAAGGAGGAAGTCTGTGTTATACCTGCAGAAGGTATACTTTTGCTGTTCACATTTCCTCTTCCTTATCAAATCAGGACCTTGGGAAACTGAGGTCTGTGGTGCTCAAATTCTCCTGCCATGCAGTATTGTGAACCCCAGCACAGAGATCACAGTTCTGGTGTGAGATTCAGGATGCCTCTTGACAAAAGAAGCTTGATTTGTCTCAGAAAGTGAGGCAATAAGCCTGCTTCATTAGTGTTGTTTTATGTCTTGCTAGTTTGCTTCTGTACTCCTCAAACAAATATCTTGATGGGAGTATAAGTCTGCAATTACTCTGTCTTTTCTATCTGGAGGAGTCTGACATACCAGTTCTTGGAAGGCTAAGCATCAGATACTGGTTCATCAGAAAAAGAAAGGAAGAAAGAAAGAAAGAAAGAAAGAAAGAAAGAAAGAAAGAAAGAAAGAAAGAAAGAAAGAAAGAAAGAAAGAAAGAAAGAAAGAAAGAAAGAAAGAAAGAAAGAAAGAAAGAAAGAAAGAAAGAAAGAAAGAAAGAAAGAAAGAAAGAAAGAAAGAAAGAAAGAAAGAAAGAAAGAAAGAAAGAAAGAAAGAAAGAAAGAAAGAAAGAAAGAAAGAAAGAAAGAAAGAAAGAAAGAAAGAAAGAAAGAGAAAGAGAGAAAGAAGAAAGAAAGAAAGAAAGAAAGAAAGAAAGAAAGAAAGAAAGAAAGAAAGAAAGAAAGAAAGAAAGAAAGAAAGAAAGAAAGAAAGAAAGAAAGAAAGAAGAGAGAGAGAAAGAGAGAAAGAGAGAAAGAAAGAGAGAAAGAGAGAAGAAGAGAGAGAGGAAGAGAGAGAGGAAGAGAGAGAGGAAGAGAGAGAGGAAGAGAGAGAGGAAGAGAGAGAGGAAGAGAGAGAAGGAAGAGAGAGGAGGAAGGAAGGAAGGAAGGAAGGAAGGAAGGAAGGAAGGAAGGAAGGAAGGAAGGAAGGAAGGAAGGAAGGAAGGAAGGAAGGAAGGAAGGAAGGAAGGAAGGAAGGAAGGAAGGAAGGAAGGAAGGAAGGAAGGAAGGAAGGAAGGAAGGAAGGAAGGAAGGAAGGAAGGAAGGAAGGAAGGAAGGAAGGAAGGAAGAAAAGAAGAAAAGAAGAAAAGAAGAAAAGAAGGAAGAAAAGAAGAAAAGAAGAAAAGAAGAAAAGAAGCTTTATTTTGCAGGTGAGCACAAAGGATTTAAATGAGAGAGATTAAAGACAATCTGGGCTGAAGTGATTTATGAAGCCCAAGCCCAGATTTAGTCTTTTACTGTTAGTTCACTTTCTTCAATTCTGTTCTCTGTATTCCAAAAAATGAAGCACTATTGCATAACGCACCTGTAGATGGTGACTAAAAAATGTTGCTTAGACCTGGATACTTAGGATTTACAGAGAGGAATATAATAAGAAATATTTCCTCTGTCTGCTTTTTAACATAGTTTTTAATGAAGGTGTGATGCTGAAATCCCTTCAGTTGCTTTCTCTAATTACATGACCATTCCCCCTTCTAAGATGGCTCTATACCACCCTTCAGCTTGCTGGGCCCTTTCTGGAGTAATATGCTTTAGTCTAACCCTAGGTGATTGACTCTCTTACTAGTTTCTTTCGCAATAACCACATCCACTCTGAATTTGAGAATGTTCCTAAAAATAATTGCACTCATGAAATACAGATTTTGTAAGGATTAGGAGAAACAACTGCATGGTATGGTTTAGATCTAAAGCAGTCAACAAATAAGTAAGTTGAGAAATGCGGGTGTCTTTATGGAGAGATGCCATAGCCACAGATGAATCATGAAAGAATATTAAAGGGCCATATAAAATTGTATACAAAGAGCCATGAAGGGTAATAAGAGAATCACAGATGATGCAGGACATGGGCAGATAATCTGCAGTCAGACCATGCAATTGTAATAAAACAACATTTTTACAAGAGTTCAGAAAGAGCATTTGTACCCCAAACTACACAGCTATAAATTGTTACACACAGTATATGTCCTTTAAGGCAGGACTGAGATGTAGCACTTTTTCTCTGTGAAATGTTCAGCCCAGGCATTCAGTAAGGCATCTTGGAGCTAAATCATCCAAGATTTTCAGTGCTATAGGAAGTATGCGTAAACATGCATAGACCAGCCCTTCATGAAATGTCAGTGTTCTGGTAAGATCCTAGTTCCTCTGAAACCATGAAGAATGTATCTACATTGTTCACTTTTACTTATCTGTTTGGAAAAGGCAAAAATAGACCTTCTTAGTACCTGACTATTAATCCTCTGTAAGATGGAAAATAAGAAATAATGTCAAAGTTGACTGTATTTCTTAGTGGGTTCCCAGTGTGGCTGCTGAAAAAGAACCCTGTATCTGAAGTTACTACAAATCCTACATGTTTCATGTTTATATTTTATGGTATTTTAAGTAAAAATGTGTCATCTAAGATTAAAAGCAAACATTGCATTTAGTGACAACTGTTCAAGGTGAATGTTCTGTACGAGTGACTACTTCTTTTTTCCTGTCTGCAACATGATTTTCTGTATGTCTTGGAGAAGTGAAGAAGGAGGCAAACTACAGCTTCATCAAGGGAAGAAGTGTTGCGTAAACCTTAACCACTACTTAAGCAAAATGGCTCCTGCTGCCTCTCCACCAGCTGCTGGAACAATCAGATATGCCCTGCTAAAAATAAATCCTGTGTGACAATTTGATCAATGGCAAAGAGTTTGTGAGCTCCCAGTGACTTATCTCCCCACCCCAGAGCTGAGCACAACCTGGGTGCAGTTTGGGTGGGAACCTCTGACGCAGCACTGGCACTCCTTGTCACCACGTGGGAGTTGTGATGACACATGGACTTTGCCTTGTGTGTCATACCAGAAACCAGATAGGGACAGGAATATCTGGGAGGGGAAAAAAAAAAAAAAAAAAAAAGCACAGTATTGCTGTCATTGACTTAGAGGAAAACATCTCCTCTTTGACGCTTACCAACAAGGTACGGCTGGTTTTATGTTTTCATCTTCCTTCTTATCCAAGCTTTTAGCCACTTTGAGCCATGTTTCCTAGGCCTGGCAATCCAAGAGCAGCTTCTCTAGACCTCATACACCTCCAGGCTCTCTTCTATGCAATTATTTTCCTGTGATACCATCCTTACAACTTCCTGGGTATTCAAAAATTCCCATTTTCTTCTCAAAAATATTTTGCAAAACCATATGCATATGTAAGCATCCCATTGTCCCATATGTTTTTCCTCCTTCTCTCCAGCCTTAAATGCAATACTCTGCCTTTTACTTCTTCTTTCTTTTTTGTCTTTTTCTTTTTTTTTCTTTTTTTTTTTTCTTTCTTTCTTTTTTTTTTTTTTTTCCTTTTTTTCTTACAGCCTGCATTCCCCTTGTGAAACATTCCTCCACAGTCAGGTGAGGTGACCAAAGTCTCTATCAGCTGATTCACTGTGTAGTCAGCTATCCCTTGATGTCCAGACTTGAAATAACAGTTTGCACTCAATATCAGTGAGCTTTTCAAACAGTGGGTTTGCAGTTTGTTTGCTGCTGGAATTCCTGTTCATCTTATTGATAGGTCAGAACAGAGAGCTTTACTTGGCACAGAGCTTGAAGCCTGAAATAGATCAGTTAAACTCTAGTTCTACTGTGCAGACAGAGCTCGCTCTATTGCAGCATTCCTTTTTTGGCAGAAGGGAAAGCTTATCTCTAGCAACCTCACCTGCTGCCCTGAGATGCACACTTCCTTTCTGTTCCTTCACAGTAAGTTGTTCACACACACCAAGTGAAACAGTGGATATGATGAGCCTTGACAGTCTTTCTAATTGGGGAGCACTGGAAAAAGAAGACTTCTTCAGTCCAAAAGGTAGGGCAAACACCTTTAAAACAATGGAAATGGGAGCTTCTATTTTGGTCATGGGAGGCATTTACAGTAGTGGGTCTGGTTGAGACTGCAATCGATCTACAGCACCTCATGCCTTGAGTTTAGATATAACAAATATGTTATCTTAATGCAATAGCATAACATCCAGTAATACCTCAGTTATAAAACTGAAGTACAGTCCCATGTCTGACTCTTCGTAAAATACTACAGCACTGTAACAGATCATATTTATGGTGAATTATTTTTTGTTGGTATATATGTAGGACTGATCGAGACAGTGAATTTATATACAGCTTCCAGAGTCAAAGAGTCAAAGACTAAGACAGAGAAAACCAAAAGCAGATGAATTTTTCGCAAATTTCTTCATCTCTGATGGGCCAAATAACTTGACTGAGTTCCAGGCTGATCCTTCAGTTGACCACATGATAAGGGGAAATGTGTCAGAATATTTTCAAACAGTGCTAGGCACACACATGGCTGACTAAGTCAGTTGTATAGAGTGCCTTTGCAGCTTCTAAGGGGTGATGCAGCTTAACCGAAAATAGGCATGAAAATAAGCCAGCTAAACTATGCTCTTAAACTATTTGAACTATTTCTTTCTTCACTGATCAAAAACTTTTCCCAGAAAACTCCACTGAGCTTAGAAAACAGCAGCTCCATTATATGGATCCCACCCAGGAGCCTCCTCAGAGGGAGAGCATCTCTGCTGCCTGGCAAACCCTTTCTGTTGTTAGAACACTCTAGAGGAAGAATTTTCCTTTTAGGACCTCTTTACTGTCTTTGAGTGATGTAAAAATTCTCTCAGACCTGAGATTTCTTGTAGCTCAGCAATGCATAAACCTCACCTACCTGAGCTCCAGTTCAGAACAATTTAGCATCCACTTGGAAAGCGACCTCTGCTGTCCTTCAGTGCTAAATATTGCTACTGCCTTCTCCCAGATCTTCTCCCACTAGTGCACCCTAAACTACTATGAGGATGAACAGAATTGTTGCTCATAGCAGGATCTGAGGCTTCTCATTTTCCAAGGGTCTGTAAGAGTGAACTGGGCACCCGTTAGTGGCATAGAGGGATCTGGTTTCTTGATGTTACTCCTTTTCCTTTTAAGTAAATAGTGTTCAGTCAGTAACAATGTAACCCCTAATTTTACAACTTGTGTGTTCCTCTGCACCCCAGTCATTGCAGAGAAGTTGGGTTAGATAACCTTCAGAGATCCTTCCCAACTCAAACAATTCTATGAGTTTATGATCCTTTAAAAATGTGAACTGTTTATGTAAAGATACAGCCCAGTACGAGTTGGTGAGAAACACAGCTCAGAAGAGGCAATGACTTTAAAGCAAACCAAGATGTCCAATTGACATCTGCATATGCAGGGGCAAATATTGCTGTGATCCCAGCTCTGATCTGGAAAATGAATAACTGGGTTAACCTGGTGCTCCCCCTTCTGTGTATGACCTGGTGAACAGCTGTGTGGAGATAAAATATCCCTCAACCATGAAGGGCTCTCCAGACCAGTACTCCTGTGACCCAAGTGAGTGTGCTGGTGATTGCAGTGTTGATCAAGGGTGCTTCACTTTCTTCTCATGACCAGATTTCTCTTATTAGCATTGGAAATGTTGTTCCCAGCAGGGAGAGAAAACGAGTTTAAATGAGGGTATGTCTCCACAAACGTTTTCTATTTCGACAAAACAGTTTCATCAGAAAATCTCTGGGCAGCTCAGTACTGGTCTCCTATGCAGGCACTCTGCAGCCTGGTGCCAGCATCATTCACATATCTCTGCTTCAGAAGGCTCAGGTATCTTGAATGTTCTCACTTCTCCTAAAGTAGCAACTCATTGACCAGAAAACAAACCTCATGCAGCACGTCTGCTTCTTATTGACTTTCCTCCCATAGGATGCAGCCTCCTCTTCTCTTATGTTGCCAGTTTTCTTCTAAGCCCTTCATCTGAAAACTCCCTGAAAGACATGTTTTTAAGCTTTCATTGATATTTGGCTCATATTAAAATGAGATAAAGACCATAAGTACGAAAAAACTCACATGCCTAACCCACACATTTCTGTTTTTGTGTTCTCCCCTGCCCAGATCTTTTCATTCACTGCTAGCTTTCTTGGCTGTTAGACATCCTTTTTGCTCATTTACATTCCTCATGAACTAAGCTGTTCTTTTACGTAAGGCTCATGTCAGGGATTTCCTATTTCCCAGGGCCTGGTCAGAATTAGTTTAAGCTAAACACCACTGGGTTTAAAGCATTTTGTTGCTTTCAAAATGAGTTTGTCATGAATTAACATTCTAATCAGTGTCAGTAAGGGTTTCACTATCTATCCTGTAAGTATATTATTAGATCTAACTCTGTTAAGATTTTTTTTTTCCTAAGGAATCAATAATGAATACAGTTTAGAAGATTTGTATTATATAGGCAATGTCCAACATATGAGAGCTGTCACTAATACAAGAAGTTATATCTTCTATCATTAACACTTTCAATATATCTTGAAATTGTCTATGTCATCAAGTACTGATGGCTAGGGAAAAAAAAAAAAAAAAAAAAAAAAGATGCTTTAAAAATAGAGAGAACAGCCTTTGTCAAAGATTAAAATGTTTCAAATACATCTTTTAGAGCATCACCTTATTTTCAAGAGGGATGGAGGAGCTTTTCCTGAGCATTTCTCCTGGAAAAAGACATATATATCTTGTATTCGGGTCTAAACACCAGGAACTTGATCCTGATTTTGTTTACACTCATGTAAATCACAAGTTGTTTATAACACAAGTCATTGCCAGCACAGATTAGAGCTTTTATATCCAACTTTTCTCCATGCCCTTATCTTTACTAGGGGAAAGGAATAAAACTACCAGAAAAATGTGACTCTTCCTCTCTGAATTTTCCCTGCTTCATTCCAGCCATGGATGGAAAGAGTCTCAGACCCAAATGATATGAGACCCAGACAGGTATGCCACTATATTGTATGATTCAAAAGCCAAGATACTTATGTGTTTGAAAATGAGAACTAGTTTATTCTCTTGTTGTCTTATAGACACCAGTTATATAATGCAATGATACAATACATATGGTATAATGATTCTGTACTTTTGTACTTCTAATGACCTTTGTCCTGCCAGTACTATAACTGTGAAGACGCTTAAGATCATCATGAAGTTCCTTAACATCTTAGATGAAAACCCTACATGGGCAAGCAGACCATGTGGTCACCAGTTATGTTTAGAATTAGTACATGGGAAGTACATTAACATCTGTCATGAAATTTTGCTCTAAAAACAAAAATTTGATATTTTATTTTGACAAGTATATTTCTTCTATCCCAGGATAATGTGACACTCAATCTCCACTCTCACTGAGGCATACCTCTGTTTGGCAAAGTAAGTAAACACATACAAAAATTAAAAAACAAATGTAAATAAGCAAGTTTTAGCTTTCAACATTATTTATCCCTTAAGTCTTGTTTGGAATAAAACATCCGTGCTGTGAAGGTTGAATGGGAGCTTCTTTATTTTTCTATGGTAGACAGAGCAGTGCTATCAAAATAATGCTACACAACAAGTGAGCTGTAGGCTTCACATCCCACTAAAACTCAGAGATCCTCTGGGACTGCTCTAACAGATGTGTATAGTCTTTTTACGGTGGAGAGAGGCATTTCCATCAAACCTCACCTGCTCACTGACCTTCAAGATCCTGCTGACATTAAACTCTGCTGGTCTGCAGTGCTCTGTGGACACTGGAGTCTCTTCTGATTCAGATAGCTGCATTGCTTTTTTAGTTTAATCGTCTGATACACAAACCTTTCATTTCTACCCTTGAGTACTGTTTTTTTTACAAAGCATGAGTATGAAAATTCTATCATTTGCAGACTATAAGCATTTGCAGAAAAACTCATATTTTCATTCCCACTCATCTTTGTCCCACAAGTGCTATTCATTTATCCCCTATATACATAAAAAAGCTCTTTTCATTCTTTTTCTTTTTTCTTGTTTCTTTTTTCTTTTTCTTTTTTTCCTGTAGCTGAAAGGACAGGAAAAGAACTGAAGGGTATTACTGAAACCTTTATGGTAACTACCAAATAGCAGAGTTAGTGACTATACCTACTGGCAATGATCCAGATTTGTAACTTGCACATGTGCAATTCACATTCGTACTAAAAACTAATTTCCTACCAAAGCCATTGAAGAAAGATGCTGCAAAGAGTGCAGTCCTCAAAAAAGCTGAGAAGCCCATGCTGAGGGACTGTTGGCCTCTCAAGACTGCAACCATGGCTGAGTGCTGAGCTACGTTCAGAATTTTGGTACCATGCAGCACTAAAATCCAAATGTAAACCACTACCATGAAAATAGTTACTTTTTCTTTAGATGGGACTACCTGCTTCTGAACAGACAAGCACATGCAGATAGAATGTCACAGCAGCAGATAACTCTTGGCTGTTGAATAAAGATGATTCACTTCTTTAATGCTACAAGAAGTGTCCAATGTACTCCTTTACTGAGATAGAAAGAAGAAAGATGCGCACTGGGAGAAACAGTGTGGTTTTGTACCTGTAGAAATTCTGAGAGACCAGCTCAGGCTTTCTGAGAGTCCGACATAAATCCTCACTTGCTCACTGATCCCCTTGACTCATTCTGTGTCAAGCAGCGCAATACCAGATGGGCTGAGCTTCTGCAGTCAGTCTCTGATTGCCACTACCCCTAAAGGTCTGTGCACAGTTGTTCTTGGAGATGACTCTGAAACTTCTCTACAGGGGTAGGGAAGAGAGCCTTTATGGAACAACTGTACCTCAGAGCAAACATCCTGCATGGGCAACTAGAGTGGCAAAGGAGGTCCCTGTTAGCTTTCTGGTTAAAAACTTGGGCAGAATTCCAGAGCAATTAAGTTATAAAGTGTATTCTGTTATCAGAATTGTTATGAGAAATACTCATACCTGAGAAAGTATTTGGTTAAGCCAAAACCAAATCTTGAGCAACCACGTTTATAACCAAGGCACCAACTGCAGAAACTTACAGGAAGTATGAATCAAAATCAACACACACTCCGTAATTTAAAATAATCCATGTGATAGGAAACATCTAAATCAGAGATAGGAATACTAAGAGGAATAAGAGTGAAAATTTCACAGCTAAAAGTGGAACAGGATCATTTTCAGATCATGCCTCCTTTGATCACAATTGCTGTAGTTCTTAGCTGTTAAGATTACAAAAAAAAAAAAAAAAAAAAAAGACAAAAGCTGAAGTCTTCATCAGCATGTGGTTAGGCTTTCTGTCTTCTCTTTGCTAAGCCATCTACCATCTCAAAATGACATATTTCTTCCTTTGTCATGTCTATAGATGAGTTTAGCAAGCACACAGACATTATACACTTCATTAATCCTTGTGATGATTCATGCGCGTGAGGATCATACTCTAATCCAAGTCAGACCACTAAAAATATTTGACCTCCAGATGGCTGTGCCTGTACTGATTGCTGAAGCTAAGAGTAGTTTGGTCACACCATCTTTCTTTTCATATCAGTGTAGTACAGATTAAACATACTCAGGTTACTTTTATGAAGAGTGTATCTGGCAGTATGCTTCCTATGCATCAAAGGAATCCATTAGGCAAGGATACTGACTAGTTGGAGATTGAGTTCAAAGTCCAGCACCATCAAAATTTGCTCTTGAAAGAGTCTTTGGACACTAGAAAGAAGGCACAACCACACAGTGGCAAGCAGTAAAGTTGTCAGAAGATGCTAAATATAGTGAGAGCATCCTCCTGGATATACACTGTAGATCGCATGGGACCATGCTTCAAGCATACCTGAGATCCTCTGGAAGGTGTGCCACTGAAGTACTACAACCAAATACAAATGTTGCAAGAGAAGATTAACCATGAATCTAATGACTAGCCATGTGTTTGAGTTCATCTTCATACTGGATTTTCATAGTCCAGAGCTCTTCATAAGAAGTTGAAGTCATACCCAGGTCTGAATGGCTTCCTCTAAATGCTCTTTTCCCTGCCACACAGAAGTCAGACCTATGTTTGCATGAGTACTGCCATTTAGTTTTATCTGGACTTATCACTACACTGCTCCAAATTTGTTCCATGAGACCCACATAAAATTCTCTATAAAGAAGGTATTTCTTTTCCAGAACTGACATACAGGATTTCAGCCACCTAAAAAGTAAGTCTGTAATTTTAATGTATTTTCATAAGCGGAAGGAGAGCCATCCCAAGTATATGAAACAGGTGAGGTGGCTTATCACTGGTAAGTTTTCCCCTCTTTTCTGACTATTGAGGAAAATTAAAGGATGAGCTCACATTCTGTGCCAGATTTAGGAAGCTAATGCTAAAGGAAGTACATACTATCCTAAGAGTATACCATAAGACAAAGTCTGACGGTTTTACCCAGAGGTAAGATATATAGCTATTTTCCAGCCTGCTGGATTACTTAGAAAATATTTATTCATCCCAGAAAGTCTCTTAATCATATGCATAAAGGATCAGATTCCCACCTGGTGAAAACTGAAGTAACTTCACTGGTTTCAAAGTTGGGCTCAGCAGCAGAAAAAAACGTACTACAGGCCACTAACTCCTCCTGAGGCTATTGAAAAGGAATTCATCAGATCAGAATAAATGTAGGAAGTTTAATATCTTCCACTATGATCTGTCTGATGTATTTCCTCATAAAGCCTGTCAACGATGGCAAAAAAAATATCAGAATCTCAAAGGTCAAAAGCTGTTCTCTGAAACCGCATCTGCACTGCAGTTTCAATAGATGTGCTGTTCAGTGTGGTGGATTCTACTTCACTTCAAGCTTTTAAATTAAATCTGGATACCTTTCTGAAACTATATGCTATAGATCAAAGAAAAGCTTGGGCCTGAAGCAAAAATGAGTGAGTGGGTTTCCATGGGCTGCATTACATTAGTGTTCAGAATGGATGATCTTAATGCTCTCTCCTCACCTAAACATGTGAATCCAGTCTCACTTAGACAGACAGTAATTCACTGCCATAGGTATGCTGATTATGTTGAACTATAACAATGCATCTAATTGAAGAGTCTCACCCTTGAGTTCAGCAAGTCCTCCTGAGATGTGGAAACTAGTCCCTATTTATTGCAGACATCATATTATATCCTTTTTTATAAAAACATGTTTAGTAGCTTGAGATTTGACTTCCTCTGCTTCCATTGCCATATTGGTTAGGTTATTTGAATATAGGTTATTTGAATTTTCAGTCTGAATTAGCACGTGGGTAGTTTACACTTACTCAGTTTATTTCTGTCTTTACTGACAACCCTGTCTTTTAGCTTAAATAGTTGTTTTCTTTCTGTAACATCTCTGTCAAACAAAAGACTGCTTTGCTAAGAAGATACCCCATTCTTCTAGTTTTTCCTCACGAGGTTCATCTGTTCCGCTCCTCAGCTTCACCATGTTTATCTGCTCCTGTTTGAGTTAGCTTTCCTGAACACTGGACCCCTAGTACTGGCTGTATCACACTGGCTGTACATGCTTATGCTGGTAAATAATATGCCGAGTTCATAACCTCAGTTTATCTTAACTATTTAATTTCTGGTTTGTAGCAGAAGTGTTTTTTCTATCCTCAGTCAAGCTAAATGTGCAATATTTTGTTTTGCAAAAATCTTCCCCACTCCAATTCTCTACTTTCTGTAACTTGGTTATTCATATTCTCAACAATCTCTCAAACCTTTGTGTCACCAGTGCTGTCCAGATAGTTACCCTTAATTTTCACACTGAATGTGAAAATATTAACAAATATGATCCCAGCTCTGCTCCTTTGGTACTCCTACTTTCCTCCTCTGCTTGATAACATTTCTATTTTATGTATCTCCTTGCCCATCACGGACCACTTCTATCTATCACCACTGGTTTAAGTGATAACAACTCATGAGGCATCCTGAGCTATCAGTTTCCATTGTCTACAAAAGTAGTTGTCTTATCATGCAGATTTCACTTTCTTCAGAATAAGACCAGTGATTTTCTACATTTTAGATAAAGTACTTATCAGAGAAGCATAAGTCTTAGCATCAAAGAAGGTCTCAGTCTTGAATGAGGGGAAGAATTCCCACTATCATGGGATGAGTTTGGTCTACAGGCAGAGTGTGCAAGCATAATCCACTCATCCCCTAGAAATCAGGTCCCTGTAGAGATAAGAAAGAAGGATTCGGGTGACTAAGAAAATAAAGCTAGGTCTGTGTGAGTTTACTCTCTAGGACAATAAACAAACCATGGATTACTTGTGGGATTCAACTATCCTCAGTGTTGAAAACTGGTGCTTTAAATTATTTTACAGAAACAGAAGATCCCTGAATTTCTACCATTAAGTATTCAGCTTTGCCCAGCAAACTGACTTCCAATCTGTTCCAGTAATGATCTTGCTCTGTAGATGTGAGCAATTACCCAAATCCCACCAAGACTATCTGATCTTCCCAAGTCCTTCACTCACACTTCCTTTTCAGACAGACAGCAAACATTTAACTGCTATAGACCTACTCAGGTCTTAAACAGAAGTCCCAAATACAAAGACCGGTCTCTTCCAGATGCTGGATTTGAACTTCTCTCCTTATGCTGCATATTATCCTGCCTACTCTTTTTCTTCATAGTCCTCTGTATTCTTTTTTCTCTTCTTCCCAAGACAGTGGTTGTCAGATGACTATTCTTCTTCCTGTCTTTTTAGAATCTGACTGTTCTATTCCAAATTCCCCTCTCCCACCTTGTCTCCCTTCCTGTTTTTCATGTCACAGCACAGAAAACTCATGCCTCAATTACTTCTGTGTCATCCAGTTGGCTCTGTTCCTTTACATTTATTTCTTAAATTTCCCTGAGTCAACTTATCTAGAACAGCACTGACATTTTCATGTCCAGTAGACAGTTGCAAATTGTCTTCTGTGAAGCCTGTTCTTCTACACCCACCTGTACTCCTGCAACTGCTGATTCTACAGTCTGCTTATCTCCTTATCTTGAAGTTCTGGAAGGTCATACTTTATGCACATACTATTCTGATCAGAGGTGCTCTGAATGCAATATATGTAGTTCTTCCCCAACTAGTACTGAATCTACAGTTACTTGGATTTCTTCTTCTCCAGCTATAACTGACATCATTGTCCTGTCCTAGTAGGCTCTGCTTTTGAAAACAAAAATAAATTAAGATTTTTCAGACAAAGAAACAAGAGCTATATAAAGTTAACTTTTCACTACTTTCTATTTTTTCCTGCAATAACTTAATTTTGATTACTGGAATGAAACATCTGGCTGAGATCTCTCAGCATCTAACCAGACTTTTGTATCCAACTATTGTGTTCCCAGGCCATGTGTCTCCCAAATTATGACAACATACCAATACAGACATAAAATGTGTTTATGAGTCTTCAACTGCTGTGGAGGATGTGAGATCATTGGGCTGAATACTTAACCACATTAGGCTTGTTTGGGCTCTATTGCAGCTTTCAAGAGAAAACTTCAAGGTAGTTAAACAGCAAACCGTGTGTCCTCTGGGCACAGAGGAATCCTGTCCTTTCACCAAACTGGCACAACTGTTCTGGCATCAGCTCTGCTTATAGAAAGCCTTTGGGAGCATGGCCAAGCAAGAGCAAGTGGACTGCTGAAGCACTGCAGCACTTCATGCTGATGTTTGCAGCCCTGACACTGCTCCAAGCCAGATGCTCTGCTCCAGCATCCGGATTGGGGAGGAGAACAGGAAAACAGAAACAAGGCAGAGAATCAATGACTGAGAAACAACCAGGAACACCAGGGGAAGGATGGATAATGCAGGCTACTTAGGGTAGGAGAAATTAGGGAGGACAGGGGCTAAACATGGGCAATTCTATGGCACTTACTCAGTCAATGAGTCATGGAACAGGAGTTCAGCAGTGGAAACCCTGCTCTGAAACTGCACCCAGCTGTTCCCCTCCCCTCTTCTGTTAAAAAGTAATTTTGCTTGATAACAATTACTATGTGGAACGGTGTAATGGTGGAGTTTTCACTCATATTTACATTAAACATTATCTACAAACACACCTGGGGAGTTGATAAGAATGAGTATGTGATGCTGTGTGTCTTATGGTGACTGGTACTGATTAAGCAAAACATAGGGCATGTACTGTAGCACACACCTTTGTGGGAGAATCAGGAAGGAAAATGAATACAGCGACAAATAAAATACTCTCCAACAAAATTCTCCTTTTTTTCAGCTTGTGCCCTGCTCTTTATTAGGGTGCAACTGATACACGACATTTCAGCAAGTTTTAGTAAGATAATATTGTACCAGAGACTGTAAACTAAACAGGTTTATCACAGCTCTGGCCACCTTCAAAGGCTTTTCACTCAGTTCTTGGAGGCTTTCTGTCTGTGGGTTATCCAGATCTCTGTACTTCTTACTCTTGAAAAACACAAATAACCTCTCCCTGCTGTTGGCGGCAGTATCTGCATTGCTTCGGACATTAGTCCCTGGAAACATCCTGTATTTCTGCAGCTCCAGAGCCCAGCTGAGCCCCACTGAGAAACTTTGTGCCCCTTTTCTGCTTTGGAAGGCTCTTTGTGACTGGGCTGCCTCTGCAGCTCCACACCTTAACCCCTGCTTCTCACTCAGGGCTGCACAGAGACCCCTCCAACCCCACAAACTCCACAAATAATTGATGTAGTAAATGTTTATGTTCAGGAGTGAGGAAAGAAACCTTACAGGTTAAAAACATCCATAAAGGTGTGGTGGAGTATGTTGTTTTCTGTTAAAATGAATTATTGCACAACCACCAGAAACAGCCTTCTCCGTGTTTTGAGAACTTATCACAAGGATTATTTAGCTGGTATTTTCTCTACTTTTATGTCAAAATTATTGTGTCAATTGTAATTAGATGTGCTTAATGACACATAAAAGTAACCCCGAGCAGAAATGGGGGGGAAAAAAAAAACAACGTCAATTTCTTCCTTAACCAAACAACTGTGGTAAGAGGAATTTTATTGAAAACCTCAGCACAGCAAAATCACACACAGAGAGAGGCAGCACTCTACAAAAGGCACAATCATTCATAAAATGTAACACAGAAGGCTGTGGGAAGCAGCTAAGAGAAAGGCCTCTCTATTCCAAAACAAATTTACAGTGTCAGAAATGAAATAAAGATGAGTGGAAGGTAAGAGCAGGCAGAACAGAAAGCATTAATTATGCTGTGCAGGGACAAAAATGTAACAAAAGAAAGGAAATGAGAAGCAGCATTTTGCCAGCAAAGCCATCATATGAACTTTTAGATCGAGTTGTTAATAGAAATTGGCAAGAAAAGGATATTCTGTGCCCATATGTCCAACACAGAGGTGGATGGGGTGACCACTATTTTATCCTCATACAACATTTGTAAATAGAGACAAGAGAGACACATCCAGGGCCAAAACGAGATGAAGAAAAACATATGAGAAACCATAAACTAACTTCTAATGAAAAGTGGAAAATAGCTGAACTCCTTCCACCTTCTCATGTAGTGCTGTAGCTTAGACTCAAATAGCAGGAACAAAAATTGGTAGCTGTCACTGTTTTTGTTGTTCAAATGCCAGCAGCAAATACCTCACGGAATATGTATGTATATATACAACTTGGAGGTGAAATTTTCTCAAAAGCTCAAAATGTTATTTACAAACACAAAAATAAACACAACCAAACACCAGTACAGATCCTGGGCTCTCTGAGATGGCTGGCAATGTGATGGATGCATGCAGCTTGGTAGAAATAATGCCACATTTACTTTTCCAGTTATCTTTATCCAGCTTGAAACTGCAGGGACTGGTGTGCGGTGAGATGGGGCAGGCATCCAGAAGGCTGCCTCATTGAGGGTGTAGGGGTAGCGGCAATAGCAGCAGCAGGGACCCTTCAGAAGGCAATTAGTTCTCCTATCATACACATCTCTGTCCTTAGGAGGAGTCCGGCTGACATCTCTTGAGAGAGGGCTACCCTTCATTCTGGAAGCTTGAAATAAAGAGGGGGAAAGGAAGGTCCTTCACAGTCCTGCATCCCAGCTGATCAGAGATGTTAACTGTTACTGTGTGCAGTTCTCCTACAGTCCATATCTAAAATGCAGGCATAAGGCAGTTTTCAGTGTCACTGTTAACTGGTCAGAGCAAATTAACGTTACAAGTGAAACCAGGCTTGTCAGACTACCAAAACTGTCTTGAGACATTGAACCATTAATGCTGCAAAAGACCTCTAAAAGCAAGTCCAACTGTCAACTCATTACCACTAACCGTATACATCAGTGCCACATCTACTTGGTTCCTGAACATCTGCAGGGACAGTGACTCCAGCACCTCCCTGAGCAGCCTGTTCCAATGCCTCATCATTCCTTCTGAGAAGTTCTTCCTAGTACCCAACCTGAACCTCCCACTGGTGGAGGTTCCACCATTCCTTCTTGTCCTATCACTGTTACCCGGGAGAGGAGGCTGAGCCCTACCTTGATACATCCTCCTTTTAGTTTGTTGTAGAGAGCAATGAGGGCCTGCATGGTATAAAGTTAACTAGATGAGTAGATGAGTGCATTTTGTTTGGAAGTAGCAAAGCTCCTCAGCATCTCTGGGAATGATCATCTACACAGTCTAACTGAGAAGTAGTTGTTTTCTCGCTTCCTTCTCTGTCTGCTTTCTCACTTATCTCAAAGGATGTGCAGCACAGAGCTTTGAGCAGGGCTTCTGGGTCTGTTGGATGTCTTGTGTCTGACTGATAGGCAAAGCTCTTGAAGAGCTTCAGCAGGAGGGGTGTGCAGACAGAAAGACAAGATCAGGGCGGGAAGCCCTCAGGGAGAAAATAGTCTCTGACTTTTGTCAGCTGTTCTCTGTCTTCATGTGTGTGCACTGAGAGCAGATGTTTGGACAGGCTTGCCTGTGTAAGCACTTTAATGCGTAATTTAAATAAATATTAATTACTATTGTAAACAATTATTTTCAGTTATTCCCCAGTGAATGACTCGGATCAGGTCTGCTGTTGGGCAAAAGCCAAGGTCCTGCAGTGACCAAAGAGCTGCGTGGAGGCTGGGGCCTTGCTGCCAGGCAGCAGTGATGCAGGTACTAGACATGGCAAGAGAAAGCCCTACAATGGCACCATCCCACCTGCAGAAGCAGGGACCCTGCAGAAGCTCCTTTGCAAGGAGGAGGAAATCTCTGCACCTCAGCGTGAGGCTGTCTTTTCAACTGGGCATTTTACAGTGCCTGCTTGGCCCTGGTGCATTATATTTCTCAGACCAGTGTAGAGCTGAAGAATAGCTGAGCACTGTCTGAGAACACTAAACTTTTAATCCAGTAATGGACTGGGTGTGAATTTCTCTTTTCACCTTTTTAGTTCATACTGCTTTTGTTGCCACAGCTATTGCTGAGTTTGGATTCTGGTCTTCTATGTCAACCTTTGAAGAGTCACTTTCCAAAAGGATAGAAATCCTGTGAACTCTCAAAACAGATGAAACACCAGGTCTTTTATATGATGAGGCTTTTGTATGACTTATTTTGTATGCTTTAGCCTAGTGCTTTCCTTAATATGACCTTTCTTTGCTTTCTGCTTGCCAGAGTTCATTCGCAAGTTGGTTCCGCAGCATCAGGGAGAGGAAACAACAGCACAGTGCCAGTGGTAGTCCCACTCACTTCCATTCAGTGTAATCCAGGCTTCCAAAGGCTCCTTCCTTTTGAGTGAAACCGATGAAGTTACAAAATCCTTTTATCCACATGATACTTTAGAGAGGAGTTGTTTGATTTTGACAGTGCCTGCAAGGCTGAAGACAGAAGAAGGATTTGATCCTTGAACATCTATTGCTTTCTCTCTGTCCTCCTCGCTTGATTAGGTCTTTAAAAACAAAAGTCAGAACTAATCTGTTCTGCAACAGGTCCTAAAGGCAGTTGTTGAGGGAGGAGATAATACAGTTAAATCTCCTAAGGCAGCTGAAGCCCCCACAGCAAAACTACTGCACAGTGGATTGAATATGAACCTCCTCCCCAGCTCTCTCTTTATTTTCTCCCCAGTTCAGTCTACACTCTCCAGCATCACTGTTTTTCTGGTAAGCTTCTCTTTGCATTCTTTCCCCTACATAATAGGAAGCAGGGTATTTCCCTGCATGTTTCCAGCACCCAGCAGAGTTCCTCACTGTGCTCTTCACCACTGCAAGCAGACCTGTGCTCACAACAGTCCTGGGTGACCACAGACAGGAGCTGGGTTGCTTTGGTGTTCCCCCAAAGCCCAGTCTGAGCTCCCACACCATGCCACCCTGTATGTTGCCCGTTGATGCACTCACCCTTGCTAGTGTGGGCCTGGTAATGCAAGATACAAATGGAAGTTGTTTGGGCTGTTAATTAAGACCAGCTGTGTTAATTTTATCTCCATTCAAAATAAAGCAAAGCAAACATGCAGAGAAAGTGTTTGACAAGGGGAAAGAGAAGAAGGAAATCAATAGGGAAATAAATAATGTTTTTAAAGCTTCTAAGAAGGGTACTAAAATAATGCAGATTAAAGAGCAAACAAAAGCTCTGAACCAAGCTGATGGTGTCCTTTTAAATGAACATGTGTACATTTATACATTCACATATGCCCTACAGGTGCACTTGCCAGCTATCCAACCAGACTTTATAAAGAACACGAGTGATTTTCTCTGCTTTCTCTCCACCCCACCAGACGTTTTTGCTCTAAAAGAACCTAAACACGTTTGGCCTCTTCCTAATTAAAACTGTTAATAATTATTTCAAGTATAGAAAGACTTGCTGCTTTTCTTTTTCTCAGTAAGATGTTCCGTCTCTTACTCTCGTTGCTACAGCCAGCCCCCCTGACTTTTGGATATTGGCATAGTATATTCAGTAGGAAAATAGAATTACTAATATATCTTCAAATAATTTCCTTGGCTTTTAGACTCTGCTTCTCAACACAAATCAGTGAGAATGTTGTTGATACTGCTTGACAGACATAAAACCTGCTGGGAGATGAGTCTTGGAGCAAATCTGAAGTCCAGCTCATCTTGATGTCTCACCACAGAGGACAAATATTCCACCCTTGGAGTGAGAAGCTGATCATTAGTGCTTACTGACCTTCCCTTCTCCAGGGAGGGTGTCATGACCATCAACCTGATTTGACCGGAGGTGGGCTGGGAACTTCAGAAGAGCTGAACAATGGCCTACTGATGGGATTTAAGTCAACCTGGCTAGAAAGTCATTGGTTTTGATAAGAATTATGTGTCCATCCTTCTGACCAAAGCACAGGATTACATCACTGTGAGCATTACGGAAGCCACAGAAAGCTGCTTTAAGAATACCCAGAATTTTGTCATATGTTCATAGTACTTTGATATCAAACCCACAGATGACTGTCATTGTGCATCATCATACTTTGGCATCACTGCACTGAAACTCTCATCTCAACATGCAAAACTCACATGTTCCATTATGTCTGGAATTGATAGTACCCCCCATCAGTATCTTGAGCTTCTGGAGCCACTGCCATTGGATCTGCACTCTTGCAGAAGCATGAAAAACTTTAAATAAAGAAAATAAATATTTTAGAAAGCAAAGCAAGGAAGAACTGCTACAGATGATGCCTATGCCTTTTTCACCTACACGGACATCAAGAGGAGAAGTGGAAAGGGGCAGAAAAAAATTATTTAAGGATCTTCTAGCTCTCTTCCATCTGTAGGTGCCCTCCTTCTAAAAATGAGTCTTTGAAAATGCTCCCAAATTTCTCTTTCTACTTTCTCCATGTAATTCTTATTTTACCATTTCAGTTCTATATCTCTGATAATCAATATTGGCTAAAATGGATTTTTCTGTCCACTTTTCCTGTTTTTTCCACTGCACTTTAGCTCACACTTCCTCCAGTTCATGATTAGAAAAGATTTTAGACACAACTCCCTCTTTCAATCACTGCATGATCCAAGTCTAGCTGCTTCCTCCTACATAATAGCTCACAGACCCAGCCTTTCTCTCAGCAGCCTGCTAAGGCTTATAGCAGGATCCTATCATTTTGCACTTTGTCTGTAATAATCCAGTCTCCATGTTCCAGCCCTCCTGATGCCTTTACTTCCATTCAAAGCACAGATCAGAACCACATTCCTGGCCCATTGCTTTGGCTGCATCACTACGCTCCTTCTGTCCTTTCAGTGGCTTCACATTCCCAAACACAAGCATCTTTGCCTTTGTCAGTTCCACTCCATGATCTGGCAAAGATGACAGCCTTGCTCAGCACATTTGCTTCTTTCTCAGAAGAAAAGAAAGCTACCTCTATGCTTATATCTGCCCATTCCCCTATGCATAAAGAAAAATACTATGGAAAATTTTTAACATCTCCCAATTTGTCTGCAAGCTTCTCTTTCTGTGGACAGACAAATTCTATAATTGCTCTCCTGTACTGGCCAAGCAAATGCAAAGCTGAGATTTTAACACAACTAAGCTGCATTCACTTGATACTTCCTCATCTTTTCATCTGACTCCCACTGTGCACACCCACCATGACTGACAGATAGGAATTGTATCCTCTGCTCATAGAAATGGTATTAGTGACTGCAAGGAATCTTCCTCTGGAACTGTTACTAGAGACTCCCAGATCACTTTATTTTTATAGGAGTAAGAAGCCTGGTCCAAAAAAAATGCCTAACTTTTATTTAGATGCCTAATCTCTTCCTAGAAAAGGAAGATCAGTTAATGGGCAGTGTTATATTAATCCCAAATTGCCTTGTCTTGCCTCTTCATCTACTTTCTCTGTCTCATACCAAGTGATCCATTTTCTCTCCTCATTTCTTCTGGCATCCAGTGAATGGCACTCTTGGATAGTAGTATCCCATAGCCATAGTGTTATTCCTGCTTACACAAGTAAATGGTGGCCAATTCTAACTCAGCTTGTACCTCACAAAGTCTTGCTCCATTGACCCAGTTACAAGTTACAAAAAACTTTTTTATTCCCTATACATAGAGGCTTTCCCATTATGGTTGCTCAGCTGTCAAAACCAAGACCTGCCTTTAAAGTAATGACCTGGTCACAGACTTTAGAATGGCAGAGATTAATTTTACTGAACAAAGGTGTTTATTCCCAGCTATCATTATTATTCTGCCTGCCTAGGTCTTGGGAACCTCTTTAGGTTGTTGGCTTGTTGCACTCTGGTAGGGGTTATGATGCTGGATTGCTCAGGACTTTGAGGCAGGTAGTGGTTATTAATGACAAGACTCATTGTTATATAATTGCAGAATATGGGGAGGCTGTTATACTCAAGTAGCTTTGGCCAGCTCTCCTTCTTTCATAGCAGCCAAATTCTTGTACCTGAATTGTTTTGCTTAATAAACCTGTGGTCTTTCTGACCATTCCTCATCTGCTTCTTCTACTGCTATGAATTCTTGGCAATGAACATAGTGTAACAAGAACTGTGATATGGATTTAAATGACAGAGTATGGCAGAGGTTTTAACTTTATTAACTCTTAGCCACCAAAGTGGAATGATATTATATTTGAATTTTTTTTTTCTTTTGATGTTTCTAGAAATCCTGCTGAAACACTGCTGTCTAAAGTTCAGTCACTCATAAAGCTTAATAGATCATTAAACGTTCTGTTTATTCCAGCTCTGATGGAGCTGTAGGTTACACTGTTTTACATGTTGCTAACTTTTATTCCTTAAGGACCAACAAAACTCAGACTTGAACTAAATCCCATAGTTTAGAGTTTAGTTTTGCCAGTGAACAGCCTAGAAAATTAAATTTTACCCCAAAGAAATCACAACCATTCATGTTTTATTTTATTTCCTGTGTGCAGAAGATGAACCAAAAGTGAGATAGAACTGAATCCTTGCGGGTTTTTAAAGTTTTTTCCCCATCTCTTATAGGAGGTGAGAGTGTTATAAACACTTGAAGTTACACTGTCAGTTTAGCATTACACGTTTCACTAAGCCTTGTACCCTGACAGCTCACATTTATTCCAGCCCCATTCAGGACGAACAAAGTCCCTGAAATATAAAACCTTATAAAACCTTTGAAATTTCAGACTTGCAAGTGTTACATAAATAAACGTGTAAATCACTTTGTAATTCTGTGACTAAAATCCCACAAAAACCTCTTGTGCTTTGCGGGTGCCTTAGACAACCCAACAAAGCATGTCCACAAGGAGGCAAATCTGCTTTAGACAAAGGGATCCATCATAAGACAGCAAACGTAACTGTAATGACTTCTCTTCCACTATGCTGTCGCTATTTGCTTTTTTACTCCGCGTCCATAGACATAAAAACTGCTTGGTTTTTTTCCTGTTCCCCAGTACTGTTCCTGTATACTGGCTTCCATAGACACACAGACCTGCCCCAGGGCAGCGTTTAAGTACAATCTTCAGCTATGAACAGCTTCAGGAAACTTTAGCTTGCTCTTAACTCTAATGAGCTTTTATGATCAGTGCGTTTAAATACTGAAATGCTGGCAGTTCTTCAGATAGTAGCACCAGATAATTTTCTTTGGACTCCCTCCATCTCAGCAGAAGTTTTGCACGGTTGCTATTTTCAGGTGGTCTCTGTGTATAAGAGTGAAAGCTGTCACTGATTTCTCAAGCTAAATTATCTTCATCACCGGTGCACTTCTTTGCTGCTTCAGGTTTCAGTAGTGACTAAAATCACAGAGAAATCTTCAGCTGTTCTGAGGTCAAAAAGATCATCACTGGAATCACTCTAACATTCAGCATGCCCTGCTGATGCTGCTGTTCTCTATAGAAACTTGTTTTAAAAGCCTCATGCTGTAAATTCGCGATTCACTCGCAATCTATAACTCACCAATTTCAAAGGATCTGCTTTCTGTCCAAAAGCTGCATAAATACACTGCGGGGTTTTTTTATATATATATTTTAAAAGGATTACTTTAGAACAAACACTTTGTGTTATGACTGGTAATTAAATCAATAAATCTCTGAAACAATTCACAGCTTTCTGATTTATTAGAGTGGTCAGCGCAACATTTTGTGTTCACATTGTGCTCTTTGAAAATTATATATAGCTATGTTGACAAGTTAATTTTTTCCATGCCATCTCTTTGTCACTTCCTAATGAGCCTGAAGACTGCATCTAGCTCAAATATTTTTCATAATGTACTTTCTGGAGTACTTAGCACTTACATTATGTATCAGATTATATTCCCAGCAATTAATCAGCACTTCAGACCAGAAAGTCCTCTGACACTTGTACACATATTTTCCCAAGATTCACAAGTAATGCATGTAAATAAGCCTACAATATACACACATTCATCAATGAGAGGAAGAGGGGAATATCAACACATTTGGATCTTCAGTTAAGGCAAGCATGCAAAGAGTTGGATGTTTATTCAAAGTCTATCCAGACGTATCTGAATCTCTTGGCTCTGGAAAACAATCGGAAATCTTGCAAGGTCAAACTTTCTCATGAGATTACCTCTAATACCTCCTCAGCTTCAGTCAGGCCAGTAAAAATACCACAAACTACTCTCCTGTCCACTTCTTCTTCCCAACTGAAAATGGAAAAGATGAGAAATGTGAAAATTAAACAATTAATCAAATTTTTTCCGACCCTCAGGAAAAGGCTTGGTTCAGTTCAAGTTTTTTTCAGAAGGTTTCAGGTTTGCTCTTGTTTTATGCAAACTTTTTCACTTAGCTCAAATCTGTACGTGAATTGCACTCATTCTCGTGATCAGAACTATCTCAGTTAGATGTAATGGTCTTAATAACAGGCCCATAGACTTTCAGTCTCTGAGTACAATGTGTACTAGGGGTTCCTATCCTTACATGCAACCACATTCCAACTTTATTTCCACTTCCTGCTATTATGGGGTCCTTTTTCCAACAGCTCTCCTGACAAGTAAAGAAAACATTGCTGTATAAATCTACTTTAGCTGTGCACAAGCCCACTCAAGCCTATGCCTTGCACAAATTATACTGGACTAAGTGGGATTTAGTATGATGCAGAGATATTTTGCAGGAATTTTGAGTATCAATGTATCATGCATGGCTTTTTTCCCCATAGATGATTCCTTGAAACATTATATTCTATAGAGAAGGGACTCTAGCAACAATTTTGCCTTGAACTCTATTCTGTAAAGATGTTCTTCAGAACAAGTGACTTTCTGACTTTCTCATTTACCAGAGCCTAATTTTCATGCAGTTTAGGAGCAGTTTTAGATTATTTATCAAACCATACTTTTAAAAATCAATGCAAACCATTACCTCAGCTGTGCATGAAAGCAAACCGCTTCCTTTGCAATAAATAAAATAAAACAATATGAAACAAAATATGTATTAGTATGCAAATAGTGTTCACTGCCTGTATCTGAAGGAGGTTTTGAATAGCTTCTGATTACAACAGAATACACAGTAACTCCAAATGGAAAGATTCAGAATGGAAATTCTGCTTTATCTTTCTTCATTCTCCCTTGCACTGCTAAGTCAAATGTCAAGAAAACTATTCCAAAATTAAGATTTTTCCAAAATGCTCTGTAACCAAAATAGAATAAACATATCATTGTAGAAGAAAGGAAATTAGAGCCATGAAATTGCACAGATTATATTATTGGGTTGTTTTTCTCTGTAGAGAAGCTCATAAAAAAGGTCTGAAATAAAGGACAAGATAATACAGATGCAAGTACAGATCTGAACTTTGCTTCAGCAGATTTGAGAATGCCAAGTTTTCATTTCCAAAGGTGTTTATATAGCAATTAGCAAAACAGAAGCACTTCTTTATGATTTTAATGCCGTCTCTGTATATTTGCCCACTTTGAACAGGACTCTTAAAGTCTCATGTATTTGTCAGCCACCCCGCTTTGTTCAGAACACACTATATTTATTTTGTCTGGAGTTGGATAATTCTGTTCTTTATAGTCCTCTATGTCTGATTAGACAGAAAAAAAAAGCCACAAAAACAACAACAAAAAAAAAGCAAACAAACAAAAAACGCTCACATACACTCTAGCAAGAAAAGAAATGAAAATGACTTATATCAACAACAAGCCTTCACTTTTCTAAGAGGTCAGTAAAACAAAAGGTGTTTTGGACACTCATGATGAAATTGAAATGACTCATTGTACTGAAGTCATTGGTTGGCATGAGGCAACTAGACTGGGACTGGTCCCAGTTGCATTTTATTTCAGCTCCCAGACTTCAGCTGCCCTGAATTACTCATGGTCAGACAACAGAATAAAGTTGTGGAAAAGAAAATGGAGGGATAAAGTTATTTCAGCAATGAACAGAGATGTCCATCATTAATTTAGAAAGTTATACAGCAATGTTTATTTAACATTTTGAAAGACCTTAACATTTTGCTTAATGGTATGCTTACTTTTTCTTCAGTATTTTTTCTCTGCTCCCAAATTACCATTAAATGAGAATATTCTTTTCATTCTCTGAAGCAGACAATATCCAGTGTGATTTCAATTTAAGTTAGAAAGACCACTGAGAAATCATTGCACACTCTCGTGTTTCCCATGCAAAACAATTTAAGCTCACTCCTTGGTGTTCTAAGCTCAAGGGGTTTGATTTTAGGTATTTTTTATGATGTTTACACTTGTAAAATGTTTACAGTCAGACAGCATGAACTTCCCAGAATCATCTGTTAAATAAAATTATTAGAATGCATCCTAAGTTTAGTAAGAGACAACTAATATTCTAACAGATAATGCTAAGGCGTGCCACACTCGGCACAGATCAGTGTCTTTTCCCATGAGAAACATGCACAGGGCTGTCCTGCTGTGAGGAGGAAGTACATTTGGTAATCACAGTTATGCCAAGTGCTATGCCATGGTACTTATCCTGGAGATCGAGATCAGCTGCACATATAGAGGTCAGGGAGTCAGATGTGATTGTTGGGGATGCAGTGGTCAACACAGCCAAAGATGGAACAGGAGTGAATTGCCATGAATGGTACCTGATCTTGAACAACTGCATTTTTTACTATCAAGGACCAAGATATATCTGTTGGACATGCTGGAAAAGTAATGCCAAGGTCTCTGCATGTCAATTGTTTGAAAAGCAAGCTACATATCTTTCTTCATGTACAAGAAAACAAATTCAGTCATGGTAGATGAATCTTAAACAGTGGAAACAAGATGTCTTGCAGATGAAAAATAAATCTGATAATTGTTTTATGTTTAGTAACATCCTCACAGATGACAATGCAATTACATGAGACAGCAAATAACAGGCTGAATTCCTCATGAGACTGGCATTACCTCTCTGTTATGTTGTTTTAAGCAGTTCTAAAATTCTTCTTCCAATAGTTTGTGTATTACTGAGCCACAACAAAATAATTTTCCATTTTCTTTTCTTTTCTTTTCTTTTCTTTTCTTTTCTTTTCTTTTCTTTTCTTTTCTTTTCTTTTCTTTTCTTTTCTTTTCTTTTCTTTTCTTTTCTTTTCTTTTCTTTTCTTTTCTTTTCTTTTCTTTTCTTTTCTTTTCTTTTCTTTTCTTTTCTTTTCTTTTCTTTTCTTTTTCTTTTTTTTTCTTTTTTTTTCTTTTCCTTTCTTTTCCTTTCTTTTCCTTTCTTTTCCTTTCTTTTCCTTTCTTTTCCTTTCTTTTCTTTTTTCTTCCCTTCCCTTCCCTTCCCTTCCCTTCCCTTCCCTTCCCTTCCCTTCCCTTCCCTTCCCTTCCCTTCCCTTCCCTTCCCTTCCCTTCCCTTCCCTTCCCTTCCCTTCCCTTCCCTTCCCTTCCCTTTCTTTCCTTCTCCTTTCCCTCCCCTTTCCCTCCCTTCCTCTAGTTACAATGATTGGCATTGGTCCTAGTGAAGGATGCTACCAGACAGCATCCTGTCTTTTTTCCCTGGAACTTTGCTTCTTTCCTGTTCCAACAAATCTGCATCATAAAAGTGGGAGGCAACTCTATTAACTATTAATTATTTTAGTCACAAATAATCTCAGCATTTATCAGATACCAAGAATTTAAACATTTGCCAAAATAGATCGACCACAATTCTGTATTTCACACTCTTCTATCCTCAAACCCCAGCCTCAGAAGGTCAGGCTTTCTGGGTCAGGAAAGAGAGTCAGAGTTGGAGACTTAGAACAAAACTTCAGAGCTAGGATTTTTATCTCTGCACCTGTGGTACAGCATGCCTGGTAAACTGGATCCTATATTGGCAGCTTCATGGAGTTGCATTAGGAGCAATGAAGTTTCTGTGATGGGAACAAATTACACAAATAGGAACTGGACTGAAACCAACTACATATTTCATTGGGTAATGTCAATGATAAATTACTAAATTTGGTAACTAGATTTTACAGAAGTATGAATTTTGTATGTGCTGAGAAGATTTAAAGTGAAATGAGATACATTGTGGTAGGAAAGAATTTCACATGGCTGCCACTAGTAAAAATATAGTTTGATTCTGTTGTCTAAGAACAAACATGAAGTTTTCCAGGGTATAAATAGAGTCAGTGGAGTCCTATGTTTATAAAAGGGGGGGGGGAAAAAAAGTGTTATAAGGTTAGTCAATATAAAGTCCATAATTTCACTGTCAATCAAATCAGCTTCTTCTGACTGTGTATCGAATGTATGCAGACTGCTCCAGTTTCAGGCTTATTGGTTTGGGATTTTCCAGTGCTCTGTGCTGCTTGATCAGGAACACATGAGACCATAGAAGTGTCAAAGGATATCATTGGCAATAACCCAGTAGCAAATCTTTCCTCTTTTCTTGCATGGTCCATTTAATTGAACACTCATATCAGTGGCAGATTCATTGCAAAACACATTTTTCATTTTTATGTCCTTTTTATGAAAGCTGTAAGGTTATATGCTTAAAAGACTTTGGCTAAAAAAATCATGTGAAAGCAAATAACATTTGCTTTTCCTAAGCTTAGGGTGAAGAAAGCGATTAGCATTGTGGATATTCCCGAATCTGATGCATTTTTATTAACAGTTCTATTTACAAGCTATTACCAGATGTCTGATGTAAAATGCATTTCTGAAAGATAAAATTCAAAATACCTGCTAGGTTTATGAAATTGGGAGAGTCCAACTATTCTTATAGGGCACACTGGAGAATACTGAAGAAAAAGCTGGCTGGTGAATTGTTTTTCTTAATTTTTCTCTTTTTATGCCAACCTGAGTATTTTGTAAATGCAGTACAGAACCAGGAGCTTTCTGTCCACTAATAAGTTCTTAGAACACCAGAACTATTTGAAGTGGTCCAAGCTGATAAAAAAATCGGGGCCAAACCTGAGTCCTCATTTTTTATGGGAGAAAAGCTCCCACTGATGTCAGTGAGAGTTTTGCCTGACAACAAAATAGAGGAATTGGCCCCAGATAATATCTCCAAAGGGGGCTTCGCTTGCAGCACACAGATGGCTCTTGTGAGCCAGATCTCCAGAATTACATTATTCTTCCCCCACTCCATGGACTTACTGAGAGAGCCAAATCAAGAATAATACCTTTGCTCCAGGAAGTGGGGTTAAAATGTGTGCCACACGTTCTGAAGTGTGTGCACAGATTACAATCATGTCATTGTTCTCAGAAGAAAAGGCCACCATGCTCGCTACAGTAAAAATAAGGAAATTCACAACAGGGTTGTCAATGAAATATAGAGGCATAAAAGTCAGCAATGAAAGGACCTATTGGTAGATCCAAAAAGACTTAGGCCCCTTGTTCAGTTCAGTTCACTTTATCCAGCAACTTCTTCATACAATGTACAGAAACAATTCTCAGAATGTAAAGGACAAGGGTTCAGGAAATTGCCTGCATCTCCCTCTTTCTCTCTGTCCCAGTGGGTCCCTTTTGGCTCCCTTTTTTGCATTTCCTGGGTCAAAATGGACTCAGATCACCTCTCCTTGCTCTCCCCCAGCCAAGGATTAAGGCATTCTAGTGAGAGATCTGAATCTGCCCAAATGTAGGTTCTTCACATGTACAGTCTGCAGGAGAATCCTCTCCCCAAATGGAAAGTGCTGAGCCACTAAGCCACTTGTTTTTGTTAATGCTAAGCCCTACAAGATGCTGCAAACTTTGCCAATGGGAGTAACTTCACTTTTTTATCATTTATGCTTTCTTCTAGAGTTTATTTAATTTGGATGGGTTTTCATCAGGTCTTTGCTGTGCAATGACTGCAGTGTGACAGAGCTAGAACGAAACATGGATTTGGGTCTATGCAATCTTCACAGTGGTGTTTCAGGAAGCGAAATGCAGAGTGTATGTTGTACAGAATGCAGCCTTCTTTGATTAATGAGACTGATGAGTAATTACATATTTTTCTCTCTGATCTTCTTCTGACATCAGCTAGAATATTGTTAGAGCATCTGTGGAAGACTATAGGTCAAACTATGAAAGTAAAGGAGAAGTGAGAACTCATTTTAAAGGTCACTGAGAACCCACCTTGAAATTTGGATGACTTAAATATTTGAATGTGCATCAGAAATAGCTTATCACTGTGAGTCAGAAATGCTGCTAGGAACAGAACCTTAGATATTCAGCCATGTGCCAATGAGCAACATGGGAGCTTCTGCTTTTAGGGCCCCTTAGTCTTCTTCTTAGTGCTCAGGCTGTGTCACTGTGGATTAAAGCAAAGCACTGTACTTATTTCAGCAATTGAATGGACTGCTATAACAGTAACACTAATATCTTCCAGGTCAGGAAGAGGGTCATATAGGCAGTCCAAAGAGTAAACACAACACAGCATCACTGTGAGGCCATTCTTGTAGAGACGTCCACAAAGCTTCTCTGGTGTGTGAGTCCTTCCTTCCAATTTTGTGCCTCCCTTCATCCAAATGGATGAGGGTGTACTCTGCCCTATCATCCAGATCATTAATGAAGAGGCTAAAGTCTTCTTTCTACAGAGTTTACGGAGAGATGCAACTCTTCTCCCCATAACCCTAGAAATGCTTGCTCTTTTCTATACTACAACATGATTCTCAGGATCTATTGATGAATTCTCAACAAGTGGGCAGGTTTAAAATTAGTTCCTAGTTAAGATTAAGTATCTTCTGGGGAGAAAAAAAAACAATTAGTATATAGAGTTACATTTTGAAAACAAATGCAGAAATTTCCCTGACATCGAAATGGTTGTCAGAAGAGCTGACATATTGGTCTCCTAAAGCTGAAGCAATAGCACATGATTTGACTTTGCCAGGCTTCCTTCACAGTGTACTCCTTGTAGGAAAAAAACCTCTTGTCAGCCTTCTGGAGCTGGTGAGCCTATACTGCAGCATGGTTGGGTGACAGCCAGAAAATGATTGTCTTCAGAGGATTGTGGGTAATGCCTTGCTAATTAACTATAATGGTAACCTGGTAATGGTTAATAGTGGGTTCGGCATTGCTTTCCCATCTGTCAGATGTTATCCTTTCAAGGAGAAAAATATTTGTAAGGTGATTTCACTTATGGTTGACAAGGTTTCATAAATCCTTTTCCAAGTTCAGTTTAATTGCCATTCAATATTCTTTTGTTTCTATTAACCCAGGTAAATAAATAGAGTGAACAGGCAATTTTGAAATGTGATCTATGGCATGGTCCCTTATATACTGGCACACATGGAATACTTGCAGATCACAAATCTGTGAGAAACATCTTTGTGTCTTCCAACAAAATGTCATCAAACCTCTGAAGGAATCTGTATTTATACTTTCCATGGCGCACTATGGCTTCACATTAGGAGCAGGCAAAATCTAAAGCAGCAGTCTCAAAACGGAGGGAGTGGGAAGAGGAAGACTTAGAGAGTCCTCCTCTTTCCAAGTACTACCATCACAATATATTTAAATTAATATATTGTATGATGAAAGTGATTCTCTTCCCTCTACCCCCCCTCCCCAAAATCATTCTCTTTTCTATGGAAGCACTATATATGTTATTTATTATAAAATGATTTTCTATTCTTCTGGTTTACTACCTAATACCCCATAACCCTGCTAATGAAATACATACTTCACAATTCACTTTCTCTGACGAAAATCCCTTCTAGCTATCTGTGTTGTCCAGTGCTGGGCTGTGCTCTGATCTGTCCATTTAACATGTTTATAGAGGAGTTGGATGAGCAAAAAGGCAGCAATGCTTGCAGATCATACAAAATAAGTCACAGTGACCATAACAAAGATGAATGAAAAGAATTACAGAAGAATTTCAGATTATCCAAGGGCTAAGAGAGGAAGTATATTTTGAAGTTTAGTATTGACAAGTGTAAAACAATTCACATAGGAGAAAGAGCCTTATAATTCATTCGTTGATTAGTTCTCAGTGTTAAAGAAATCAGTTCTGGAGTGACAGTGAGTAGCTACCTACAAAAGCAGAGTAATGCTCAGTAATGGTCAAAAAGACTGTTATGCTAGAATGCTAGAGAAATTTTTTAAGAATGAAATATATCAATATGTGTTCAGTGCAACATGTGGTTCTGGTTCCTGGAATGTATCATATGAAATAAAGAAATTAGAGAGAAAATTATAAGAATGGTTAGATAGCAGCAGTTTCCATGCATGGGCAGATCAGGAACAGTAGGGCATTCTAAATCCACAACAGAATCCCAGAGCTTCAGAGGAAAGTATTGTGGGGAGGTTTAGTGGAGTACAATGAGTTACTGGTCCAGAGAAAAGCACATCACTGATAGCGACAATAAGCAGTGATCCACAAAGAGACCTCTTTCTCATGGTGACTGTAATCTACTGAATGTCAGAGACTGGGAGAGTATAATGGGGAAAGATAACAATACTTGCCTTGTTCTTGCATTTTTCTTAAAGTATGTTCTCAGGCATCAGTCGTTGGTGATGGTCCGAACTAATGTGGTAGTTTATCTACTCTCAGGATCTCCTAAGAAGAAAATCTATTCATCTCCCTTAGGATGAGGGTTTCTACAGTGCAGTAAACTGTCTCTGAAGTTGTCACCAGAGGTTCTCATTATGTAGAGAATTAGGCATTTTTACAACATGATTCACCCAAACTAGTTTAGACACCTACTTCGGAATGAGGTGAGTCACACTCCACAAACATTTGTTTCTTTCCATTGACTACAAAGGGCATCAAGAGTGATTATTTTTATTGTAGATGTTTTTATTTAGTCAGAGGAATTTCATCCACTATATTCATTATTTTTCTCTACTACAAGTGAAATAAAAATGGTTGGGAATACAGCAGAACAGCAGCAAGGCCAAAGAGAACAGCAGACATACATTCACAATGAGTACCCAAAATATATCTTGTAGTATGATTTCCAGGGATTGGAAGTGAAGCAGATGGGCTCCTGTGGCAAATCAAATCTAAATATGGAAGAATTCCAAAAGATAATCTGTTACTACTGCCTCTACTACGCAATGGAGAATTTTTTGTTGCCCTCCTGGTCAGAATATCTGTGGTACAATGAAACAGTTCCCAGCTATCATGAAAAGCATGAGAGAAATTCATTTTGATGGAGGTCACCTGATAGCACCTGTTACAAGTTTTACTGGGTTTTATTCGCATGTTAAATGTAAAATGCAGTGATGATGGAAGAGTGTCTTGCTATCAGTATATGCAGTAGATCTCCCAGGATTTCTATTTCCCACAGTAACTAGAGATAACGTTACCTGCAAGTACATTGCCAACATACAGGCTCTAGCTAAATTTTACAATACAAACAAATAATCCCAAATGGAAGCCTAACCTCTGTTTTAACCTAAACTTTCTACTTAAAATCACTGGGGCTCTGCTTAAAACTGTGACAATAAGGTCAGGTTCACAGAATTTCCACTTTCATTGGAGGTTAATATTTCTCTCCTGCCTGAGTTAAAGACAAACAGGGCGTCACTCTCTTTAGGTTTAAAAGAGAGTAGGTTTAGATTAGATGTTATAAATAAATTCTTTACTATGAAGGTTGTAAGGCACTTGAACAGGCTGCCTGGAGAAGATGTGAATGCCCCATGTGTTTGAGGCTGGGCTGGATGGAGCTCTGACAGTCTGGTCTAGAGGGAGGTGCCCTTACTGATCGCAAGGCAATGGAATTAGATGATAATTCAGATCCTTTCCAACTCAAGATATTCTATAATCATATGTTCTATTTATTAAATTTCAGTTCATGTTCTATTGTCTTAAAAAGTTGAAAACTAAGTATTTTTTATATGCTCTTGCAAGGTTTTTGGCCTTCTGGAATCACACTCTGGAATTCTCCACCCTTTTGTTTGGGTGGGAGACCAAAGTGGAACTACCTTTGGCATCCCTGAAGCTTTGGCAATCTGTTTAGGCTAAATAGATCAACAGGGTGGAGATAGCCCAATGTCCAAAGAGGTCAGTGACACTAAAATGGAGAGAGGTGGGGAAAGATTTTGTCTGTTGCTGACAAAAAACAAACCTTCAAAGGAGGAATTAGTAATGATAAGGAGTGTGTTCTGGACTATTGTGTTGGCTGCTCCACCAGTGGCAGGGAGTCTGAGGCAAATGCAGAAGAGATGTGGCCGAGCCTTGTAGACATGTATGATGTGACTCCAATGTTTATGGAAAGAGTACCGCAGCCAGACATTTGGAATTTGGTGAGCATACTCAGCTGCAAATAGCAGTTCTTTCAACTGGAAAATAGGTTTCATACTAGACATTCTGGACCTTAACTTTCTCCCTAGGCTTCTCTGTGCTCTGTCTTTCTAATTCAGATCTTCTTCCACTACTTAAACTTTGTAAAACACATGCCTCAAATGCTTTCAAGATAGGAAAACTAAGAAACTGCCAGATGCAGTAGGAAGCACACCAGATAACTTATTTCATTCTCTGTCTATAACATGCTTCTTAAGTTAATGTTATTAGAAAAATGTATTTTTATGCAAATTACAGTTCCAGTACTTACATAATACAAGGTAATGATGACTCACTTGAGGATAAATTGCATCAGATATTCTTGGTCATTCATCCCAAATTCCTTCTCATTTCTTTTATAGCTTTAATGAATAGAATGAGGACTGTAAGGTCCTTCTCCAAGTTTATTCTAATCTAATCATGTCATATCAGAAATATCACAAAAATTCTTTGTTCATCAAGCCCACAGTCTTTGTTCATCAAGCATCAGATGTGGCTACATGGTGTTTAATTTGCATTTAGTTATTTAAAAACTACAACATTCATATATTCAAGTAGCAAATATCTTTTATTAACAAGGCAGACACATCACAGATGCCTATCTAAATATAAAGTATTCATTTGAGAACACATTCACAGTTAAAAAGAAGTCTTATGGAAGAGGTGGTTTGCTTAAAAACGTGACAAGGTGGGATATTAATAGGGATTATGGAAAGACCACAGTGACTATGGAAAAGAGAAACTGACATTCCTGCTACTTTTATATACTTTCAAGGTCATCCAACATAACCATTTCCTTTTTTATTTTAAAGTCTCTAGTGCTTTCTGTCTAGAATCCTGCTGAGCTTATAGAATATGAGACTAACTTTGTTCATCCAACTTGGTTCATTAATAATTTCAGCACTGAAACATAAAATAAAAATGTTAAAAATAAATTGTACTGGCTGCACATCTATATAAATGGATTTATATTTTAAACCTAGCAGTATAGCTTGCATACCCCTAAATTATGTCAGAATTTCTGTCCCATAAACAGCTGTCTGAGTATCTTCATCTCAAAGACCCAATTCAGTGAACAGATTGGTTAACCTACCAATATACGAGCACATACCAGTTTTGTGTACCAGTTACATTTGCACTAAAAGTTAGATTTTCCATTCTATCTGGTCTGTATTTTAGATAGTGGAGAGAAAGGCTGAAAATAAAACCCTAACACACCAACAAAGCTGAACAATCAAACCATTGTTTTCACCTCCTTAATCCCAAGAAAGCAGTATTTAGAAACAGATCTTTTTATTTTCCAACTGAATGAAGAGTCTCAGTGTCACCAGTGTCAGGCTGCTCCATTGACCCCCACCCCACTCACTGTCCACATGTGACAAATGAGTTCAGTTTATTTCATGGATGGAAATTTGACCAATGCACAAGACACGTCCATACCTTCATGATCTTTCAGGAGGCATGCAGGTAAAAAACTTGTTGCGAGAAAATCTGATGGTCATTTTAAATTCACTGGTTATTTACATTCACAGATTGTGACTAGTTATAAGTTCTCTGGTTATTTTAAATTTCTTTTATATCAGATAGCAGTCAGAAGGATCTAACTCAAACCAGTTCTAGGTGAGGCGTGCCACACATTTGAAGAAGTTGACCTGGATATATATTGCAGTACAAAGACCTCTCTTTTCTTTCTTACAATTTTATTCAGTCTTATAAAAGTAATTATGCATTTGAAGGCTTGGTCAACAGTTCTATGTATAAATGCTGGTTTTCTGAGGTTTAAAGATCAACCAGAAGAATTATCCCCTTCAAGTATGGCGCTTGTTTGGCATAACTGAATGTTAGGAAGAGAATACTTTTTATTTACTTCCAAGTTAATAATATTTGCAAGTAACTAAACCATAACAGTTTTTTTTAAAATGAAAGGTCTATGAACTCAGTCTTGATACAGTCAAAAAGAGCTTCATCTTAGAAACAAAATATAGCAGTTGGTTAATCCAAATGTGTACTATAATAATAGGCCACAACTCTTAAAAGCTGGTTGGATATTTGCCTCACTGATGGCTGAAAGAACATTTTGAAAAGCAGAGCAAAGTCAGGGTGGAAGATATGAGGAGAGACAGAGACATGCTCAAGTGCTCATTAAAATTACCAGCTGATCTCAGATTTTGTCTATTAAAAAACTCATTAGCATGATCTAGTCAATCTTTGCAGTTTCTTGTGATTAGATTTTTCTTTAATAGTACAGTTCAGGGGATGTGCCTGGCATCAGCAGTAATGAACAGACACAGCTCTTGCTTTTAATCACATACAAGGCAGAGATGATATGTCACGTTGCTCAGCAGGAGAGATGCCTGCTGCCAGCCACAGGATCTGACATAGGGTTTCAGATAGTGTGTCTGTTTCACAGTCTTCCACAGCAACACTGGAAAAGAGTTAATTTCCAGAGTGGAAGAGAAAGAGAAAAACATTGCCTTGGTGAAGATGCAAGACAAATGAGCATTCGAAAGATCTGCAAACAAATACAGAGTCTAAGTTCTTCAATTGGGAGCATCCAGACCAATTTGGCTATTAGAGCAATGACCAATTGCCCTGAAGTTCTTAAAATGTGTTTACAGTTGTTTACCCAGTGAAACTATTCTTGATCTTCCATTCTAGTTATTGTAATAAAAAATGAGCATATGTTAAACATGATGTTACTGACAGCTTATGTATCATTTTACATACTTGGCATAGTGTCAGCCTGTTTCAAATACTGAGGTCCTTAAGAAAGACCATGAAGTCACTGAGGAAATTACAGACAGACAGTGCATTACAGAAAACAAAATACTTAGCAAATATCATTTTCTTAGGGTACCAAGACCTGTATCAATACTATCATGGGTTCTTTAACAGTTTAAGCATTACACGATAATTATGTTTTTTCCTTGCTATAGGAAGATGCACCTAAAAATAGGAAGAGAATGGTCAGGGTGGGACTACCACCTTTGGAATACACCAGGAGCCGCAGGCAGTCCCTGTTCAAGCCAAGCAGTGGCTTTCTGGCAGGCACTGACACATGCACTGTCAGTGACAGTGCTATCAACCCCTTAGCCATCTTTTGGTGATAGTAAGGGAAGGCAATAGGGTTTGTCCAGGCAGACCCAATAAACCCAGTGAGAATGGGCTGACAGTGACATGGTCACCATGAAGCCTAAGGTACAATCTGAGCCTACCCTGGGCTCCTGGGCATGCAGGTAGGATGATGTCCTGGCCAAGCTGCTTGGGGCACACACTGCTATTTGATCTGAACACATTGTGATCTGAAACAGCACATTTCCTTTCAGTCTTCTCCTAGAGAATTTATTTTAAAATCTGTCACAATTTTGTCTCTGATCCTGCATGAAACAAGCTGTTCTCTGTATCACTGCAACATACATTTCCAAATACAGGTGAATGTAACTGTCCGGTGAGCACCAAGGATGTCTTCCCTGTCCCAGAATAGTACCTCACCTGACCCATCATACCGGCACTTATGTCTTCTTAAACTTCTGCATTGTCATAGAATCATAGAATGGTTTGGGTTGGAAGGGACCCTTAAGATCAGTTATTTCCACCTCCCCCCTGCTATAGGCAGGAACACCTCCCCGTAGACGAGGTTGCTCCATGTCCTTCTTGTACTGGGGGCTTCAGAACTGGATGCAGTACTCCAGGTGGAGTCCTAAAGAGCAGAGTAGAGGGGCAGAACCACCTCCCTTGACCTGATGCTCACGCTGCTCTTGATGAAAACTAGGATACGGTTGGCCTTATTATTATATGGCGGTCCTATGATCAGACAGTCTTTCTGCATCTGCTCAGCCATAGTTTGGCACATATACATCTTTCAATGACTCTGTTGTCTCCAGCTACTGAATTCCTAGTTTATAGAATTCATCCATTTTCATCTAGCAGAATAAGTCCAAAGTAATCCTATACAACCTGTACAATATTCCGATCCTGACGGTTATTGGCAATACCTTTCAATTCTATGGCATCATGAATCTTCATGATCAACTTCCAGTCTTTGTACCAATTTCAAGTACTAAATAAAATCTGTCCCTAAGCACTGTTCTCAGCATTATGTGCTGCTGGGGGCTGCCTAGCACATTTTTAAATACCTTAGAAATATCAACATTTGCTCTGTGAATGCATCAGGGCATGTCTGGTAAAATTATTTCAACATAAATGTTGAGGGATCACACTCAATATATAAATTCGATCTTCAAAATTCTTTCGCAGAATAACATCTCTGTCATTTCTTACCCAGCTTGAATATTTTTACCTAAATCTACTCTCTTCTAGTCATACTACATTTTCGTATTGTTTTACAGCACTTAGAATCTAAACATTCATTTATCTTTCTTTCCCCTTCAACAAACATTTCTCTGTGCATTTGACTCCACTATTCCTCTCTTATTCTCCATAATAAATAAAGTTGTGTAATGCACCATTTGTTCATATTCCTTCACTTTCTTTTTGAGGCTCTTTAGCTGACATATTCCAATTTTTACCCATTTTGTTTCTTCCTGACTTCATTCAATTTCCTAGCAAGATTATGTGATTAAGATTAATTCTTCTAACTTTTTTAATGTATCACCCACTTGACTGTGAGTCTTTTCAATATTAATACTTTTTTAAAATATTCTTTTCTTTTACAATAACTTTCAATACCTCAACTGCAGTTTTGCAACTCTTTCCCAAATCTCACTGTTGCTGTGGAACTAAAACCAAAATCAGAGATCATGAGCGTCTCTCAATCTTCTCTCTGCAAATATTTGTTTAAAAGTCTGTTTGTGAATTTACAGTTTAGTTCCAAAAACTAGAACCTATAGAACTTGAGAGCAGCTCAATACTTCATGTTATCATAAACTCTTCTTATTTCACTAGAAAAGACAGCAGTTCTACTGATGTCCTCTGCTTTACTTCTATAAGCTATGATAGAATTATAGCTGGGATAGTGGCAACATAACAGTGCTGTTTTTGTTTTTCTCACCATCAAGACTTTTTGCCAATTTATCTCTACTTCTTTCTGGCTTAGAGCTTAAGAAACAACACGTCTTCTAGACCTCTGAGCCTGTCCTGGTGACAAGTCTATTGATTCTTCTCAGTGAAGAATGCCAGTCACTTAAAACAGTTTATTTTCCATGAAGGTTGTTCTTCATCTTTTTTGAAACTTGTTTTGTCTCCTCCATGTTTCTTTTTCAAGTCATGACTATTGTCTATTGTCTACTTCTGGCTCTAAACTACATCTATTCTTATACCTTATTTTCTCATACCAGCACTGTCTTCCTCCCTTCTTCTTCCTTCTGTTTTCTCTCAAGTGACGTCCCTCCCACTTCTCTTCTGCATCTTCTTCAACTCTTTTTATATATTGATCTATCCTATTAATTAGCACAGAGAGAATCAAGAGTGGTCTGCGTAAGTGTATAAATAATGGTTTTCAAAAACTGTTTTTCATTTTTTTCTTGTCCTAGTGAAGCAAAAGTTATAATGACTTGGGGAGAAATCATAACTGTGATTTGTTAGTTTTTGTTGGCATCACACCCAAGCAGCACAACATTTTTTCTCACCTGCTCTGTAGAATAGCTAGCATCACAGAACCACAGAATTTTAGAGCTGGAAGGGACCTCTAGAGATCCCTCGGTCCAACTAACTGCTAAAGCAGGTTCCCTACAGTAGGTTACACAGGAATGTGTCCACTGGGGTTTTGAATACCTCCGGAGAAGAAAACTCTGCAGCCTCGCTGGGCAACCTTCCCCAGTGCTGTCACATTAAAAGAAGCTTTTCCTCATGTTCATATGGAAATTTCTGTGTTCCAGCTGGTGTACATTGCCCCTTTGTTCTGTCATCAGGCACCACTGAAAAGAGCCTGGCCCCACCCACTTGACTGTTGACTTTTATATATTTGCAAGAATTGATAAGATGTTCCCTCAGTTTTCCTTTCTCAAGGCTGAGAGGTCCCAGGTTTCTCACCCTTTCCTAATAAGAGAGATGCTCCAGGGCCCTAACCATATTTGTCACTCTCCACTGAACCCTCTCTAGAAGTTCCCTGTCATTCTTGATCTGAGGAGCCCAAAACTGGACACTGCTCCAGTTTTGCCCTCACCAGTGCAGAGTAGAGGAGGAGGATCTTGACCTGCTGGCCACGCTCTTTTTAATGCATCCCAGGATACCACAGGCCTTCTTGGCCACAAGGGCTGTTATGTACCAGGACACTTAGGTCTTTCTTAGTGGTCTGCTAATTAATAATAATCTGCTAAGAAATAGGTACTAAGTCAATACTCAGAGAAGTCTGGGACACTCTACTGCTGATACTGAGAGATGAGTACCTATGTTGAACCAAGAGAAATCAAGAAAGGTCTGCATAAGTAAGTGTGAGAATCAATCATCTTTGTCATTTCTCTTCCTTAGCTCAGAGGAGACATTGACTCCTGACTTCTACTGTGAGCAGAAAACTCCAGTCTAAAGTTTATATTCTAGTAGAATGAGCCACAGACACTTAAAATAATAATAATAATAAAAAAAAAATTAGTAAAGTGTCTTTGTCTTTTTTGCTTTCAAGCCTTTTATGCCTTTTTCTTTTAACACACCCAGAATCTCCTCTTTTCAAATTTTGAGAAATTAATATACAATGCTACTTAACAAGGAAGGCATGAAGATTTTTTTCTTCTCTCAAAAGGAGCTGGTTTTGAATATAGCACAATAATAATAATGCGTCCATCAGCCTGCTGTGTGACTAAAATAACTGCATCCTTATAACTCTTGTCATAGGAACTGACATAGGAACTGAGCAGATAGCTTTCTAAAAAGAGTGAAAGAATGAAACTTCCTTGTTCGTTAGAGAAATTGGCACTATTTAAATCCTTGTGTTGATTTATCATAAGCATCATAAGCAGATGAAACTGCTTATAACAGTAATGATCATGGAAAATGAATTCATTGCAAAATTGAATGTGCAGGTCTCCTATTAAAAATAAGTGAGATTAATCATAACAAGGGGCTTGTGTAAATCAGGAACTGGTTGCTCACATATTAACACAGTCTTACTGCGTAAATATGCAAACAGCTACACTGATTAGCAGGAAGTAGGGACCCAGACCCAGAATTTAAATAGAGGGACTGTGGGAGGTTGTGTGTAATCTGAAATGACTTAACATTTTCTGTCATTTAATGAATTCGGATAATTATGGAATTGGGGAAAGTATCTGTCTATTTTGTATGAAAAGACAATTACATCAAGAAGACAAACTTGGAGCCCCATGCTGAGTAATAAACCACCCATACAGTTTCCATTTTTGACTGCTTGCTTTTGGGGGATGTGTGAAATAAGCTGCAGATGACAGCGAACTGCACAGACTTTGGTAGCTTCTTTCCAATGAATACATTTTCCTGGACACTCACTGCTCTGAATTCTTACAGTGTGAAAATAAAAAGAAACAGTTGTGCAGTTTCACTGAGGTTTCGTTTGAAAGAACTGCATGATGGATTCATTACTGAGATGGCAAGTACAGCTCAATTTAGTCAATATGGAATTTTCTTTTTCCATTCTCGAGATATAACAGGATACAACAGGCAGAGAAATAGGCACTTAGTCACTGGTTTTTTACAAATCTTTTTAATTCTCTTATTGCCCAATCTTGCAGTTGTGAACATGCCAAAATTTCTGTTGCCATAATTCCTGTAAGAGCAGGCATGTGAAATATAATGAAACATGGAACTTGTGAAATATAATGAAACATGGAACTTGTGAAATATAATGAAAATGACCTTTAGCTGCCTTCCACGGGGTTGCCATCTATGAAACTAGAAATCAAGAAAAACAGTAACAAAAATAATGTGAAATTTGTTTAAAGACACTATCTAGTGTCTCCATGTGTTAATGATTGGTCTGATTCACAGCACCATTGCATCATTTTATTTTCCAAAACAGTTACCACAGCACAGAAATTGCCACTAGCAGAATAGGCTTTCCTATATACAACCCTTGCTTTAAGGAACTAAATTCTGAGTACTTTTCTGAATGGTTCTCAGCATTCAAGTCTAAGCTCCCCACAAAACATAGAATGTTTAGAAGCAAGAGGCTTCTGCCTGGATTCGGAGCCTTGGAGTTATCTTTTTAATGACTGAAAATTTCATCTATACAGTCTGGTCCATGCACCTGTGCCCTAAGAGTGGATAACTGCCTCATCTTTCCCCTGCTGTGAAGGAATGCCATATTTTTCCCCATGGATCTTTTTCTTTATGTTGCTCTATGAGATGTTTATGGATGTCCAGAATGTCCTCTAACCTTATACCTTCCCCCAGGAAAATTTCCCTACCTTTATATTCCAGAGTCATGGTTTTTCATTCACATCTCTCTTCAGTGCTAAGACTACACAGGTTATGTCTTGCAATAGCCTTATTTATGTGAACATACATTTGGATGAACTCCAAGTACTCTTATGCAATAAGACACACTGATGATGAGTAACAGGATGAAAGAGAAATACAAGAACTTACAAAAGGAATGTAAAATTACTATTGAGAAACTTTCTATTGGTCATCCTGGTCATTTTCAAATACAGCAGAAACAGGTCCAAAGCCAACTATATACAAAATAAAGCTACTTTCTCCAAGTGAAACCAGGGTCCAAAACTGAACACAGTACTCGAGGTGCAGCCTCACCAGAGCTGAATGCAGAGGGACGGTCACGTCCCTGCTCCTACTGTCTACACTATTCCTGTTACAAGCCAGAATGCCATTGGCCTTGTTGGCCATCTTGGCACACTGCTGGCTTATGTTCAGCCAGCTGTTGACTTGCACCTCCAGATCCAGATTTTTGCCATGCAATTTTCCAACCAGTCTGCCCCAGGTCTGTAGCATTAAATGGGGTTGTTAAGACCAAAGATCAGTACGCAGCACATGGCCTGGCTGAACACCGTAAAATTGGCCTTATCCTATTCCTCAAGAAATAGGGTAAAGAAAACTCACACACAAAAAAGATCTTTTCTCTGGTTCTCCTTGATGGCCCCCTGTCTTTGCTGTCCTGGGAACTGTCCTTGTGAACTATCTTTATGTTAGTACACTTCATAGACAATTAAAGTCTGCACATTAAAAACTGTATAAACACCACTTTTAATATTTATGATAATGACTACTAAACCTTGAAAGACTTGCAAGGATTTCATCGGGCTTGCAGAAGTATTGATCCATTTTCTAAATCAAAGGCTCTTTTCATCTTCTCCTATACTTTTCAGAGCATTATTTTTCCTGAGAGTAAGTTGTTCTATGTTTGATTTTAAAGACCCATGATGTATGTAAGTGTTCAGATATGTTTTGCACACTCCAAATACATTCTGAAAAAACTTGGCTGCAGCTTTTTCTTCTCAATCTCTTGCCTTCATACATTTTTTATTAGTGTTGTAATCTAAATATAAAATGAGTATACCATTCACCTAGGCTAATCAGATCTGACTACATCTAAATGATATTTGGGATTTTGCCCTGCATGAGGACACTGACTGCCTCCCTGAGGATATAATTTTACTGTTGAGGTTTATGATCAGGAAGACTAATCAGTCTTGTGATGCATTCTTCAGTATTTCATTATTATAAGATTAATTAATTTATTTTTTTCTAACTGATGAAAGAAACTGGAAGTACAGCTCAATGTTTTGTAAACGTGTGATGGATAATTTCAAGTATTTGCTTTTCCTCATTTTACTTCAGGGACTAAAATTGTGTCCTAAGCAAAGACAGAAGAAAAGCATAAGTTATTTTATGAAGTGAATAAACAGTTTTATTGACTGTGTGATGCCAGTGAGGGGAGTGCACAAATCCACAGTAATTCATGATGGTAGCATGGAAAAAAATCACAATACATAATGTGTTGTGGTCACTTGCCTCACTCCTTCCTCAGGTGACCTACACTGAGAAATATCTGAGGAATCAAATTCCTTTCAAGATCCGCACAAATTTGTTCCGCATGAATGTGTGGAAGAATTTCTTTACAGTGAGGGTGACGGAGCACTGCAACAGGCTGCCCAGGGGAGTGGTGGAGTCTCCTCTGGAGATATTCAAGACCCGACTGGACGCCTACCTGTGTGATGTGGTGTAGGGAGCCTGCTTTGGCAGGGGGGTTGGACTCGATGATCTCTAGAGGTCCCTTCCAACCCCTACAATAATGTGATTCTGTGATTCTGTGATCCTTGAAGTACACACAGCACTCTTAGACAGTTTCTGATAGAGTAAGAAAAACGTCTGTAGTTTGTTTTCATGTTCTGTAGACTCTAGAAAAGGAAAAGAGAATTATACTGTGAGTTGATCTTATTTTTCTTTGTTACTCAAAAGTCAGTGTTGTCGTCATCCATCCTGACCAATGAAAAATATACCTACGCAGAATCTATTGCACAAGGTCCTGTGAGTAAAGGGCCTGAATTAACAGCACACTTTCACATCCTAGGATTTTTATTTATTTTAAGAGCAGAAAGAGTTCAGGGCAGATAATCCTTTAGCTCGCCCTTAATTTTAACCGAAGATCTGTTATCACTGCTTAGCACAGTACATAGCTATGCTCTGAAGCCTCGTATTGGACTGGTTCCTAACAGTGATATGGTTTAAATGTTTGAAGCTGAGTCTGTTTACGCACTTCGCAGAATCACAGTTCCTTATCTTTTGGGAAAATAAAATATTACTTCAGTACACCACCTGAAGCATCACTGGCAAAGAAAAATAAGAAATATAGCTTATGTGAAAAGAGCAGTACGTGCTGAGGGAACGATGTGTTCAGAAGGGCTGAAAGATTATTATTAATTCACTCACATTTCCTTTGCAAGTCAGTCTTCACCAATGTGAGCATGGCTGTGGACCGCAGAGCAGAAAGACAGTCTCTCATCCAAAAAACTTACTCCAAAAGAATGATAAAAAGTTAGAGATGACAAAAATCCAGACAGTGTTTCAGAGTTGATAAAAGTGAAACCTCTGTCTGCTCAGCAGTTAAGCATCCTGTCCACTTTTCACAGACATCAGCAAGAGCAAGCTTTGAAGAAATATGTGAAAGATAAAAAATAGACTGTTTTTTAATTTTTACAAGGGATCCCTTCCCAGTTGTATGGAGCAACTTCACCTGACAAATATTCATTAAAAAACATTAACAACTGTAAAAGCACATTGCAGTCAAATTTTGTTGGATGACCACCAAAGACTGCAGCTCCCTTCCATGGTTAACATAAAATGTTGATAGGTAGCGCTACACAAGACTTTAATAAATTCTTTGCAGTCATTTGGGAAACCATCAGAGAGGAAGATATAAATTATAATATCCACTTATTGAATAGTTTTTCTTCTTCTCCAGTATATTTCAATAACTTCCTTAATATTTTCATCATTTCATCATCTTTATGCAAGCTTCTTTTGCTCTGTTGTCTCAAGCGAAAAATCCAAGATTCTACTCTACTGGTAATCACATAAGTGCAACAGCATCACTTTTGTTTTCAGTATTTGTAGGTGTAAGTCAGGATCAGGTTTCTTGTATTAGAATTTACAAAAGTTGTACGTATAACCTGTGCTCTTCACTGTTCAAATAATTTAGCTGGAAAAAGTTTTTGTTGCTGGGCCTGCTCATACAGTTTGAAGTCAGCGGTGGAAAGCAAACAGATAGAGCTGATTTCAAGTTTTCAAATGAAATATTTGCCGTGAAAAAAAAATTGCACATTGTTAGTTCCAGGAATAATAAGAACAGTTTACATGAGAATCTTACTCTTAAAAAAACTCCATCTGTTTAAAAAGAGCAGACACACTACTTTGAATTACGTCTGCAGTCATATTATTGACAGCTTGACAGTTATTCTTTGATACATGTAATTTACAAACAGTGCCCACCAGCTCAGTGTTCCATATTGTTGTTTTCATTTTATTTTCTCGCCTTACAGTCTGTACTTAAAAGTTGTGCCAGCAGGAGTGACTTTTGCCAAAGGAATTAACCCTCTCATGCTGTAGTGTAGAAGTCACATGAAGACAAAACTGCTCCATGGTTCTTTTAGCATCCCCCCTTCACGTTTTGTTTTTTTTTTTAAGCATTGAATAAGCACAAGTTCTTCTAATGAGAAATGTTGTTGCATAAAAATGTTGACAGAAATGCCATCCAGCATGTCTCCAGGTCTGACCCGCAGTAAGATGTGAGGAGCTCGCGGTGTTGGGTCCAGCTGCTCTATTTGATACACCATGATTTGTGTGCATTTAAACATGAAGTTTGAAACTGCCAGAGCTTATTCTGAAATGTTCAGTTGGATTTGGCTCCAATTAGAAAGATGGAGAAAAAAATCAGGAATATCAAGAGCTGGCACAAGAAGAAATGCATATACAAAATTACAAGTATAATTTAAAAGACAGATTTAAGCTCTTTAGAGCAGCAAAGCAGTTTAATCTGTTAGTCTTGATCACATAATGGCAACTAACTCAAAATACTCTCTCACTCCTAAGGATTATAATAAAGGAAGTGATTCCTGGCCAAAGGATCTTAGGGTGGGTGAGATTTTATCACCATTAGTGCACATTATCCTCAGTAAGAACAGCAGAATTTAGCCAGATACAAAGAATCTGTCCAGAAGAATCTATCCAGTGTTTTTTTTAGCAAAATGTGGTATTTCTTAAAGAAAAAAATAAATAAACAAAAAGAAAGCTCTACATACCCGGCGGTTTTGGTGATACTGATCCCCATTCTAACCTCAACTTTTAAAGTGCATGGAAAGATGGAACACAGCAGCTAACAGAAAAAAAACTTACAAGCTCAAACAGGAAGCTGAGAGAAGCAAGAAAAGCAAGGCAATTTCTATTGACTGATCACCATAGTCTTATTAAAGCAACAGCATTGTGTCCACTTTCCTCACCTTGAAGTTACTGAACCATGATGACATAAAAGAAATCATCAAAGAAGTAGGAAAGGAATGTACAGTGGAAAGTTCCATGAAGTTTTCTCAGTGCAGATAGATTTTTTACAGAGATGTTCAGAAGTGAATATTTCACATGTATTTTGCCATAAGTACATCCCTCAGGAGATTTACATTAGACTCAAGGATGTCTGTGTTGAATGATTGACAGTAAAAAACTACTTAGCAATTTTATGTTTAATCACAGTAAATACTTTCCTAAGTACTTTTTGGGCACCAGTGTGCATTTTGTAGTGACTGACTAATGTCTAACCCTCATAATGTATAATGTCAGCAAACCTGTTGTTGTGGAGTAAAGTCTTTGTTGTATCTTACTTTAATCGCTCAGAAAGCTTGTATTGTTTTTCCACAGTCAATTGCTTGGAATCAGAAACTTTCCAGAGGAGAGCCACAAAAATGACCTAAGGGATAGAACACTTTCCCTGTGAGGTGAGACCAAGAGAGCTACGGCTATTCAGCCTGGAGAAGAGAAGGCTCCAGGGAAACCTCACGGTTGCCCTTTGGTATCTAAAGGGGTGCAGATATAGGGAAGGAGATCCTCCTCTTTGTCAGGATCTGTTGTGATAGGACAAGGGGAAATAGTTTTAAACCAACTGAGAGATTTAGACTGGATATAAGAAAGAAGCTTTCTATAGTAAGGTTGGTAGGGCACTAGAACAGGTTGCCCAGGGAGACAGATGGTGGGTGACCTGTCCCAAGAGACACCCAAGGCCAGACTGGATCAGATTATGAGCAACCTGACAGCTGTAGATGTCCCTGTTCATTACAGACGAGTTGGACCAGATGACCTTTATAAGTCCCTTCCAAATCAGATGGTTCTATGACTTGACTGAGTCTATGACTGAGTCCCTCAATCATGCATCACATTCCTACAAGTAAAGAGACTAATTCATGCCTTATAGCCCTAGTTTGTTGTCCATAGGATACCATATTTTATTTATCTAACCATTTCACTGTTTTTCCATGGCAATAGGAAGCAATGTGTTTATGCTAAACCACATAGACAATACAGTGGCACTTGGCTGGCAGTAAGCTGATGGATTAGCAACTCCTCCTTGTCCAGTGTGGAATGTAAGCCCTCCCTGATTTCTAATTGACAGTTTTCTATTCTTCAGATGACCTTGGTTATTTTCCCTCTTTCTGTGTAAACCATCACAATATTTATTATTTTTTTCAGTAATGTTACTTATCTAGAAAAAGCATTGGTTTTAGGCACAGATAAAGCGGACTGCCATTTTCCATCACTTGCAGGGAGTGGTAGAATAGCCCCAACTTTATTTCTTATGTTCTTTTTATAAGGAGTTGGGGTATTGGCAAACATCTGGGCAGAGAAAATCTCTTTGTTTCTTCAGTCAGCAAGGACACCCTTACACTCTCCATTATTGCGGCTCATCATACACAGTAGTAGGTATCTACTAATAAACAAGATCAAATTCACTTATTCTTCATTCATTATTAAAGGATAGCTATATGCAGATACACTCATTAATAGCAATTTTTTAATAATGTATGCATAAAATTAGAAGGCGTGTCCATATATGTTCCATATAGAGTGAGGCACACACATACAAAAGATATTCGTAAATATAGATAACTACTTTTAATTGCTTCATAAATATGTAAACAATTTCTTATTTAATTTATTTGTTAGATTAAAAAAAAAAAAAAAAAAAAAAAGATAATCCACACAGCGAGCTCCATAAAGAGGAATCATCACTTTGTTACTTATAAAGTTGTTTTCTAACAAACCCAAGAAAAATTCTCCTTCATTTAAGGTGGCATTTTATTTATCATATCTACTGTCAGGTAACTTTTTACTAATTAAGGGAATAACAGGCAGAAAGTTCAAGTCCACCTATACAGGTTGATTGCTACTGCTTGGTAAAAAATCAATCTTTTTAATACACCCAAACATGAGGATAGAGATACTTAGAAATCACAGAATCATAGAATGGTTTGGATTGTAATCGGCCTTTAAGATCCTCTAGTTCTTTCTTTCGGCTATAGGCAGGGACACCTCCCTCCAGGCCAGGTTGCTCACAGCCACATCCAGCCTGACCTTGAGAGCTTCCAGTGAGGGGGCATCCACAGCCTCACTGGGCAACCTGTTCAGTGTCTCACCACCCTGACAGTAAAGAATTTCTTCCCAATATCTAGTCTAAGTCTACCCTTTTCCAGTTTAAAGCCACTTCCCCTTGTCCTGTCCCTACAAGCCCTTCTAAAAAGTCCCTCCCCAGCTTTCCTTCAGGTACTGGAAGGCTCCTATAAGACTCCCCCAGAGTCATCTCTTTTCTAGGCTGAAGATCCCCAGCTCTCTCAGCCTGTCAAGACCATAAGCCAAATTCAGAAGAGGGATAGTATTCTACAACACAATGTAACTGGAAAACTTTTTAAAATCATAATTATTAACTAACATCTGTTTCCAATATGGTACTAGCAGGAGAACATAATCCTTGAATAGAGGGATGTGCAACAATGTCAGGAGTGGTAATTACTTAGTAATATGGTATTAATGAGATCATTGCTGAAACTCTCTGCTGTCTGCACTTTCAAAAGGATGTGGACAGCAGGAACTCAGAAAGAAGCTACAAAAATAGCTATTGTTCTGGAAATAATTATTTTGCAGTGAAAGAGAGTGACAAATTCTATTCATTTCATTAATAAATACAGTGAATGGATCATATTCTACCAGTAGCCATGTGGGAAAAAAGATATTTTTGATAACAAATTCATATTTAGCATAGCAGAGGAAGACATGATAAGACCCAAAAGACATATTTTAAAAAGTGAATTGAGTTTCCTGGTTCTCCTGTGTATTGGTAGGCAGAAATCAGACCTTTCATAATCTCTATTTCCAGCATATGAGTTCTCAATTCATGACAAGAATTAACATTTATCTATTACACCTTACTGTAATATTTTGCAGTTCATGCTGCTGAATCTCATGTCTAATTCCCCAGTCCTTGAAGTGATGCAACCCTTTTAATTTGATATCCTCAGTCTTCTCCATTTTCTGTTTCACAATGCTATCAACAAGTTTGAATCTAATTTCCTCTATGTCTTCCTGTGAAAATATTTCTCCGAATACATATTCTTAAAAATCGGCCTTGAGTACCTCCCCCCAGCCTAATCATTTATATTTCAATATTGCCCTAAATTTGTTACCTTGGTCACCTTACATTTGCACTCTTAAACTCCACTTTCTCCAAGCAAGTGATTTTCTTTTCAGCAGCATAATGACTGCATTGTAGAAAGACAGACAGAATATATCCCCTTCTTTTCCTTTCTCTAGAACATGAAGTCATGCTATTTAAAGGGGAAAAAAAGTCAGAATCAAGTTAGTTTGGCACATCCTGCTTTGGTAAACCAATATTTTACTTCCCTTTTATCTGCAGCTTTAGTAGTCTTTCCCTTCAAAACCTGTTTTAAAACTACATGTACTATTGAACCAGACTTAAAATCCACAGTTGCTTGCACTGATTTCCCCTCCTAACATAACTACACACAATGTTCTTGTGTTCAAATCTAGTACAATTGCTAACGTGGTGGGTTTGATTTGAAATAGTTGCTTTTGGACCTATGTTTTAGTGCTGGTTCTAAAAGGAATTGGTCACTGTTGAGTCTGTTGCACCTTGGCAGAAACAACTCAAAAGTTTCTTTTCACTTCTCTTATAGTTATTTCCCATTGCCTCATTCAAATTTACCCTTCAGTTTTCTCCTAAATCTTCAACTTACCAAAAAGCACAGCAAACAATTTTATTTTATTTTGTGCTAATAGTTAAGGTTTGTTTATCTTCTCTACCGTACATCTTTTATCTTCCTCAGCCTCTGTCTTCATTCCTACATATCCTTTGTGTTTATTGCATCAACACAGTGATGAATTGCTGTAGAGGAATCATTATCTTAACTGGTTGTTTATCAGCTGTTCCTCTGTGGCTGCCTGTGCTCATTCTGTGGTCCAAGGCAAGGCAGCTCACTGCTTTCAGGGATATACAAACCAATGTGTTTTTTTATAATTCCTGAGCCTCAACTTCTATCTGGACACTTGTAAAGCTGTTGCTATTTATCAAATGGCAAGTATCTACATGCCTAAATTGGTTATATCCAGCATTCCGAAATACAAAATCCAGTTAGAGACCTATGTCTGTACATCCTTCCACTTAATTCTAACTGATCTTCCAATTGCCAAAGCCAAGGCAACTTTCTCTATCTTCCTTAAATGCAATCTGCCCTAAATTTGTCAAATTCTATTGTGCTTAGAATTTGTCTCAGAAATTTTTGGTGAAGAAATGAGTGACATAATTCTATATTCAGGATAGCATTGCCTGAAATAATTATACAAAATAAGAATATCTTAATGACACGTTTACATCAGTATTTCTTTCTCTCATATAAGCAATGGACCAAATGACATTAAATTAAAGCAATTAAATTTTATTTTCTGTAAGAGTGGGGGGAAAATTCCTTTCACTTTTATTTAAAACTGTGGGAAATATGAAAATAATCCTGGCTGTTGAGGAGTTGGTTGACTTTCCTTCAACTGTTAAAGCTTTCTGATTCCAGTGGTGTCCAGGAAATATCACATTGCATGAAATAAAGAGGTATGTGTCTAATCCATGCCCCAGCTTAGAAACTGCCTCCTGTCAGCAATTAGACTCTTTAGCTGCCTTTTCATGCTTGTTTCTGAGGCCTGTGGAACCTAAAACTTAAAGATTTTGGACAAATATTCCTGTTTACAATGTGATCTATCTCTTCCTTCCATTTAATAGAGGCAGTTTCCGCCTAAGAGCTGATTTTACCTTCTCCACTTCTGTTTGAGTATGGAAGGTGAAATACGTTTTAGGCCATAATGACTAAGCTCAACCTTGATGCTGATTTGTGGGCTTTTTTCATAGCTAAAAGAGCTTTCCAAAAAAATAACAATAATTTTTTAACACTCGACTCTCAGTTATTAACTAATATTCTCCATAGGATTATGGTTTGTTTGTATTTGACAGAACTACCTACCGGAGTGAAACTATGGCCCTTTGGACATCAAAAGTATGACTCAGTTCCATGAGTGGATTTTACTCTCTGGCTTATGTTTTCAAGGTATGCATTTCAACAGTATATAATGTCCTGTAAGCCCTCTGTCAACATCACCAGCACCACACAGGATAGGACATTTTTTATTGGCATGAAAATCCTGGTACCTCTCTTCCTGTGGTTTTGCTTTTTCATACGTAGGCATTTAGATTTAAGTTTGAGGAGAAAAAGATATTTATACATCTACATGTATAACATCTACATCACTACTGTTGCAATACGAATAATGTTGTTAATAAATAACAAGAAAATTATCCTTGTTTTCTAATATTTTACCTTCTCTTTATATTAATTCTAACTGACTCAGTATTGATTTTATCTTTCATAAATGTTTTTCTATTTTAAAGTCCTTAGTAGTGTAGGACATTATTAAAGAGAAGTAGTTTCTGATCCTCGTCATAATAGGCATGTTGTCAGTATCAGCAGATACTTTCTGGCATTCTCATTTAAGTACTTATGCTGCATTTAACATAGAGTGGTGAGTATTACACATTTAGAATGTGTAAGAAAAAAAAGATCACCAGAATATGCATGTTATATTAACAGAATATTTGTTTTGGCCATGATACAGTTTCTATAATGTGTTTTTTTTCTTGGGGTTAAACTATTTTTTTACACCACTGATAAAAGTGCTCATTTTAATCAGAATCTGTTCTTGATTTGCTAGGAAAGAGACCCATAGTTACAAAAAATCCCCACTGGCTTAGCTTACCAAGATGATGGAATATAAAAACATTCTCCAATGCATTAGAGAGGTAGTAAGACAAAGAATTTTCAAATGTAATTGAGAAGGGAAAAAAATATGTGGTTTAGCACAAAATTGCAGTTCTCTTTCTCTGGTCTTTTTTTTCTTTTTTCTTTTTATTTTTTTTTATTTTTAATAGAATCCTCAATTTAGTAATAGCCATTTGTATTTTATGAAATAATACATTTTTATTCTATCAGAATGGCTACATTTTCATACATATAAGCTGAGTCACAGGAAACTGCTTCTTTAAGGAAATAATTATTTGAATTTTTTCTAAAATAGCCTAATCCCTCTCTAAAGTGGAGAAACCACAATGGATAAAGTATTGGATAGATAGTCATACTTAAGAAGTTGAGATCAATGGCTCAATAACCGTTGCTGAGTGGTCTTCCTCAGGAGTCAGCATAGGAACCAGCACCATTTAATATCTTTATTAGTGACACGGACAGTGGGACTGAGCGTACCCTCTGTAAATTTGCAGATGACACCAACCTCCATGGTGTGGCTGACACACTGGAGGGAAAGGATGCCATCCAGAGGGACCTTGACAGCCTTGAGAGGTGGGCCTGTGAAAATTTCATGCAGTTCAACAAGGCCAAGTGTGAGGTCCTGCACCTTGGTGGTGTCAGATGATTAAAGAAAACTCAGCATGACCCAGCAATATGCACTTGAATCTCAGGAAGTCAGCCATATCCTGGACTCTCTCAAAAGAAGTGTAGCCAGCAAGGCGAGGAAAGGGATTCTCCTCCTCTGCTCTCAAGAGACTTTACCTGCAGAACTGGGTTCAGTTCTGGGACACCCAACAAAAGGACATAGTCCTGTTGGATTGAGACTAGAGAAAGGCCATGAGGATGCTCAGAGGGCTGAATCACCTCTCCTGGGGAGATAGACAAAGAGTAATGGCTTTATGCTGAAAGAGGTAGGTTTAGATCAGACATAAAGAAGAAATTCTTCACTATGAGCTCTGTGAGGCACTGGAAATTGTCCAGAGAAGCTGTCCTATCCTTGGAAGTGTTCAAGGCTGGGCTGGGTGGGGGTCTGGGCAACTTGCTAAGTGGAATGCGTCCCTGCATTCTACATCCTCTGATTACTGACCTTGTATCTACTGACTTTCTTGATAATTTGCTTAAACTTTATTTCTATATGCCCAACAGAATCATTACTAAAAAGCAGTTATGACTAGACTTATTCTTATTTGTGCAAAACTGCTGAGTTGATTGCTAATTCTAATCAAAATTATTTTTTCAACCCTACTGAAGAAAACACAATTGCATGGAAATCACCAAGAGCACAGTTCACCCTCCACAAACTTATAACTGGTGGGAAAATGTAGTTGCAGTTTCATTATTTGCTCTAAGGAGCAAATAATACAGTACAGCAGTTCCCACAATTATTTCCCCTAAAAATTGAGCTCTTTCATACTTTTTGCTTGTTGAGGCTCAGGTGAACCTTGTGATATCAGATTTATTCCCTTGTCAGATGAAAATTAAGCTTTAACTATTCTTGAAAATCCCTTCCCAATCCTGTGGTTTGTGAAGCACAAACCACCCCACCATGCAAGCTGCGCCTTCGTGTACACCTGACCTACTACAGTTTCCTGCCCTGTCTTCAGAGCTCAAAGAGAATGACAAAAGATAAGTTCTGATACAGTCGAGTGGCTACAGAATACTGAAAGCAACATTAAATAAATGAACTATTGTTAGCTATCAGTCTGACTCTCTGCCAAGCAGCTAAATGAATCACTTTGAAAAATTAAACAAAAAGAGTTTAATTTGACATGACTGTTGTTTGACTTTCCACTTTTTTGTTTTAGTGCAGACCCAATGCTGATTCTATGCAGTGCCAGCCAGAGAATAAAGCACCACATATCTGTCCATTGCCAACCCATAACCAATGCATTAAACCCTTTTATTTTTCACTTGCACTGTTTGCTATTAGAAATGCATGATGCAGACTCAGAGATCTACAATAAAGCCCCTGATATTTCACAGATAAAACCTCTCTGTTCTCTTAAAATGTGTAGCTGCTTGCCTTTGCTCTTTATGTAGTAAATAAGCCTGGAAGGACAATGAACACAAGTAGCTAAACAATTTCAATTCATTTAGCAGTTCATATGTGCCCTTAATCTGGTGGAAAAGGCAAAGGGCCAGGTAGGCAGGGCCATTGCAATAAAGTGTTTTATACAGTGAACTTGGCTTGGCTGAATAAAGCATTAATACAGGAATAAATCATCAGTTTGGCAAGTTAGCAGGAGTCCTGTTGCCTGTCCATTTACAGTTTTGCGCTTCTCCTCCTCAACAGGTTTCTTTTCTTTATAATGCTGTTAATAAACACTCTGTGCCAATATTTCCACCCTCTTACGGCATGCAGCCACACTGGCACTAATTTGGTAATACTGGTTTAACCAGGCAAAAGAATTTGCCCTTCACATTCACAGGCCACCTTTCATCCGAGGATATCAAAGAACAAGTCTGACCAAAAACAAGGTCCAAGGTCTGAAAGCTCCCAAACTTTGGGAAAGTATAGAACCAGCCTTTGCAGACAGATATATTTCAGATCCATGTTTAAGGCACTTTTGTCTTGAATCAAGAGATGATCTGATCACAACAGCAGAAAACCTCCTTTGTTTCTTACGTCAGTCAATCAGTTTAGTCAATGTGATCTATATTCTGCAGCATTCATAAGATGAAAATAAGAAAATGTTCATCACTACAGAAATGAGGAAAAAATCATTGTCTCGAGGCCAAGTGGCTTCCATTACAAGTCTCTTCAAAACATGCCCTTACCTGCTTATGGACCCCAGTTCTGCAAGATGCCCTAGCTGGGCAGAGACCCTTTGGTGATGCCATAGCCTGGTTCAGGTTGTGGTGATGGAAATAACAGGTTCTACTCTTCTAATCTCCTCATAGAGGAAGCAGTGAAGCTTCTTGTAACCTTGTTCATGAGCATACGTGAAAAACACACATCTTCAAGTTACTAGTAATAGCATTTGTTCTTAAAAAAGAAAGTAGAGATGAACACAGGCTTGGGATTGGCTTGGTAGAAGTGAATCTGGAACTGAATTAATTGTCTTTAATTTTACTTTTCAATTTCTCATGGTGAGGAGTGGGGGAAAGGATGATTAAATAGAAAATACACAAGCAGGGAAATTAAAATTCCCCAGCCTTGGCATCTAGCATCACACCCCTCTTCCCTTCCTCGCCCCAACAGACATACACAGCTCAGCTGTGGGGCAGATTTCTTTCCTGAAAGCTCTAAGTCTGCTAATGTCGTCCTAAAATATGACCAGAATGCTAATGGGACAGAGTCAGACTCTTGTTTCATGGACCTCCCACTGAGTTCATGCTTCACCCGCCGCACAAAAAGAAATGTTTTGCACGTTAGGCTAAAATTAACTCTTCCTGTTCTTTCCTCCAAATGAAGAAATGGGGCACTCTGCATGATACTGCTGTGTGCCTTGGAGTCCAGTTCCCTCAGCTGCTGCCAACACCAGTGGTCGGGCTGTGGGGAGCAGTACTGCACACCAGCAGCTGCTCTGCTATCAGCATCACCAGATAGGCAGCTCTGCCAGCTGGACTGTCAGCCACAGAGGTTCCTTCTCTCTAGACTGTCATCCACAAGCTGTTGGAAAGCTGCATCAGAGCTGGCTTCTCTGGCACGTGGTTTTATGGATTTCCATCTGAGGGTCTGAGGGATCTTTTTGAGAGGCTGACCTCCATCCTCAAGTGAATTTTAATTTAATGATAGAAATGAATGGATGGTGAACAGTGTAAACATCTGGCACACTCAACCTGAACCCCTAAAAACAAGACACGGTCTCTTCTCTGTCTCAGAGAGCAATTGCTTTATTACTTCTGTTTTACAGACTAAAATTATTCATTGAAAATTTACCAATAGACTACAACAATTTTTTATTTTTTTTTTTGCTTTCTTTGGCCAAGCATTTTAGAAAATGTATATGAGCTGTAAGCTCTTAAACTCAAAATTGGCTCCTTTCATGTTTTCTAAAGTGTTCAGCAATTGAGAGCAACCAAAGATCAATCATAGACCTTTTAATGCTTTAATGCACTTGACAGACTTACTGAATGTTCTCTGGTTGGAAAGAAGGGAGAGATTTATGAGATGTTTTAAAAGCAAGAATAGTATTTGCAAGCTACTGAATATATTTCTTTTCATTTTAAAATATATGCATGTAATTTTCAATAGTGGTAATATAATTGTATTTGAAGCTTTCCCAGAGAAAATATAGAACTATTGTATTCACCTTTTAGAACATTTCTTCTAACAAAAGAAATATGTGTACTCAGCTTCTAGGTCAACATCATTCAGAAGAAAGTCTCTGTGTAGTTTTAGAACAACCGCCCTTTCTTTCCCTTGCATTCCCGCTTCCCCAAATCTTAGATTAGCATGTGCTAAGAAGTGGGCATTTTGTGGTGTTTGAGATTACATTAATTAGCTTTACAAAATCTAGTTAACAAGAGCAGTCAGACGCTACAAGCTAACTTCTACTTTACCTCACAAAAGCAATAACAAGACCTCAACAAAATAATTCCAAAGAAACTGAAAACCTGCAAACTCTTGGTAGTCTCTGAGCTATAAGAGCAGAGAAAAAAAAGATTTCAGATCTCAGTAGACCACAACGAACCTATGCTGTTTGCTAAAAAGCATACCTAACATGCACCTAAACGTACCCTAACACACCACCTTTTCAAAGACCTCAGTTCATTAGTCCTCAGATAACAGATGGCTGTCACATACTGTCAGCAAATGTGGTATAAGAGCAATACAATGAGCTCTGGCCTCTGCTTTCAAATAGCTGGAGGATGTCCAATTAAGAAGTTTCTAGATCAGATATCTCAAGTAGAAGGACATAGGTTTTGAAGCTGTAATCTGGATTCACTACCTCAGCAGGCAGCTAATGATTCCACCATGACCCTCTGGCCATCTCCAGGAAGTTGCCTGTACAGGCTGCAAGCAGATGGTTTGGTTCACTGCCTTTCCCAGTGCTCAGCACAGGTAACACTAGCACTTAGCTAGGGACATAGGATCTAGCCTAGGGGCTGGTCCCTAATTTTAAAATGGTTTAGCAGGGTTCTGAGCTGAACACGTTTATAAAGTTACAAGGATTTTGTAGCTTGCTGTGTTCAAAGACAGACTCTTTAAATAACAGTCTGGGAATAAATTATATGTTCTTCTCTTCTAGGATCAAACTTGGTAGTGTCTACAGTATTTTGTGAGGCTCCTGTTAGAAAAAACACTGCAAACATTGCTATTCCAGGTCAGTCAGAAACCAACCTAATATTGAAACTAAGGGATCAACTTCCTCACAGAATGTAAACTAAGTTTTTTTCAAAATGTAAGTAAAATGAATGCAACCAAGCAGGAAAAACCCAGGGTATGTTGCCCTGCATTTAGTCTGCATTTGCAGACTCCTCCAAAGGGAGTACAAGGCATAAGCTCCCAGGAGTGAGAACAGCTCATTCCATATAACCTTGAATCAACTTGCAAGAAGGCCAACCTGTGTTGCTTATTGCCATTTTGGCTATGAGTATAGAACAAACTGTTCCTTCAAATACTCTCATTTCTCCAGATTCTTATTCCACTTGAGCATTGTGCATGCCCATGTTTGGTGCAATACTTGTATTTCACCAATCAGAATTTCTCATGGTATCAGCAGCAGACCTACCAGGAGATCCAGCATCAATACATCCTTTATAATAAGCTCTAAGAAAGGATGTCTCCATTTATTGCTCTCCCTAAGAAAATCTTTCCACTTAAAGCCAGTTCATGCTAGAGAATTGGAACAAAGTTGACTGTTTCTTATAGCTTCTAAATAACAAAGAGTTAGGTTGCCATATAAGATGGGATGTGAACTAAGGTAGATTTGGCAAAAGCTTCATGCCCTCTTCTATGTGTCAACAGTTATTAGTGCTTCCATGAGCTGAAATCCAGTTTTTAAGAAAGATGAATATTTAGGAATGAAAACTTTGGTGGTTTTCTAGCTAAAAGGTAACTCATTTTTCATATTTGGAATTGGGAGACTTTCATGAAACCTCTTCTCTGCTCTTGGATGATTCTGAGGTATTTTTGTTGGGCCTCAAGCCCTATAAACTAGCCACCACTAACAGCTTGTTTCTGTGGAAGTCTGTTTCAAACTACAGCAGAACAAAAAGGTTAAGTCCAAAATAAATCATTCTTGTGAAAATAAATAGATAAATAGCTCCCCTGTAATCACATAATTAGCGGTACAATGCATTAACCACTTTTGTAAAAGCAGTTTAAATGCTAACCATTCACATTGTCAAAAACATCACTGACCCAGTTACTTAAAAGCAATTGCTGAAATGAATGATGGTCTTTATCATAGTATTAATGCTGGGGCAGATTTTGCTATGTGCAGACAGGACCAGACCCTTCATCGATGCACATCCCCTGACATGATTTTTTACTCCCCCAAGAAAATGAAGTTGGGGCAGGATGGCAAGGTTCCATATTTAGCCTAATCACTTTTTCACTAGCCAAACTTCCCACATTCTGAGCATTGGTAGTCATTAAGGAAAATCGTATTGCAGTGGACTCAAAACATGTGGCCCCTAAAGTTTTACTAATGCAATCATACTTTGCAGAACAGAAATGCCCACCATTGAGTGATTCACTCCCTTTCACATCAGAGAACAACTGAAGAAATTATGGGGTTAGATTCTCGTGTTTGCAAACCAAATAATATCCAGGGTAACAAAGGGATTTTTAGGAAATTTTCCACCCTTCATTGGAAAACAGAGATCAAGATGATTAGATCTAAGGATGATTAGGTCTAATTTGATGTGGGAATTCAAACAATGGAAGAAAAAACTTTCATTTTAATTTAATCCAAAATCATCACCATTACTGAAAATTTTCTACAGCTTGCAAAATATTTTGTCTTCATAAAAGATCTAGCCCTTATACATGACAGGAGTTTTCCATTTGCCTGCTGCTGAGCTGCTAATTATAGAATAACATTTCTCAGTATATAGAACATTCCTTGGGATATATGAAGGAAGGGATATGGACTAATTTCAGTGGGTAACTCTCTTACAGAAGCTGAGCTTTTGTTACCAAAAATTGAAACTATGGAGTAATTGGTTCAGAAGCATCTATCTGCAGCTATAAACCTGAGGTGTGCACCAAATCTACTGGTAACAAGAGACACTAATGTCTGTACTGCTCACTTTTTTGCTGATGCATGTATAAAAGAAAAAGTACTTTAGTAGGAATCTTTACCACAGTGTTTTTGAGAGTAAGCAGTAAAAAAGGCATGTAATAAGGATAAAGTATCTGTTTGACCTTAAAAGCTAACAGAAATACAATGGGCTTGATTGATTTCATTTTGAGAGTGAGTTCAGCTTTTAAAAGACTGGGAAGCAACATTACAGGAAACTGTAATGATTTTACAATAACAGCAGATAACAGACAACAACAAACAACTGCACCCAAAATACCTGACTTGCTAGTAAATAGCTCTGCAGCCCATGTCTACCGTTCTGCATTTTCATTTTCAGTTCCTTGTCTCTTGAGTTTAAAACAAGATTTTTTTTAAAGTCAGTTGATGGCAGAACTCAGAGAAGAATGAACAGAACTTTCAGAAGTAAATGTCTACTTAATTATATACGTTTCATTCTGCATTTTCAATAAAAACAGAGAGCTCTCTCATAATCGTTCACATAGGTACCATTTCAGGCAAGCAACAAACTAATCAAGACATTTTCTCTACAACCTGGACAAAAAAAAAAAAGAGAGAGAAAAATAAGAGCAGCTTGTATTATTACAGTTATTCCTATTTTAAAATACTTAGGAAGAACTTAGAGACCTCAGTGATGGGCCAGTTCCTAGGTGGACTGTACAGGTAACTGTGCAGAGAATCACAGCCAGGGCAATGGCATCAGGGTTTGATGTCCACATAAAGCAGTCTGGCACATATAGCTCCTGTGATAGACTTGGAAGCAAGCAAACCAATTTTCCAGGAAAAAAACAAGGAATAGTTATTAAATAATAGACTCAATGTTGAAGCCAGTCATTAGGTCTCCAGTGGTTCAAATGTTCTGCCATACTGACAGGGCTTGGAACTCATCCAAGTCATACCGAAGCATTCCATTTAGAATCAGTAGTGAAGATCATGAAAACTTAGACTGGAGCTGTAAGGGCAAATGGAAGAATGTGGTGTAGGATCAGGATTGCCGTGTGCTGTTCTTCTGTGGAAAATAACCTATAGGGTGAGTCTGTCTTGTTATGCAAAGCAGATAATATTTCTGCTCATTTGCTTTCCACTCTTTTTCTCACCTTAAGTGTTCACCTCCTTTTAGAAAAGTAGAATCAGAATCTACTCAGTGTTCATATTTTTTTTTAATTACTTAAAACAAACATCCAAACAAAGAAAAAAAAAACCCAAAAGTTAAGTCCTTCCATGACACTACCATGTAGAACAGAGTGCTTCAATGTGTTGGGGGAGCACAGGGAGAAGGGGAGGCAACAGACTCACTGTGTTGTTCCGGACAGGCAGGAAGAAAGATAAGATGCAAGGGATGTGGTTTATTTTAGCTGCAGCTTTATTAACTCAACTCCCCTGGGAACTACTATCAATAACTTGTACAGTGCAGGTCGTCATTCTTTTCATAATTATTCCCACCTGCTGGAGAGCTGTAGTTGGCCTCCTTTCTCCCATCACTCCTCTCCTCCCCACACACACCTCCACAGCTGGTCACCAGCCTGCTACTGACCAGCAGACCCCATCAAAAAGGGTAGCAGGGCTGGAAGAGAGAGTTATCTCCTTGCTGTTACAGCAGTTCCTACTCCCTCTCAGTTTCCCTCTCAGCTTTCTCTAAGTCCTCTTGCAGTTCCAGTTTACCAAACATTTGGGTATTCAGGGAAGAAATACCTGTGCTGTGCATCTGCTGCTGGGAGAAGACAGCAATTAGCTTGGCTGAGTTTCTCCACCCTCCTCCCTGTTCCCCAGAGTTAACCATTCACATTTACAGTTATGCATAAAGCTCTGTGTGTACAGACTTAGTAAAGTGCCTCAACTAGAAATAGATGTCATTTAGCCAAAATGCTGATTATCATGACATTTAAGATTGCTGTAACTTTTACTTAGATCAATATTTGAAATTACTATTTTAAAATAGTAAAGGAAGTGTTTCTTTGTATTAGTCAGAGAAAGTAAGAAGCAAAGAACATTCCAATTCCCATAGATGTTATATATACATAAGATGATCTGTTGACCTCACATTCTTGACTTTGTTCTTTAGCAGCTCTAGGAATGAGCATGGTACCAGCAGGAAGAGAGAACTGAGAGCTTGGAGTAAGAAGAATGGTGTGTTTCACAAGATCCTGAAAGGAGGTTGTAGTGAGGTGCAGGTCTACCTCTTCTGCATAGCTAGCTATAGGGCCAGAGGGAATGGCATCAGGTTGTGCCAGAAGTTCAGGCTGGTTATCAGGAAAAAAATCTCCAAAAGAGCAGTCAGAAGCTGAAACAGGATACCTAGGGAGGTGGTTGAATCACCATCCCTGGAGGTGTTGGAGAGATGTTTAGAAGTTGCTCTGAGGGGCATGGTTTATTGGGGAAATATTTGTGCTAAGTGGATGGTTGGACTAGGTGATCTTGGAGGTCTTTTCCAACCTTGGTGACTGTATGATTCTATGATTGCATCACACATATGAGAATCAGATGCACCTACTCTCTGCATGCAAGTCAGCCCCTTGGGTTACTTAAACATAAAGTTTATATGAGATGCATGTGTGCATGTGTGATATATAAGTGCATGCATGTACTACTTGAGCCCTTGAGAATGACTTTGGGGTCCTGGTAGACAAGAAGCTGGACATGAGCCAGCAGTGTGCACTTGCAGTCTGGAAGGCCGACTGTGTTCTGGGCTGCATTATAAGAGGAGTGGCCAGCAGAGAGAGGGAGGTGATTGTCCCCCTCTACTCAGCTCTTGTGAGGCCCCATCTGGAGTACTGAGTCCAGGCCTGGGGCCTCCAGCACAAGAAAGATGTGGAATTCTCAGAAGAGGTCCAGAGGAGGACCACTAAGATGATCAGAGGACTGGATAACCTCTTGTATGAAGAAAGGTTGAGGGAATTGGGCTTGTTTAGCTTGGGGGAAGAGAAGGCTCCAGGGAGACCTCATTGTAGCCTTCCAGTACTTGAAGGGAACATATAAAACAAGAGGGGGAACAGTTGATTATGAGGGTGGACAATGGTAGGACAAGGGGGAATGGTTTCAAACTAAGACATGGAAGATTTAGGTTAGATACTAGAAGGAAGTTTTTCACACAGAGGGTGGTGATACACAGGCACAGGTTGCCCAAGAAGGTTGTGGATGCCCCATCCCTGGAGGCATTCAAGGCCAGGATGGATTTGGCTTTGGACAGCCTGGTCTAGTGGTTGGAGACCCTACACATGACAGAGGGGTTGAAACTAGATGATCATTGTGGTCCTTTTCAATCCAGGCCATTTGATGATTCTATGATTCTATGTATTCACTGGCAAGAACATGAATCTGTGTGTGCAGACCGTGTTGGAAGGGACAAAGGATGGGCAATGGGAAAAGATAAGAAAATTCCATTTAATAATCAAAATATTATGGCTATTGCATCTTAAAGAGTAAACAGTCTATTGTTATGCATCTGATCTGCTAAGAATTTTTATTTATTTTGGCAATATGTTCACATGTTCTATGAATTATCAGTGAATGTAGGAAAGGCTTTCTAGGATCCTCAATGCAACAAATTTGATTGAAAATACATATATATTTTAAAGCCACTACAACATGGTTATATGCAGTAGTTCTGCTATCACTTCTATGTCATTTTAGATAAGTATATCCCTTCTGCACACAAGTAACTGTTAATGCAGATTCTAACCACCCCTTCTTCCAAACTGTCTCTTTTTTCCACTCCTAGTGCGGCAGTAACTGAATTAAAATAATTTAAAAATATACTAGTTTTTGATTCAGTATGAGACCAGAAATGAGTCTGTTCACTTTGACTTCAGAGAAAATGGCCAGTGATTCTGGCTCCAAGAATACATAAGTAAAAGGATTTTGCATTTCTTTTTGGTATTTATTTATTTCTTCACACCCAATTAATATATGAAATCAGTTGCATAAAGGAAAAAAATGTATAAACCAAAATAGAACACATTTTCATCCTTTTTTTATATTTTCTGAAATTATTCCCTTAAAAATGAAGCATCGAAACACAAATTATATATTTATTGCTTGTAAAAATATGTCATGGGCAAGATGTTGAATGCTGAACTGCTTAGAGAAATTTACTCCTCTCCATTTTTCACAAGAAGTTCCACTATGGATTCTTTCTGGAACTGAAGATATTTGTCTCTGTTCCTGAATGCAAAATAATGGAAATATGGTATTCTATCATTTTTCTGTACTTGGTCCAGGTCCATTTGATTTTTTTCCTAATGTTTTGGAAATATACAGACATGAAAACCAATGTCTGGCCCAGTAGGAGATAGTAAAATACTTCACAAACACCAGATGGGATTTTAACAATGCTTGTAAAAACATAAAATGCTCAAAGCCTTCTCTGCAAACCTAAACCCAAACATGTTCCATCTCATTATAAGCCTTTTTTTTCACCTAGTGAATTCCTTTCAATTTTTTGTTTGATGACTGATGGTGTAATAGACCTCTGCTGAACAGAAAAGGAACCTCAAAATCAGCCTCTTTAGAAACCAGTGTTGATACATACAATGAAATTCTTGTGTGATGTCACCAGAGTTACTTCTATGTAATCATAATAGCATGATTGCGTGGTCTCAAAAAACAAACAACAAACAAACAAACAAAAAACAAGCATAATGGTCTTTTTTGTTCCATTATTCTGTTAGATAACAGAGGCATAATATACGTTATTATATTTATGTTTTAACAATCAGATAATATTTTAAATGTAAAAAAGCAGACTACTTATCCATCATCACATCAAAAGAAATAATGAGTCCCTACTCCTCCAGGATTAGGAATGCAGCAGAATGGAAAAAATTAAGAAATCTACTATTTCCACAAGGTATACAATGATTTAAACTGAAATTGTCTGGAGGGTGATGAGTCAGTTCGACCAAATTTCTCCCTTAGAAAAAAAATATTGACAAGAGTTATTTAGATGACTTTCCAGTTTATTTTCTGTTTGATGCATTACTTTCAAAGCCTTAGTCTCATAATGTAAGGCAGTTATAGTTGAAATAATACACATTGGAATGGAATTATATATTTAGAAATGATCAAAAAAGAACCATTCATGTCACAACAATAGGTAAGCTCACAGTCATCTCAAATTTCAACATGCTGCATTGACAAAGGATGAACAGAATCATCAAAATCTTGTAAGTTTTCCCTGAAAGGAAAAATAAATCGTATGAAACAATGCAGTTAATTTAAATGTAACATAATATATCTCTTTAGAAGTATTTTATTTTTCTATCAGACCTTTCTTTTTCATGGAGTGGCTTCACCTTCCTGAGCAACAGATGCACAACTCTCATACAAGCTCATGTTTTTCTGCCTTCGTGAGACAAAGAAGTTCTTTCAAGGCAAGATTCATCAATAGGCATAAGTATGTGTTTTGCTGATCCAGGAGTCGAAGACTCCTTTATTCTCTAAGTGGCAAAGCCAAACTTTCCGCTTTCCCTTTGACAGCAGACCCTTATGATCACAGTTTAGCACTCTTCTCATCATGCTCTGCACTGGGAGCTAACTCAGCATCAGGAGAAGGGAAAAACAGTGCCTGAAGATAGCTGGGAGTTTCAGCTTCATGGTCAGCCAGGGTTATGCCCAAGGACCTTTAGGCAATACCAGAAGAAAATAACGTTGGGAATTAGCTTTACTGGAATCTTCTTTAGGAATCAGATACCTTATTTCAATGCAGATTCACCAATCATCAACTTTTTAGACATTCTAAGGAAGGAAAGGGGAGATAAACAATAATACAAAATAGATGAGATTAGTAAGATTTAGTTCCAGAAATGCCTGTTTCCATTTGAAGGTACTTAATGGAGTGTGCCATTGTAAGTGTTTTTGCAACAGGTTCAGCAGATTTTCTCGTTTGCAATTTATGTTCATTATTTCATTCGAAAGAGGTGACAGTACATGCAGTTTCTAGTTGTGAATCTTAGATGAATTTGTTTTCAAAAGTACAGGGTGACAATTGAAGTAAAGCCACAAATGAGTTATCTTTAAATAAGGAAACTGTTAAGTGTCTTGGAGTTTCATATCCGTATGTTCTATGAGCCTAAATTTTGCACCAAGTGTCACAATCACATCTTCAAACATAGATTTAGCTTGAGAAAACAGATGGATATTTGGGTGATTGAAAGCTCAGTGATGACTAATTGAATCCAGTGTGAACATTTCCATCAGTTTAATTGGTATTTATGTTCACATCAGGACTACATTTTTATTATGAAAGTAAAGATTTCTGTAGGCAGGTACATAAGGCAAGCAGTAAAAGCATGGAGTCAGAAACATCATGACCTCTGGTTTGGTGTGTGAGAATCCCACGCTGAAGGTTGTCCAATGAAGGATGATTTCAGCAGGGTCAGCACTGAAACAATCTTTTTTGTTACACATTTTTGTAAAGCTTCTTGTTCTATGACTTGTTCTATAACTGAGATCAGCTACAGATACTGAAATACTGTGCGTTATTTATTGATGGCATTTATTCTCTTCTCCTGTGGTATATTATTGTAGTTCCTGAGAGTTTGATGTGAAATGTAGTTTCTGGGTTTTTTGGTTAAGTGTTTTTAAAGCCCTAATGCTATCAAGGTAAAGAAAAGGAAAAGCCGTAATAGATTCTACTCATGAAAATTTTATTTTGGTTAAGTAATGTATGTGCATCAACTGCACATTTGGCTGCATCCACTTGCAGACAAAATCTGCCTTTGTGGAAATTTATGTGCAAAAACTAGAGACAAACTTTAAAAGTCAGAGCAATTTAGTGGAGATCTTTTTTAAAGGGTCCTACAATTCAAGTTTATCAGTTCCACTCATGGTACCTGCTGTAAACCCACCCTAATTTTGAGTATACAGTCGCAAAAGAACCAGGCATTGTATACATCCCTTAGTGAGAAAGATAGATATAAGCAGTCATCATCCTCAGGGAATTCACAGAATATAACCTATTTCTCTATTTAGCTGTGTACTAAAACATATCTTTGTAAAATTGTGGTCTTGTCAGTTTTTTTATTTCTCTGTGATCCCATGTAATTTCTATCTTAACTTCAAAGTTAAGGTACACACAGGGTTCCTTTTAAACATCAGCCTTCCACACCATGTTTGAAATGTACAAGTCAAAGTAGGTTTTCTCAAATTTGTACACATCAGCATCTCCACTAAAAGAAGCTCTGCAGCTGGGCCTCTATTAACAATGCTATTGTGCAAGACTGATAATAAACCAAATCATTCTCATTGTATTTTCTGGCTCTTGAGCAAGAGAAAAGGAACTAAAACATACTGGCAAGAGCAACACCACCTTTGGAAGATCTGCGAGCACCACATGTTCCAGTTGTTGTCTCCCGGCTGCCCACTCGTAACTGCTGAAGGACAGGCTGCAGGCTGCCTGGTGGTGTATCACGTTGGATGCGGGCCTGCGCTGCCTTCCCTTTGCTTGATTTTATGCTTCGGATTTCTTTAGCCTGTACTTGAGAGACTTGGTCTGTCCTGAAGGAGCTGGTAGCTCTGCAGGCCACGAGTTCTGTGGTTCTCTGAATTACAAGAGCTTTGTCATAGGACTATACTCATCCTTAGAGTCAGCTCAGTGAGCCAGCAGGACTCAGCACACAATGAGAGCATGCAAGAAAAAAACTGTACCATCTTTATTGTGCACCTTTGCTTTAATTTACAGTACTTGCCTTCAGAGTTGCATGCTGAGGAATGGCCTCTGAATTTCATTATTTCCCTTTCCCTCTTTCAAATATGGCTATCTGTATGTTACTTAGGCTGTCACAAGAATAAAAATAAAAACAAGTCATATTGAGAGAATATTTTTCCACTTTCTTTTTGGCTATGGAACACAACTGCCAGTTATTTGCACTGGTGTGTCTATGTGTCCAGATGCTGCTTTTCAAGTAACACATCCTACCCAAGCTCCACATAATGGCTCCATCCACATCTACAGCCTTCAACTGCCTTGGGTTTCCACTCCTACCTCCTCTTTCTCATCCAAGAGCAAGTCTATGAGGCTGAATGAGTCCTGAGTTATAATCCTTTTAATGGACCCAAATAGTAACTGCCTTTTGTGTGTTTGAAAATTTACATCTGGAAACAATAATAAAGCCACTTTGCCTGTAAGTAACTTTATCCATTTTACTTACAATTTACTGAGCATTTTCTTTGTATTTCTATTTCAACAATTTGGCGAAGAGATCTCTCAGATCCTGGCTAATTCTCCTTGTCTTGGCTAAAGGGCGCAGTGCACCCTTTCAACCTCTGAATGTGATCTGTCAGGCTCTTCTGAAAAGAAAGTTTTTCTTTGAAGTGCTGAGGCAAGACAGTGGTGATGGTTCACCCTCCTGCTTCCAGAAAACATTCATAAATTGGAACACCTACTTGACTGTAAAGGACCGAGCTATGGGCTTCAATACAGCATATTTCAGCAACGTTAGCCCTTGTTATTTCAGTAGAAAATCATAAAATGGGATAAATTATTAAAAAAAAAGAAGAATTTATTCTTGTATAAAAGCAGATATAGTGAATATAAAAAGAGGTTAGGAAAAATAAAACAGATTTCATAGAATATACTCTGTATTTTAATGAACAGTGCATGCTTCTCCTAGGATTTTTAGGCAGCATATGGAAGACTTTCTTTTTTTCTTTTTCTTTTTTTCCCTTTTTACTAGAATCAAACAGGCTAAAACCCAGATGTCAATGAGGGTAGTACGATCATGGTCATATTTTTTAATTAAATGGCACTGATACTAATTACATAATTGGTTCTCCCGTACTTTGCAAATGTGCTAGAAAATCAAAAAAGAATGCATAAATCTAGCACCTAAAGCCATGCCCCTTATTTTTGTTTTAGAAAGCAGTTACTGTTCAGCAGTGGCCTCGATTCTTCAAGCATATCAGTGTTGTGCAGCATCATCTAATGCAGCCCCTCAGTCATTCATGTGAATTGAGCCAGCTCTGTGACCTGAGGCATTTGGCCTAAAAGACTTGTCAGTTCTGTCAAAGCAAATTTGGGTATATTGATATACAAATACACAGTCAGGTAAACAGCCATGCACTGTGACATAATATATCCCATCTGACTCAAAATTTCTACTAAATTTAATTTAAAAAAAATAGCAAAACAATGTGTGAGCTGAAAGATTGATCCCTGCAGCTGAGGAGTCAAGATAATTGTGGAGGGGAATGGGTCCCTGAAACTACACTGTACTCAATGTGAGCTGATCCCTCTACCTCTACTAACTACATCCTAGCTCAGTTAACTGAAATATTTTGGTCACAGAAAAACCAAGTCTTGAACATCATCACTCAAATCCAAATGTGTGGCATCAAGGCATTAAATCACATATGAACAACACAAATTGTTTATTATAGGTTCTCACATCGCTTATATACATTCACAAGTTTTCCTTCTTTATGTTTCCTATCTGCCTTTACAATTTTCCCATCCACTTTTACATGTCAACTAAGTATCCCACAAACACTCTTTACCCGTGCATACAGGTGCTTATACAATTAGAGCCATAGGCCATTTCTTTTGCTTTTCTCTTCTTCTAGAGATGTTCTTGGTTCTCAGCCTTGCTTTCTCATGATGTTCATCTTGCTTCACAACTCCTACTCTGAACAGGCTTTCTTGTATTCCCACACTGGATACTTATCCAGACAGAGACAAGTTTCCAAATTGAGGATGCTTTCAAAGCAAGCTCTTTTCCTACAGCTCCAAAAGTAATGCCTCCTGTTTATTTCACAGAATCACAGAATTGTAGGGGTTGGAAGACACCTCTTGAGATCATCTAGTCCAGCCCTCTGCAAGGGTGACCCACAGTTTCACAGCTGTTATGACTGAGTCATTGCTGGGAAAATGTTGCCCACTCAGTCCACTTCTTACCAGTATGAAGAGACAAAAATCTGAAAAGCATCAAATCCAGACTCAGCAGTGGTTGTGGTAGGACAGTCCAACCAAGACTGGCAATGTGCTCCTCAGTTTTATAATTGGTGTGGGCCCAAGAGTCATTGTGTTGCACCAGAAAAGTTGTCATCTTATCTGATCTGACTTTGAAAGTTCAAGGCTTCAACACAGCATCACGATGTAGTTGTCAGAGTTGATGGTTTGTCCAAGTTCCAGAATGAGCACTTATTTGCTTTCCCAAAAAAGTGTACACCACTTTACCCTCTGAGGGCTGTGTCTTAAACTTCTTTTTCCTCAGTGGGGAATTCAAATGTCACCACTCCATGGAGTGCCATTTTGGCTCCAGCTCATAGTGGTGACACTAGATCTCGGCACCAGTAATGATGCAATTCAGGAAGCCGTAACCTTCAGCCTTGTATCTGTTCAACAGGTTCTAAACTTGCATATGGGGTTCTTTCTGTTCCTGTGTGAATATTCATAGGATTCACCTGGCACAAACTCAGTGATATTTAAATTATGCCACTGTCATTTCCAACACATTTAAGCCAATATTCAGCTCTGTACACAGTTCCCCGGTTGCAATCTACTGATTCATGTGGGTGAGCTGATCAAGACTTTCCTAGTTTCTTGATGTGACAGCTGTGCATGACCATCTGGAACGTGGCTTGTCTTTCACGTCACTGTCACCACTGCTGAAATACACCACCCACCACCTCATTGTGCTCCCACCGTCTGTTTGGTCTCCATAAACATTCAGTAAGCATCAAGGAATGTCAATGGGTACCATTTTTTCCGCATGAAGAAATTCAGTGACACATCTTTGCTTCATACGTATTTCCCTGTAAGATACTGTTTTGTCAGACTGCCCCTTTGCTACCAGCTGTTACACAGCAATAAAATATAACAGGATCTTGGTGGGAAGGTTCAACCTCTACTGCCATGCTACCAACATCTGCCTCTTATGTCATGGACCAACAGAATGAAATACAAGGCATTAGTTTCAGAGCAATCTTCATAATTTAGTGCAACGAATGGTGTCCACTGGCAGTGTCTTCATGGGCTGAATGCAAGTGAGTTGTGCAGATCTATCTAACATGTGCTGTCGATACAGGGCACCTCTGAAGTAGTCACATTATTACAGCGTGTTCTAAAAATATCCAGTTTATTAGTCTATATGTCATACAAAGCCTTAACAATAAATGTATTCAGTTGCCTTTTACATACCTGAAGGAATACTGCTGTTTCTATGTACTTTTATCATGCCTATGTATGTATCAAAAGGATTTAAAAAGTTACAGTTGTGTTAATATAGCTAAAAATATTTTAAATGTATGTACATTATGCTACAAAGTAAAATGAAGAAGGATTGAGTCTTCTCTGTAGATAACATCTGGTAGGTGTTACAACAGAATAGACTCAATTAGGGGCACATGCCAGTACTATCATTAATCCCTTGGACTGCATTGTAAGTTCAACATTTCGGCAAGTATCACTGATACAAAACAACCTGTAAAACATAAAGCAACTTCAAAGCCAGTTTTGTCCATGACATATTCAATACCAATTCCTTCTGGTAAAACAGACCAGCAACATATTAAGGATCACATGAGGCTTTTCTGGCTTATCTTTGTACCTTCCCATTATGATATTTTTCTATTTCCTTGAAATTTGTCCAGTGAATCAAGTACTTTGACCAGTGAAAACTAGCTAGTCATGAGGACTTTTGCCATAAAACTGACAGTATGTTTTATATCCCCTTCATCATCCTGTTATTTACATTATAGCTGGGTTCATCACTGCTAGCAAGGGATTGAATTGGTCACCCTGTTTCTTAAAGATTTCAAACTAAGGTTCCTTTAGAACTGACCTTCGTGGATTAGGTGATAGTCATTCAAAACAAAAACAAGCAAACAAAAACAAACAAACAAACAAAAACTACAACAAAAAACCAGCAACTTTGAAATACATTTCATAATAATTCTGATAGCATATTTATGAAAACGACTTCCCTGAAGATTAGTAGGAAAAGCATGATCCTTCTTTTGAGGGTTAGCTTTAGCTGAGATCACAACACGGGATCAAATAAACTTCATCTGATACATTAATGGCAGGATGATACAGAATCTGTTGCGGTAAGCTGATCTCTCTATTTTCATATCTAATTCAAGCTCATTAGATAAGAACCGCAATCCATTTCAATCCATGGCCTGAAGAAGCAAGAAAATCACATTGGACTCCTGAGTAAAGGAAGGGAAAGAAGTATTTGCAAAAGCTAAGTTTAGCCTTCAAAGAGCAGACTTGCTAGACTACCTTTAGTGTTGATAGAAGAAAACTGTACTGAAGGGCAAAAAAATCAAGAACACCTAGAGCATGGATTTTGCTCTGAATCATCTTCTAAAGAAGCCTCTCTCTTCTGTGAATACTGTATGTGTTTCTCTCCTTCCTTCTGGTAATATAAATTTTCATATAACCTGTGTACTGTTGTTCAGTACTTTGAGGATGGGTGGTGAGCTCACATTCATATATTCTCTCTCCTGTGCAGTGAATGGTTGTAGAAAGCAGCTCTGTGGTAACAGCTGGTCACAACACAGGGTGTTAAAAGTATTCCTTTGCTTTCATACAGAATGTGTATCTTTCTCTCATTGCACAGACATGTTGGAGACCATCAGATGAACCCTCAGTCTAAAACCCAGAGTCTAGGATTCCTTTCCAAACAAGCCATATGGGATTTTCCACAGATTTATTAATAGTTATCAGTTGGTGCAGGGGACAGGAGAGCACTTTCACTAATGACTGAGGAACTCACCAGTCTGCAGCCCTGTACTCTGCACCTGTATTATACTTCCCCTTTCTCCTTGCAAAGGTCTGCTGTAAAGCAAAGACATGAAGTGCAAAAAGTGGATCCAGGACCCTCTCTTTACACAGACAGAATGACATTTTCTACCTTGGAATATAAAAGACCATTCAAAATGAACATTGTGTTAAAGGCTGTATTATACAAACCCTTTTTCATAACTTTAATGTTCCTTTCATATGCTACATGTGTTTAGTATTGAAATATGCAACACTGTATGTCAGAGAGAGGAGAGGCTCACAGAAGATATCTGGTTCAATCTTCAGCTCATGGCAGGACCAATTTCAGCTCAGGTTGCTTATGGGCTTATCCAGCTGAGATCTGAAAAGAAATCAAAAGATCCTGATGTAAATTATGCTTGAGAGCATGGGAATGGCTAAAAATAAGTTACAGATGGGATATTCATTTTCTGCCTAGTTTTACACAAGTTCGGGTTATTATACAGCATCCTCTCTTCTCTGCTCTTCCCATCTCTTTTAGAACCTCAGAATTTAACTTTTTAAAACAGACTACAACTCATTTATTTTCAACCGTGACGTTTGAAGCCGTGTTCTGGAGAAAGGCTCAGAACACCACCAGCAGCCAGCAGAGGGGGCCCACGTTTTTAACTTGGTCTGGTCTCATTGAAATAAAGAGCATACAGCTTCTGTTCAAAAACACGAGTGTTGATTAGAGGTGGTAGCCAAGTTACTCCTAATTTGAGCAGAAATCTCTCTCTCATGTGCGTGTGCTTTTGGCAAAACAACAAATAAAATTCCCACCTTCCTGTAATCAGTAGTAAGAAATTATTTGCTATGAATATATAATTGTATGGGAATCTATTCAACTTCTTCAAAGATCAACTTATAGATACGGTTGGAATCTTTTAATTAACCCGGAGGTTAATTAAAAAGGCCTTGTGTGCCTTTTTGCCTGTCACTACTTTTGAAAAAGTCAAAATAACATCTTCACCTTCTTCACTTTGCTTACCACATTAGACTCCAGCCTTCCCAACATGCAGTGACTTTGTCCACACAAGCAGTCCCAAAGAACTTTTGTAGCATACAACAAAAGTGTATTTCTAATATTTACATGTAACTTTTCCAGAGTTGTTTGCCATTTCACTGTCTTTCTGTAATACTCTTTTCTTAATAGCTCCTTCACAGGTCTTGTTAATTACACTGTGTGTGAAAGTTTTAATAAAAAGTGCTATATTTTCCATGTTAGGTAAATTTTTTGCAGTATTTTTTCTGCAATTCACCTGAAGATAATTCTAAGCTTCAGATTTTACTCTGGTGATGTGCTGAGATAGATGGACACCAGCAAAATTGAAGAAAATTCTAACTACTACAAGTCTGAGTTAAAACGTACCATAGATGATCTTTTTCTCAGTACCACAGTTAGTCTAACATCTCAAATTGTTCTCAGTTAATAACTCAGTCCTGCAAGGTGAAGACTGTGAAAAATAGTAAAGCCTCAAAAACGAGCAGTTGCATTTTGATAATATAAGTACACAGAAATACATCATTCTGAAGATTTTGGGGGTACAATGGAGCATTACTAAAGAGTAGTAGTAACTCAAATTGATCTGTGAATGATATGCTCGCGACCTAAAAAGAAATTGAATATCATGTTGAAGTATAGATGCGTATTCATAACATAATATATAATCTGACAATTTATCCCAAAACTCTAATGCTGTATGGAAGGCGTAGATTTTGCTCTCCACTACAAAGGAATGGGTTGGGCTGCAAGTTGTTGAGAATATATAAAATCTGAAGCAAAAGTGGGTGTCTGAATTCAGTATGGCCACCCACAAACAATACAGCAGCCTTTACGAAGCCTTCCTCTCTTCCCAAGTCATTGAAATTGTGCTCAATTTCCATGTTCAAGGAAACAGTCCCTAAAATCATCAGCCAACAGACCTGGTACTTATGACTTCTTTCCATAATAACATTTGCTAAAATTCAACATTAAACATTATTGTTCTTAATATAAAATGCATTAAGCACATATTTGTTCTACAGATGAAGATGTGTTCCCTGAAAAGGAAAATGTATCATGGAATTGAAAAAGTAGAAATGAAATGCTTTTGACTTGGTGCTTTTGAAACGCATTCCAAGTGGTCAAACTTAAAGTAATTATTTTTCAGTACAATGCATTTCTTTCTTCTTTTGTCATTTTCTTCCACTTAGTATATTTTAGATTCCATCTGTTTTTACCATAGTTCACAGAAATATTTCAGAGAAAAATTAAAGCTGACCAAAGGCTGCTTCCTATTCCACTGCTCCCTCTGACAGATTCCAAGTTGCATTAGACCAAAATTATTAGTACTGATTTGCTTTCAACCTTCACTTTCACCTATCTCAGGGGCCCGTGCTTTGAGCCAAATGTAGACAAAAAAATGTACGTAATCAGAATACTAAGCCTGAGTTTTTTATATTGGCCTTTATTTCTCAAAGTTTCCTCTCTCCTGAGTATAACATCTCAGAGCTCTGCTCTGCTCTACTGTAACATTAACTCTAATCACAATCAATGCAAGCTTGCTTTTTCTTGGCAACCTTGGTCTAACTATCCACAAATACATAAAATAATTAATATAAGTGCTTTGAACTATATTCTGGAAGAATCTATAGCTCTTAATCAGCTTCAGAGAGATGCCTAGGAGATTAAATTTGGGTGGTATGAACACTCTCTCCTCATCTACTATCTCCATTAATTACTAAAGAAAAGTAGCCAAACGCTTAGAGGCCTGATTTATTAACAGAAATAAATGCATTGGCTTCCCTGAAACTGTGCTAACACTGTATTGCTCTGAATCTTGCCCTTTCAGCTCTACTATGAAATGAACTTTACTTGGGATTTACAAGAGCTTAACTGAGGTCTGAACCAAGTCCATAGACTATAAATCTGAACTTCTTTTAAATAATTCTTTCTTTACAAGTCCTGCAGCAGCCATGCGTTTGGACATTTCAGTGCCAATGACAGTAGTCTGAGTAATTTCCAGCACTGAAAATCTTGTTAGCCTTTTAAGAGGCTCTAAAGTTTCCTGCACAATCAGTGAACGTTGATAGAGTTTTCTCAGCTTAAAGACAGAGCTGGCAAGTGCCACTCAGGAACGCCTTTGATTTCAAAAGTGACAAAGGAAGTTCAGTGATACTGTATCCTGGTCGATGCTTTTGTGGAGTTGTTGCATGTCATGGCTCCATGCTGATACTCCATTAAGCAGGGTTTATAAATAGAAAGGTAGTTCAAATAAGCTGATTGCCACAACTCGAAACAGCCCTGCCAAGGAACAGAAGAGAAGCAACCTAAGGCATGTTAAAAACATATTAATGTTATATAAGGCTCCAATCCTAATGTTCAAACCAGAAATGTATCTCCATCTTTCAAAAACTTTTAATGCAAATATATAGCAATTACTGGACTATTAACACTATTAAGGGCACAGTTTGTAGAAGAAAGGCCACTAAAAATTGATAGTTGTGTACTTAATAATGACTGCAGGTTCCAAGCCTTTTTAGCTTTTTCCCTTGCAAGTCCTTTGTGAGCCACCTTCCTAGTTCTTCTCTGTAATGACCTTCCTGTGATTCTCATTCCAAATTTCCTCTTATTTCTTAATGTCCCAGAATTCTTCTTTCAAACTCAAGGCTCCTCTAATGCATCCACTCTCCTCTTCCTATAAATATCTGGGCTGTAATCACTCTCCTTCCCTTTATGCTTCTCTCCATAAGGCTCCTTAAGTCTTCAGCTCTGCAGCAGCTGCAGGAACACAACTCCAATTTTTCTTCTTTCTGAATGCATTGCTGTGGTTTGGGGCTAGTCCCCTTTCTCCAGCTGCAGCAGGAGCATTGCACAAGTGTCAGCCATAAAGAATAAGCTATTTTTCTTACACGTCTAAGTACAACACTCAATTTTTCCTGCATCGCTGGTAGGCTCTGGTGGAGTCTTAGTGTATCTTTTAGGGGAATAGACCTAACCTTTAACCTTCCTACTCCTTGTGTCATTTTGCATTACTGTATATGGGACTACATTAACACAGAAGAGTTAAGGGGTGGGTAATGTATCCTTTCTGTTTCTCATAATGGTGTTAAACTTAATGAAGTGAAGATGAAGCGTAGGGGCCACAGAAAGATGGATTCTTCAACATCTGCTCTGATTAATTATGTACCTTAAAGCTTTGTTGCTTACTTTTGCACTGGACAATATGCCAACAGTTCTCCAAAACTTCTTAAAAAATAAAGCCCTGTAGAGTACCTCCTGTTTGATTGTTCTGAAGACCAGTTCAAGAATGGGGAAAGCACTGCTATCACTGTGATATAGCATGTCTGAAATACTTTGGTCTTATTTGTGACCAAAAAATAGTTGGCATCCCTTTCTGCAAAGAAATCCTCTGTGCTTACAGCTCGGAAGCCAGATATTCAGACAAAAATAAAAAATACGCAACTCATCCTTTAAGAGAGGGATTTACAGGAGCACAAAGTATTAGAGCACATCTAAAGTTAATTTGTCACCATTAAGTGCTTCTTAGATGCATTTCTTCCTTTGGTACAACTGCTGATCCCCAAATACTAAAACTATTACAACTACCAGTGTATAGTGTGTGTGTGTTTGGGGGGGGGTGGTTTGAAGAAAAGAAAGGAAAAAAAGAGAGGAGGGGGAAAAAAATGGAAAAAGAAGGAAAAAAAGAAGAAAAAATCCATTATTGTGAACCCCTTCAAACGACTGCAAAACAATGTATTTGCTCTTTACACAGTATCATGCAAATACACTTCAAAAACCACAGGAACCCCAGGGTGTTTGCCACACAGACACAGCGAAAGAAGGAAGGATGAAAAGAATTGGACAGAATTTCTGTATGAGTTGCTAAATTAAGAAATGACTCTATGCATGCACATGGTATATATCAACTCTCATCTCTACCCAAAGAAGAATGCAGATCTCCACAGCACGTACAGGACACAGAAATACATCATACATCTCCACACACCCACATATTCAAGGGTTTTATGTTTAAAAAATGTAAGGGAAAAAAAATCTCTGCAACTCTTTATGAACTGTAGTTAACTTCCTCACAGATGTGGATGTATTGACTTTCTATTGAAATATGGAGCTTTTGTTGCATCAATTGAGCAATACATTGTAGAGCTTCCTCCAAGTCCCACTAACAAACGCTACTAGATATGGCACTTTCAGGACTCACTATTGTGCTATAACGCAAATCATTTAGTGTTTGACTTCAATATTGGCTGTTAAACTGAATGACTGGCTACTGATTATTCTGGCGTAGTGGTAAAGAGTCCAGAAACTGTGCAATTGAGAAAACATTCACAGTGATTAATCCATCACAATATATCTTTCCACTGTCACATTTGTTTTCACATTTTTTCAGTCTTTTTTGAGCAAGATTTGATGCCATTTGTTATTTGGGGTTCAAATCTATCATATGCATTCCTGCACAATGTAAAAACAGACAAATGCATGTGAAAGCATGACAGACCATCTCACTCATAGACCTGAGCAATGACTTACTATCAGAAGCGTGGTTCAGAAAACCATATAAATTTGGTTTATAGAGGAAGGACACAGGAAATTTGACTTGCCTTGGTGCTCATGTCTCGTGGTTCTTAGAAAGCTTTGTCATGTCTGATGATGATTCTCTAGGGCTATTGTAAGGCAGACTTTAAATGGACAGTTAGATACAGCTTGAGAAAAAAAGACATGAGCAAAAAAGAGAGCTGATGTTTTCAAATATTAGTTGTGCTAATAAGAAATATTACTCCTCTTGTATTGTCTTACCATTATTCATGTACATTTACACACAGCATACATGTTCTCCTCTTGCAGCCTTATATGATATACAAACACACAAAGATACAGTAGCAGACCAATTACTGCTAGAGTTTAAAAGCATCATTGAAAGTGTTATTTAAAACACGTCCTTCCAATTTTGGTGAAATATCCACTTAATGCTTCTGCAGCCTGGCTTTAATTCCCTAAATGATGTCACATCTACCTCAACTCAAAGTAATAGTTTTTCTTTATATAGCTTATTTCCACGTCTTCACTCTAACACATGGATTTTATTTCCTATACAGAGTATTACTGTAATGATCAGCTTTCGTTCTCCCCAAACAAATATTCAGTAAATCTGCCTCCTATGTATTTACATTTCTTCCTCATTTATTTTCCCAAATCACAACCTATTAAATTGTGCCTGGAAAAACATCACTTTTTCACTTTCCATGTGTGCTTTGCAATCATTTTTTTTTTTTCAGAGTGAAAATAATGTCAGCACATCCCAATTTGCTTCCAAATTATACCAAGTCAACTGTCACAGTACAAATTGTAATAATAATTCTGTTCTTCTATTTTAGTCCCCTCTTCCCATCAGCAGTTTCTCTACTGAAGAATATTTCAGGTGAATCCAAGTAAGCTTCACTTGTCAAATGTGCCATCTTGCTTCTAAAGTAACTTCAGAACTGTTGAGCACAGACTGCAGCTAGATGGCAGTGTGCCAAACAGAAGAATCAACATAAAAAGATGGTTTCTCAAGATTCATGACTGAGCATGACCTAAATAGGACGAAAATCTGAACGCAAACAAGTTAATGGCACATAATCCATAGTATCATTGCAACTGACATGTTGCGGCCATGTGGTTAATAGGGCGATGGTAATTACAGTTTTGTATTTCTTCTAGGTTCTAGGAGCAACTCTGCCCTAACCATTCTCCATTTATTATGGAAAACAAAAATGGTGCCATCTGCCTTGGTCTGAAGAGCGCTGCAAATACATGTTTTAACTTAAGATTCTGACTGAAACAAGAAAGGTACATGACGTGAGTGTGAATGTTTACTGACAGGTAAATATGAAACTCAACACAGTATACAGCCTTCTGTTGTACATATAAGAACACCACATAGTGATGGTTAATGGCGTACGCAGTCTCTTGAGGCTGGCTAGAACAAAAAGATAAGTCAGGTGTCCTGCAAAGTGAAAAGATGCACAAATAACCATGTAGCTCTAGCACTGCTCTGCAGTAGCACAGCCTAAGGGCTAGTGGAGCTTCGCACTTGCTTAATGAACCATTTCAGTCCAAGGACTACAGCATGCCCAATGAAGATTTGCTCCACCAGTGGTCAGAAAAAGAAATCCCACTGTACTACAGCTTCGTTCTTTCCATGGCCTAACTACATGGTTGAACTTATGTCCTTACCATGGTCAACAAAGGAAGAAACAGGGTATGTTCAACTGTAAACTACCCTGACCTTCCCAACTGTATTGTTTTTACTTTGGCTCTGTAGTGGACTTGCCTTAATACCTAAGCACTGGCTGCTACCTTTGCTAGCACAGGATCTGTTACCATTTCTGCTTTAAACTCCATTTTGGCTGGGAAAACCAATCATTGCGGAATGAGGTATAACTTTCCATTGTTAAATGCTTTAGCCACACTACCTTTTTTTTTAATCAGTTAATCCAGTTTAAGCTTCCAAAGCAGAAATAGCAGTTAGTTTTATACGTCTGTACTTGAAAACCAACTTTCACAATTAATCTAAAGTCTGTCCTGCTGTAATCAATGATCTGCCCAAAAGACACATGTTAAATATATCTACTGTATGAATTGGTGTGATTTTAGTGTGTGTGTAATACATAACGTGTTTTGTTTCCTAGTATACAAGCAATCCAGTAACATATCTTTTCTGTTGAAAAGCCTTAAGCTGGAGGGTCATTACATTATCACAGTCAGAAGACAGATTATTTGCTCGAGTATTAGGAAGATGGGAAGAGATTCAGGACAATGTTTTGCTGAGAACCCTTTGGGTTTACTACCTTGATAAAATCCAAAGATGGCTGCAGGATAAGTGACTAGGACAGTATGCCAAGACGTGAGAACCCACAGGAAGTCTTGGGGTCCCAACAGCCATTTGGAACAACAGCACCTCCCTAAAACATTGCCAAATTGACAGATGTTTTTCCTTTTCTCTTTGTGGAGAATCAGAGACCTGTAAGAAACATAAAAAGAAAATAACTGTGAAGTCTAATTTAAAAGCGCAAAAGTGAGAACTACCCATATCCAACCCAGTCACATCCTTCTTCTAGTCCTCCCGCCACTCTTCTTCGAAACAGCACATTTTCTGTTTCAAAGAAAGTAAGTAACTAGCAGAACAAATGTATTCATGAAAAATAAACCATCAAAGGAGGATTTTTAAAGTTAAATTCTCACTACAAATTAATCCATCTGTCGCACTTTTAGATATCTTGTGCAACTGGATCAGATCCTCAACAGACAAGGAACAAACAGCATATGCCTTGCTTTCTAGAACAAACAAAACGTTTGTGTAATGGCCTCAGGTTATACTAACAATATTTCCCTACACTTGTGAGAAATATTTACTTCTTTGTTAACTAAAACTGTTCTGATACCTTTGGCAGAGAATGTTTGTGACGTCATGAAGTACAGATGTCTAAAAAAGACTATTTTGCTCCCAGAATAAAGTAAAATATTCAGAGTATCAAGGCATTAGCACTTCTCCATTCAGCAGAACACAGGATCATAAGAATGATTTGGGTTGGAAGGGACCTTCAAGATCATCCATTTCTAACCCGTTGTCAGGGGCAGAGTTGCCATGCAGTTCTGGAACAGAACTAGTGCAACTTTGCAGAGACAAGAGAAGAGAGAAGTCTGCAATTTGGGGTGGAAAAGATCAGCCCACTGCACACTGATTCTTGAATAATTTTTCTAGTTGGCCATTTCTTCCTGTAAATCTGTGCTTTCAATGACTGCTCTCATTAGCTGAGAATAAGGTGATGCTCAGGGAAAGCTTCCCACCAGCCCATAGGCCTAAACTGACAAAGCATTCAGTCTAAAAAAGTATATTCCTTCTTTATTAACTTAAATAGATCACTTGAGCTCCAGTGCAAAGTCCTTCTGCTGTTCAGGTTGCATCCAGTGATTGTCTAGAAGTGGGAATAGGGATTGTAACCTGGGTGGTATGTAGGAAACAGTATTTTGCCAGCCTTTTCAGACTTAACTGTAGATTCAGAATCAGCATAGCTGAAAACCTTTGACTAATCCTCCACAGTGCACAGCAAGCAGCTTGACCAACCATCCAGCCACCAGTTTAAACAAGACTTGGGCTGGAACTCGGTTATTAATCCGGTTGCGAGTCCTAAGCGTGATTAGGAAGGGGACAAAAAAAAGAACAACCACAACACCGATGCGGCACAACAAAAAAAAAAGGCTCAAAATGTTGCCATCCTCGCCACTCCCTCGGTTTTGAGGTTAAAGAAAGGAGGGAAAGAAGGGGGGCAACCGCCATTTCACGACCGCTGCCCCGAGTGGAGCCGCTGCCCTGAGGGAGCTCCCGCCCTGAGCCCTGAGGCGCCGCGGCCGCCCCGCCCCGGGTACCCCCCGCCTCCCGCCTCTCCCCGCCCGCCCGCTCTCTCGCACGGCGACGCGGGCAGGGCCGCCGCGCTACGGCGGGCAAGGCTGGGGCGGCGTCAGCGGGCGCGCGGTGCCGGCCGCAGGGCTTTAAAGCAGCGTGTAAGCTGAGATGCTACCACAGACAGCGGCGCGGCGGCCGCAGCTGCTACAACACGAGCCCAGCCGGGACCCATGGCGACGTCCCGCGCTGCCCGCGCCCTCCTCCTCCTCCTGCTCCTGCTTTGCCTGCCCGCGCTGAGGCGGGGGGCGCGGGGCAGCGGGCAGCGCCTTCGGGGTTGTCCTGCGCCGTGCCGCTGCGAGCAGGAGGGCATGCTGCTCCGAGCAGACTGCTCCGACATGGGGCTGACGGCCGTGCCCGCCAACCTCAGCGCCTTCACCTCCTACCTGTAAGTGCGGGACGGGAGGGGGCGACTTCCATAAGTGCCAGGCGGGCCGTAAAGCGTTTATGGGCGCTCCGGTGTCCGTAGGGGATCGCAGTGCGATGTGCCATTCGGAGGGTAATTAAAAGCGAAAACTCGATTAGATCCGCGGGGATATTATCGCCACCTTCGCTTTTTGGGACGGCGCTTTGAGCTGCGGCTGCTGCCGGTGTGACAGCGGTTAGCGGCTGAGAGCGGCGGGCAGGTGGCACTAGGCTAGAAATGAAAGACGTGACAACATAGGCAAGGTAGAAATGAAATTCAACCAATATAGCTTGAATAGTGTGTTAGGGGAGAGCTTGATTGAGAGAACTTTGGCTACAGACAACTGAACTGCAGTCTTTAAGATGGGCGCATCATTTTTCACTGGTTTCTCAAGCAGCAGGTGAGGATTTGGGGCACGCACAGGACTCAATACTTTCTCGTGCTTTGGAAAGTCATTACAAGAAAGATAAGTAATGAACGTATAACAGCGTACGTATTTAAGCTGTACATGTCCTGTGTCAAGAAGTAGATCCTCTAAACTCAGTACTGCTTATAGGAATGCTAAAACAGGGAAATAATAATAATAATAATAAAAAACTTCTGAGATCCTACTGTTTGACTGTTTTATGAAGAAAAGGAGAACATAAATATGCGTTGATGATGTCAAACCACCATTGCTGTGGATGTCTGCTGTTCAAAAGCTGTGTGTCTCCAGCAACCTGCTTCTAAGCTGCTTTATGACCTGCTCCACACTTTTGTTTTTTCAACCCTCTTGTCCTTTAGTGGGGGAATGTCTTTCTCCAGTTGAGGATTCTGTTCTGCTCAGTAGCGTGTACCCTGAAGTGTAAAAATTCCACTGCAGGGCAGACAGGCTTCTAAATGACCCAGGCTGTTTGCATGCAGTGCAGTAGTCAAGTGGGCAAAAGACTGGCACATGCACTGGTGCACCCACACTTACAAGGCTGTTATTCTTGGATTGATTAATTATTGCCTAATTATGCAGAGCTGTAGCTCCTGCCTGCCTTCTGTACAGAGCTGCCAAGACTCATTTTCTTTAGATGGCTAAGCAATGGTAAATTTTAAAACATGCCTGTTCGTTATAGAGATGTTTCCCTCCTTAAGTTTCATGGTGCCCAACTGATTGCTTCTTGATTTACTCTTTTGCCTTTGGTTTTGTGTCCTGAACACAACAGAAATGTCCTTTTGGGCTGTGACGTTTTTGCTTTAGGACAAAGCAGGAGGTTAAAGCTTCATGTTCAAATTAACTCTCTTTCCGGCAAAGAACATCTTCTCTGGCAGATTCCCCTATAGGAACTGCCTGTGGTAATACTACCTTATACTAAGGTTGTGTTTTTGTAGGGTTTTTGTTTGTTTGGGTTTCTTTTCCCCTGAATTTCTATCATTAATGTCTCATCGAAGGCACTTGCATAGGGAAAAAAACAAAGAAGATAATGATATCTTGTTGTATGCTGGATATTGTGCTGGGACAAATGTGTACAGATGATGATATGTCATGGTGGCTAGATTCCATTTCTTGTATGAAGGTGCTCTTTGCATTAAAGCCAAATGTAGTCTACAGCTGTACCTGTTTCCGCGTTCTCATACAAAGTTTCAATCCTTGTTTCCCCATCAAAAATCATTTCATTGATGGTTTTGTATCTGCTGCCATGAACTGTTAGACTTTTTAAGTACAGACCAGGAGAATCCAGGAGTTTCTTGCCATTTCTTCATTTGCTTCTAGGCTAAATAATGTACTCAGTGTATGTAACGCAATTCCTGTTGACATTAATGTGAATTCCATGTGCTGGTGAAGGGCAGCACCGAGTCTCTGTTTCAAATTAAGAACATGTCACTTTCCTATCTGTACGCAGTGAAAAGATGAAGCCAGGATCTACAAGTCTGTGGCACATGGGACCTCATTAATTCTCGATCCAAGCCTGTGAGTTAGTGAAGTATTATTACCATTTATTGTGATGTGGAAAACTGAGGCAAAGAAGGGTTTGCTCAAAGTTAAAGTTTATGACAAAGTCAGTAATTAAAGCCAGAATGCCTTATCCTAACTCCATTCTTTAACCACAGGCTCAGCCTATTTCTCCTACATAACTGCTCATTAAAAATAGCGTATGATTTGCCTACTCCTGCTCAAGAATATTTAATATGACAAGTATATTAAGAAAAAAAAACTGTTTCATATCTCTTGTAATGACAGTCCAGAATATAGTATTTAATGATTCTAAGGGTCTTTGTTATGTGGTTGGGTAGCACAGAAAAGAAAATCAATCATAAATGCCAGTGCTGTCTGACAGTTCAGCTGCTGTGTTCTTCGTAATCAGAAACTTTCCATGAGGCCCTTAACAAGAAACTCTTAAGTGGAATATCTTCATAATGTTAAAATCTTGGATTGATATAGATGTACGTGCATACAGGTGTAACTAGCACAGGATATGGTGTGTTACTTTTTCCATCATGGTTTACTTAATACGTTATTTTAGGATAAGTGTTCATCGCATTTTAAATATGCTAATTTTGAGTACATTGTAAATCTGCATAGTAACATTTAGAAAAATCTGGTTCTCATCATTGTTAATCCCTTATAGGAATTACTTGTTAAAAAGATATTCTTTTTAAAAACTATGTTAACACTGACAGTATTACAGTCAAACCTAAGAATATAATAAGGTTTATAACGTATTCCTCGGATAAACTTTGGCCTCCTGTTTCATTCATTTCCATAATGTTGTATTTAATAGTAAATATTCCTGTAAAGCCCATTCAAAGCTTTTGAGGGTCTTTGAAAGTTTCTAAGAGAACCCCAAAAAAATAAAAGAGACAATTCTAGGAGAAAAAATATTTATCTTTAAATGTTAAAAAGTACATTTGCATTAATTATCTGCACTTTTGAAATGAGACAGTGGCTTCTGTGTTGGGAATATAGAAAAGGTGAAGCCAGACTCTTTGGGGTAATTTTGCCCTGGTTTATTATCACATTCTAATACCGCAGTGCAAACTCAAGTTCTGTGTGCCTGGTCATGTAGCGTTCTATGGGAATGACTACAGTGTTTCAGGGAAACCAATGCCTGCCTTTCCTTAGCAAGTGTTTCTTTACATAGCTACAAATTTGCTAAACCAATTTTTCTCCTTTCTAGTTGAAATGTTTGGCACGTGGTTTCAGGTCATAATCTGAGCCTCGTCCTAGTTAAAGATGAAGGTAAATCCAGATTCTGGGTTTAGAATTCAGTGTTACATTCTCTTTTTGTAACAAAAACAGGACGTTTCCTCTCTACTCATGTCAATGGTCTGTATAGAGACATAAAATGTATGCATAGGTAAATCAGAGATGCATGAAAACCAGGGAAATAACAACCTATTTAACGTTCCTGTTCATCAGCTTCCAAGGGGCTTGCTTTAAATTTCAAAACCTAACGTGTCAACTCAAAGTTAGTTTCTTTGTGAAGTAATTTAGATTGAGTTTGACAGTGTCGCTCTTCACACTTGAGAATACAGTGCTCAAATTAACTCTTTACACTGCTCTCAGTATAAAGGTTGAACAGCCTTGTGCTGCTCAGAGGGGGAAAAAGGCGCTCGTGCTACCTCTCTCCTTAGCATTTACTGTGGGGAAATGCTGCATAAATTGACAGAGAAAAGGAAGCTGTCTTTAAGCTGGTAGAATACAAGGAGCTGGCAGGGTGGAGGCACCTTCAGTTCGGTTTGGTGTCTGAAGTGCACAGGACAATTGGCCAAGCAGAGGGGGCCCGACTCCAGCTGGGAACGCGTGCTCCAGGCTGACCTTCCCAGCCAGCATGCCAGCAGAGATTAGACTTCCCTCAAGTGCTCCCTTGTTAACCCAGTCTTTGCTCCAACATGATTTGTCTTCCAAATGTGTAAAATTGCTACTAGTTTTGCTGTCTAAATTGCTTTCTTTTCTTCTGTGTTTGCTGGCCAAAGATAATATTTCATCCACATGCACTGCTTTCCTAATTCTCTGTTGGTCATTTAAGTGCTCTCGATTAATGCAATTTATGGTATTTTCCTTCACTTACTTCCTTGAACTGTCCAGCAGATCTGATTCTTTTCTCAGTAAAAATCATGGTAAATAAGGTGTGGTTCCTTTGGCTCTGAGTAAACTGACTGAGGGCAGAACATGATGTGGTGTTTTTGACATACCAAAACAGCTTTAGACTTCAGCTCAAAGAAAATACCCTAACGTCTTTAAAAAAGAACGAGATGTGATCAAAGCATGCTTGCTCCTCAGAGATTTAGCAATTCAAGTGGCAAATCCTTATGCTACACGCTCTGTACTGTTTGCTGAGAAGGCCTGAGTAATGTCTGTGCTCTTCTGCTGATCAGGTGTGGGAAGTTTAATGCCTGGAGAACTGTAAAAGAAATAAGTGTAGCTGGAGAGGGGTAGGGTCTGAAGTGGTATCACTGTTGCGCACTGAAGGAGTACAGTCCTCTTGTCTCTCTTGGAATGGAGATTTAGATGAAAACTGTACAAAAATCTATCAGTTGCTGCTTGGAAAGAAGCAAGTATTCAAGCTGGGAGAGCATGAGCCCACTGGTACAATGTACAACCACCATAATTAGGTACAACTACCACCTGTTACTCTGAACAGTAAAGAAATGGGATAGCAGTGCAGACCCCTAGGAACTAGTACAGGATGTCCCCATCTTGATATGGCCTTTTCAGAGCCAGCACATTCTGTATCACCTTTAGACTGATGATTTTGCTATGTTTTATTACACTTTTTTAGCTATGAGCTTTAGGTTTTGGGATCAGTGGCCACAGCAATAATGTCCACCTTTAGGAAAGAGCAGTGTCCTATCTAGATAATGCTGCAAAAGTAATCTATTCTAAAGCTTAGTGTAATCCAGCAGTGATAATTGTCATAATCAACCACTCCCAAAATAAGACTTTATTGGTAACAAATGGACTCTTAGTTCGGGCCCAATTGTATAATTTGGCTTCAGTCCTGCAAATACTTATCCAGATACTTAACTGTAGTGTCAGGAGTGGTTCCACTGAAATCACACGTGAACGTGATTGTAGGAGCAAAGCCTTCTGTAATTTTAAAGCAGTTCTCACCTTCATTTGCGTGCATAGTTTTATTGCAGTGTTCTTCCACACTGTCTCATTGCACAACCTAAAGCATTAGGTGTATTATAAATAAACAAAAAGCCTGCATTTTCTCTCCTCTCCTCCTCTCCTCCTCTCCTCCTCTCCTCCTCTCCTCCTCTCCTCCTCTCCTCCTCTCCTCCTCTCCTCCTCTCCTCCTCTCCTCCTCTCCTCCTCTCCTCCTCTCCTCCTCTCCTCCTCTCCTCCTCTCCTCCTCTCCTCCTCTCCTCCTCTCCTCCTCTCCTCCTCTCCTCCTCTCCTCCTCTCCTTCTCTCCTCCTCTTTAATAAGTGTTATGTAAAATGTGTACATAATTTAATGAGAAGAGCACTATCTTGTTGCAAGTAAGCAATTTTATGGATAGATTTTTTATAAATATTGTTGAAATACTTTATGTGGTATATTTCAAGAGAGGAAGGAATCACTTTGGCTGTGGATAAGACACTTTTGCATGTAGGGCTGTGTGTGTGTAGGCAGGCAAATGTGTAGATACTTTTTTACCAGTGTGCCCAAAGCATTTCGGCACCTTACAGTACAAAGAAATGCTGCTTCCGTCACACAGAGTCTCTTGCAGAAGCTTGAATAAATGTTTCTTTTTTTATTAAGTGTACTTAATAATGCTTACTAATGTCACTTAAGTATTAAGTGTTTGAGTAAGGCAGAAGTATTTGTGGAATTTAGACTTAATCTGTATAATGACTGTGTATAAATTGAACCCTTTTCATCTTAAGAATTTTTGTTGTGCTTATAGATACAGTAAAACCTGTTCAGTAGTTTCTTGGTGCTGTTCGTGAAGGGAGTGTAAAGATGGTGTTCAGTTCTGCTTGTTTAGTGCTAATACTTTTCTATTTTGTTTATGTTTTCTGCTACAAATTCATTTACCAAAGACTTCAATGCATTTTGTTGGAGGATTAAACAGTTACAGCACCGGTGTTTGACGGAAATAAAACTTCCCTAGCTCTTGTTTCTGCAGCAGTAAGCATCTTACGATGCCAGTTACACCATGTCTACTGGATCCTGCGATAATATAAATGCTAGTCTTAGTGAATGAGAGAGCAGATGTGAGATGATGTCAGCACTAAGAGTAGTGTAACTGCACTGATTTGGCATTCACTGAGTTTGTAAATGAGTCTCTGTGTACTCTGTGGGGAAAAGTAGGTCATAGCTGGCAAAGGAAACAAGATAAGACAAAGCTCTCTCTCACCCATCTCTGAAATTTACCTGTTGTAAACTACCTTGATGAGTAACTTGCCTTTTGGTCTCTCAGCCCAATAAGTTTAGCATTTCTTAAATGCCCTGCTTCACAGAGGTTGCCATTTTGGAAGCATGAGGAAAGAGAAGGAACTGCTCCTGCAAACAGGGAATGTGATCAGATAGATATAGCCAGGATCCAGGTAGCAAGACCTTTGGGTTCTGCTGCTGAATATGGTCATAAGTAATTTACAACTTCGAGCAAGTCATACAGCAGTTCAGTAATCTTACTTTATGGGTGAGACAACTATCTACATCTGAGTTTAACTAATTTGGTAGTGACTGATAAATGCTGGAGATCTATAGATTAAAAACATGTAATGAAGTGCTAATTATGAGTATGACATGGTAAAATAAGGTGAAATCCCAGAGGATTTTTGTGTGTGTGTATGTACATCTCCCTTTCAGTTTTGCTCATGGTTGCTTATGTGGTCTCAAATCAGTGATATATATGATTCTTATTGGAACAAGTAAAATCTACGCAGGCATCTGAAAGCAATATTTGACCTGCTGACAAAAAAAATACAGGATCCATATGTTTGGAAGTATTGCCTGCACTCATGCTGAAGTTGTACAAAGACAAGGATTGGAAAAAGGCCAAAAGAAGTGCAGGTTCAACCCTGTGACCTGACAAAGGTCTCAGGTAGTAAATTGCAGTCCTGTGGTGTCCCTGGATAAAGCTTCAGTATATGGAATTTAACCTGCAACAGGCACACACTATTTCAAAGGGATTAACAGAGGCGTTAAATGTGCACTGTGAAGAGAGAAGCAGCAGGTAGCCCAGGAATCTGTCTGTATTGGAGCCGTGAAGCAGTGAAATGTGCCTCTCATCAGGCAGCTCTACCAACTTTAAACCACTGGGAGAAGTGACAGGAATGGAGATCACAGTTTTCATTTGTCCCAGGTGTCAGCAATAAGATTTTGTAGGGCACAGTTACCTTGGCATAATTATTACCTGAAAAGCGTGTGACTACCTGGACCTACTGGAGGTAACACATAAGTATGGTTGTGGTGGGGTGAAAAGTCTTTGTTGTGCTGCTGCTGTTTGTTTTGAGTATTGGGGCACTGTGAAAGTGCAATTGGGAACAAGATTAGGTGTTCACATGGTCAATACTGAGAAAGGACAGTGAAAGCTCGTAGTGCTGAGAACAGCATATGGAAAAGCTGTTTCACAGCATATAGTCTACTCATCTGACCTGTTCTCTGTACATACAGAGAATAGTGTGAACTGCTGAGTGCCAGAACATTTCTGGCTAAGACAGAAGATGTGAAAATAAAGGGCACAATAAGCATCATGGAACATCCTGTCTGCCTAAAGGCCAGAGATGGTAAGGAGGGTAGCAGAGGATGCTTACAAAGCACTACAATGCTTTCATTATATTTCTTATGGGCAGATATTATCCCACCAGTTAGAGTTATCAAATCACATTTGTCCACATATCAGGGCCTCAGTCTTTAATGGCTATCTCCAGTCATCTGTGAAGAATCCTGTAAACTTGAAGCCAGATGTGCTCTGTTTTCTACATTTATCATCACAACTATAGCATCTTGCAGGCATGTAGCTCTGTGTTCCTGCCTGTCTGACCATAGGGCACTGCTGTAAGAGCATCAGATTTCATAAAGAATTTGCAATATCCAAATTCGCTGGATAGTATTATTTTCAGTTTTATATCTCTGTGTGGGAAGCATATAGGAAAATGCTGCATGCTGTCAACATGCCACTAGTTTAATCTGCTCTGATTAGGGCTTGTGAAAACTAATTATGAACCAGTTCAGTTCCCAATGAAGCTAAAACAGCATCTCCTTGTGAATATATGAATTGAGCTCCCGGAATGTCAGTTAGCTCTACTGTAGTACACTCTATTGGGTCACAGTGAGTCTAATCTTTATCCAAATATCACTGTGTGTTGAGTATGCAAACAGATTTGTTTTTCATATTTGGTGAATGAATAATTGCCTGAGAACACAACGAGAGTAATTAATTGTAAAGTATATTCATTAGTGGTTTTGTTTATCACAGCATTGAGGGCTTCCATTAAAAATGTTCCCAGCTTTTATAAGATAGCATTAAGGTGGTTGTTCTGATCAAGATTAGACCGTAAGGAAATAAGTGTATCATCATGTAATGGTATGAATTCAGTAATGGCTGGCTGTCCTAACTGAAAGAGAACAATAACAGGAAGACATAAAAGAATAAAGCACAGCACTGTGCCTCTGTTCATTCAGTCAGTAATACCATTACTAACATTAAAGATAAACAAAATACATATCAAGCTGCAACAGCGTGAAACAAAATCAGAGGTGCACCATGCCTTCTATTTGCTGTTTGCTGACAGCAACATAGTGTTGTTCATCAGAAGCAATTCAACAATACAAAACATTTGGTAATCTAACATTTACTGCCAAGTTTAGGCACTAATCTGAGTGCGCCTCCATGCCACAAAGTCCATCACAATAATATGCCTCCAACCATTACTCTCAAGTGTGACTCTGTCTGACAAACACCTGGTATGTTTGTAGACTTTTTGACTCATGGAGCAGCTCCTGGCTTATTAGACAGGCTGAGGTGTTCAGCAGTGTGACGGGCAAACTCCTGCATTGGTCCCCTTGGGTGCAATTAGAGCAGGCCTGTTGCTACTGCAGTGACCTCGGGTGCACTTTGGGAACACGTGGCTCACTGCTGCGTAAGCTGACCTGAAAGAAACAGCCCAGGGCTGCTCCAGGTGGGGAGGATGACACAGAACAAAGGGAACTCAGAATTTTTCTTTATGTACTACGGCAGAATTATTGATGTAGTTGAAATTGATGGAGGTGGAATTTCTCAGTAGTGACAGTGAAAAAATAGGCTTTGAAGTTGTGTACTATGGTGATTCTACAGTGGTGTTTCAGAGTGTATCATTCTTTAGTATGTTAATGATGTAATACATATATGCTTCTCACTTCTAATTAAAAGAGTTTTGAATAGTTTCTAAAACATCAGGGCAATTAGGAAGAAATAGTTGAGGCTGAGATTTTTTATTATACAGGTAGTGAAGCACTGAAATAGTTTGCCTAGAGAGGGTGGTGGATGCCCTGTCTCTGGTGACATTCAAGGTCAGGCTGGACAGGGCTCTGAGCAACCTGATCTAACTGTGAGTGTCCCTGTTCACTGCAGGGGATTTGGACTAGATGGCCTTTAAAGATCCCTTCCAATTCAAAAGATTCTGAGGCTCTATGATCTCAGTGCATGAGGATCTAAGTGTGGAGAAAGGAGTCCTCTCAACATTTTTGAATTCAAACTCAATCCTATATCAAGATTTATCTGAGTAGATAATGCAGCTTGTGTAAAAACATAAATCCTATTTCCTGATAACATTTTTATTTATTTAATATTAATTATAATCTTGCTGACAAGGTTGTCTCTGACCATTGGATTTAGTAAAATTATGTAGTTGTATTTTCTTATAGGCAAGGTGATGGTTAGCTTTACTGCTGTTTTCTGCTGGCATGGGATCATACCCTAATGTAAAATTGCTCAAAACACTCAGAGCACAAATTGCATTTGTATAATATACTCGAGTATTAACATAAGACATGTAATTGGTGGATTAAAAATTCTAACTAGAGAAACGAAAGAACAAGATTGACCATGAAATACTGTTGATAATCCATTATCAAAAAAAGAAAAAAGAAAAAAAAAAAAAAAGCCTAAAATGAATACAGGCGTATTTCCTACCCAATGTAGGTTACTTAGGACAGCAATACAATTTACAGAGAAAATAGAATCTGCTTAAAGGCAGCTTATCCCATTGCTATCCTAGGAGCAGCTCCACATTTCAGAACTGTCAGGCAGGAACATGAATTTGTTCCATCAGCTTCTGAAGATGTTTGTCATGTACCACTGCCAGCCTGGTGCTGACAGGTGTGTTAGCTGCATTCACACTGATCCACAGCTGGGAAAAGTCAGTGAAACATAGTTCCTAAGTTCTGTTAAAAATGAACATTATCTGCCAGATCTATTGATTTAGTTCTGTAGTTGAAATCCTTGGCTTTCCTTGAATTTTAACAGACTTGAATCTGTGCTCTTAAACAACCATAAGTAGAAGACCCAACAAGGTTTGCTTGTTTCTAGACAAAGGTCTCTGTTAAAATGGTTGGACTTATTACACATAGTATTGTCTCTTTTCAGGAGACAAACAAATGCAGGCCAATGTAAATTCTTGTATCTTCTTGTTAATTACTTCAGCTGCAATGTACAGAAGCTTATAAATTCTTTTCCTCAATATGAAATGTAAAATATATAAAGAGATAGAAGTCATCGTAATTTTTCTCAGTATCTGAATATTTCCTTTTGTCAAAGGAAAAATACTTTTGTTGTTCTATTAGATAGATTAGTTCTGTTAGATTAATTAGATGCCAATGTATCATGTATTCTAGTGTGCTAGGCAATGGTGTCGTTTTGAACACAGATACAGACCTACTTATTTTGTGTTAGGAAGGAATGACAGATTATGGTGTAACTTGTGTGACATCAAGTAATACAAATGTGGGGACTATTACCTCCATACTATCTACCCAGTACCAGATCCACTCCCAGTGTTTGCTGTTTGCATCTGTAAGTGCCAGTACTGCTTTTAAGATCTTTATCCCTTCAATCTTGAAACTATTAAAATAGGAAGGAGATGCCTTACAATGGAAAGCTAATAGCTTACTCAAGCTTCTCAGCTTACAATTCCAGATCTAGGAAGAGATTGTTTATAAGAAGTTTCTAGCTATTCTGTCTGAATTTAACCTCCCTTTTATGATGTTAGCAGATAAGATGAAGAATGGATATCAGAAGATTGCCTTTGCAAGTTGCATTTGGTAGAACACAAATATATTTGTGTGCTGGCATGCAGATTGGGAAAGAAGTTCTGACAAATATTTGAGACTTCGAATATTTATTTTTACATTAATTTTTATAATTTATATTGTTTAAATGTGACTGGTGCTTTCTTTGAAGACCTGCTGATGTGGACACATTCTGGCACCTTGGGAGGCCCTTTTTCTTGGAGCACCTCTCCATCTATATTGTTCTTCTTCATAGGAAACTTGTCTTTCTAGGAAATCCTAAATCTGTAACTCTTCACAGCTTACAAAAAAAGTATTTTGTTTTTTTCTGCTTTTGTATGAGGAGATTCTGTGCTGATGGAACCAGAAGAGAATGTGCATAGCTATATCAGGAAACAAAGCGTATAAATCAAGCTTGTACCAAATATATTTTGTAATCACATTTTATATATATTTTATATATATAACATGATAAGGATTTGCATTAAAAGTCTAACAAGATGAGCAAAGCAGTGTTTTGTAGCTTTGGATCTCCTACGTGGTGTTTAAAGCAAAGAAAACTGCTATATATTCTGTTACAAAAAGTATTTCTTAAAATTGACTTTATTTGTTTTGCTGTTCAGAAGACTGCAGGTAGTCTTAAAAGCACGTACATTTCATTAGTATTAAACCAACAAGCAGAACTTCTTTCTGCCATTCTCTGGCAGGATTAATGGATTTTGGCACGATTTTGGCAAGAGTGAAAGCTCTTGCTGCGTAAGCTAGCAAGCTTGACTAATTCTCAGTTGTGCTAACTTCATAAACCTATTTTAAGGTTTTAACTTTGACTAAAGATTAAAGGTAATGACTTCATGCTGCTGCCTTTGAATATATGATACTCTAATACGATTACAGTTAGTAAGTGTAAATAAAATATAGCATATGTATATCTTATGGTACACATGAAAAAAAAAAAGCATGTAATGGATACTTTACAACTTCCAGCAAACTCTCATGTTTGAGAATTTAAAATGAGATTCCACAAAATAATTGATACATTAATGTTAAACACATACAACCATTAAAGTGCTTGAAATACTACATGACAGATGGAACTAGTAAGCTTTATAGTATGAACAGATGATCTGTGTTTCAAAACAATTTACACTTGAATCAAAAAAATGAACAGTTTTGATTTGATTTGCTCTGATTTAAGGCTGGCTTGCTAAGCAAAGCCATTTTAACCTGTAGAGCATTCCAGAGCCTATCGGGTTTTTCACCTTGCCAGACAACCCTAGAATCAGTATTCAGAAAAGCCTAAAGAAAGGAGAAAAGAGAGGAAAAAAATATTTTCAGCCTGTCTGACAAGACTACATAAAAAGCTCATGATCAAAGGGTCTTAAATACACGTTACTGGTGTGACAAACAACATTTTTGTCCCTTTATTAGATTTATTTTTCTTCTGAAAACTGCAGTGGCCAGTGCATAGCTTGTGAAAGAAAGCTGGCAGGGTTGTATTCTTTGATTCCTAATTAACACCTTCAGTCTCAAAAGAGAACTAACAGAAATACCATAAAATGTTGCAGCTGCATTGTTATTCCGCTTGGTTGGTTTGTTAAAAGTCGGCTGGGCATTGGCAGCTGCAATAAAGGAATAGCTCAATGGATGTTTTGTATTGTGCCCACTGAAGTGAAAGAAGGCAACCATTTTATTTTCAAATGGGCAGCTGCATAGTGATGTTTAAATGGAGCTAAATGTGAGATTTACTGTTAATTTATAGTAATTGGTTATAAATAAAGTAGCGGTATAGCTTGGCTTTCATGTGTTAAAGCCGTAGAACACAAGTTGAAGGGAAACTAGTTATGAAAGGCAAAAAGTGAATCGTTAGATTCTTGAATGGTAGGAAGTGCTGCTTAAAGCAATTACTTAGAAGGAGTAACATCCAGTTTTGCAATGTAATGTAGCAGGCACCTTGAAAGCATCCAGCCAAGACATTCTTTAGGTTGTGCTATGAGAAGTAAAGGTAGACGGTGCTTCGTCCCACTATAGTGAAAACCAAAATTGAAGTGATGGGATCAGAAGTAAATGCAACTCTGCCTGCAGTGCGTAGATTTGTATTTTGGGTGGTAGAATAAAGGAAGCATTTAACTCTGGTCAGATAAATCTCACTCACATTCAAAAAATGCAATTAGGGAAATATGTAAATCTAGATGTTTCATCAAATGCTAACTGAGGGGTTACCAGTTCTTTCCGTGCACAATGACTGAACTAAAGAACTTCAGTGTCTGTGTAAGAACCATTGTCCCAGCCTCAGAGCCTGTTGGAAACAGAGTCCAGACCGGCCGTGGGAAATACCTACATATTTGACACAGGCCCCATTTCTGAGAGAAAAGGGGGTGGAATAGAAAGTATGGAGATTTTACTGTTGCATTCTAATCAGCCATGATCTGCCTAATTTGCTTTGATCAGGAAGATAAACTAATTTTCCTATAGGCTGGATAAAAGTAATTAGCAATCCAATGCTTTCATGTTTTTGAAAAGGGTGAAGAAAGGAGGAGCAGAAATTGTAATGGTGGGAGCAAAGTACATCTTTTCGGCTCATTTGAAAGCATTGTTCCTTGAAAATAGGATGGTGCCATAAGAGAGAGGCCCTGATTAAGGTGGTTTTGTGGGCCAGGGTATCATTGTACACTGTGATCTGTAACGCTGTGCAGCTAATAGTTTCTGAAGATCAGTTTAACTTGAGTTTTGGAATATTTAGATTCTGTTCTCCTTTATGGGAAAGAATTATCCCTCATAAACAGTGCGTCTGTCATTCTGTAAGGATGCTGTTTGATTTCCCAAGGTATTTTGGTGTCTTTCTCCATAGTCATTGTAGAATAATTCAGTGGTTAATTAAAGGTTGGATCTGCTGCTGACATAAGACTTACAAATGAGAGTTTTTAATCCCACAAAGTGAAAGCAAAAAAGCCATAGCCTAACCCAAATTACTGGACATCTTGACTCCTGATTCATGTAGGTGGCAGCTCTGCAGGCCTAGCTGTGGCTGTCAACCCAGCACATGCATGTGGTATGGCAGAACTCAGCTAGGTTTTCTGGGAGATGTTATTCTTCTTCTCCTTGGCTTCAGCTATTCTATTGAAGTATAAATCAAGATGCCCTGAAAAGAGATTAACTTTTACTCTAAAACCATTAACATGCAATCAGCATGAAATGCTAGGGCACAGTCCTGCAGTCTTAACCCAGACAAACAGTTCTCACTCATACAATCTTACTGAAGTCCATGGGTTACAGAATCTTCCACTTTTAAGCCCTGTCTTTAAAATGAAGATTGTTCTGGAAATGCCTACTAACCAGCCTAACATAGCCTTCAAAGAATATATGTGCCTGTCACTTTGGAAGCTTACTGCCAATCAACAGTCTGACATTCTGTCTGTCGACTATTGTAAGCAGATCTCTAAATTGTCCATCACATGTGACTTAGAAGAAATTATTGAACTGCTTTGTTCAGTGCTCAGCTATCTCACTTTCACTAATGTGTCTTACAAGTGTATAGAAGGTATTTTGTGGAGGTTATTGGAATTTAAAACACCCTTTCATTGAAGGTCCAAGATGAACCTTAGGGCCTCGCCTTTACACATATACTTTTGTGCTATGTAATAATAATGCAGAGAAAAATTATATAACTGTACTAACGGAAGGTTAGGGATCACATCTTCCCCCAGGCTTCCCTGTTTTTCAGAATCGAGTAGTTCAGCAGGCAACTACAGCCAGTCTGCTTAATAATTCCATCCACCTACATCTTTATACACTGAAAGTTACATTTAAAAGTCAGATAAGCATACGGATTCTATTTATCATTTGTGTTTCAGTTATATTGCAGTCCACAGTCATAATCAGGATTGTGGATCCACTGTGTCAGGTACAGTTAAAATACAGAGGTAGGCTCTATAAAAGCTTTTCCAGGGAAAGAAAAAAAACCAAAAACAGCTATTTGTGATGAATGGGAAACCATTTTATGGTGTGGGTAGAAAAAAATGGGGCATATGTTCTGTCTCAAAGACGCTCCTATTAAAAAAAATAATATCCTTTAAAGACTGAGTTTGGAAAATTAATTTCCCCTGCCAGCAAGATGTACTGAATAGTGTTTGTGAGGGGGGGAAATAAAGTATATTTCTGTATGATGTCATTCATACACTGGTTGACTTTTTATCTCTACAAAATGTTGGCATTGTAAACATCTGCAGTACTTGTATCCTGACCCATGTGATGTCAGCCGCAAAAGCTATGTTAGTTTGAATGTGAGAACATGGTCACAACAATAAAAATTGATGGAAGAATTGCAACAAAATGTAGATTCTTTCATTGAAGCACTACTGGCCCTTCCAGGAGAAGAGGTAGCAACTGTGTCTCAGAACTTTAAGTTACATCACATTTTCTGTACAATGGAAGCTAGAGTGCAGATACCTACAGCTCTTTATCCACAAATCAGAGGAAGGATGAGGTTGCCTTTTCCCTTTTTCTGAGCTGCACAGATGTTAGCTTCCTCAGCCGTGGGCCTATTTGGAATAAAAACTGTGAGGAAATAAAAGGATCTGTGACTCCTACAAGAGGAAAACACTGGCCTTTGTTCTGAAAGTCATCCTTCTCCCATTAAAAAGCCAAGTTTTTTTTAAATAACATTCTCATGGCAGTCTGGAAATCCAGCTCTTGTAGTGGTACAGGCAAAGTTTTACAAGGAACACTTTACTCTTCTGTGATACCACTCATTTCTAATCCCAAAGGATTCAATGTGCATTTGGAATAACATCTACACAGATTTTTTCAGAAAGAGGTGTGAACTCTGCCTGTGTTCTGACCACCTGGAAACCATCAGCAAAACACTGTATCTAACCTTACCTGGCAGGACAGTGTGAATCCCAGTCTCAGAATTCAGTGCAGTTGCCAAAGCATAAGTAACTATAGCACTTAATTTGCCTTAGGGTATTCTGCCTGATCTTCAACTGTGTCTTCAATAGGTAGTGGGTCTTGCTGTAGATCGTAATGTTCTGTTTGCCAGGCCATCATGGATATCTCACATAACTTAGACTATTTCAGATGGCTCTATATTTAGCCAACTAGATTGTTTCTCTGTTCTTTAGTGCAGTATTTAGCTGCTCACACATACTTAACTCATGCAAGTTAAGGTACTTCGGGTTGTCTGACATATCCCCATTGGGTAAAAAAAGAAATAATCTGTGCAGGAAGCACATCCCCTATGGTGTGGAAAGTATTTGGAAGACAGACAGGATACCCTAAGGCACCTCACAGAGGAGCCCAGAGATAAAAATCTGTCCCAGTTTACATTCAGTCAGCCAAGAGACCAGTGGCATAGTTCCTCCAGAAATCTTCAAGATACCTTATTGTGATATTATTAACACAGTAACCTGGAGTATGGAGAAGTGCAATTTTTGTTTTGGAAAAACTCTGCTGCTTAGGCGGTGTGGCACACGTCAGGTTAGTTTTGCAGTAAGTTGGGCTGAGCATGGATGATCTGCTCAGCCACATTCATGCTGCAGCTCATACTTAAAAGTATGAAGTCTCTTCAGCTGATAGCAAAAAAAGTGGGGGGCACTTGTCTGCATAGGTTGATAATAAGGTAAACAAAAGAAGATCATATAAGAACTGGCCTTCAGGTATAGTTCATGTAGATGTAAATTTGATTTTACATGCATATGTAAATTTGATTATGATTTTCCCTTATCAGAGAGTGATGATCTCTGTGTATCCTTGTAAGGGCTGTCCACCGAATTCCACTGATTTCTAGTTTGAGTATTCTTGTCACTCACAGTAAATGATCCATTATGGTGAAAAAGTCTATTTGTTCAGGTGCTGAGATCTATCTGGACCAGAAGAAACTTGGCAGGGATGTGTTTTCTCTTTTGTTTTTTAATTTAATATTAAGCAATCTGCCTAGCATTATGTCATTGGCCAATTTTGTTTCTGTTTTTCTTATTTTCTGTGATGCAAAAATATTTTATCTTGATTATTTTAATAGTAATAATAATTAGATGCTTTGTACCATTCAGACTGGAATCACTTACTGGTTGCAAAATGCAAAAAAAAATAAAAAAAATAAAAAAATCAGAAATGATATAACACCAACATTAATAGGTCATACAACAGCTTAAATAGAAGTGTGTGTGTTATTAAACTTTGCAAATGCATAATGTTTTTATTAAATATTAGAAAGTAAAAATGTTGAGCTACAATTATTACAGAGTTCTATCTTTACTTTTACTTTAAACAAACAAACAAAAAATCTTCTGATTAAGGGAAAAGTTAAACTGTTGCATTAGATGAAGCAAATCAGGTTGTGCTTTAATCTGTTTCATTGTTGAATTAGAAGAAACATACCTTCCACTCTTAAAATAGTAATGTAATTGTAAAGTTGTCAGTGTGGGGTTACTATTTGAACTGATTACACTTGATAAAAATAACAAGCCATGACAAATAGAGGGGCTAGGTTTCAGTAATTCACTAAAGAATGTCTCTACCAAGTCTTTGTGGCAAAATGTCTTGTTTGCAGGACAAATGCAGAGTTGAAATAACAACCCATGAATACCACTGGTGAAATGGCTATGTACACAAGGTGAATGCTAAAGTTTTCCCTTCTGAATGGACCTTTTAATCCAGGCATTATCTAGGCTCTGAAAAAGTCTTCAGTGGCCTTATGTACAGATTAATGGGAAAAGCTGAGACTCAGAGTTGGGCTATTTGCAGAAACAGTTTTCAAGATTTACTGATGGTTGACAAATGCCATTTAAGCTTTCAAAGCCATCAATATGCTATTGAAAGGGATTTAGAGGGAAATCTTCCCACTATAGAAGACGAGGACTTTGAAGGATCTCGGTGGAAGCCCTTGGTCTCCCCACCCCTCCAAACCTTTCACTGCCTTCCTTCAGCATATAGAGCCTGAAACGCGTGGCTATGGGAAAGGGGGGGAAGGTCCCTTTCAAGGGCGTTTGTATATAACCAAATGTGCCAATCTGCTTTTGTTCAGCCATGAGAACTGAATAGGAGTGTTTCTAGAAAAAGTCTCTTGTGCTCACGGTTAGCTTTTCAATAGGCTTTCTGCTAATAGATTTTTAATATGTGAGCTGCAAATGGTGAAATACAAGTTTGAAAATTTTATTGATTTGAAAAATTGCCCAGAAAAGACTGTCTGCCATATAGCATTGGCTATTGATGGTAGCATTGGCTACCATTTTACCATTTCCTTCTCTAATGCTGACTTTTAAATAAAAGTATCCTCATACATTATACATGTGACAAGACAAATCATCAGAGCTTTGATTTTAATTACTTAAAATAATGCCCTGTCTTCTTTTTCCACAGACATTTTAAAACACATTTCTATGTCTGTTCTTTTCTCTGGTTATTTAAAAGCTCATTTACAAACCACATGTCTTTATTAAAAAATGTTCATTATGGGACCAGGTTAGTAAGGAAAAAAAAAGTAAAAAAAGACCTTTGACTACCATGTTTTTGTTAAAGGGGTTTTAATTTAAGATCTGAATAGTGTGAAGTCTTGGGTTGTTGTTTTTCATGCATTGTGCTGGATCCTCAGGATGAAAATTCTGAAGATTCTGAAAACTGTGAATAACTTAATAAAGCTACAAAAGAAAAAAGAACTTGCCAGAGCCTGTGGTCCTCTTAATAGCAATGGTGTTAATGCATGTAGAGCCATGCACTGCCATCATCTTCAGTCTACTGCAAGTGTGTGAAAGTGTTGCCATCCAAATACCAAAACCATGACTGAGAGGGGAATCCCTCACCTAGCAAGTCTTTGCACCAGCCTGTGGGCTGGGGTAGTCTCTTTGTGTACCAGGTCTGTGGGACACAGACCTGTCTGCACCAGTCCAAGTCCCACCAACCCTAAACACTCATTGGAGAGAAGGCCAGGCTGACTGGGTTCGAGAGAATGCGGGCAATAGGATAGCATCTGTGTTTCAAGATCTGCTTCTGCTTTGCAAATGCTTTGATTTTATTGCTGTCCTATATTTCATTACCACCTGTGTCATCCTCAAGCTGGCATCCTTTTTCTCACCGTGTAAGGAAGAGTTGCTGCCACTTAGGAGATAGGCAGTGTTGTCGTCACTTGTGCAATTTGGCCATCAGAGGGTAAATTAAGCCTTGAGAACATCTCCCAGATGTTCATAGAGGCTGAGCCTTTAGTTCCAAAATGTTAATTCTTCACACATAAAAGACTATCACAGTGTAGATCATTGTGAGTGGACTTTCTGTGCTCCTGGTAGAGCTGACGGGAAAGCTGAACCTTACATGAGACAAAAGTCAAGCAAAGGCTTGTGAGGAGAAGGAAAGGAAAGGCAACCAGAAACAAAAGATTGCCTTGGAAATAGATGAGGAATTAAAATATAAGTACCCAAATATCTGAAGCAGCCATTACAAGAAGAATAAATAAATGAAGGAGATAAAGGCTTTATTGGTGAACAGTATGAAAGTAAAATAAACTGAGATAAACCACATCCTTACATTTTCTGAATCCTCATACTTGGAAAAAACAATAATATTGATTTTCAGCAGCTATTACTGTACCTGTCTCTGCTTACCATTCCATCTTTAATTCAACAGATTTTAGACATGATAAAATAAAAGGGCTAGAAAAAGAAATGTAAAAAAGGAAAGAAAAGAGAAAAAGGTAGCAATCTTCCCAGTGAACTCAGCAGTGCTCCTATCACTACTCCAGTCAGAGATGTGCTGTTGCATTACTTCCATGACAATGCAGTACTGCCTGTTGGTAGAAGCTGGCACGAGGCACTGCAGGAAGATGTCCTGCTCCCATGAGTGTCAGTGGGAGCTCTGCTCCCAGCATCATTGGAGCCAGGTGTTTGCCCCCAGGCTCTGCTGCAGTGCTGACATTGATTTGCTGTGCTGTAAGTTGTAAGTCATGTAAATAATAGGACGACTGATTCTTTACAGCATTTTTATGGCATTTGGAATTGCTGGAAAAAAGAACTGAGATCTTGGAAAGTTCATTTCGTGTTCAGAAAAAAAGCAGGACACGTGCAGTATAGGGAACACACTTATGTCATATACACACCTGTGTGCATATATATGGCTTTGCTGTCAGCTGCTGCTAGCAAACTCTTGCTGGTTTACATTTGTAAAAAGTTTGTTTTGCTTACTGATGTCTTATAATATTGCTTTGTGTTATCTCCAGGAAGACCCCAGACTGGTATTTGATACTTGAAACTAAGACATAGCGGTGGCTGTGGCTGAACAGTGCCCATTATCCTGAAGAGATTTGCTGCAGATCATTGTAACAATCACAAGAAGTGGTGGGTCACTGGCCTTGAAATGAGGTTGCCAAACAGTAGATTGTATAAACACTGCAAATAAAAGGAAGGAAACAGGAATCATTTAGTCTGAATCACAGTCTGCTAGCTCCACTCAAACTAGGTGTTAGTCCAGCTGATCTCAATAGAAATAGTTGTGAAGTATTTTGCCTGCATCCATTTTGCTTGTACAGCTCTGGCACTTGCTGTGGTGTGGAACTTTTGGTGTTCGGTTTGCTAGTGACAAATCTGACAGTTCTGTCATTGCACAGAGCTCTGCGGAAGGTGTTGTAAGAGGCTGTCAGACAGCCAGGAGAATGTTCTGTTAGAAAGGGAAAATGTGTGCATAAAAAATGCACGGCTTTGTATACTGGAAGAATATTGAGAGTATTTACATCCAAGGTATAAGACCACCCCTAAGTCAACATGGTCAAATGAGAAAATGTTCCGCTTCAGCTCCCTCATTTGTTTCTCCTCTGCACTTTTTCTTGTGGTGGCATGAGAAGCAATGCAATGAACCAGATCAGAGAATTGATTTGCGTTAAAAGTGTTTATTTCCCTGCTGGATTTGTTTTAATTTAGATCAGATGCAACTTTGATTCAAAAACGTTCTTAAAAGGAAAGGGCAGCGATGGGATGGGAAGAGATCAGGAGTGATTATTCTGGTAAGAAAGTCAACTGAAAGAGTGTGCAGGTAATATGGCACCCACTGGATTGTCCACACAATAAAGAGAAGCTTCTGTAAATAATTATTTCAGCTAAGCAACAGTGCAAATATAGTCATGTGAATAATTCAGACTAGTAGTTGTGATATGGCAGAGCATCATTTACTCTGATGAAACTTTTAGATAACTCTTCAAATACACAGATTTTAACTAAGTATAGTAAAAGTAACAGTGCAATTAGGATGAAAGAAAACCCTTGGCATGGTTGAATATACATTTGGCTATTTCCTTTACCAAGCTAAAACCAATTAAGGAATACCAAGTTTATATCAAATTCATCTGCTATTGTACCTCACAGAAAATAACACTGTGCATAATGCCCTCCTTGTGAAATTAATACATCCATAGCAGCAGCCTGCTCTATCAGGAATAATTAGCCTGTTTGAGAGCACCCCCCATGATTAAAATAGCTTCCAGCTCCAGACCTAGCTCACTCACCTGTACCTGGGGCTCTCAGCACTGGGTAATGTAGCATGTGTATTTCCTGCTCCAAATGCAGCACACATTTCTGGATACTCAGGCTCACAGCGAAATGCATTTGCAGTGGGTGCTGTCAGAGCTGTTAAATGGTTAAATCTTCAGACCTGTGCTATGGAATTGAGTTGGGGTAAATTAACACCAGCAGAAGTTATTTAGCATGTATCTTGTCATGAGTGAAATCAGGCTGACCGGAATTCATTTCTACTCTCAGCAGCCTCACTGAAGTTGTACTGGATGTTTTGATGAAAATGAGTTTTACAATTGATTTGTATATTATGATCTATGCTGTGTGTTACACTCCTCTTGGTCAGGGGTCCAATTGGCTGTGTGGCCTATGGCCTCCTTTATGGCTTTAGACCTGTATTTTGAGTCTGTCTATATTCAGGTGTCTTTTGAATTCCTTTCTGATGTTGACAAGGTGTAGTGGGCCAGTAAGTGAAGTATTCTGTGCTTTGTAGACCCTCTCCTCTCATATCAGTAGTTGTAAGTTAGGAATAACTTCACTGAATTCTGAGGGATGAAGGGACAAACTGAGAATTAAAAGGAAGTTGTGCCTACTTTTTCTGAAATAAATGAATGTGTCACGTTAGGGGAAAGAAAAAAAAATCTAAATTTTGGCATTGTTGTATCAAATAGTTGTAAAAATAAGCAAAACGCAGAGTTGCAAAAAATATTATGGAACTAAGAGAGACCCCAGTACTTTTTCCTAGACTTGGTCACTTCTAACACATAACTTTTCTGAAGTTAACTGTGCTGTCCTTCATCAAAAACAAGATAAACAGTACGTGATAGACAAATAGGTAATGACAAAAAACAGAACAAACACTGTAGTAGTCTTCTTCATAAATTGCAATAAAACCTGTTGTGTATTGTCTTCAGCATTTGAACAAGATAAATAGTGTCTGCAGAACTCATATAATCTATTTGAATTAGTGCAGCACAAACAAGTAATAACTCACAAAGTAAAATCATGCTAATGCAATCTGTGGGCATGGGAGGAAGAGGAATTCTATTCAAGCCTCTTTTAATTGCTCCTGCTGGCTCCTGCGCTATAAAATATTCCTTTAGATATTTAAGCTGTAAATTATATGAGTTAAGTACAGTATATGATTGACACGTTGGAATGTTCTTGTAACTTATCCTGCTAATTATTACTTACCAGACTGAGTCTTCAATGCCAAGCGAAGAGCCATGAATCAGCTTTGAAAGTACATGGGTAATTTCACCTAGGGAGCTTTGTGAATTTGATACACAAGAAAAGCACAGCACCAGAATCGTTGTACCTAAAATAAAATGTCAGGTACTTGTCAGATTAATTCAGCACTGTGTTTGTTTGATCTGATCTTTGATCTTTACTTTCTTTTTGACCTTAATTGTTTGCTCTGCCCTGCTCCCTCTGCTGGAGTCTTGGATAAACTGAATGGCAAAATTGTTTCCTGAAAAGATTAATCATGCACGTACTGTTTGCTTTACAAATGTTCTGCAGTCTAGATTTAAGCAAGCCTTTGATGGCTGTTTATATGACAGAATTGCCTACCACATTCAGGAATAAAGCATGCTGGTTAAAATGAGGTTGGTACAGAGCTGCTTTGGTGATAATCAATTTTACTTTCTATGATATTAGAAGAATCCAGTGACAGGTGTCAGGAAGTTCAGATTCTGACCACAGAGTTTCATCAGTTCTGTTAGTTTGTGTTGAATCCAGACACGGCCTATCAACATGATTTGCCAGGATCTGTTACTCAGCATTCACCAGCAACAGAGAAGAGGTGCAAACAGAGCACTCCTGACCTTCCCTTTGATGCTTCCCTAAGTTCAAGCCCTCTATGGGATCCTTCCCATAGGTATCTATTTAAAATTGAAGAGGTTCCATAATCTTTAAGCAAAATGCACTGCTGGAAGTCATACCACTGGTGTGCAGAAGAAAGGGAAGCTAAGTGCCGAGGGTCAGAGGAAAAACTGGCCCCATACATTAGCACAAAGCTCATGGAGGGGTGCCAACACACACACTGTCACCGCAAGCTCTGTTCCGATATGATCTGGAAGATTTTTCTGAATAAAATGTTTGCTGCTTCAAATGTAAACCATGTGGTGGAAATTCACATCTTAATCATAGTTTCACAATGGAGGTCTTCAAAGATCCACAGGTGCAATTAGCAGCTCGTTTTGAGAAGAAATGTCATACTTTAACTGCTAGAAAGTGCTAGGGCTCCTCCCTGTGCTTCCATCCATGCGTGTGTTAAACATGGAAACACATGCATACCAGTTTGCAAGTTGGTTTTGGAAGACTGTGTAATCCAGAACCATCAGACTGAAAATATGGTCATGGTCTTGTGTAGCCATTTTGTGAAGCTGTTGACAGCTCATGCATCCCCATTTGGAAGAGTACTATGGGAATGCTTTGGGGCACATTGGGGATCTAATGGAAAGGGCACTGCACAAATCATCTTGGTGGCATACAACTGCATTTGTCTGACAGCACATCACTTCACCATTAGATGTCTTAGTTGCCCTTCTGTAAAGCAATGATAATTATTCACCTATTTATATATGGAGACCCTTGAATGAAGAAGTACTAAGGAATATATTTTAAGAAATGGAAACTACTAGTGCGGTGTTTGCAAGATTTATCTGCTTTTAGTAACTACAGCGGATAGAGTTGTTTTTAGTCTACATAGAGAAGCAATTGTGGCAACAGACAGACAGCAAGCACTTAATAGCTAGCATATTCCTCCATCAAACAGCAGAGCTGGTAAAGTGTTCTGCCAACAGTGAAACCAAGTACACTGCAGTAAGAAAGATAGGCATAGCGAGGGAAAAGAGATAGTAATTCTCACTCCTTTTCATTTTGTATTGAATCACTACTTATATGATAGTGTCCAATTTAGCTGTAAATGGATTAAGGAAATGGCCTAACTTTAGAAGCTGTTCTCAGCTGGTAGGAACTTGATATATTCAGTCTATTGTCAGTATTTTTATGTGAGTGCTTTCTCTTTCAAAGATTGCCATAAAAATAATTATTAATACATCTTGTTGGGGCAAGGCGGGCCTAGAGAAAAGCATAACTAGCAATCATAATAGTAAGGCTTGATCATTTTTTAAAAATTAAACTGCAGCTGTTAAAAAATTATAGACTACAAAATTCATTGTCTTTCATCCTGGATTATTATATTAGCCCTGTGATGGGTAGAGAAGTTTGTACCACTTAGTATAATAGAAGTGTAACCTAGTAATAGATGAATAGGTTGGTGGGAGCCAATAGAAACCTCGCCTATGTCCGAAGATGGATTTTTGTTCTCCTTTAAAGAGCAGAAGAACAATGTGTAAAACTGATTCCAAGGTGAATAGTCCCTGAAACATCTCTTGTAATAATAGCTAATAACAGGTTAGTAACTTGGCCTCCAGACCCTACTGTTATATGTTAACAACTAGTTCACTTAACTTGTTTTACTGGCTTTGGAGAGTTTACTGTGAACTACTCACTTTAAGATGATAACTCCATATTTTTTTCCAGCTTATGTATGTGTGGACAACAAAACTGGGTGGGGGAAAAGACCTGTGTATTTACCCTTCTGAGCTCTGTTTTGCAAATGCTCGTAGTTTGTTCATAGCATCACCAAGAAAAGAAAAAAAAAATAAAAGAAAAAGATGTGGGTTGCAGATTGCAGTATTTTCTGTTCTTCAAAAAAATAATCTGCTGCAGAAGCACCTGACAGTTAAATGACAGGTAGGATTCCTTTCTCAAGTCACCAGAGACACAGCTGATGATTGATTGGTATGAGGTATAATTAAGATATCATTATAATGAGCCATGTTGCCAATGCAGTCATTGAAGTGAATCTTTTTATCTTTTGAAAAGATGGAATTATCAATTGCTGGTATGTTGCTTTTAGAATCAGCAGTTGGAAATAGGCTGCTGGAATACTAATGGGAAAAGTGACAGTATGTTCATTTGACTATTCAAAATAACCTACTGTCTTTCTAGCACAGTTCTTAAGCTCCTGCTAAGCTTAATTTTCACATATGTTGATCTGATACTATTGATATACAATAGGGGCATTTTAAAACTCAGCATGCACTTTAAACGGTGTAGTTCCTTACCAGCATCAGTGTAGTTTTCAGGTATTTTGATGGTGGAATAAGGAAAGTTTGTGTCCATCAACTCATACAGATTTTTCAATACGTTAATAATTTTAAGTTTTTCATCACAGTTGCTTGTAAGACTACTGAGTTGGATAAGAATTCTTTGCAGTTTCAACTGTTTCACTTCTTCTGAGTATGTATGCACAAGCACACACGGCAAATTGGGAAATGGATCTGATACAGAAACAGAATAGTTCCACTGGGAATGGTTAAGAGACTTAGTACCTTGATTTTAGTATTTTCTCAACATTACAGTGCAAACCCCAATGTACAAGCCATGTTTAATCTCCTTCTGTTTACTAGTAAGAGCAAATTACTGATTTTGACAGGCTAGCTCAAATGGAGCTGAAAGGAGAAATGAGAAAATCTATTTGATGTGCTTTTTGAAAAGAACTCATTGCATTTGAAGGGCACCTTTTATAGTCATAATCTGTAAGCCTCCAATTTACCAGCTTGCTTTTCCTGGTGGCTAGCTGTGCTTGATCTATCTAGTGGCCATAAACCTCATCGTAGATAGGTCTTTTTGGCAGTATGGTCCAAAGGCTGGCAAGTGAGCTGAAAACCTCCTTTCTTTGTCTTTGGAACACTATGAAGAATTTCTGCTCAGCAGCCAAGACTTTATGGTGTGATCCTCACATGAGATATGATTGGTCGCATTGCATTAGTTCTTTGTGCTTGTCTCGCTTCTCTTAGCATCACTTCAGAAGTAGCTTCAGAGCATGAGACTTCTAAGTCCCGTAGTTCCTTCAGCAAATGAAATGGGATGAAATGCATCCATGGTGATTCTGACCCAAAAGAGTACTCTGAATCTAGGAACTATAAGTGCAGATAAATGACTGCAGTGCCAGTGCAAGTGATGTAAGGTTTTTATGGGTGAAATAATATCATCTAATCAGTCAGTTGGTAAGTTGGGAAAAGCAGAGGTTTTTTATTCTTGTGTTTGAAAGTTTATAAGTATTTCCAGCTGTACCAGCATAATCAGAAGATATTACCTCTCCCTGTAGTAGTCTTTCTGAGATTCTGAAACCATTAAAGATGCAATAATAACACACTGACAGCACGAACTGCAGCAGTATATTAGTTAGCAGTGTGTAAAAATTAGCTTGGAAAGGCATTACTGATAAAATCTGGAAATAATTTTTGTTTGTAAGAAAAATGTTAAAAATATACATGCTTATACAGAAACATGATGTCTGCTCTGAAAGTAATGCCTCCTATTTTATTATGTTGGCCCCTGACATCAGAGGTAAATATTAGTGGTATGGAAATACAGGTTGAATCTTCCCACTGATATCCCACTACATGTTGTGCTGTGTGACAGAAGGCAGCAGAGGGGCAGTCTGACACAATAGTATATGATATGGATGTGCATATGAAGCGATGGCGTGTCACTGAAATCCTCTTTGCAGAAATAATTGACCCCATTGATATTCATCAATGCTTGATGAACTTGTCTGGAGACCAAGCAGTAGGTATGAGTGGTGCTTTGTGTAAATCCACCTATAGGATTTAAAGATGCTTTTAATTAAATTGTGTATTGTTCTTCTGATTTTGCATCAAAGTGTGTAATCAAAGTGGTCTTTTGTTCTGATCCTCTACAGATAATAGAGTGAGTCTGGTCTTCAGACTGCATATGAAAGGTGTTATCAAGTGTAGATCAGGAGTTAAGAGATATGGGGTCCTGGGGATATCAGACAAGTCCGGCTTACTACTAATATAAATTAATGTACTATAAAAATAAACTTCATATTTTCCTGATCAGTCATCCTGAACACTGATTAATGCTGTTTGTAGAGTGCCCTATATACTTGCCAGTTTGAAGAAGAATCACTCTCACCTTCCATTATCTCTGGCTCTTTGAATCTAAAATGTGTTTTGGTACGTTTACAAAAAACCATTAGAACAAACGTTGAAATCCCTTTATGAAAAACAGGTTAAAATGCTATTGTTGTCTTCATACTCAGTAATATATGATTCACTGAGCGAGTTTTGCTTTTGCCGAATAAATCCGTGTATTTGTTCCTCTGCCAGAAGAAATCCTTTGAGCATTTATCAAAACGAAAGGCTAATAACCTGCTAAACTGTATGGAAGAATTAGGTGATAAAGTACTACGGTAAAGAATAGATTTTGTAAGTACATTTCTGAAATTATAATTTTGAAGTGGATGCAGAGAGACCTCACCCAATAGTGATTTGATAACTGTTGTGAAGTATTAACACATTTCCTTTATTTCTTAAACTCAACATGAAGTATTTCTAAATTACATGTTTTTAGATTCAGTAAAAGATCAAACATCAAAATTAACAATGCTGACTAAAAATATGTATTCTATAATATGAAACAGTCTGTGAATAATAGAAAGTGGATGGAATAGGAATAGGAATAGGAATAGGAACAGGAACAGGAACAGGAATAGGAATAGGAATAGGAATAGGAATAGGAATAGGGATAGGAATAGGAATAGGAATAGGAATAGGAATAGGAATAGGAATAGGAATGGGAATGGGAGTAGGAATAGGTGTAGGAATTAGTATGCCTACCCACAAAAGTACAGATAACTTATCTACCTTATGAGCTCTCAACAGCTGGAAGAAATAAAGTTATTCAAATACTATCCAAGGCCACTAGAACCTGTAAGTGTGCTTTCAAGTATATACATTTATACTGTTTTATTAAAATGATCACATAACATTGCATAAAATATGCCATCCTCTGATATTTTTATTTTAACAGCATCTATAGTAATTTTGACATAGTTGTGTAAGTTTTATCTTCCATGTAGAATTTTATTATGCAGTCTCTTTGCAGTTTTTATTCCTAACGTAATTCAATTGTAATGATAGTATTGGGCATGGGGAAGACAATGGAAAAAAATTGAGGAACACCTACAGAATAAGCACTTATTGTATGAAATGTAGCCTGAACCATAGCCTGAATGAGCTCTGACAGAGCTGATATGGCCGGTTGTTTCCTGTGCCAGGAACTACTGTGGAACCCCACCAGGAAGTGTGCTACAGAGAAGGATCACATTACACCCTTGTTTTATGGTTCATTTCATTTATTTAATGCAATTTGAGAACCTGCAAAAAAAGAGCATTCTAGAAGGGGGATGTTTATTTTTTGAAAATATGTCCTTTCTTTAACACAAGGGAATTGGGTTTTGGGGACGCCTAATGTGACACAGGGAAAATCAGTAGGCTCATACAGCAAGTTGTACAGCAAAAGCACACAAATAGTTTGCACCTGTGCAACTTTGCTTGTCTGCTTTAGTAAACCTATGGTATGCTACAGTGCAACGACAATGAATATCAGAGTAGCTTTCCTTTATTACTCCAAATAAATTTTAATATAGTACAGCGGTTTATTAAAATTATGTAGCCTAGAAGGGTTGTTTAGTATTCTAGCTGATTTATGGAGAGTGATAAAACATTCCAAATTTTTTGGAAATAAGGAACATGCTATAGCTTGTATTGCTTTGACAAAGCCTATTTCATACAAAAGCAGAATGTTTAAAGTGCTAACTAGATAATGATTCATCAGTTCTGGCAGAGGAACTAATTTTTGTTAAGGTATTACTTAAAAATGTGTGGAATGAACAGCTGGATACCACAGTTGTGACATGCCATATTAAGTCTCTGTCTGTTTTCCCCTACAGTGATCTCAGTATGAACAACATTACTAAGCTGCCCTCGAACCCCGTGCACAATCTCCGCTTCCTGGAAGAGCTGTAAGTATCATTGTATCCTTGATGGGCATGGTCAGCGCTAGACACATTCCTGTGTTTGTCTCTCGTACTTACTGTGGGAACCAGATAAAACAGTGCAGGAAAGCTGTCAGCCTGACACTTTTGGCACATGCGGAAACACTTAGTTGGAAAAAAAAAAAATAGATTGCTTGTGATTCTGGAAGTGAACTTATAAAAGAGTTACCGAGAGGCTACAACTTCGCTAGGCAGGGACAGAGCCAAACAAATTAAAATTTTCAAACAAGGGCTGTTTAAAATAACTGGATTGCTTTTTGGAAATAGTTAAGCAGCAGGATATTAAAAGTTTGAATACTGGCTCATGTTTATTAAAATCGCAAGTAAAGCTATAATCAAAACCAAATCTTGCTGCTTCGTTCTGCCTGTGTCAAGGACAATTGAGTCCACATTTCGTAGTATCAAGGCTTCTTGTCCCAATCACTTTTAATTACTGTTTCCTTACTCTTAAGTTTAGCATCCCTGAAGGCTGACTGTAAAATGCTGAATCCTACACAGCGCTTAGTTAGGCTATCTAGTACATTCACTGAGGGGGAAAAGCACACTGCAAAAACCAGCTGACCAAACACTACATCAAAAGAGGAATGCTGGTTTGAAGTGATGGTGACTAACCAAAAGTGAAATGTATTGTGCATTCTTGAGACCTGGATTTAGCAATGACCCTAGTTACAATGACCCAAGCTTAAAAGAAAATTTAGGTTCCTGAGGAGTGACTGAGACTCTGTAAATGATGCACCAGAGCTCTTGTGGGAAAAAGCTGGCACCTACATCTGCATCTGCATGAATACCTCTAAAAGTTGATTAAAAGGCATCAACCCCTCCTATGAATCGTGCTTTATAAGCTTCTAAAACAAAAGGCCTTTTTTTTAATAGCGAGTTTAGCTACTAACACACCATAAAACCTACATAAGAAATGCAAAGTCATGATTGTGCACTTCTTGCAAAGCCACGGTATATTTTAAGCTGTGAAATGTGCACAGTCCTCTGCAATTTAAATCACCTTTGGTTGTGTATTGCACTGATGACTTCTGGTGTCCTTGCTAACACTCATTAGAATTCGGACACCTGGTATTTGCTATTGGCTTCTATGAAGGCAAAAAAAAAAGAAAGAAAAAAAAAAAAAGATAACCATTTTGTTGATGCTGAGTTTGAACAATGCTTTTTTTTTTGTTGTTGTTGTTCTGTTTCCTTTTCATCTTATATATTTTTGTCTCAATTTTATTACTGGTAGTATTTACATTTACAAAACATTATTTCTTTAAATTCTGTCTTTTCCTTTGCTTTCTTCCTCAATTTGGTATTTATTGCTCCTGGTGCACGTTTCAACTAAAGCAGGCACATAACAAGGAAAGATGTCAAACAACAAGTGTTACAATTTCATGTGCACATGAAGGGAATCGTGCCGCAAAGACTTTGTGGGTGTTTTTTATGTTCATGTTTGCTCGCTCCTTCTCAAGGAGAAAAAATCAAAAGTTTGGGCTTTTCCTGGAATGGAGTTTTCATGCATCAAGCCAAGTTACCTTCCCTCTCAAAATTAAATGACCCAAATAGTGAGACTTATATCAATGCTTGAGAGACTATTCAGCAATCATTTCTCTGGTCAAGAAATATGGAAGTATTTAGAAGTGTTATTCTTGTTCTGGACCCTTATGTTCCACCTTAAATATGAAACCACGGTCCCTGTAACCCTTTCTTCCAAATTGTGTAATTTCAGTTTCTCATCACTGATAGCACCAGGAAAATATTTCATTGCTACATCTTGCTTTCCATGCACACAGTCCACTCTCCATTTGTTTCACACAGTCCAGTCATTCTGATGTTGCTTTATAACAACCATCAAATTTATATTCACTTTTCAAGTAAGTGTAGACAAATGAACCCTTTGAAGATGTGAGGTAACTGATTACCTCTTCTTAAGGCAAATTCAAGCTCATTATGCTGGGAGCGTCTTTGGTGTTCAGAGCCGTGTATAATACAGTTCAGTCTAGAATTACTTAGAAAGAAGTGTAGACAATGGAAGAGGAGCTGGATATTAAGTTCTGAAGCAGGCAGTAAGAGCCACTGTAGTTTCCATGCTCCTTTTATACTCATTTCTGAGTACTGATTGCATGTATTAAAATTATTTCAGCCATCCAAGCATTGCCATTGTCTCCATGAGATTAAAATGCATCTTTAAAATGCCTATCCACTCTTTGAAACACAGCAACAGCAGGAGCTTAAAAATGCAATTTCTAGGGCTTTTTAACATTGAAAAATGTATTCATAATCCCTTTATCATAGTCCCGGTTCAAAAATCTGATAAAGGTTAACGATTGATCAACTATGATTTAGCTTAAATGCTACATGCTTGATGTGTGGTTTGGCAATACTAGGATCTCATTACCCTCAAAGAACTGGTCAGGTCTGCTCTACTAATTCTGACCTCCTAAGCTGACTGATCCACTGCTCCTGCCGAGGTTCAACACCTTTGCAAGCAGCATTTTTGAGGTCCTGATGACTGTGCCTGGTATTCATCTTTCACCAAAGCCTTTGATCACTGAAATGCAACAACATACTGAAACTGTGCCATATTTTTGAGGTGCCTTTTCCTCCAAAAATTTTGGAAAATATTGTGGTACACAGAATTGTTTTAGCTCCTGAAAAGCTTAGTTTTGAGCAATATTTTTTCTTGCAAAATCATTTCAAAATGATTTTTTTTCCAGGACTTTGAGACCCATCATCACTTTTTCTTAAAATGCACATGATGGAACTCCCACCAAGAAAAAAAATCTATGCTTCAGCTGCTAGATTATCAGCAAGTTGCTCTGCATGGACTTGTACAACACCTTTAAGTAGAGTTCTTCATTATAAATTCAAAATAACTGCAGATATTTATCAGTATTACTGAACCCAAGACTTAATCCTCTGTGGAGTCTTTCTAGATGTATGTCATTCTACAATATATTTAGCACACTTGTATTAATAAAGCAGTGAGTTAGAGCAATGAATTTTAAAAAGAACTTTTTAGAAAGTGTAAAGAATTACCTACATTAGGACTTTTTAAGATAACAACATCTGAACGTAGGCATATCTTTTTGAGATCACTAACACTTCAAAGCAGTGCCTGAAAGTGTTTTATTTTATAAATTGACATATCTGTGAAGAGAGAGGAAGAAAGCCAATAATCATTTAAAGTGATATGATTCAGATCTAGCTTCAAACATCTCCAGCTAGTTATCCCCACACATGAATGGATACATACATATATGCATATATATTTATGCACACAACCATGCACACATGTATATGAGACTTTTATTTCAGTTTAAAACACAGGAACTCTCTACAGAAGATCAAATCTCCAAGTGATTCTTATAGTACCTTGCTGTTTTTCTGCAGCTCAGAATAAATGTTTTAGCAAAATGGTAACAAAATCAAAAACAAAAACAGGACTGTTTTATTACATTTATTTGACCTACAGAGTAAGACAGATTCACAAAATCAAGTGATGAAGACACCTTCAATTAATTGCATACTACATACAGGTACAAGAAAGCATACCAAAACCCCTGACCACGTTGTTTTCACATTGCCCACAGTATTACTGTATCAGTTATTCAAGCAGAAGTGACTTTAGTCATGCATTTTAATACTATACTACAGGCAGGATTACAGATACAGTGAAAAACTGGTAACAAATGTGAAACTCACTATCACATTTATTATGTGGAACTTCCTTTGGACTGCAGAAGTGGTTAAAAGACCACTCTATGAATGAAAACGTAATTATGAATGACCGGGAATGACCCATCATCATCTGTTCTTACATATTATTTTGCTTTTACTTCCCTTTCTGTTTGCTCTGTTTTCCTACAAAGAGGTTTTCAAAGCTGTTGGTGGGAGTCAGGTGTTATTTTCTCTGCCAGCTTTAGAGTGGTGGGACTGAGCTCTTCAGTCATTTAAGTCTTTGAAAACTGAGAGCATGGCTTCTGGGGTTGTGTACCATCCTTCTTTTTGTGTTGGTACAAACACTTAGGGGCTAGCACCAAAAACTAGTTCTACAGTTTTTACTATTATATAAGCTAGCAGTAAACATTACAGAGCTGCAGCTAGAGTTCAAAACATTTGGGGGAAAGTGAGGAAATCTCTTAATCTACTTGAACACGCTTTGGACAGGATGCTGAAAGTCTTTCCCAAAGATGAATCTGTTTAGTCTTGGAAACCTCTGAAGAAAGAAAAGTAAAAATACCTACAACAGACGTGCACAGCAAAAGTAAAACTAGTTATTATCTAGTGTCTCAGACTGTCTTTCTAATGTCAGCTAAACAATAGTTTTATGGGTTTTGCATGCCAGGTTTTATAGCTGCTGTTCCTGATGGAAATCAGCTTATGCCACCTCCATCAGTGAATGTTTCAAGGACTTTGTTGATAACTCAGAGTTGTGGCTTCATGCCTTTGTAAGGAGGCACTGGAAGTCCTGACAGAGGGAAGTACACCGTTCATGTGGAAATTGACTGTGCGCTAGTAAAAACAGTGGGAAGATATTGATCAAGTTAATCAATTGGAAGCAATTGTAATAATTTTCATGCCTAGCTTTTACACAGTTGCTTTGATTTACTATGAAAAAAGAAAAAAAAAGATCAGAATGCAGAAGCTTCCTAATGTACAAGATGACAGCCCTGGTGCTTTTGGAGCTGTCGCTGCCTTTGTCTCTGTCCCTTTGATGCCACCAAGCTGAAGCACAACAAAGAACTTCCCTGTGGCTGGGTCATCCTGGCACCCCCCCCCCCTTGCTCTGTTATCAGTGATGACAAGATGAGGAACAAAAAGAAGAAAAACAATAGTGCAAATGCCTTACTAAATTAGAGCAGCTTGCATTGCTTGTAGAACGGATTGTGCTGACAATTATTCTTGAAATGTTAACACAAATTTCAGAGAGCAGCCTTGACAGTGCTGTGCATGTGTGGTGTGAAGGGGCAGTAGGGAAGAAGGTGAGGGGAACAAGATGATAAAGAGAAGTGAAAATAGGGAGACTTGTGCAAGTAAGAACAATAAAGGTTCTATGTTGATAGCCAAGAAACTCTATCAGTGCTGCTGCATTGCTCTTACTGAATGCAAGATAAAGCGAATTTTCAGCTTGTAACTTGCAAGTACTGATTAGAACTTGTAATTTATTACCAGCAGTATTCAGTAGGAACTGGTTTATGCTATCAAATAGTCACAGGAAGAGCTTTTTGTGTTTTGCGATTGATACAGATAGTAAAATTATACTTAATTAACTTAGATGAAGCTATGCTTTATTAAATGTGTTATATTTATATAGATCCTGAGGCAGGGTTTTAATTTAAGTCTTACACATTCTGCATGTACTGCAGCAGCAAGTATGCAGAAATTACTTTTTGTCAGTGGAAAATCAGCCTGTTTGTTCACTGCTTTGTTTCAGTGCAGTGCACAGTTCTGATACACACTTCCATTTTTCACTTGCTTAGGATTATAGGCACTGAATTCAGCCTGTATTACACTTATGTCTCTTTAAGCTCACAAACACAATTCTTAAGTTTGGGTCTGTTTGTTGTTGTTTTTATTATTTCCAAACAGGAGTAATTTCTCCTTAGTTCTTTAGCATTGCTTCATTGTACTACTTGGATATAAGCTGTAACAACAAAATTTGGAACTGCACAATTTGTGTCCTTTGCCAAGGACACAGGAAGGACAAAACAGTGAGGAGAGTTTGTTACTGATTGTTGATTGTGGTGCTTCATTTCACAGTGCAAATCAACCAATTCCTGTTATCAATGATGATAATTTATCCCAGCGACACTGGCGCTATGGGGATGAAACCAAAATCAGTATCAGAAGTGTAAGCAACGCTTTGAAGGCTAAAACTAGGCCTTGTTGTTTCATCTTGCTGCAAAACTGTAACACAGAGGAAGGAAATTTAACAAATTTAAGACTACTCTGAGACCAGTGGTTTGGTGACAGCATTCTTCAAAAGTGGAAGTGAAATTCTCTCTCTTACTGCAAGTAACTTTGGAATCTGATCCTGTGAATCAACACAGGATTTCCTGGCTAATATTGGCACGTACCCTAAGAGTTCACTGTGCTGTAAGTCAGAGGGCAGGTACCTGGCCATGTGGTAAAAGGACACTGCTGGAGCCCTCTGGTAGGACACTGGCCTCTGCCATGCTGAGAGCGAAGCAGCTTGTTCCTAGCACAGGCCATAGGCAGCCGCATTAATGGAGCAGTCGGTTGTCCTTAGAAATTGTAGGGTCACAATACTGAATTGTGCAAGGAGCAGATAGAATCTTCCCCTTTTATAAGTGGAAAGAGAAATAGTAAGTCTTAGACCACATCCTTAACTGACAGCAATCTAAGATCTCTGTTATGAAAGCCAGCTCAAGATCAAATACACACTGATTTCATTCCAACTGCTTAAGGTCAGTTGGAGTTATTCCAGTTTACACCCTCTGAGAATTTGGCACACACGTTTTATAAGGCAATTAGGCCCTAAAGCAGGGGCACACTGTGTTGTGTTCGAATTTCCAACAAAATTGTAAGTAGCAATAAATGTAATATACAGCACAATTATGATTTGCACACTTCCCTCCTCCTTTCTTAAGGAAAGCATCTTTATGTTTTCTTCTTTGATCTCTCTGATCATCAGATTTTTTTACTATATCATTTGACCCACTTTTTATATTACTGTGATTACAGTTTTAATTAACATGACAGATTGAAATATAAAAAGGTAATTAAAATACACAATAACATTTAAATTCTTAGTCTAACAAAGTCCACAAAAACATTCTGAAAAATATAAGCTGATATCATCCATTAATTAATTAATAATTAACACAGTAATTACCCACCAATTATTTCATAAATTTCTGTTGCATTGGCCCAAGAATAGTCATTAATACATATCAAACTCTTATTTCAAATTTTAATTCACTTTGTGTAAGTTCTTGATGAGTATCCAGCTTGTCAGAACTATTTTAATGAGTAAAAATACTTTGTTTTATCTACATATAGATTAATATGGAAACTGAGGAAAGCTATTACAGTAGAAATATATTATATATTGACTGTACATTCATATAAACTAAAGGTGTATACAGTGTATGTGTTGTGTACATGTCTGTCTTTGGTTAGTTTGGCAGGAAACAAAATTGAAGCAAGCAATTTAAAGTGAGTAATTCTTCCTTGAACAGGAGCTATATTTTTTATATTCAGAACAGGCTTTTTTAGGGAAAAAAACTAATGGAAATATATATTTTCATCTTATGCGTCCACATTGTTACTCCAAAAAATACTCCTAGGAGAAGTGAATCACTGTCAGATGTGATATTGGGACATGATTCACGTATGAATCCAATGTCGGCTTATGTCAGCACGAATTTTTTCACAGACATCAATGGGTCTGAGATTTCACCACCTATCAGTTACTGAGAACAATTATGGAAGTTGGAGAGGAGGATTGGGTCTTTAGAAATAAGTTTCAAATTACAAAAGTAAAGTAAAGTTATCTGTACCCACGTTATAAAAGAGACATTCCAAAATTTCATGAATGTTAAGGAAATTTTCTATGCTATGGCATAATAATGTTTTAGCTTTTTTTTTTTTTTTTTTTTTTTTTTTTAGTTTTAATAATGGAGCACATAACTGTGCTCATTCAGTATGAGAATTAGAAGAGATTTCTAATTTCTTAATAGAAGAGCTTTACTCTTCTAGTACTGCTTATTCCTACTATATATTGTGCCATACCAAGATCTATAGCAACATTTACTCTTCTGCATTTCTGCACCTTGCAAGACTTGCACAGTAATTTGTTCAAGAAAACTCTATTGTGCTAATCCTCTTACAACACAGCACAAATGTTAATTAATATAAATGTACACTGTTTCACAATCTTCCTTTCTTATCTTTCCTACAGTTTTGATACTACAAGATTTTGAAATGCACTATACAGGTGCTTGTTCAGCACTTCTTGGAGTAGATCTTACCTTGGACAAAGACAGAAATCAGTCCCTGCCTCTGTCTTACTGTCTCTACTTGCAGTAGACTGTGAGAAGTAGCTTGGTTATGTTTGCAACAGTTTATAGTGGCTACTGAAAAGAAGCTTTCTTTATTAAGTACCACAGTTCATTAGCTATAGAGAAGATTTTTTGTTTTGAGTTCATCTTCCTTTCCAGTAGGTAATGAGGAGAGGCTTGGTGCCAGGCAAGGTTTCTTTCAAGGCAGAAAACATACAAGCACAAAGCAGTTTTGAGTCAGTGAAAAAAAATCTTGTTCTAGAAATGTAATGGAAATACTTGACTGTGTTCAGTCACAACTTCACATCTATCTGCTTCTTTCTGATGAATGAATCTGTTCTTTTTAAACATGAGCAACAGTAGAAGGAAAACAAGAATTTTCTGATCTTTTTTAGACATTTCTGTGGATGTTTTATCAGTTGTGCTGTCTTTAGGATTGTTCTCCTGAGTTGGGGATGACCATTTCTCAGGACTGTGTTACTTCAGGAGAGGTCAGAATATACAAAAGGGATGCACGGATGAAAAGAGCTCACAGGAGACACCACATATGCCTTTTCTTAGATCTGAACAAGGCCATGAACCCGACCTGAAGCACTGCAGCAATTCCAACACCAAGTAGAGATTGCCAGCTGGGCTGAACTATGTTGAAACATACTTCATAAATTGCTGCCATTTGAAAAGATAGAGGGAATGTGCTTTTCTGTCAGCTCATTTATTTTACATCTTTTAGAAAGAGATATGCAGTAGTAGAGAAATTCAGCCTACGCCACTGCCAAAAGTAGCCCAGTATCTTGTCTTCAAGAGTCTCAAATAGCAGGTGCCAAGGGAAGTATACAGTGATACATCTCCATACGTTTTCCAGCTGCCATTAATTTCTGTCTTAATTAGCAAAAGAAATGAAACAGCATAAGTAAAATACAGTTATAAATAGTATAGCTATTTTATATATAGAAATATGATCCAAAGCTGACAATACTTTTTTGATTATCTTTAATTAGAGAAATTATAACTTTGAGCCTAAATTAGCTTAATGTGATATTTCTAAAATAATAAGTCTCAGAAATGCTGGAAAAGAAAAGAATTTACTCTTAAAAACTGAAATTTAGTGGTCTTCTAACAGTAGAAGCCAGCCATTTGGTTATGTAAGTGTTATGAAAAAGCTAGTTTATTCCTCCTCTTGAAAATCATTAACTAAATGCTAAACTGTAGAAACAGATAGGATGTCCATCCTCATCTATTCAGGGAAAGCGATATTTACCTATCCAGACTGAAATCACTACCCAGAGTCCATCCAAAGTTCAGTAAAAGTACTGGGCAGCTTCCCTGAAATAGCTTAGGGTAGTGGAAAACAAAATCCCTGATATGGAGATGAGTAAACCCTGACAGATGCTTGACAGATACCTGTAGATTCAACAGAGGGATTTATTTTCCCCTGTGCCAAGACTGAGAATAAAAACACAGCAATAGCAAGAAAGAAATCCAGAAGGAAGGCATTAAAATGGTTGGGAACAAATAAGCCAAATTTAATGAGCTTCGCAGTATGTCTTAAAGAACTGGTGTGCTAACTTCCATCCAAGAATATTGAAAGAATTAAACAATGAGCCCAATGAATCATTATTGCTGATTTTTTCCAAATCCCACAATGCCGGGGAATTCCAAAGGGCTGGGAAGATGCTGCTATTGCGCCAGTGCTCAGAAGTGGTCTCATGGAGCATCCTGGGAATGGATAGGTGGTTTGCCTGACTTGGATTCCATGGAAAATCATGAAAAGGATGTCATGAGAAAGAATTTACTTTGGTAACTAGAGGTCAGACAACATCATTATATAGAAAATAAGTGTTGCCAGAAGTCTGCTTTTTCTGATGTTGTCAGCTTGGTAAGAGAGCCGCACAGACATACATCTATTTTGGCACTTGTGATGTATTTGATTTAGTCCTCCACTGAAATATGATGGGCTGTATGTGATAAACATGATCCTTTGCTACATAAGCAGAGGAGCGTCGTATAAAATAATAGTAGTAGTCACTGCCTACAAAATCAGTTAGAGCTCTTTCCAAACTGAAAAATAATCAAAGCAGAGCTAGAAGAACGACCCAAGGCTTGAAAAACTCATAAGGCTTAAACACAGAAGCTCTGCTTATGAAATAGAAGATTAACATGTGGCTTCCTCTGTCTAAAGTGGACTTTTTAATAAATGAGAAGACATTTAATTGATATTCTATAATTGAGAAGTTGTGATCTAACAGGAAAAGAAACAATACAAAATGAGATTTGGAATCTGAAAAAAAGGCCAAAAAAAAAAAAAAATAGTGGGAAGAATTACATCTTGCTTTAACTGTGCGGGCAACTATCATTCAAATCGCTCAGGAACAGCATCCTTTGCTTATAGCTTTTTGTCAACTTCAGATATTCCTCTGAATGGTGGAGCTGAGGCCATGCAGATGGGTAATATTCTTGTGATGATTGTGGTTGTCTGGATAGTTCAAATGGGCATTACAGTAAAAATGGCTGCAGTATGGGAAATTTTCTCCTAAAGACAAATGTTTGTTCGCAACAACTGACAACAGAAGGAAACAGGGATAAAAAGCTACGTGGAAAAGTAAATATAACTCTCTGCAGTATAATCTCATTAAAACTGTGCTGAATGCCCATGAGCCATTTAGCCATATATATATGAATATCTCTGTGCATAGGTATTTCTTTCTGGCTTTATTAGTTATATATTACAGGTTCCATAAAACCATTTTTAAAATTATGACTGTCCATTAAAAAAAAATAAAATAAAAAAGAATGGCCAAGCATTAATGCTAAAAAATGGCCAAGCATTAAGGCTTACCACAGAAAGACTTGTTGTTAAGCTAGAAAGAGTCAGTATTGCACATCGAACCAAAAAAAAGCTGGTTAGTGTCCCAATTACATTACCACAGTGCTGCATTTAAGACAGGGAGGAGCAAGCTTACCATACCAGAGTGCTTAAAGAGCTCTAATTTTCTTAGCTAACTTTTTAAATAAAGAATATTCCAGTTCTGAGAAGCAGTATGAACATGTAGTGTGTCTGGTAGTTTGCTTTGCAGCAACTGTGAAGTTTATTGCAACACAGACACTCTTAAGACAGGATGGTGCCCTGACAGCGCCTGCTTGAGCCTAAGACTAGAGTTCAGCCACATCAGCAAAATAACAGTGCAAAAGGCTGAGGGAATTAAACATTTTGTAGTCTTTCCAGAACTCTATATAATAAACTGGGATCAGCATTAAAGAGATCTCTAACTTCTGCTGGTCTATGATCCACAAACAGCATTTGATTTCAAGGAACCAGTGCCTACTCTAGTACACGCCTGATTTATCCAGTAGCAACCCAACAGTCACTGTGAGTCCTTTCCATCCAGAATGAAAGGTGAAGCTGCAGGAGCCCTTCACACATTAAAGTCAAGTCAGGTTAGCCATTGAGTGCCTCTTTGTCTTCACACAACTGTGTGCCAGATTCTGCTCACTGATTTGCCTGCAGGAGTGCAGGTGCACATACCCAGGTCTCAGATACCTGAACCTCAGACCCTGGTGCATCTCATGTGAGTGATGAGCTCAGCAGCTCTATCTTGGTGAGCTCTGCAGAAGAGAACTTCACTCACTGAGCAAGGTCACACCAGTCAGCAATTGTGTGTGCACAGGGAAGATACTTTTCCAGAAATTTAAAATGCCTGAGTAGTCACCAGAATTGGCATCTAGAGTCATGTTTTCTTCCACTGTAACCAATATTTTTCTATATGGAAGAGAAGTCTAAAGAACAGGTGTGCCCAGGACCCTGTAATTATCTTGGGAGAATTAAGCTTCAAAGGAAGATGAAGTTTAAGAACAGTCAGTGCTGGCTCTTTGGGATTACAGTTCCAAGCACCTGGCACTTTCTACAAACAGGATTAGCAACTCGGGTGCCTACTTCTGTGCTATAGGTTCCCCTCTGGCAGCTCAAGGCATTTGATGGAATTCATCCTCTATTCTTTCCTAAGGGGTCAAATGCCAAATCAAATGTCAGTTCTGTCACCACATCAGCTGGCCTATGCTAACTGCAATTTTGATCTACAATATCTTAGCTGATGATTCAGGTAATTCTACTTGGCTTCACTTGGTGTGCAAGTAGGGTGATCAAATCATATCAACCCACAGTTGTGGCTATCTGAGAGCAGTCAGCAAGGCTCTACTGACACACAGTAACTTGACTCTCAGCCCAACTGGTCAGTTTTCCAGTGTTGGAAGAGGTATCATGGCACATACCTGTTGAACTGCAAAGTCAGGAGGGTAAATGCAAGATGCTCAGCAGTTCCACTGCTGAAGAACATATCAATGGCATTTCACATCAAAAATATGGGGGGCTGCTCCCAAAGGCAGTGCCTTCTTCTTTATTATATTGTCCCAAGACATCAGAGGTACACATTGGTGGCATGGCAGTACTGGTTGAATCTTTCCACCAATATTCCACTACATTTTGTTGCTGTGCAACAGATGGCAGCAGAGCAGCAATCTGACACAATGGCATCTGACACAGAAGTACATATGGAGCAAAGGGGTGTCATTGAATTCCTCCATGCAGGAAGAATGGTACCCACTGACATTCCTCACCACTTGCTGAACATTTATGGAGACCAAGCAGCAGTTGTGAGCAGAGTGAGATGGTGGGTGGTGCATTTCAGCAGGGGCAACAGTGACAGTGGGGCATCTCTGCTGGTGCAGATAGTTACAAGCACAGCATGCAGGCAGTTATTAATCACTGGTAAAAATGCACAGCTAATGCTAGTAACTCTGCGGAAAAATAAGGTTTTGTAGCTGAGAATTTGCTCTATCAAATAGTGCTATTGTGCTCTCTGTAGCACTTTCTGTGGAACTAAATAGAAGGTGTTACTTTCAGTGCAACCTGTGAAGAGTTTCTTCCATAGGAACAAATATTACATAGTGCTTTCTTCTATTGTTTAATTTTTTTTCATCAGAATGCCGTATTTTACAGAGATATTTGTTGTACTTAACCTCAGTCTGAAAAGTATTTTGAAGCATTCTCAGAAGATGGGTACAACAGAAGTAGGGGGAAAAGCCCACAGATTTTAGCAAATACACTGTGATGCCACCAGCAGAGAAGTTTGGGGCATTGTTATTGTAAAATGAACTTTATTCTTTACTATGTGGATAGATTTTGATACTATATAGAAATGAGCTAATGCACAGCTGAGTTAAATGTGCACAGACATCATATATACACAGTGCCAAAAGTGTATGCCTGTAAGTCTCCTGATGCTAATTATTGTTAGTGTGTCTGTATTTTAGTTACTGAGGTTGTTCTAATGCTTAAAAAGAGAACTACAAAGAATTAAATGTGTGTTTTAAACCATAATCTTGATTTATAATGAACTTGCATGTTGTCTCTGCAGTCCAGCTGTCAGTAAATCAACTATACAGTTAAGGACTCCTCTTGATATTTTGCTTTTAAAAGTATATTAATGACAAAACAAGGCTCTTTTACTACTACCTCTGGCATCAGTCTTTCAAACATAGCTGTGTTACACTTTTTAGCAACCAAATTAATTCCACATGAAGGCAAGAAGTATTCACTCCTTTTTTCTTTCCCTTTTTCAAACTTTGCAGACGTCTTGCAGGAAATGGCTTGACATACATTCCTAAGGGAGCATTTTCTGGCCTTTTCAGTCTTAAAGTGCTGTAAGTAAACTGTGTGTTGTTTGATATATTTCTGATTTCCTAAATGCTCCAGGGAACTAATTAACCAGTGAAGTTTTGATCAAGTAAATTACATATTTTGATCAGCTCATTTTGAACAATTCAGCCAAAGTGAAGATACATATGAACATCATTAAATCTTTGTTTTTTCATATAGAAAATATCCTAAACACAAAGGTTGGAAAGCATTAATCGCATTCTAAAAACAACTTGCTCATCAAGTAGATGTCTCTGTACAATATCAAAGGTAAAAATTGGTTCAGTTCATAGTTTCTTTAATTGTCTCAAAAGTTCTGGATTCAGGACTAAAAACCTTTGGACTTTTCATGATCACACAAAAGTGGGGGTATATTGCCTTTTCCTTTTCTTGAGGGATGGGAGGGAAATCATTGTAGAACATGGTGCAACTTAAAATCTAGTTCTTATTTTGTATCTTGTTTTTTGTAATCTAATTAAGATAAGTCATTAAGAAAATGACTAAAATGAATCAATGAAATCATATGTACAGTTACTAAAACTATTAGCAGGCAAAAAGTTACTGTATATCTGTAAAAGGGGATCTTTTCTTTCAGTTCAGAGGAATTATTTTATTTGCAAGAATGCCAACCTCTTAGGCAGAGTCAAGCTAAGCCAGATGCTACTATAAAAGCATACTGAGCTTTCCTGCAAAGATATTAGGTGGGAAAGAAGTACAAAGAGCTACCCAGTCCATCTACTCTTAAGTTGGGCAGCTGTAGCTCTTGTTGGCCTAAGGAGCTTCAGGCCTGCCAAAAAGGATTTCATTTACAATGCCCCATTAAGTATACCTCGTTTTGAAGACATGTACTTTCCACTATTACCCAGATAGAATCCTTTTGTATATGGAGGACTTGGTCTAAACAAGGATGTTAGGCAGTTTGAATGAAAATGTATTCTAAGGTAAGAAAAGTTTATCCTGGAATTTAAAAGGATTTTTCTGTCTTTGCAAGCTGAATTATATGACAGCTTCAGAAAATAAATTTACCAGGTGATTGCTAACAAACTGCCTTCTGAGAAAACTGATTTCACTGTGAAATTTTCAGCAGTTCTCACTGAGACAAATTCATACAAACCAAACCATGAACTGCTCATACAGTTAAAAGTGGTGTTGGCAATAATAGCTTTTTCTTTAGTGAGAATTTCAAGAGTTGGTCCTTCAGAACTTTAACAGAATAAGAAACAGAAATGCTGCTGAAGGAAAAAGAAATCAGTACATGTGGATGACAATTCCAGGATCACTGAAGGCAATTAGGAGCTCAGGCTCTATCAAAAGCAAGTAAGGTTTCATCTATTAACTTCCTCACCTGCTCTGAAAATCCTGCTTAAAGCTGGTGTGTCAACAGAGCTAATGTACTGCATGTAATTGTTTGCTTAGAAGAGAATGAGTATTTTGAAAGGAACGAGGGGAATGGAGCATCTGTGTAGACTGTTTCTTTGCTTGTTATCTTGAACTAAAACCAGTAGAAAGAAGGTAAGCTCAGAAGAAAATTTGCAGTAGAAAAAATACCTTCACTGTGTTGATTCTGTTGTTTTGGTGTTTTTTTGTGTATGTGTGTGTTACTCAAAATGTAGAATGCTGCAGAATAACCAACTACGCCAGGTTCCTACTGAAGCACTCCAGAACTTGCGCAGTCTGCAGTCTCTGTAAGTATATTTGGTAAATCAACATTAGCCTATTACTTACCTGTTGTATCTCTCAATAATGTCTTGAACCTGTCTCTTCTTTTAAATCTCTCTGAAATGCTTTTCAAGAGAAGTTTACTCTCAGTTAAAAATCAAAAGTGACTGATTTCGTTCTAGTAATTTAGTGACACTGGCAGCTTCTTTGCTGTGTTATAAACCAGTTTACCACCTGAGAAGACATTCCTTGCTTTGCAATACATTCTGTCAGTAAAGAAGAATATGGTCCCCAAGGCCTCGGTCTTTCCCATGATTTCTTGTTACAGCTCTTTACAAGGGAAAAGAAGGAATCCCAAATAACACCCTTGAATATTTTTTTTCCCCATTTATTTTTTTCTTTTTAAACAATATGGAAAATACTATTAGGTCTTGAAACAAACTGTACTAGAGGGCACAATTATATTCTGTGCTACAGGTAGGTCTCCATATTTATAGTTCTTGACTGGGTTGTGCTGACTCAGTCCACAAGCTTTAGTTTTAACAGAACTCCTGCCAGATTTCCTAGACTAGGAGTGAGGATTGGCTGCTTCATGGCATGAATGAAATTATTTTGATGTGCTTCTGCCTCAGGACTTAACAATGGCTGTACCACATCATGCTAAAAGCTGATCTAGCCCTAGTAGACCTTCTATAGTAGATAGTGAAGGAAAACTAAAAGGTCAGGTGAAAAATAAAATAATACTCCCTTGGTAAACTGTCCCAACTGCCAAAGCTTGGTGCTCAAGGACTGGCTGAGCGGCTTCTTTGAACTTGATAGCTCTTAGAGGATTTTCTTCTGTGAGCTTGTACAATTGCTGTTTGAGCTAATGCAACACCCATTATTTTCCATAGCAGCATATCTGCTGATCAGCTCACTCTCTGATGAGGTACCTCTTTGTATTTGCTTGGAATTTACTATCACATTTGATGGTAATAGATGCTAATAGGTGCAGGCTCGAGAAGGTATAAACAGCTGTTCCTTATTGAGGTACCCTAGATTTTATGTACCTGTGTCCTATATCCAGTGGAATCTGTGCTTTAGTTGGTCACCATATATTTTTACAGAATTACTATTAATTAACATTATTTTCAAGTTTCTAATGTGAAAATCATTAGAGAAGTTCAAGTGAGTATTGCAAAAACTGTTGCTGCAGTGTGCAGTGATTACTGACATCATTGGTAAAAATCTTAATAGTGACAAGAGCAGCATATATACCAATCTATCTAATCTGGTTAGAGCTGAGATCTATTGATTGGGAAGCATACTGTGCTATAGATGTTCTCTTATTTTTTTTGTGTGTTCTACCAGAAAATTCACATCTTTTGCACACATTCAATTCAGATGAAATTTGAAGGCCCAAATAATGAATCAATTTCTAGCAAATTTTTGTCATTAGTGTATAAATTACCCATATACAGGCACATGTTATACTACCTTAGCTTCCAGGTTCTTATGTCTGTCTTGAATACTTACCTCCTTAATATACAAAGCATTCGTTAAGGTTTGGAAAGCTAAAAGAGCCTTAAGAATTAATTATCTTCTAAATTGTTATTTGGTCTGTACCTTTTTTTTCTTTATTGACCAGGCAGACTGAAATATCTTAGCCATATACTTTTGAGGTTACAGTTCTTTCCTTTGATCTTCTGAAAAAAAAAGAAAAAAGTCATGAGAAAATGCTGCTCTACTGACTATATTAGATTTTCTTTCTGCTAAACAAACAAAAAAGAAAATATTGCTGAGATCACATCATTCTATACACATTCTGGACCAAAACACGATAAGCCAAGCAAACAAGGGTTCCTTTGTTGCTCTGAAAGAGACTGTTGAATTTCCAGCACAGTTTCTAAACAAAATGACAGTCTCGCTCATTCTTGTTTGCAGATATTCTTTTCCATAGGTGAAGAAGCTAAAGAAGAGAACCAAACATAGTTGCAGTGTGTAGTCTGTGTGAAGGACTGATATTTTGTGACAAAACTGAGACAGACAAGAGAATAGGGGTGATCAGCAGAAACTTTCAGACAGCTGCGAGGCAGTCCTAAGATGGAAAGATACGGGTTTGTACAGAACAGCTACTATCAGCTGAAAGACGATCACTGGCAAAAGAGACCTCTTTGAGGGAAAGAAAACTATTATTCTTTTGTTTGCTTAAACTGGGTTGTGCTTGTCAGATAAAGGTGTGCATAGATTCAATTTCTTGTTTCTTACAGTCTAGGAATTTTCTGCTCACAAGGTGGTTCTTGCATCGGTTTCTGATTTACAATAGGAAGTATTTCTTGAAACCTTTGAAATAGCAGCAGTCTTTTCAAGAGTGTAATTAAGAGGTTAAAAGCCTTCACAAAGGCAAGTTCTATAAGATAACAACTTCTTGTGTTTATTATGTTTAACTAAACAGGTGGCATGGTTTTCAAAAGCCTCATTAACCCTTTTCTTTAGGTTAGCATAGCTGCAAAAAACTGAAATCTGATGACAGGGCTTAGAACTGCCTTTTGTGTTCACCCAAGAAGGGCAGTCATGTAGAGAGGCAATGCATACTAACCACCTTGATACCTCAATTAATGTGAAGAGGATTATGGTAAAATCATCTTTATATAAGTATGTATGTAATTGTGTGTGTACGCTCATTAGATGTATACAAAGGCTGCTCTGAAAGTAATGCCTCTCATTTTATTATGCTGGTCCACAGCTGTGTTTATCTCCATGTTCAGCATGTTCTGTGGGCTATAATTTCCTTTTGAAATTTGTCATGAATACAGATGGTTACTGGTTTACTAGCCTGAACAATTCAGGTGATGTTTGCTTCTGCTAAGCCAAGAAGAGAAAAGTAAGTTCTCAAATTCCATGACTGAAAACAGCCAACACACAATGACTGCTGTCACAACTTACATCTTGGCAGCGGGGTTTGAAGTGTCAGTTGGATGCTGTCTCCCTTGTTATTCGCATTTCTGTAGAACTGACAGTAAGCAGACGGTCTCTGGATTTTATATTTCCCAAAGCTCCAATATCTCCACTCTGCTTTTAAATCAAGAAGGCTTTTAATAATTTTGAACATATCTGTGTAATCCAGAAGCCGCCTATGTAGGTCTACTGACTTATTTTTGTAACACAGCTATTAATTATCACCTTGCATTCTGACCAGCTGTTTTCACTGAATTTAAGTACTTGTTTAAATAGATCTATTTATTATTATTATTATTTTTAGTGAGATCACTTATGTACCAGAATTGGCTTTTCAGTATTTTGTGAACAGGAGGGGATTGGTAAAACAAGTAATGATGCACAAATTATTTTTTTAAGATTTGTTCCCTGAGCATGTTAAAACAAATGTTATTAGCAACTGATAAGTTGCAGATTTTCACTTGCAAATTTTAGAATGTAAAGGAGGCAAGTCTAATTGGCACGGCTGATGGAGAAGTGAAGCTTCTGCTGCTCTTCTATTGGGACTATTGTAATACAACATCTTGTATTGAATGCCACAGATTAATTCAGTTTATTTTCTTTTTTAGAAATCATTGTTTGTTAATAAGAAGCTTTTCCTATTGCATTTTCAGAGAGAAATGATGATCAAGAATAGATCAAGTATTATGTCACTGTTCATGCTAAACACTTCAGTTGTTTTTTAAGATGCGTTGATATGTGCAGACCACTTGATGGTGATGCATTTTTACATGAAAGATAAGCTAGGAATCATCTCAGGTGTTCTTAGAAATATGCATGGCTGGAACAGGTCAGAAAATGGACTTTTCATCTCTTTCTACCTGCCTCTCTAAATATTTGACATTTCAAAAGGAGTTCTTATTCTAAAAAAGGAGTTAAAGACTTTGATGGTACAGAGTTCTGAGATGCCTCCAGTTAGCCTTGAAACAAACAAGCCTTTTTTCCAGAAGTATTAACATTATAAACAGGGTGGTTTTTTTTCTAGCATGATGCTTGTGTTAATGATCCTGATTTTTAGTTAAAAGACTGACCAACTTTGATGAAATCACATTCTCCCAGGAGACCTATTTTCATGAAAAGACAGGAGCTTCAGCTGTGGTTTTTCGTGTCACACCCAATGATAATGAAGCCCACAGAAGGCTTTATCCTTCTTAGGAAACCCAGTACCTCAACTATTACCCTCTACCTCCCTAAGGAGGAATTTCCCACAGTTTGAATCAAGGTAGTATGTACTCGTGCATACAACTGTACACATACACAAAGATATCTCAAAACTCACAGCTGCAGTCGCATTTTACTTCATGTTTTATCTACGTGAGCTTCTAGAACCCTAGGGCACTAGATAATGAAAGAGGGACTGAATCATGAAGTACCAGGGCAGTGTCAGAGCACCCTTCTCAGTCACATGCTTTTCCAGATTGATAAACAGCCAAGAGGGGGACAGACATGCAAGGATCCCCAAACTGTTTGTGCTAATATTTGAGTCCAGTCCCTGCACAACCAGCTGCAGGTTCAGATTGCTTTCCAAGTGGGGTACGATTATTGAAACTGGGTCCGCAGTTCCAGGCTGCTGAGTGGTATTTTCTTGCATCCAGTAGAAGCTACTCAGTGTCCGACTCCTTTCTGTCTGCTGAACAATCTCTTAAATGAGCACTGTTGTTTTTTTTGTTTGTTTGTTTTTTAATCACACCTGTAAAGAGATGCATTTCCCAACCTCAGAACTGCTAATGAGAAATCTTTCTGTGTGGCTGAATCCTACCAGGACATACACTGCCTGTGGGAGGAGAAGACAGCTGAGTGCTGAAGTGATCAGCCATGTGAGGTTCAAATCATATACACACGAAGGTCCACGTGGGCATCATGTGGTGAAATAGTATTTCTGGAGCCAGTCTAGCAGGGCAAACAAGGCATAGGACTGCTCCAAAGCACTGGTCATGACCATCTGCCCTGCTGTCCTGTGAGTGGAGTCCTTGGCTCACTTCTGACTGCTGGCAGATGGGGTTTGGCTGAGCGGCTACCTGGGGCCACTTGGCAGCTCCTACAGGCCTGGGCCATCCTGTCAGCATCCTGCATGCAGCCACCTGCTCTGGGAGGCCAGCAGAGGTTACTGGCAGCATTCCCAGACACACAAGATGTCTGGTCTTGGACCTCTGTTCTGCAGCCAGGCTCCTAGCATGACCCAACAATTCCTGCTGGCCCCACTTCTTCCCACTTTTGGGGCTTTGAGGCCAGTTTCAATATGAAAATAGTTTTGGAACTAGATATTTGTGCTATATACGACATGCTAGTGTCCTGACATACCATCCAGGATACATCTGAACAAAATATATTTGGATATACAGTGCTAAGGATCAAAACTCTCAGAGTTGTTGAGATCTTCTCATGTTTTACGTGCAGGTGGAGTTTAACTAAGCAGCAGGGCAGAAACAAATGTTCCTAAACGATAACTTGTGACTTTTTTCCTTTCAGTCTTGCCATTGGTGTGCAGGGTTTCTTGTATCAGTCTTATACAAGCTCATACAAGGGCTGAAATCTGTGGGAACTGCTGTGCTGGCGCATTGTAATTAAGCTTTCACAATAGTCCTAGCATTTTCCCCTGAGGATTGAAGGGGGGTATCCTGCTTAAAGGGACATGTTGGAGAAACCTTGCTTACAGTAGCCAGCTTTATTTTCATTGCATTCACTTTTCAAAGCCAGTTCTGATGTCACTCTTGCCATTCCTTGTGGCCTTAGCCTAACTACTGTGAACAAACCCATGAGAGGGTCTATGTCACCACAGTCTGACCTGTGATATCACCCCAGATCTGCCCTCTCCCCAGTCCTCATTCATCATGGCTCCATGCCTTCAGCAATGTCTGTGTGATGTGGAACCTAGCATTTGACTTAACCTTAAATGAAGGAGAAAGACTCACTAACAAGACTTTAAGTATCTTCCTGGGCACTAGGTATTTCACTAGGTTGTACCTGGGCTTACTTTTGGGATAAAACTCGGAGAAAGGAAAAATGTATCTATTCATGTGGAGACATAACAATGGCATAAAGTGGGTGTCTGTATTGAATTGACCCAAAAATATGAACCAAAACTTTAAAAAAAAATCTGCCTTCACCCTCTTTAGAGTAACAGCAAATTAGTCATGCTTTCAATCCTATATGAATAATATCTTTTCATCATTTATAACGGATATGGTCCTAGCATTCACAGCATGCCACAGGAAACACCGGTGGGATACAGTCCACATAGCTCAAGCATTTTCATTGAAAGGTTTGGACATTTTAAGTGAGCTCATGGTGAATTTTGTACTGTCTACTTTATTTACATGCCGCCTATCAGAAGAGATCAAGCTTTTCCTTTTCCCTAAATTGGCTTTCTCTGGAATATAATAGCAGCTTTCAAACTCACCACGTTATCTATATATTTTCAGTTATAAATAGGGTCATGTTTGTGAGTTAATGGGTTTACTTTTGAAAGTGCCAAAACTTTGATCAACGTATGTAAAACAATTGGCTGAAAACAACGATTTTGATCAATGCTTTATACATCAGTGTGCATTACCTACAGCATGACAGGAAACATAACCACTACAGAAATGTTTCATTATCTGCAAGAGGGGAAAATGGTACTTGGAAATTCTAAAAAGATTAGATAACAAAAGAGCACTTGAGGCAGTGCTTATGAGAACTGGTAGGGTATAAAATCCAGCAATAGGACTTGCAGTACAAATCATTATAGTTTCAATTTTTTCTTACAAAGTTTATTTAAGGAATAAGCCAGCTACCTAGAATCTCATTTATATTACAGCAGTCCTATGTTGTCTATTTTGTTTACATAGTAGTAGTGTGTTTATATTTGGAAACTTAAGTAATAAACAGAATTGGTTCTTTGATTTGCTGCTGAACGTTGGTAAGGTAGAAACCCTGACCTCTCTGAGGACAGCAGAAATACTTCCTCTGCAGCCACAGGATCACACAAACAGCTGACTTCTGGCTTTGCCACGCGAGCAGGAGTTCTGTGAGTAACTCCTCTGGAGTCTCTCCTCCTCTGGGCGGTCAGAGCTGCACAGTCAGCCTTGGCACTGAGCAAGAAGCTGACTGTCACACAGTAACACATTTAGGTTGAATAAAGCCTCCATTCTTTAATCAGTGTAACTGTCAAACTAATACAACTGTAAGTTCTTAGTTTACATACCAGCATCACACAGGGAAGAAATTTACTTCTGACCAAACACAAAGAAACCTCATCCACTCATTCAAATTATACCTTATTTGAAAACATAGGCATGGCACGGTTGTTGCCTTGGGAATGGGGGAGGTACAGCATGACTATTTCTAAACACTTCCAGCCTCACCCATTTGTTGACCGACCCTTGAGTTATTTTGAAGGTTCTGTCTCTGCTGCCTGCCATGTCAGTTATTATATTGAAAATTTAATTGTACAGGGGCTTTGACACTGAACTTTATAAATTTGTTCCAACTGACCTTGTCTCAGTTATTTGCCAGCCTGGCACGAAGCCTTCGCATTCATTATTTGTTCTCATGCAGAAGGTAGAAGGAGCACAGAGCAGGAGATAGAATGGACCTGACGTTTTACATGGCTGTAAATGAGGAAGCAGCTTTAAATAAAGAGATTATCATGCCCATCACAGAGTGTATTACATTTCTCTCAAGCGAAACGAATTTAGGTTGTACAGAATTACTGATTTGTACCTTGGATATGTCTATTTGTTTTATGGTGTTTTCAAAACTTCTATTTAAATTTGGTTTTATTTCATCTCTGTACTCTTCTGAACAGACATCTGCAAGAAAAGTTTTAGAGATTGGCTTCTGTGACATAGTATTTCTAGTTCCATATCTGCAGAAAGTTAAGTAGATTTAATCCTTACTTGCAGAAGTGTGAAAGCAAGGTATCACCTGCCGCTCTGGAAAGGTGCAATGTAGTTGAGCTCCCTCTATTGGCTCTGCGGCAGCTGAAGTGCATCAAGTAACTTCAAAGCGAATCAACTGCATTAGCAACACTAATCTCTGTATAAAACCATTTTGCTCTACTTTTAATGTTCGTTGCTCATTAGAATAATTGGACTGTTCAGCTCTTAAGGAGTAAAACATGAGCGGAAACCCAGAAATGATTTTTATTTTTAGCTCTTAAAATGGATGGGTAGCATCTGGAAACTCAAAACAGCTTTCAGCACCACAAGTCAGTGATTTATAGATTCTGAAAGAGACCATCATGCTGAGTTTCTTATACTTCTTTATTTCATACTTTCAAATAATTGGGAAAGTAAGCAAATTTGTGACCGGTCCATAGAGAGGCTCTGTTCAAAAGTGATTAGTCTATGCTCTCAGTGAACCAATGACCCCAAAGCAGAGCTGTGAGCAGTGAGCCAGCTGCCTAGGAGATCTGTGAACACCATGTGAGGTCCCAGAGATAATGTAGCAAACAAGATGGGAATATAGAATCTCCGGGAAGTGAAAAATTTATGTGACAGATGCTGCCTATCCTTGTTGTGTTCTTGATGATAGTTTCTTGTGGAAGTCCACTGTTCTTTTCTCAGAATCAGTTTCCTTTATTTCTTTTTCTTCTAGACGCCTGGATGCCAACCACATCAACTATGTGCCCCCCAACTGCTTCAATGGTTTGGTCTCCCTCAGACACCTGTGGCTAGACGATAATTCTTTGACAGAAATACCCATCCAAGCTTTTAGAAGTTTACCAGCACTTCAGGCAATGACACTGGCACTGAATAAAATTCATTACATACCGGACTATGCTTTTGGAAACCTCTCCAGTTTGGTAGTACTGTAAGTTCTATCAATTGCTTTTTAGCCAGAATCTTTGCTTCTTTGCAGGGCTTTGACCTCCTTGTGATTAATTACTTGAAGATACAATGTTTAATTTAGATGTTACTTGAGACAACCCTAGTTTCTCCCAAGTAGTAAATGAGAGATAAATATCTGTATACATGGATTAGCTAAGCCTCTGTTTTTTCTGTCAGTGCTGATATTAAACTTACGTTATCTTGGACTACAAAGCTGTAGTTCCCTTCTACTTTTGCACTAGGCCTAGTGATGATGCTCTGTATGTGTTCAGTCCTTGTTGTTATGGAAAATGTTATTTTTTAAATACAAAATATTTTTTGTTTGTTTGTATAAGTATTATAAATGTTTTTTTTTAATTATTATTATTATCTCAGAGAAACAGAATCTCCACATCATCTTAAAGTCACATTTGCTAAAGTGCTTGATTGGTCTAGCTTAGAAGTTTTGTCTCCAGTATAAGCTATGTAAGGGAATTTTTATATAGTCACCATATCTGGTCAGCAAAAGTCACAGGAATAGGTGAACTGTATGCTTTCTAAGGCAGTACTGCATGGAGAAAGATTAGAAAAAGGAAATGAACTGAAAGCTTTCTGAGTGACTTGGAAAGAATGATGCCCAGTTAGAAATTATGTATAGTTTCTTCTTCAGACCTATGTATAGTTCTACTTCATGGGCAGTATATGTTGCTCTATATTTTGATTTGCTTACACACCAGTACGAGTAAATGAATCAGATGCAAAACCGACACTGAAATCTGGAAGGAATACTGTGGAACGTGGTTTCAGTTTTGTCTTCTGGGAGTGAACTAAGTGGAAAAAAAAATCTAGAAAGGCTGGATAAACTAAAGAGGAAACTGAGGAGGAGAAGTTATTTCAGGATCCTTTGGAAAATGTTAGTATTATTAAGGAGAAAATAATATAGTCAAGACTTAAAAGCTAGTAGAAACTGTAGTCTGTAAGAGATTTAGCATATTTTAGCATATTTTAACCCTACTGTAAACACTGAACCTGGCACATTTCAAGGTTCTTTACTGAGTATTGTAGTCACTGTCTCTGCCTAGTGCTTAATATATTCATTTAAATGTATAGAGTACCAATTATAGGTATGCAGTATCTGCCTTGTAGTTAGTACACAATCCTTGGCCTATGTTTACATTGAGTATAAGTCTCATTCCATTTAAAGTGGATAGAGGAGTAGATAGGCTTGTTATTTAACCAAGCTTCTAAGCATCTCAGTAATGCTGAGAAGGTAGAGAATGTCTTGAATGTCATTTTCTAGATCCATACCAGATATGCAGAGATAGGAGAGCATAGAAGAAAGCCAGGAGAAAATGACCTTTTATCCCCTGATTGCTTCTGCTCACTTAGGTTCCCATATTTTAGATCTGGCTTGCTTACTTCTGGTCTTCTGGTTTCATGTTGTTTAATAATTAAACTATTCCTCATTATCTGCAACATCTGATACTGAGCTGGGGCTTTTCAGCCTGAAGAAGAGAAGGCTGCAAGGTGACCTGAGAGCAACCTTTCAGTACCTGAAGGGAAGCTGCAGGAAAGAAGGGGACAGACTCTTTAGAAGGGTCTGTGGTGAGAGAATGAGGGGAAATGGTTTCAGGCTCAAATGGGGTAGATTTAGGTTGGACACAAGGAAGAAGGCTTTTACAGTGAGAGTGGTGAGGTTACCTAGAGAGGGAGTTGATGCCTCATCCCTGGAGACTTTCAAGGCAAGGCTGGATCAGGCTCTGAGCAGCCTGATCTAGCTGTGTTGTCCCTGTTCATTGCATAGGAGCGGGACTAGATGGCCTTTAAACGTCCCTTCCAATTCTAAGCTTTCTGTGATTCTATGATTCTGTGATTTTTGGCTCATAAAAATATTTGTGTGTGGTTCTGCTTTCTTTTGTTTTCTACTCTATTCAGTCTGGCAAATTTACAGCTCTGTGTGAATATGTATGTTCAGCTGGCAGAGGTCTGAAGCTCCTTCACTAGCAATCCAACTGAATTGGAATTTGTAGACATTCTTCATGCTAAATCGAACAGGACATTTAAAATGTAGCCATTTTAAAAAATGATTAATTTTTTTTCCTAGGGAGGGGGGAAACCTACAAAACATTTGTATTTTGCCATTCGGAACCGTGGTTTTTATGGACAGAGATACTCAATGTCTCTATGTTCTGTGATGTTTAGAATTATTTTTAGAGCAGAATGGAGCATTAAAGGGTATGTAACTGGCAGCTCCTCAATCACAACCCATCTTTTCTTTTGAAGTGTTACTCCCATAGTTTTCCTCCACTATGAGAGTGAAGTGTGAAGAATAAAATAAAAGTCTACTGGGAAAAATGCATCTTCTTCAAAAGCCAGCTTAAATAGCACTAAGTTGTACCTACTCCCATTAATGAGATTAATGCAGATTGATTTTTTCTGTGTCAGTATAAAAATCTTAGAAGTAGGTAGCATTATGATCCTTCACTTGGGAGGGTTTGACTGAAATGAAACAAGCAGCAGTTACTAATGGTGGCTGAACATTTGAGAAGTAGGTGTTGACCTACAGGTGTTTACAGTCTCAAAGGAGAGCAAATTATAGCACTCTAAAAATTGATTAGTTTACTCATCTCATTGAAGCTATGACTCCTTGTCTTATGGCTTTGTGTCTTCTTTCATTCTGCAAGGCTAATGGCTGTTTCTGACTTATTAGCCTTCTGTTCACCTGCTATTCTGTGCCATCCCCTCTAACAGCCTCTGAGTATACATCATCTAAGTAAACACCTCCCACAGTTCTAAAGGCAACATGTTAAGTAATAATGTGTGAGAGTATATATAAAATTTCACAACACTTAATGCTTAAAACCCACCCTAGAATTCCAGGTTGTGCCCTTTTTAAGCCATGTAGATGGTTGTAAAACAAATCCCTTCTATGGAAACAAATTGAATGCCACACTGGTGGAGTGATGTCAGGAGAAAGCAGGGAGGGCAATGAAAGTGCCTCCTCTACACACTCTTGCGAAAGCATGACTTGCATATAATTGGTGCATGCCTGAAAATAAGTTTATTTTGATTTAAGCATCAAAATGTTTTGCTTGAGTCCACCGTGGGCAATGTGCTTTCCTGACTGTGCGCTTAATGTTCCCCTGCAGACATCTCCATAACAATAGAATCTACTCCCTGGGAAAGAAATGCTTTGATGGGCTCCACAGCCTGGAGACTTTGTGAGTTGACCTCTTATTTGTTTCCTTTTTTTTTTTTTTCTTCTTTTTTTTTTTTTTCCCTCCAGTGTTTTCATTAATATTCTGAAAGAATAAAAATAGCCTAAGAGCTAAATGTGTTTTTTGGCTTGCCTAATCACTACTGGATCTAAGTGATAGTTTACAATGACTCTATGTGGCAAATCCTATTTTTGACTATAAAAATAGCTTGACTTTTTAATAAGCATCATCCATTGATAAATTGTTTAAAGGACATTTGAGAACTGTACTGGGCATTGAAAAAGAAGTGGCTATTCACAAGCAGTTGTGTTTGCCTAGTTTAGTACTATTTATTTGTCTTGTTTAATCAATAAACCTAATGACTAGATTGGGAAACTGTTAGGGTGAAAAGATTTACCACCAAGATATTGTCTTGCCATAAAAGAGAGCTGTGAAATCAAATAATTTTCTTATTTTTATCCTGGAAAAAGGGAAAGTGCCAAATACCCAAATCATGTACATTTTACAAGGAAAGAGATAACTCAGTTGAATCCAAGATTTTGCCTTTAAAGAGCTTTGCTGAAGAATAGCACTGATGAAGATTCAAACTGCCTCAAGTTTTTGTCAAAGTTCTGTTCATATCTGCTAGAGTAAGCAATAGAACCCAGAAACGCAGCAGGAAAGGTAAAACCTTGCACATCTGCTCTGACACCTGCCACAGTCAGCTAAATCCTTCTCAGAGATCTTAGAAGGCAGAGGATGGAGATTTGAGGAGCAAGGACAAAATATCAAATCCGAATAATGCTAGTCTGAAAGTAACTATTTTCTTTCTCATCCACAGATGTATGTACTGCTCACATTCATTTTTCAGTAAGATCAGATAGCAAGAAATCTTGAGCTTTTTTTTCTTCCTTTTCATTCCCCAGTTTGAGTTGCATTGATCCTTTCAAACTGAAATGTAGTTTTACAGTTTTGACTTTGAGTCTGCTGTGAGTTGAAAGGAAGTCCCTTAGTGTAGCTCCGGAAAGGGGGGACAGGAAAGAGAGAGGGAAAATGTAAGCTTGTTGTATTTTTTTAAGTGAGATTCACATGGCACTTAGTCAAAAATGGGGGTGAAAAAAAAGAACAATGGAATAAGTAATTGCAAACCCAGTCCCAGCCACCTGGTATGAAAGAGATGAAAACTCAGAGTATAATCATGAACCTGGGAATAAATATAGGTGCAGTCCCTTCACTGCAGTAGGGAAGTGTAGCACTTGCATCAAACTCACTACTTGCATATTGTATAGACCAGTTTCAAGATAGTTTCAGGATAATATAAAGAGATCTCAGAATAAACAACAGAGGTCAGCTTTAAGATCATTTGTTTGCATTGATGCATAGGTCTGGAAATCACATATCACTGGAGGGCAAAGCAAAACTGTGCTTGTCTGTAATCTCTTTCTGTCAGTGAGCGGGAGAGAGAGATTTACAAGCAGGAAGGAAAGCCTCGTTGAGTTCAGACAGCAGTTTCCTGCCTGAATTACTTCAGCCTAATACTGTTTCAATTTCCATCTATTGTAAACTGTGATTTCTGTTTTGCCCATTCCATAAGCCTGCTTCTCAGTTTTTTTCAGACCATATTCTTCACAAAGCAGTGCTCAGGGAGCATCACGCAGGCGCATCTCAATTTTAATTTCAGGTGTCTCCTGAATACTAAAGGATGCACATGTCTTGCTCAGGGCAGAAGTATGCTTATAGTTCCTTCACTTTACCATAATGAAGCCTAATTGCCACTGCAGCATGAGCAGTTCTTAATGCAAAGGTCACTACCCTAGCTAAACTACTGCTTTTGCAATTTGTATGGTTAGAAACATTTTCCATGTGAGTACTGCCAGAGCTTAAATTGAACAACACAGATAATGATAAATTTGGGCTTATTGTATGTTTTCCCACTTGATAAAAGAATAGAAATGAGAATGTGCCCTAAATAGATTTTTCACTGAACATCCATGCACTTTAAAGGTTTCCTGGATTTGGGCTATACGTTACTCATTCAATGCATGAAAAATGATATAATGCCAATAATTCTGTTATTCCTGATGCAACACAAAACCTAAATAACACAATCTATTTTCACACAGAGATTTAAATTACAACAGTCTGGACGAGTTCCCCACTGCTATCAGGACACTAACAAACCTAAAAGAACTGTAAGTCAAGCATTTGTATTAGGATGGAGGATGTTTTGTCTACTGTGTGACTGATTATTTTCTTAATGCTGGTGATTTTGTCAGTAATCCCTAAAAACTGATATCCTAGGAAAAGCTAATAAATGTGCCAACATGTATAAAAGTTAATTTTCAACATGCAGTTTAGGGCATTCAAGTTCTGATGACTTTTATACTGCATAGTGTAGTGATTTTTTTTCATGAACTTCATCGTTGGAACCCAGCTAATTTGTTTTGAGTCCCAAACACAACAGTTGTTCTTTCCAAGCAGTCCAAAATATCACAGTCTTCTGGACTAAGGAAAAACACGGCCCTCTTACTGGCTAATCAAGTTTAAATGTTTCCTCCCATCCCTTCTCCCCCACTAAATTAAAGCATTCTCTTTTCAACTTAAATAGTCTTTTGTAGTATTGTAAACAAAACACTTGTGGATGCACAGACATAGTTTCTGTAAAATAATGTCAACGCTGAAATGAAGCCGGCCAAGTTTATTGTGAGAAACAGCTGAGTTATAAAAGAATGAATGAAATATTCACACATTGTAAACATGATGTGTACAACATTGTATACATACATAGTTCTTTCAGTTTGAAGTAATTGCCATCTACATGTGCCATCGGTGTAGATTTTACAAAACCTAGGTAAAAACTGGACACTGGTGTAGTATTAGTGCATCATAAACCATCAATAAAGCCACTTTACGTGGCTGGGATTTTTTTGGAAGTGGGGAATCCCCAAGTAGTGTTGGCTCCAGCTCAGTGCCTCCTGTGCTACCCAAAAGTGTGGCTCTGTGGGGCTGTGAGTTTCTCAGTCCAGCTACTCTCAGCTGCTGTTCTGCCTCCTGAGACCTAAAATAATTGGCTTGAAAACCAGTGGCCTTGAATTACTGCCTTTTTCCTGACCTCTGGAGTCAGTAGCCAAACGTGGACAACCTAGGTTTGCAGCAAATGCACCTTGCCCAGTCCAGCAAACTGCCTGATGTGCTTGAGATTTCTGGACCCCATAAGATCTCACGTCTAGGTATCAAACTGCTTGTGGCAGCTGATCTCCCCTGCTCAGAAAATCTTTGGAGTGTGAAATTGTAACCTGAATTCCTAAATCCAGCACAGAACTTGACCATGTACAGCAGTGTTTTGCTTGGGCCCTGGAAGCTGATCATAAAAGCATGAGGTATCTCCCACAGGATTCCTTCTGTTCTCGCCAAAAGGAACCAGGGTCCACAAAGGTTCACTTTATTGCAGGGCTACATTACTAAGATGTTCTGGGTCAGACCTCTTCTCTCTCAGAATTTGTGCTTGGACTGAAAACACAGAATATGGCTTTTTTTTCTCTCTCTCTTTTTTTTTCTTCTTGTCTTAGAGACAGTGAGCCATCAAGTCAGAGCTATACCAGTCCCAGATGCTCTGCCCTTGGTTATCTCAGCTGTAGGGGCTGTTCTCTCTCCACAGTGGATATAGATGTTAGGTTTTGAAGATGCCTTTGAAGCATTTTTCCCAGTGTGGCCTTACTATAGTGTCCTTACCCAGGAGTACAGATAGATTTAAACTCTTTTTCTCAGTATGTGAACTAACAGGCAGTAACTTACCTTTGGTTCATATGAGGTGCAGTGCACAGGGTACAGGCTACAGCCATGATCACTCTCTCTCCCAGTCACCTCAGAAGTGCTGTAGACTCTGTTTTACAGAAATGCACTGCAATTTCCTTTTGGCTGATGATGGAACTGCTCCCACACTTTGACCATGTCAGTGGTGAGGAGAGTCCAGACACTGCCCCAGGAAGCAGTTGTGCCATTTCCTTTGCTTTTCTCCATACAAGGAATCCCATTCAATACATCCACAAAACCAGTCTGTTCACTGCTTCTAGATGAAACGGTATCCTCATATTGCTTGGAATCTGTGTCTGCATGGATGCAGTTTTTATGGCGTGCAGAAGAACAAGGGATTTAGAGCCTTGTTCTGTCTCATCAGCAGTAGCACGGTGACTAAACAAGTGAAACCAGTAATGTGGAACCTGTTGAAGTAATGACCAAGTGTGCTTGCATCAGTGAACAATTTGAGGCTTTCTAAATATATAAATTTAATCTGGGAAGCCGTTTTCATACCCGACTGAACTAATGGGAGTTTCCCACACAAATCATCATTGTTCTTTTGAAACCTTGGTTGTTTCTTTTGTTTTTCACAATGGAGAAGTACTCATATGAATAAAATCCAGTAATTAATGACGAGACCAAGTTTTGGCCCCCTATCCAGTGGGCACATTGGACAGTTTGTTCATGTCTACATCTAAAATATTTCAACAACAATGTGGTTGTGGGAGACTCATACATTATACATATATAATGTGTAAAATCATTTACCTTATAAATTTATGTAATTCATTATTATCACAGCAAATGAAATAGCTGCAAATGAATAAATGGATTGGGGGGTACATTCAATATGTGCTAATATGTGCTAAATATGTGCTATTTAGTGTCAATATTTACATTACATTCTTTTTCCTTTTCTTTACTTTGTAAACCATTATTTTTGCTTTGTAGAGGATTTCATAGCAACAACATCAAGTCAATACCTGAGCGTGCATTTGTAGGTAATCCATCACTTATTACAATGTAAGTGGTAATAGTTTATTCAGTGACACTTTGTGTTAGAGAATATGGTCTTGAGTACCATGTTTGTTGCTATCTGTCTAATAGATCTGCTTGTGAATGCACATAATAATGCAGGTGAACAAGCTTATATTTTTCTAGCCTTATGAAAAGTGTAGCAATTTGCGTACCCTATTTAAAGGGAGTGAGTACCACAACTTCATTGTTGAACTTTCAGTTGAACTACCAACCCTTCATGGGTTTCTTATTGTTGCTGGTAACATAGATGATAGAAAAATTATTCATGATGGATTCCGTTATTTTACATGAGAATACATTTAGCTGACAAACCTCAATATAAGAAATTGTAAAATAAATGTAAGAAAAACAGCCACACGTTTTGAGCAGTATATTTTTGTAATCAAAAGTTGTACTCCTTACAAGTGCAATGGTACTCAACTGCTGTGGATGGACAACGTCCTCCACATATGTGAAGTTCTGATTTCTTCATCCATCAACTTTGCCATATGTCATAGCAAAGTTCTTCATCTTTGAGTTTTAATCTTTCTGGGAGAAAGAGGGAATGGCAGGCTTCTTCTTTTAAATACAGGGAAAATGAATACTTCAGGATTAAAAACATACTTGATGGACATAGGCTAGCAGGTGAGAAAAGGCCCACAGGTGCACAAAATGTCTATGAGCATACAGAGATTACTCATTTGTATGTAGTATAATCATAGAGTGTTTTGAATCTTTTAAAATATTCCATGTAATATTTTGTGTATGTGTTATCTGTATATCAATGTTTGTGTATGTGTTATTTGTATATCACTGTGTATATAACACATATAAAATGTCTTTTTTTGCTCTCTTTTTGCAGACATTTTTATGATAACCCCATCCAGCTTGTTGGAAAATCTGCTTTTCAAAACTTACCAGAACTCAGAACTCTGTATGTGTTTAATTTATTTTATCTGTCTTTAGTTGCCACTTTAGAGGTGTCCCTCAAATTCCTTATTGCAGTTGTATTGAAATGATGTTTTAAATTCTAGGACTTTAAATGGTGCCTCACAGATAACAGAGTTTCCTGATCTGACTGGGACTACAAGTCTGGAGAGTTTGTAAGTAGTAGAGGAGTATTTTGATTTGGTTTATATTTTTGATATTGACTCTAAAGAATGTCCCAAAAATAAGCATTTGTTTTGCAATCTTTTAAAATTATTATTGTTTTATGAATTCTCTCAACAGGACACTCACAGGAGCACAGATCACCTCTCTCCCCAGATCAGCTTGTGACCAGTTGCCTAATCTCCAAGTGCTGTACGTTTCAGTATGATAAGTAATTTACATTAATAAAAAAGATTAATGAACAAATGAAATCATTATGATTTCAGAATTACCCCACTGCTGCTATTTTTGTGTATCACATAGAAATCAGAGCAGGGAGCAAATCCCAAGTGTTACTCAAAAATGCCATCCTCCAACAGTTCGTATTCCACATAGGAGTTAGTATTTCCAGTTCATTACTGAAAAAGGTCATTAATCCTCACGTTTTTAGGAGATGCTAAAATGGTTCATGATTGTGTTTTAAAAAATCAGAGCTACATTCATTGACTTCATTTTCATTAATTCTGTTTCTCCTATAGCACTTCTGTTTCCTTTATGAGGCAGATAACTCAGTGAAGTGAATGGAAATTATATCTGTGTAAGGAGTTTAGCTTTGAGCGCTTTTCGTGTTTCTCTTTTAGATTCTCCTCCAGACAGACTTAAGTAGTTGACTGAAATTTTGATAGACTGTTACTTGGCATTGTTGGGGCATAGTTCTAAATATCCAATATTATTTTAGCTTGGAAATGTCCTTGGGGTTTGCTTAATCACTAACGAAAGTAATCACTGTGTCTGCTTCTTTGAGAATCAGCCAACACTTTCCTCTATGTATTACATCACTAGGAATGTATTTTGTATTGCTTCTCTGGCCAACATCGAAATAGGACTAATTATAGCACACGATTTGAATACCAGTGTGGATGTCATTAACATTTCCAGAAAAATTAATATGTAGTTGATGGACTCAGTAGAATCCCACACTGTCATTACTTGCACCATTTTCACAAGTCAAACATAGAATCTACAAAACAGTCAGAATAGTAAAGGGGAAGATAATTTTTTTTCCAGGAAAGCATTGGTCAATATGATTCAGTTTTAAAGGACTGGAAGTAGGGATGAAAGTAGATTACTCTTTTACTTATTAAATAACTACGGGGAAAAGACATTTTTTGTAATTATACGTGTAAGTTTAATTCTGTATTCTTTCCACCAGCAAAATTCAGATTCAGTTTTCCCCAAACAAGATGTATATATATATATCTCTATACATACACATATACATATATATATATGATGAGACTATTGAGAGTGGGTAGGAGAGGGGTGTTTAGTTCTTTTCTTCCTTTTTTTTCCCCCCTCCAATTTCTGCAAATTGCCTGGGCTTGTTTTTGATTAGTTAGATTATACTATAAATCAGTCCAGATGTTTCAGTTATTCTGTAATTTGTTGAGTTTTGGCTCAGGTCTTTTTAAGAGCTTTTTTTCCTTGTGTAGTGATTGATTTCAAAGTTAGTTCTCATATCTTTAACCACAGCACTCAGTTATAAGATGTAACAGTTCTAAGAATCCGAGGCAATACCGCTTAAACACGTAGAACTGAAAACTAATTGCAGTCCATTGTCATTGCTGCCAGAAAAATATAGGGTATTCTCAGACAAAATATAAATATACGTTTAACATATTTGTAAATATATATTTATCAGTGCATTTTAAATGGCTTAAATATTTATCAGAAGTTTAATATGATGAAGATGAAGTCTGTGATGCAAAGCCAGTGCTCCCTATAAGCAGACAGCCAACACTGTTACTGTAAAACACTCAGAAGTCTGCACTTCAGCAGGAAACTGACAGACAATGCAAGGAATTTGCAAAAGCAGTATCTGAAGTTAATATATCTTTCCTTATCCCCTCAGTTAGAAATTAAAAGCTGACAGATGAGAGATAATAACTGAGTCTGCTCATTTCTATTCTCCTGTAAAATAGGTTATTTTTGCTTGAGCCTGAAGAGAGCATTACACTGAATGTTAATCTTTTCTTTTCTTGTATATTACAGAGATCTGTCTTATAATCTGCTGGAAGATTTACCCTGCTTTACTGCATGTAGAAAGCTACAAAAAATGTAAGCTTCAAACTATCCTAAAATGCCTAAAAAGAGGCATCTAGATAGAATTTGCTTAAGCATCATTAATTCAGTTACTGCTGACCAGTTTCACATACCCAAATACGTACCCTTACAATGTACTGGAGTGGATCATAAGTGGTCTACAATACTGCCTAGTGTCTTCTGGGTACCTTTCAAACTGACAGAATTTTTATTACTGTTTCAGTGACTTGCATCATAATGAAATTGATGAAATCAAAGCAGATACATTCCGGCAGCTGGCTTCTCTTCGTTCTCTGTGAGTACAACACTAATGGTGGTTCACCTTGGTGCTCAAACACATGGGGTATATTCGCTATCTATTCACTGTCTATTCACTGTCTGTCCACTGTCTGCCACAAGAAATCCTTATTTCTACTTCTCCTCACTTTGATCTTTCATCCATTAAGCTGTAATTTTGAAAGCAGAATAAACACTGTTAAGTTTTGTCTATGAACAGTGAATTCAAACATGCAAACTTACAGATATAAAAGCTGTTGCTTCTAAATATTTATGATAGAGGCTGTCACACAGCAGCAAAATGTAATGGAACATCGGTGGGAAGGTTCAGCCTCTACTGCTGTACCACCAACATCCACTTCTGATTGCATGGGCCAAATTAATAAAATAGGAGGTATTAATTTCAGAGCAGCCATCGTAAATTCCAAACTTACATATGTTTCCAGTGTTCATACAGACACTGAAGAATAATTCTGTAGAGCAATTACTAATGAGTATTTGCAGGATCGAGCCAGTACATACATAATACAGTATGTAGCTACTTTTATTCATTTCAGTTTTTCCTGCGTAGTGAAGTTTGTGGCTAAAAAGTTAAATCTATTGACAATGGATTTGCTGTTACTAGCCATATCATAAGGGCCTCTTAGAAGTAGTCTGTGTATATCTCACTCCTCTTTCTGCTGCCTTGGGAAACTGAAGCAGACTGAAAACAACTGAGTTAGACTGTAAGGGGCATTAAGAAGTCTTAGAGAACGTTGTCACGTAAGTAACTAACACCATTAGCTGACTAACATAATGTTTAAAATTTCAATAAGATTTTGCAGCATGAGATTTGCAGAAGTTTATTGAAAATATTTGCATATAATTCATACCTTTTTTATATTTAGGCACCCTAATCAAGTGTATGAAAACTTCCATATTCACTCAGTGGGTATGTAATTTTCCACTCACTTTTCTTGTAGGGATTTAGCTTGGAACAAAATTAAAATTATTCACCCCAGTGCCTTCTCCTCTTTACCATCTCTGATCAAACTGTAAGTATTTATATATCTTCTACATTTAAATGTTAACATTTTTCTTGCAAGAGCATACAAAGCACTGGTAACTTGTTAATTGCCCCACTCGGCAGAAATAGAGGCTGTCTCTGTTCTAATCTTCTGGTCTCTCAGATCTGTATCTAAATGTCTGCTTTCTTGTACTTCACCAACTCCCATAGGTATTATGGCAAAGCTGCATGTACCACTGAGTGTAATCATGGTGATTAGGGCTCCATGAAACATATCAGTGTATCTATCTGTCATTCTTCTTTCAATTTATTAGTCCTTTACTGCCTTTTAACAGTGGGGCGGATGCCTTATTATTCACATATCAAAACTAAGGAAATTGATTTAAAATTAAATTACAAACATTGTTTCTCATTGCATGGAATAGTTTTTCTTCTTTAGTACCTTCAGTCAGAGTAGTTCATGGACAAAACACCAAAAATCCAATTTTGCAGGTCTTATAAGCACTTCTGTCTTTACTTTTTCCTTCTTCTCACTATAATTGCAATATCTCTATAAGGTGAATCCCTGGGGTGTATCCTTGGGGACAACATGAAAGAGAATTCCTCTGGAGTTACCTTGCTCTTCAGTTGTTCACAAATGCATGCTGACAGGTGTCTGATCACAGATAATCCAGGAGTTTGATTGGGGAGTTACAGGAAAGAAACATTTGAAAAGAGGCATTAATTTCTTTTGATGGACTAGGCCACCCCTCTGAATGGTGGACTGGAAAATGTCCATGAGGAGAATATTGCCTATGGCATCCTTTTTGAGGGATCCTCCTTAGTGCTTTCTTGCAGGAGTATGGGAACGTCATGCTGCCAGCAATAAATTCTGCCTTTGTTCAGTAGCACAGAAAAACCCTTTGAACATAAACCACACACATAAACCATTGTACCAAGTGTTACCTGAAATGCCACTTCTGTAGCCCTCATCTGAATGAAGTCATGGTAGAGTTCAGCAATTCAGTTGGACCAGAATTTCACCTTTGGTATTTAACTATGTTGTGAGCAGTAGGACATATGCATGCAAAAGTACACGCACATTAAACATAAAAATGTAGAAGACCAGTACATCAACAAGTCTCCTATTTTATGACTAGCCCTTTAGATTTAGATGTCCAAGGGACAAGAACTATAGTCCGCCCATAAAAACATGCCAGTGGCATCAGACTCTCTTTTCTTCTTCTCAAGCACTGACCGTCTTAAGTATTGCAGTGTAGACTGCTACATGAAGAGGACTGAAACAGCTTACTGACTAAGTGGAAGGGAGAGGGAGTTATAGAAAACAGAATGCATCTGAACTTCTGCCTTTGCTTACTTTACCATCTTCCCTTGATCACTGTTAGCTTTCTGCTGTAAATATAGGTGTATACTCCTGAGTGCTGTTGCGGTTTTGCTCTGTTGACTGAGACTTGTGTATAACATGGTTGTTTTAGATCGGTTTGGAAAACTACAGCCTGTTTTTCCAACATGACACTTCTAGTACTGAATTAAAAGAGAACCCGTAAGCTGATTTTTATTTGCTGTTATGCAGGGATGTGTCATCCAACCTTTTGTCCTCTTTTCCTGTGACGGGGCTACATGGTTTAACTCATTTAAAATTAACAGGAAATCATGCACTACAAAGTTTGATATCATCTGACAATTTTCCTGAACTCAAGTGAGTATGTCATTAAAACTAATAAGCTACATTTGTGTTCATGTGCAGTGGAAGGTGTGTCAGTGTGTAACGCATGTTGTTTCATATTGTCAGTCTTTGATCTGTGCTATTAAAACCAAAGCAAATATGATAAAAATGATAGTCTTATTTTATTGTGCTCACTTTTAACTGAAGAAACTGAAGTGTTTTGAAATATTAACCCCAGTACTTGGTTAATATGAGCCACATCTGCTTCCTGGTGATATGTTTCAAAAGCTGTTAAAGCAATATTGCTAGCACCTTAGTGATATGTCTTTCTCTTGGCCTGTGCTTACAGAATTTCCCTTGTGTTTAGAGAGAACTCAGTAAATACCAAAAATACGCTACTGATGTTTCAAGATATTTGGCCATTTTTGTTTCTGTAGTATTTTGTTTAAGATTTAGATAACACAGAGCCATAGAATGATGCAATTGCAGGCCTTAGAGGGGACATCAAGAGATCATTGAGTCCAACCACCCCCCAAAATTTTGCCATATTACTTAAACATTTTGATGCTAATAATTTTCTACTCGTTTTGTGAAACGAGAAGGTAATGTTGTCTAGAGATTATTCACAGCACTGCCAGTCACTGCATGACCACAGAGAAGTCACAGTAAATAATTTTGCCTCTGATTTCAGGAATCTGTGGGGTGTCCCTTAACTTTCCCTTGATTTTCATGTTTTAATTGGAGGATACAAACTGAAAAATATTTTTTTCTTCACTTTAATATAAAATTTTTGATACCATAAAATTGAAAACAGTTCAACAGTATGAATGTAATTACAGAATTACAGAGTGGTACAGATGAGAAGGGAACTCTGGATGTCATTTAGCCCAACCTCCTGCTCAAGCAGAGCCACCTGGCGCCAATTGCCCAGGCCTATGTCCATACAGATTTGAAAGTCTGCAAGGAATGCTCCATTCTTATATCCTCACTAGATTTGCATTTTGCGCTGGAAGAGTTCCATAAGTCATTATGTACAGACAACTCAAGAAGATGTGCTACTGATGGAAAGGACTGGAGTTTGTGTAGTTACAAATAAAGGTGTCATGAGCAGAAGTAGGTAGATGATTAAATGTTTGAATAAAGCACTGGATAGAACCACACTGGAGTACTTCTATGATGGTATGTTAATATAAATAGAGAGAAGAGCTGCAAAAATGATTCAAGGGTCATGTGCTTTAAAAGACTTAATATACTCAGTATTTGTAGTCTGTCACAGAGGAGATTGGCTAGTGTGTGAAACTACTTTATAACATAAATGTTCAAAGTACTAGAGGCCTTATGTAAGTCTTCAAATGAGTCTCAGAGGTTAAGAAGCAAGTACCATATAAAGTTGTGAATGTCTGAGCCTGAGCTTCTGCCTGTTTTTCTTCTCTCAATGACCTTGCCAACATGTTGAGGCAGGTGATAATTCCAAAATAGAAAACATATAGTCCATAGATATGGACATATAAACATATGAAAATATAGAGACCATGTATATACCTGCAGTGGTCCTAGAACCATTTGCTGTTTAACTGAATTGTACAGCTAAAATTTTTTGAATTCTTTTATCGATACTATACTTAATGTGTTTGTTTTTTTTCACTAAATAAATTACATATATATTGCTAAAATGCAACTACAGTGTGTTTAGTTGGAATGAGTAATTAAAAAGGATGTGTCAGGCAATGGCTTACTTCTTTAAAAAGATATAAGAAGTATGTCTGATATATCTAGAGCTGATTAACATCTGTAAGAGCAAAGTATATCCATTCAGGATAGAATAGGGTAAAATCCTATCCTGGATCCTGCAGGACTTGTACCATACATTAAAACGAGGCTAGGACTTCATGCAGCATCATTGCAGACAGTGCATGAAGCACCAACTTAAACAGAGATCTGAAACAAAATGAAATTTCACCCTTTCTAATTGTTGGAACTAGGCACTGGTTACAGCATTAAAGACAAATTCCTGTATAAAAGCTTCTTGCTCATCTAAATGGATCATTGCTGTTCAATACACAAACACATCAAAGAGCTGAGCATCATCTGCCCCACCTTCAGCAATGGCTCAAGAATGCTCAAAGAGCCGAGCCCAGCTTGCCTTAGCAAGCTATGAGGAAGTAAAGTCAGGCTGCCAACCACTCCTTCCCTCTTTATCTGATGCTTTGATTCAGTGCTGTAAAGAGCTCAGAAACTAGCTCCATCTGTCATAACTGTGCATTCCCATTCACCATCAACCAACCCTGCACCTTTGTGAGGTGGAAAACAACCTTGTGTTCCCTGCTGTTTGATCTAAAATCAGGAAGCGTTAGTACAGCCCCTTCTTGAGTACTGTGCACAGCTCTGGGCTCCACAATACAAGGACATTAAAGTCCTTGGAAACATCCAGAATAGAGTAACAAAGCAGGTAGCAGGGCTGGAGAGTATGTCCCATGAGGAGAAGCTGAGGGCACTGGGCTGCCCAGCTTGGAGAAGAGGAGGCTGACCTCACTGCTCTCTGCAGCTCCTTGCTTTCACTTCTTGAACCTAAAACACCCACTAGCTATTTCCACATCTCTATTAATGACTTCAAAAGGTTTAACACCAATTGTTGCAGTGATCACCCCATAGGAATTTCAGCGTTTCCTTTTCTGAAGTGTTTTGTGTTGGTTTTTATTTGTTTTTGTTTTTGTTTAATTTACATGACTGATTTCTTGAAAGTAACCTGGTAGTAAGATATAATTTTATTTTGTTCTTCTTAATTTAAGTCAGAATAACATTTAGTCACATCTTTGCCTCTGAAGGTTTATTGGTCTCTTGAAATTAAGTTGAATTGTTAGGTTTCTCTATGTTACTACTGGGGATCTGCAGATTAAATGTCTTTAATTCCAGCGCATAAAGTATACATCAAGAACAGAAGGAGTAGCCTTTAGAAGTTGTATATATGTAGTTCTTCCATACTACCCCAGAAATTGCACATCCACAAAGAAATGGATTTGAAAACATACTGGAAGTCAGTAATTTTCTGGCAATAGAAAACCTCACCATCTTTGAAAAACGCCAGTACCCATTTTTGTGTTAGGAATTCCAGTTTTACTAAAGAAATGAGGAATGACCATCCAGTGTCCTTCAACGTCTGTGCTCATTCCTGTGACAATTAATAAATATGCTGCATTTGTGATTCATTCACCTTTCAGTTCAGAACACTACTTTCTCGGTCTGAATACAAAAGGCAATCTTCTTGTTGCCATTTTACTATGAAAAGTATTTGATGTGGAGACATAAAATATGAATCCAAAAATAGATCTTATTTCCCAAAACTGGAGAAATTCCATTTGGGAAATGAGATTTTTGTTCTGCCTGTTAGAGAGGTTAGGCACAGTCATGATTCGAAACTCTTCGAAAAGGCTGATAATAGCAGGACTAGGGGAAATGGTTTTAAGTTAAAAGAGGGAAGATTTAGGTTGGACGTTAGGGGGAAGTTCTTTACTAAGAGAGTGGTTAGGTCCTGGAACAGGCTGCCCAGGGAGGTTGTGGATGCCCCGTCCTTGGAGGTGCTCAAGATCAGGTTGGACAGGGCTCTGGGCAACCTGATCTAGTAAATGTGTATGTTTGGTGGCCCTGCTAGGCAGGGGGGTTGGAACTACATGATCCTTGAGGTCCCTTCCAACCCGGGTCATTCTGTGATTCTGTGTGATTCTGTGATTCTGTGATGATCTTTTGGTTTTTTAAAAGAAACCATTAAGAAAGTAACACGGAGAAAGCGCTGAGTTACACTGAAAAACTATTAAAAGGCAAAGTAGAAATGGAACTCTCAGAGTAACATTCACTCAAGAGTAAAAGTCATGTCTTCTACTTCAATATCTCCCATGAAAACATGTAAGAAATTTCTCTGGGCCTTTACTACAAGTACCCTAGAAATCATCTACATTTCTGGTGGGGAATTCTATCTGTGAATCTTCAGTTTGTATCATCATGATTGATTTTTTACTCATAAATATTTTTACTTTCAATTCTGGCTATTTAACCAAGTTCATTTGCACTAACATTAGAGAGAAGTACACTGAAGTAGCTGGTACTCTATGCCAATATCATGGTATATTTCAATGTTCTTCTACAGGGTCATGGAAATGCCATATGCTTATCAGTGTTGTGCCTTCGGAGCTTGTGAGAGCCACTACAAAATCTCCAGCCAATGGAACAAAGATGAGAATAGCAGCACTGATGATTTTCCCAGGAAGGATGTTGGGTTGTTACAAATTCAAGGTAACTGTTACCTTTCATTTTTGAATCTCCCTGAAGGTTGTGGTTTTTCACGTGAGCAGCCTGCGATTTTAATCTTATCCAATACTCTTTCACAGTCACAGAGGCAGCCTCTTCCTCTCTTGCCTGACAATATATTATTTGAGCGTTCCTATGCTCAGGGAACTCATTTTGTCAGGTACCAAGAGTGCATCTGTTCTCCAGAGCAGAAATTTATTTTTCTCCCCCTTCATCAGAAGTTCTGTTATTTGACTTGTCATGTAAATGCATGCATACATGTTATACCAACCTACTGTGCTGTCTCCACTCCTGAAGACTAGTAGGTCTCAGAGTTCAGGGCTAGTTCCAACAAGAACAGAGCCAAGAGTACATGCTGGATCAATGACACACAAAGAAACGCAAGAACCTGGGTTAAATCTTAATAGAGGGGCACAACAGCGGAATTTGTATTTTTAACTCCTTCCTACACAGTTGTCACAGTGCAAATAAAGGAGAAAGCACCTTTCTGAAAGTGATTGTTTTCAGAGAAGTGATGATGCCAGCTTTTTAAGTAATCCTGTGTAGAACCAAGGAAGCATAATGCATCTGCTTCTGCTTACAGTTTGGCAGGCAGAGAGATGAGAATAGGCCTTAAATACCCAGGACTTTTCTGCAGCTTGCACAAAAAGAAATATTCCTGAAAAATGCAGTGTCAAATCTGAGTATTTTCTCCCCCACAGACGAGCGTGACTTTGAAGATTTTCTTCTCGACTTTGAAGAAGATTTGAAAGCTCATCATTCAGTGCAATGTTCGCCTTCTCCAGGTATAGAACTGCCAAAAGATGGGAATCTAAGAGCAATGTTACTGGATATTTTAGATGCAGTAACAGGGAATCTAAGAGCAATATTACCGGATATTTTAAATTCAATACCGAACTCTGAATCTGAAACTAGGATGGGTACAATGTATGTGCAGTAATGTGTTGTACAGTAATACAAAATTCTGCACAGAAGTCTGGAAAACTCTGCAGATACTGAATTCATCTATGAATGTACCAGAAATTTCACACAGTTCTATGGCAGATCCTCTCTCTTTTCCTTTTCAGAGGTACTGGTCCCCTTATGAATGGGACAAGAAAGCAAAGGTTCACTTCTGCCAAGAAACAGATAATAGTAGAACAGAATCTTTGCTTTCTCTTACCTTTGCAAAGCTGAAATAATTCTTCTTTTCTTCCTTTTTTTCTTCTTTTTTTTTCATTCTTTTTTTCTTCTAAATGGAATTTTCCCAGATCTCATAGGATCTCAGTCCAAACTAGTAGATAACAGTGCATTTGTCTTTTGAAGATGGGATATTTAGTATGCATTACTTCAGTGAGAATGATGGAGATGATGACAAACTTAAAGATGGCACCCACATTTTTCATTCTCAACAACTTGCCTTTAAGGATCCATGCCAGATTCTTGACAAAAGATTAAAAAAATCATCCTGAATTTATTCAGAATTTATTTGTTCAAAGAGAGATTTTCTATTCTTTCTAACTCTCCATGTATTAAAGTTTTCTTCCTCTTGCGCTGGATGTTGAAAAGTAAGTCTGGCCTTTAGCTTTAAAAGGTCAGAGTCACCTCATACAATCAGTGAGGATAAGAAAATGAAGAGCAAAGCACTTCTCTGAATAGACACTGCAAAGGGGTCTGGGTCTGTGTAATGACATGCTGTTAGGCAGCCAAAGTGTATCTGTCTATATCCATTACATCAAACTTCACCAGGACTCATTAGCAACTTGTTCTAGTTTAGCAAGAGAGATCTTTTTCAGCTTCACATCACAGCATTCATTGAAACTACGAACTGGACGTTCCATTCACTAAGTAAGAAATCCAGTCAGTAGTTTCAGAGGAAAGTTTGGCTTCCAGCTACTAGTTTAACAACAGTAAAATATGTATCCAGTTACTAATGGAAGAGGCAAGCCTTCAGGATTTTTCTGGGAAGCTTCCTGTTGCCCCACCTGGTGTTCTGCATAAATATAAGCCCATAGTCAGTGCAAAAGGAAGGTGTAGCTGTCCTTTTCTTTCTTGAAGAATTTTTCATGGCAATCACACTGCACTTGTACTAGTAGATTAAAAACAAACATCAAAAAAAAGAAAACAAAAATGGAATATTCAGGTTGAGGGACAGACTCATGCAACGTGCATATAAGCAGTGCGTTATTGAGATTTGTTATTACACAGAAGAAAGATAAAACATCCAGATCTCCTTTTGGAGTAAAATTCTCTGCTTGGCTACACTAAGAACAAAGTGAAAAATTAAGTTTTACTTTACATGAGTTTTCCTTTCTCCTTTTTTTTTTTTTTTTTCCTTGTCTTTTCAGGTCCCTTCAAACCATGCGATCATCTGTTTGGTAGCTGGCTGATCAGAATTGGAGTATGGACCATCGTTGGTTTGACCTTTGTTTGCAATGCGCTGGTGACAGCTACAGTTTTCAAATCTCCATTGTATATGTCCTCCATAAAGCTTTTGATTGGTCTAATAGGTATTGTAAATGCCTTGATGGGTCTTTCCAGTGGAGTACTGGCTAGTGTGGATGCATCAACTTTTGGTAGCTTTGCTCAGTATGGAGCACAGTGGGAAAGTGGAATTGGTTGTCAAATGACTGGTCTTCTCTCCATTTTTGCTTCAGAAGCTTCCATTTTCCTCCTTACCCTGGCTGCGCTTGAGCGTGCCTTCTCGATAAAGCATGCTACAAAGTTTGAAACAAAATCCTCTATTGCTAGTGTAAAAATTGCCATTTTCTTTTGTTTTATGTTGGCATTAGTCATTGCAGTGATACCTCTCCTCACTGGGAGTGAGTATGGGGTTTCTCCACTTTGTTTGCCATTACCATTTGGAGAACCCACTGCTATGGGCTACATGGTAGCGCTAGTATTGCTGAACTCACTTTGTTTCCTGGTAATGACTATTGCTTATACAAAGCTCTACTGCAGTTTAGAAAAGGGAGAACTAGACAATATTTGGGATTGCTCTATGGTCAAACATATAGCCTTGCTGCTTTTTACTAATTGCATTCTCTATTGCCCTGTGGCCTTCTTATCTTTTTCCTCCTTACTAAATCTTACCTTTATCAGCCCAGAAGTGATAAAGTCCATCCTGCTGGTGATTGTCCCACTGCCTGCGTGTCTAAACCCACTCCTTTATATATTGTTCAATCCACACTTCAAGGAAGACTTGGGAAGTTTGCGAAAGCAAACTCTCTTATGGAGGAGACCAAAACATGCTAGTCTGATCTCTGTGAATTCAGAAGACATAGAAAAACAATCTTGTGACTCAACACAAGCACTGGTAACCTTCACAAGTGCTAGCATATCATACGACATGCCTACCAGCAATTCACTCATGCCATCGTCTTATCAAATGACGGAAAGCTGCAATATTTCATCCGTAGCATTTGTTCCATGTCGCTAGTTTCAGCGGCAATGCAGAAAATATTTATGTTTACAAAATTTTTTAACCCAAAAGTAAGTATGGGTGTGTGTTTTCAAGCTAGAGATTGCCTCTGAATTACTGTCACATGCACCACAAAACAGATGATGACTAAAATCACAGCAGGCTGAAAATCCAATAGTTTAGCCTTCTGTTTCAGAGCTGCTGGAATGAAGAGCAGGTGGATGGTCAAGAGCAAAAATACTGTGCTGAATCAGTAATGTTTTTCTTCAACACACCACCTGGCACAGTTTGTTTCGTGTTATGGCTTTTTTGTTATTTTTTCCTACTTAATATAATTTGATCTTAATAATAGATATTCAGTGCCAAGTCTGTTTTTATAAACGCCTGCATGTGGCCCTCGTTCAGCAAGGTATCTAAGTGAAAGTGTAGTCCTGTTGGAAAACCTAAAGGTTTTTGCAGAATATACTTCAATGAAGGTCCTTGTTCAACTGATAAAGTCCATTTAATAGTTTACCTGCTGCTGGGTTTGGTTTTTCAGAAGTTGTCTGACATGACAAACTATTTGAATTGCTGGCAAAATCTACAGAATTAATATACAGCATAAAAGCAGTTAATCAAAATCGTGGTAAGCACTTAGAATGAAATCATAAATGGCAAGCCATTGCTACATGAATATTTTTTTTCCTAAGCTTCTGCACAATTTGGTCATGAATTACCAGCATGCCAATAGAATTACTGTTGGTAATACTGACAGATTAGACACTCATAGAATTTGAGGGTAGGAAATACTACGCAGAAGGTCACGAATACAGGCAGACTGGCGTGTTGAGTACAAATAAATGGTATGAAAGGCACTCATACAAAAACACTGATGTAAGGTCAATCGTCTAGGAATGAAAATGATAGGCCTGCTCCAAGCATTTCTAGAAAGCCTCTCCAGGTCATTAGTTGAAGATGTGGAGGTCTCTGTGTCTTTTCAACTAATAGTTAGGTACAGGAATACAAGAAGGAGCGAAGGTTTTGTGATCCGTGTTCTTAGCACTGATGCAAGCACCACAGGAATATTTCAGACAGTTTTTGTATTCACATGCTATAAAGAACATTGGGAAAGTAAAACATTTGAATGTCACAAATATATATATATATATGTATTTTTTAAAAAAAAGAAAAGCTTATCAAATAAGCAGCTTGACCACAGTTTGTAAGTAGCTACTTCTGGGAAACAGAAATTTGAAAGAAAGGACTAAGTCAGGAGGAGAAGAATCTGGTAAGATCCCATGGAGGCTGATGGTAGGTGTGTATACACAGCATAAAAATAAAGGTGTGAATTGCTGACAGTAACGGTCATTGCCAAGTAGAACAATTTGCCACGGCTTGGAACGAAAACTCTGTCACTGAGGAAGTTCAAATTGGATACATTGCCTAAAAAGGTTTTGGAGCAGCTATTGGAATTCAGGGATGCCTGATGGCATTAGTTTAGGAGTCGGTTAGATTAGATTAACATAGAGTTACCTCTCTTGATTGTAATATGTTAATACTTTGCTGAATCATGATGTGTGTACATTTACACATCATGCAATTAGGTGAGAAGACTTCAGACCTTTTCCAAGTGTACAGAGCTCCCTTCCTTTGCCCAGAAGACAAGCAGTCTTTGACCTTGGCTGAGCCATCAGAGGCTTCCAATCATCTTTTCTTAGAGCTGGCATATTTTGCTCAAGTGAGCTGATCATTTATGACACGGAAGTGCACAGTTTTGTTAAAAATAGCTCCCAGAGGAGTAACCTTTAATAGCCCAGTAATCACTTCACAGTTAATGGCCACTCAACTTCTAGGTGAATGAGACTAATTTTTGAACATTACCACAGTTAGGCTAGCCCAGTAATTAAGGAAATCAGTTACAGATGGTCGCTGTTGTTCATGTGTTACTGTATATGCAACTTTCTGGGACCCACAGGATGGATTTTCACAGTGAAGACTCTGTTGCCAGCAATGGATATGCCTTGGCTTTCTTGTCCACTCACACTGGCATATTTGCAGTTTTGCAGTTACAGATGGCATCAGTTGACTTTGGCTGACAGGAAAAAAAAAAAAATGAACCAATGCTGAAATTATGTATGATAAAGTCAGCTGAGAACTTATCGGAATCCTTTATCTCTTGTGGGTTTTGAAGCAGTGCAGCATACAGCTGGGGAATGATGCCTGAAACCACTTTGAATTAAACAGAGGGTCAGTCAACCATTGCACAATACCTATTATCATGTTTACTTAGCTTTAATTTAACTGGGGTCTGTCTGTGCTGCGCTGCTTAATGTCAGTGAAATTCCTTTCAGCTCGCTATATTTAAGAAGTCTGTGAAGTGATTTGAGAATCAAAGTAATGTTATAATTCTAAAGACTGGTTAAAGAAAGCTTCTTTTATCAAAACTTTTTTAGCTTGCAGAAAGTCCTAAAGGCTCCATGTCTTATTTTTATAAGCATGTTTGAAATATTTTGATCAAATATTTTAAACTTGAAATTGTTAAAATTCATTTCATAGATTTTAAAGTAAAAATTTGTAAATATAGAACTGTATTTATTATTACAGTGAAATGCAACTCCACTATAGGACATGAGATTAAGCCCTGTACAGTTTCGTATTGATATTTGCTATATTTTCTGCTCAAATATATTACTAAAGTCATTATCTGTAAATAATATAATGTAAATGTGTAGTGATTGTAAATAGATGATGTGCTTTCTTTTCTACCGGTGTTCCAAACATATGTCAGTTGTAATAAAATGTGTCTACACAGTAAAGAGCATTTAATCAGGGCTTGACACCTCACAACACCATGTGTATCACCAATGAATCCTTCCCAAGATATTCTAATATTGATGCAAACATCTCCAGGTGTCCAAAATTCTTGGCCAAGTATAACTGAAGGGTTGTGTGCTCTCACTGTGTGCCCTGGGGAGCAAAACAACATTGGAAAACAGTGTTTCATTTCAGCATGGACTGAATCTTCTACGAAAAAAAAACCATGTTCTGGTCCCTGCTGTCTGTATTTCAGTGACAACCACTGATGGCTGCCATCTCAGCTCAGACTGTGTGACACAGGCATCCACCAAGTCACACAATGAAGGTACACGGGTTGCTTGGTAGACATCCGACCTCTGTGGGCCACACGGGATGTGAGAGGCTGCTGTACTGGCTGCTGGTGTGTGCAGGACAGCAAATTCTTCCATATACATCTTCATTTTCTCCCCAGTGCCGTACGTAGCAGGCAGAGCTGGTCATTCATCTGGCAAAGCTAAGATTGTTGTGCAAATAGTTTGATTGTGCACATATGGTCCCCTAGACACAAACCATTGACCAATTCTGGGATTAGGAGCAGATCCAGCCACACCTGGGTTCCTTACCACTGCGGTTCAAGGAGATGAGAAAGCAAGGAGGTCCACTCTGAACTTTGTGACTCAAGAGGAGGGGCTCCTCTATGTGTGTGTTTAACAATCCCCTCTATGCAGTAAATAGACAAGTGTATCCAGCCATCTCAAATCTTGCTGAGTTGCTGTTAAATTACTACATAATATTATATCAATAAATATATTCCTGCTTCTCTCTTACGAGTGAAGTGCATAGTGCAGATGTTCCCATTTGCAGCACCTACAAGAAAAGCAGAAGTGGATAAAAGTCATGCTTCAGCTTTTAGTGGAGGAGAAGCCTGGAGAACAGCCTTTGGTAACCTTGTAGTTGTTCTTGGTCTCAGATTAAGACCTGCTCTTTGTGCAGTCCTTGCTGCTTCTGCTCTAGGCTCGCATTCTGGCCCATTGACCTTCATACAGAAGCCAGCAAGAAAGCTGCTGCTGCACCAAGTCAAACCGTCTCCTATCTGTATCCTCTGTAATAGGAATTACAGCATTGGGCACCAGTTATTTCCTGTGGCTGCTGAATGAAACACTGCCACAACAACAATCTCATTATCAGGCATTTCTCTCTCATCAGTTTAGGTCACTGTATGAAAGTTAAGTTAAAGACTTGCTGAAAACCTCATTAGCCAACCACTGTAAGGAAAACCTTAAATTGTTTGGCAGCAAAATTAACGTGCATCCTCCAGAAAAGCACGGGAAGTCACAAAAGCAGAGATAAAGGAGTAAGAAAATGAATACGGGAAGGCAGACAATGAAAGATCTGAACTAGGATCACAACAGCAACAACACTGTTAGGAAATCTTTTGCTGATCTGTGGGGCATAATAATGTCACAAAAGCTCATGTGCTGCAGGAGAACACAGCCCACAGCCTCCAGGAGAGCTGCACCCTCCCACCAGCAAAATTGGAACAACATCTTCACCAACCACAATAATCAACCCGTGTTCTCTTTCAGTAGCGTGCCAACAATAATTCTGCAAGGGATGAATTTATCATTCTCCAACAATGTTATTGTTAAAAGTAATGGGATGTTATTGCGTAATATTGAAACTAAGCTCAGGAAGTTGATTCAACACATACCTGTCTTTGCTAGAAAAGAATCCCAGTGCTAAGAGACTTGAATTTTTAGAGAAGAATGCAGATTTACCCGTGCTAATAAATAAGTAAAGAAGGAGTCCCATCTCTATACCTAACACAAACATGCTGGAAAGGAAAGCCAGTATCAACATTAAGAACATCTTGTTAACATACGAGAATCACAGACTTCTGCTCCAGTGAGTCCAGAGACAGAGGAAACATGAGGATATTCCTCCCATAAAACAATTTGTTGTGGCACTGATAAAGTTATCTAAGGATCCAATCTCAGCCACAGTTAAAAACAAACATTAGAAATATTCCTCTTGAGAGCTGGCTCAAAGTCAGGAATTCTGAAAACTCAGTCACAGACAAAGGGTCCACTCAGAATCCCCATTTCATCTTTTCACAGGTGGCAACATTTTCCACTTGTCAAGCAAAAAAAGAAATGCCTTCATTAGCAAGGGGGGAAAAAACTGCCCATCTGTGGGGACTAAAAACTTCCACTAAGTATTATACATGCATATATCAGGGGTCTTCAACTGGCTTTGGAAGTCTCAGGACTGCAAAACTAATACTTGAAGGAAGTTCCAAACATCTCCTTTTTCATCTGGAGCCATTCTTGATATGTAATCATTGTTTTGACAGGTGTCCACACTTATTAATTTTGTTCCATGCATAATGAGAAAGTCTATCTATAGATTTCACTGCAGTTATCATCAGCATTTCCAATTAACGACCTTTTTCCTTGAGGAAGAAGCTCTCCCAGTCTTCTCTTGTAGGAAGAAACACAGTCTATTGTGGAATCCTCCCAGGCCTCTTTTTCTTGTAAGCTATGAATGTGAAATCCAGAAGGTTTCATGTAGTCAAGGAATGAATTCTGGGATCTGAAATTGATCTGAAGTCTGCAATGGTCACAAGTGCCTCAGCACTTCCTTCCTTGAACACAGTCATCGGCCAGCAAACAGAAGGGGAGCTAAAAACATTGCTCCAGGGAGTACACGAGAGAGACTGGTAAGGGATATGTAAACCGTCATTCCAACCAAGGGGAAGAGCCGGCCATCAGCATCTTCATTCCTCAAGTGAGAAGATAATTATTTGATTTGATTAAATGAATCATAGAGTCATAAAAATGCTAAGCTTGGAAAAGACATCTAAGATAGTTTAGTCCAACCATCAGCCCAGCAACACCTTACCCACTAACCATGTCCCTCAGTGCCTCCTCTTTGCCGACAGAGCTGGAGCACCTACACAGAAGGCACAAACTCCCTGCCCCCTCCTTGCTGTCCTCATGGGCTGTGAGCACAGAGCCCAGCACCATCTCTGGCCTTGCAGCTGTGACCACAACTGACTCCATTCCAAGGACGTGTCTTGCTAACAGCACCAGCCCTGAGACGCCGAGAGGGAGCTCTTTGTGTCTGGGGGACAGCGACATTCTCGCTGGGGTGATGTAAGGCAATAACATGCGTGCGGTGGAAGCACACCTAGGAACACCTGCAGCAGAGCTGGAGTGTACTCCTTATCAAAAAGACAAAGAGGCGGTATGCTCTGCTAGAGAAAAACATCATTTCACTGTAATAATTGGCCAGGAGGTGAAGTCAAAACAGACTGGAACCTCTGTAATATCACTAAGGGTCAGAAAGTTCATGTGATTACCTTAGGGCCCCTTCCAACCTAAACCATTCTGTGATTCTGTAAGAAATATTGGCCCAACTCTAAGAAGGCAAAGACAGAGGTGCAATATAAAGGTTGGAAGGTGGCATTCGACTCTGGGAAGAAACAGAGGGAAAGTTAACTCTTGCAGAATACGAAGCTAAAGCAGTTAAAAATCTCATAAAGAGCTTCATTCCCAAAAGCAGCAAAGAGAAAGTGAAATGGCGGGGGCAGTTGCACATGTTGCACTCGCACCAGGCACAAGGGAAGACTGACAGTACTCCACTGCTTTTGCTGGGGAGAGAAAGATCTTTGGCCTTAAACACAGAGAGGTGTCTTCATCACAGGTACTGACAGGCATCAGAAAGAATATGAACAGCCAATACAGGAACACTTGAAATGAGAAATGCCTTAAAAATACTTCAGGTTTACGCAGGCATCAAAACAATAAATCGCTGCGGTTTGTTGGGTTCATCGGGTGTTACGAGCTGTTCAAAACCCGAATGTTTTCCTTCTATTCACTTGGATAGGACTCGGTGTGTGTGCTTGTATAGAACTGACACATTTCACAGTGTTCGTGTCTCTTTTTGTTCGAGGAACATTCAGAAGTTGCATTGATGAACATGGTTTAGTGAGGAAATACTGGTGACAGCTGGACGATTGGGCTGAATGATCTTCAAGGTCTTTGCCAACCTTGGTGATCCTGGGATTCTATGCAGGGCTCAAGAAATTACCAGCAATCATAGTTTAGTTCTATCTCTGAGGATTCTTTTTCCACCAAGAGCCAACAGGTGCTTTTGTTTGTAAAACATTCTCTCTCCATTCCCCATATTCCTGCCACAGCGCTCTACACGACGCTGCTGATGTAGGGAGGGCTTTCCAGGCCCTTAAGCCCTTGTTCCATTCTTGGAGGAATTTACAGCTCTAAGAAATCCATTTTGTAAGCTGTAAGTGAACTGTTCACAGTATTGATTGTTCTCTACATCCATTATCATCTGTGTCAGGAGGGCACTCAGGAGCTTCAGACACGGAACACATCCCTCCGCTCTAAGCGCTGTATAAAGACAGTAGGAAAAATATTGCTGGGAGCTCGATGCTAAGCTCTCAGCACAAATCAGCATAAACAGATAGGGAAAATGGAAGAGAAAGCCCACAGGCTTTTCCAGTGTGGAATGTGGAGGCTTTGTGAGAACCTTCTGCACTTCAGTGATTTTCAGCAAGCTTCTATTTCCGCACCAAAGCTTCTCATGTTTGTAGGCAGCAAACAGCACGGCCTTAAAAGTTGTTGCTTTATGGCAAGTGAAGAATTTCACATCAAACCTGGGACCTCATAAATGGATACCCTGGGTCTGATTATTTTTTATTTTATTTTTTTAAGGTAAATAAGTGATAAACAATAGTACCATTGTCCAGAAAGTACAATTCTTACACCGAGGGCCTTTCATAATGAGAGCAGCATCATAAAAGTGCTTTGATCTATGAAGGATCAAATATCTTTGTTCTCTATTAACATAACTTTCTTTCCCAGTGGAACACGGAGAATTCCTGATAATGGCACTCCATTAGGATAATTAGAAAAAGATTGTTCAGCTCTATTTCCCCTCTTAGAGCTCCCTGGCAAATTTCTCTTTCGTGTCATTCAGATTTTCTACCCCAAATATTTCTGTCATAAGGAAAAAATTTAGAACTTTCACGTTTATGACTCAGAAGTTGCGGCTGCCAATGTGATATTAAGCAGCCATTAGGGGATTCTGAAGAGGGAGCCATGCTGAAAATTAAGCCATCACCTTTTAAAAACCTAATAATTTCTTTTAATGTGACCAAGATTTTAGATAAGTGTGACATGGATCTTTTAACAAGGTAGCGGGAATGTGCCTGGCTTTATTCGCAAGGGAGTCACGAGACAGCGGTCCAGGAAAGGTTGGCCCCAAGGGACTGGTGGGTGTAGCACGACCAGAAGCAGGACTGTATGGCAGATGACAGACAGAGGAAGACACTTGTTAAGAGAGTATTTCCAGACATCCCAGCAGAAACCCCGATGTCTTGTTCTGTCCTGCAGTGCAGTGGCTTTTCCTCTCCCATCAGGGATACAGACATGAGGCCGCAGACAGAGGGGCCCAACCAGAGAAGCCTTGTTTGGCCCCACAACCTGTGCCACCGTGCCCACACTCACTGCTGTGAAACATCTACCACTCACCTTCCCAGGTTCTGGTTCAGTGAGTCACCCCTCATCCAGAACCTGCAGAAGGGAAGTTTGAGGGGACTGCCTATGCAGATTTGGGGAATTCTGGCCAAGGGGACACTCCCAGCCTCTCCTAATCTGGTGGAAGCAGACGGGCACAGGGCTGGAGATGGGATCCTCACAGGCTTTGGTGGATTTCCACCTGAAACATGGCATCCTTGATCAGCAAGACGGATGCCAGTCATGGTAAAACACTCCAACCTGCAGAAAGGAAGTAATCCATGAAGAGATCAACTGATAATGCTGATCAAAGGGTGCTAACATCATAGGAGAAAAGCATCTCATCAGTCTCTCTGCAATACTGTAGCCCACAATGGCATGTGCTTGGTGCCTACCTCTGAGCCCACTTGTGCCACCCAAACCCTGAAGCCTTGCAGGTGAGGAATTACAGCAGGGACATGAAAAGAGACTTCAAAAGTGAAAATGTCCTGGAAATATCTTGCAGCCTGTTTGCATTTGACAGTTCGTGCAAGCCGGGGCACTAATCACCATCACCACCAGTTTCCATAAAGCCGTATGGAAATACAATTGCTTTACTGAGTGAGCATTCCCTCTTTCACCCTGCATTAATTATTTACTTGTTCTTATTCACTGCAGCCCTGAGGCCAACATTTCGTGCTGGCTTGGGGGACCTGAGGGAAAAGCAATGAGTGGAGCACCACAGTGGGAGTGAACCCCATGTGGGAGATAGGCCCGTAAGCCCAGCTTGCTGTCCCTAGACAGAAAAGTTGGGCCCTGTTGGCAGCACCTGGGGCACTCAGGGCCTCCAGCACCTCAGTTCCATGCAGCAAGAAGCCAGCAGGCTCTGGCTCCAGCTGGCTGTGCTCCCCACAGCACAGGGCCTAGTGAGTGTTTCTATGCACAGAGGCCTGTGCTGTGAATTCCATAGAGTGGGGCTATCCTCGGCCCTCAGTCCATAACCCAGGCCCATGTGCTCATGCTCCCTCCAGTCTTTCTTTTCTTCTAAATAGAATGGTCTTGACCATAAAACATATGAAGAACATTGTCTGGTCCACGTCAATTCACCAAATAACAGAACAAATACTGCTTGGGCTAAAACCATGCTGGGGAGTCTGTTAATAGCGTGCTGGTTGGTCGGTCTGTGCTTGAGGCCATATCCTGCCCCATCTCATTGATCCAACCAATGTTTCTGGAGTTTCTGGCACAAATCTGATGCTCTGGACTGATCGAGTCCAGGTTCAGGGTTAGCCCATCAGTGTCCATGGCAGATCTGGAAGCACTGTATCCCAGACAGATGGGTGGATTTCTGCCTTTTCTTGGAAGTTTTCCAGCCACTCCAGTATCTGATTCCCCTGAGATCCAGCTGATGCAAAATCCAGTTGCCCATCAGTACTTTGCGACTGGGATGGAGCTTCCTGATTCAAAGAAGTTTCTCCAGGCAATTCTCCATGCAGCCACTCACCCCCGTTGTGGCCTAGGACTCCCACCACAGCAGAACCCAAGGCTGAGCAACGCAGGAGCCTCCCTGCTCTCCACCCAGCAACACGTTGGGCAAGAGGAGGCTGCAATGAAACAGATGTTTCCATCGCTCTGTTTCAACAAAAGCTTTTCATGGCTTAAAGGCTCCGGATTGCTCAGTGGAATTGGACAGAGAAAAAAAAAAAAGAATAAAAAAAAAGAGCAGAAAGATAAACAAATATAATAATCAAGCCTAACCTTTGATCTATGTTGATCTGATAAAGCTCTGGCACAGGGCCTACAGAAACGACTCAACATAGCACTCGAGGATTGTGCTGAATTAAGAGGTACAAACACAGGCTTTGTGTTCATTGGCACTTTATAGACATTGACCCACTCACATGCTGATCTCAGGCAAAAACATTGACTTTTTAGCTTCCAGAGGAATTACACTGGCCGTATTATTATCTCCTCTCATGCAATTATATACCCACTAATGTTATTTATGGTGCAATATCTTTGTGTCTCCCCACTATTCTGCAGACAGTGCCTCAGATCATAATGGGGCTTTACAACCAGGAAGCACACAAAGCAGGACTTTCTATTCTCCAAGACAAAACAACTCTGCTGTTGGGATACAAGCGCCGCATGCCTGTCCCCATGGACATTCCCACAGGGAATATGTCACCACTCTTCCTGTTCTTCCAACAAGAGATTAGACAAAGCTTGGCTTTTCTTGACTCTCCTGAGATTTGAACTGTGCAGCTCCTGCTGGTGACCTTCCAAGCAATGCAATTCGTATCAAATAACTAACCAACCTGTTCTGGAAGAAAATAGCAGAATAGCAACTTGTTTAGATGAGAAAAAAAACTTCACATCATCACAGAACCATAGGGTTTGGAAGGGACCTCTAGAGATCATCCAGTCCAACCCACTGCTAAAGCAGCTCCTCCCAGTAGGTCACACAGATGTGTTTTGTAGATCTCCAGACATGGAGACTCCGCAACCTCTCTGAACAACCTGTTCCACACCACATCATTGTAACTAAAACTTCTTCTTGCAAACTCTTAAGAGCAGCCATTTTGCCATTTCACTCACGCTGCGTGAACTCTTCTCTGTATAAGAGCTGTTTGAACCAAATCATTTTACAACAGCACCACTGCATCTTCTGTGATGTTTTCTTCCAGATCAGACCCTGCTGCCCGCACTGAAAGGCTCACTTCTGTTTAGTCTTCGTTAGCGTTTCACTGAGTGATGTTTACTACCACTCAGTCACTCCTGCCAGTACCCCCAGGTGCAGCACTGCAAAGTTTATGACGGGTTTTTATGCTCCCATTGGCAAACAGTCACACAGATAGATCACTGCCAACGATTTCACAAGGTTAACTTTCAATCACAAGCCACGCTCTGTCTCATTATCTGCTACTCAGGCAGGGCAACAAATTGTAGTAGGCAATAAAAAGAAAAGAAAGAAAAACAGCAGTTAACAGCTACATCCTCTCTTAGGTCAAATTTAGATCTTGTTTTACTTGGAAACATTAAGCCACCTTGCCAATAGAGATACAACACCACTCCTGTTCTGTTCTTCAGAGCAACAGAAACCCCCGATATGAAATCCAGACACACTCTGGAAAGATGCCTTCTTCAGCTCTCCTCTCGTTCCTAAACCCACAGGGAGGACGGTCCCCCACTCTCATGTGAAGAGGCAGGGCACATATGGGCATCTGTTGGCTTCAGATGAGATGCCCGTCCCATCTACTTCTGTGCAATCTGCCTCTGTAACCTGCTACAAATTTCCAATGGATTTAAATGTTGCTGTAAAAACATGAAGTTGCTGCTGCTGCATCTTCATTTGTATTGTACTCTACTGAAGATACCTTGGAGCACCTCCACATCCACAATCTACTCCCACTGTAAAGCAAGGCACAAAAGGTAACAGAGGGGAACAGTCCCATGTAAAAGAAAAGCTGAGGTGTCAGAATGTGCATGATAGTGCTGAAATGCTATAACCTTTAATAGCATTATTCAGCAGAACAGGTAAAATGGCATAATGCTACAAACCTGCCTGCAGTTAGATGTTGCTGAAGAAAACTCATAAGGTGTTTGTGCTTGAGTTTGAAAACAATATGGGCAATACGTGTAAGACAACATTTAATAGACAAGAAGGCTTTTTATTAAACACTACATGTTTATAGTCTACTTCTTCATTCTGAGCTGTAGCATTGAAGTGCAGTCTGAAGAAATCAGTACGACTGTACCACAATGAATGGGATTGAACCAGCTTTCTTGATACTGGTTTTGTAGTCTGCAGGAAAAGCTGGCCAGGAACCCAGGTATTTAAAGTTTTACTTCTTTAGTAATTCATTCTTAGGTCTTTTTATATATCTTTGTTATTAATGGTGTGTAATCATCCCCCATTCCCTTGCATGAAAAAGTACTTCCCACTTGTCACTCCTTTCATAGAGCTGCTTCGTGAGTGACTTCAGATACAAGTTTTGAAAACTACTAAAATTTTTATGTCAGGAGCCACTTCTCCCTTATTTGTAAATCATTAAAGCTGAAAATGGTAAATATGGAGTGTACTTTGTTACTGATGTGACGTTATTGAAAGGAAAATGGGACAAATACATCTGTGTAACTGAGGCAAAAGTAAAGCAGCTAAAGATATGTAGTTATCTTACATCCACAATACATAACTCAACCACACGTGCTTATATTTTGATCAAAATGTAAGCAACAGAATCCTCTTCATAACATCAATTGAAACTGAAAATGTCCCTAAAAATGACCAATGCAACATGGGTGTGCCAATACAAAACAGATCAACGTCAGCTTTCTTTAAACTGTTAAACTTTATTATAAATTAAATTTTCTTTACAAAAAATTGCACATAATTGACCACTCTTAGGTTCTGATGCACTGGCATTTGCAATAGTTTCTTTAATCTTCAAGTTTAATAGTCTCTGCCATGAGTCCAATGCAGAAAAGGGCAGTAAGCAACCCTCTTAGAGCCTTCAAGTGCAACAAGCATACTTGTGGCCACGGCAGTTACACTTTCCTTAAGAGCGGCTGCTTTTGTTTTAAATCCTGTAATGAAAAAGTCTCAAAAAAAGGTTTAAAAAAGGAAAAACCCAAAGTGGACTACTTGCTTTTTACTGTAAACACAGCCCAGTAAATTAATCCCAAACACAGATCTCTCAGGCATCAGTGAGAGTGTCAAGTGAATCAGGAACAGCAAAACAAAGAAAAACACGAAAATAAAAGAAAAACATGGAAAAATAATGTCTGTCATTTTGATTAACTATACTTACGTACATGATGCTATGACAATCTGGCAGAACCCAGAAGCGAGGCCAGACAGGAGTTCATTTTTCCAGAGAGGAGGGTCATGTTAATTGTTTCCAGCTTCATGGAAAGCAGACCGGAGGCTCGATATGCTCAGCAATACTCATCTGCCTTATGCAGATCTTAGGCATAAGTCAGCCTGAAGAATCATTCAACTGATTTTGGCATTTAACAGAACTTATGGCTGACTGTACCCAGCGTTCAGAGATTCTTGCATTCTGTTCTGCAAGTGTTTAAACTTAAAAGCTCATCTAGGCTGACTCCAACCTCTTGGCACTTGGATACTAGTTTTCTCAGGTTATCAGTTTTACCTCCTCCTGACGCTTCAAACAAGAGTTGCTGCAAGAGATGGGGAAGCAGATATAAGATTTAGCCAAAGCTTGAGCATCACCACATCTAAGGATATGGGATATGCAGAAAATTTATAGGAAACCTCAAACTGAATCATAAGGAGAAAACATTACATCTTTCCATAGTGTTGCACATAGAGGTAACTTATGAAGAGCTCTCTGATATAAATGATGGACCTGTAAAATAAAAACAAATATTAAGTCAGCAGAAAGCTGTGTACTCAAATTCACTGCTTTAAAGCTCAACAGTCAAATGTAATACTTTTTATTTTTTAAAATCAGAGTTTTTCAAGCACTACGTTGCTGCCAAATGAAAAGGCAAGTTCACGTCTGACCTTAATTCTGACCCTTGTATGTACACGATTAATCACATGAAGACAACTAGTTTTCTTCACAAGACTCTTGCCTTGTTCATTGCACAGGATGGAACACGCTCAGAGAATAAAGTAGATTACTATGTCCCTTTCACCTTTTAATTCCGTAGGTTTTCTCCTATAACATCTATCATTTACCCATGATTTAAAACTGCTTGGCATTAGCTTATAGGTTTGCAATTCTAGCAAAGTAAAAGGGCTATTTTTTTTTGTTCCTTGTTTTGTTTTTTTTTTACTATGTTTTTTAAAGCCATTTTACATCTGGAAAGAAGAGAACCAAGAAGATTTAACGCAAACCTCCTTCAACTACTGCTATTTCAATACCGACCCTAATCAGAGTGTAATTGGTGGAGGGTTTGTTAGCATTTAAAACTTCCATAACCATTTGTATACCCTCACAGCAATCTTATAAATGAACTGCTGAAGGGAATGACAGGTTCTCCACGGACAGTAAATCCAGAATCTGAAGCATAACCCACTCTTCAAACAATATGTTACTTGTTTGCAATAAATTACAGTTATCTGCAACTGTCACTGGTTTGTGCAGTTGTCAATGTGCTCACTACATCCCTAACTGGGCATTTCTCCCCTCTCTTCCACTCTTCCATCCCTAAAAATAAAAGCAAATAACTGCGCTTTCTGTGCCTGTTTAAGAGATTTTCCTTCACAGTGCAAGGTTAGTCAGGTAGTTGCAGAAGAAAGCCATATGATTTCTTCTGGGTGTAATCCAACTACAATATTTTACATATGCTTTATTTCTAATTGGTTCATCTTTTTTGAGAGCTCTCTTTGGAATTCATTTGAAGTATTTTGCCAACTGAATAACTAAATAAAGCAGTGACCTTCTAAGTCAGTCTGACTGTATGTACATAGTGCCTGAAAATGTAGTCCTCCTAATACAATGACTGAAGCAGGGATCTGTGACTAATTGCAGATGACACAAAATCAATACAGAGACAGAATTAAGGTTGAGTATGCAACCATGCCTTTGATGTCTCCTTATTGAACTATTTGATCTTACCAACCAAATAACTGCCTACTTGGGAGTATTCTTTTTTAATGATGCTAAAAGACAGTAAAAAAAGAAAAAGACTTCGTAACTGAAAGTAACAGGAGCCACACTACCCATTATGTATCAGTTCAAGCTTTGTTTTAAAAGAAAAACTACTGGCAGAAGAGAAGGATGCTGAGAAGCAGGCTCTACAAGAATGACACGTAATGTGAAACCACAGAGAAGCAGCTCAGAAATGCCACAACCAAGTGGTGAATCACAAACCCAGGGCCTCCTGGATCCCCTTAGTACACAGCATCTTTCCACAAGCAGAACATTTTGAGCGACAGCACCAGTATCAGGAAGATCCATGCTGTTTGAGCTGAAAAATGACTCTGTTGCTGTGCCAAAAAACACTTATTTGTGTACAGAGGGATAAAAACACTCTCCACACAAATACTATATATTAATAAACTCATTTTAGGAGGAAAAAAGCAGATGGCTTTCAGGGAGATCGCTACTTCAGCCCTCTACATACATTTGCTTGGCAGAACCACCATTCCAACTCCTGTAAACAGTAGTTGTTAACATCTTCCAGCACGAGAATCCCTCCATTGTATTTGAAATACTAGTCATCCTAACCAGGTTAAACTAAAGAAAGTAGAATACAGTCTCCCCAGTTAAGAAAAGATACAAATAGCATACAGAAATACTAAAATATAATCCTTTCTACTCCAATTGCTAAAGGTATTTCTCACACTTGAAGCAAATGCTTCTGTGTTTATAAACAGAGTATTTCAAGTATCAAGAAACCTTGAGTTTAAGAGGACTGCTGCTTTACATAAAGCAAAGGAACAAAGAAATCTACACAACTTTATAATTATTCATTTTAGTAAAGTGCACTGACTTACTTCTCTTTGTCCCATTAGAAAGCACTCGGCAGCAATGGCTCTGAGAAAAAGAAACAAAAATATTTATTCTTGAATTATTTTAAGCGCCATTATCGGCAAAATACTGATGTGGAATGGATCTACGAATTCCTTGTGAAGAAACTGACTAACTTCCAATGATATTAATCTACAGTGAAAAGATAGGAATAGCCGTTTTTTAAAAACAATCTTACATGAGCAAGACATTTCAGTGGTTCCCCATTACGGACAAACACTGAAGAAAAAGATCAGTTCAGCATCACTGGATAATGGAGATTACTGCTATTGTGATATATAAAGGGGAGGGTAGAGAGGAGGAGACAGAAGTCAATAGTTGAATTTAAAAAGGCAACTTGTAAATACATCATTCATCTTAGCTGCGTAATATCCATTCACACAAGCTTCTCCAAGAGTGAAATTCCATTCACTTGTAACTGTAAAGACATGACGGTACCTTGTCTGTTGCAACAAAGTAACTGTTTAAATAAAGTAATGAGACTTCCAGCACAAGCCCAATTTGAAGGATGTTTCAGATTTACCTTTGTGATGTAAATCTTATAAACAAAAGTAATATCTATGAAAACAGATGTATGACTGTAGCATTACATTTTCCAGATGGCCAGGCATGTTGGGATATTATATGTAAACATCTTGGCTTGCAGTTTCAGAATTTGAACATTGCTCTCCTCCCAGTACTGCAGAAGTAGTCTGTAAAAGGCATTCGTGAGAAAGGAACACTGCTCTAATCACTGGAAGCAGAAAAGCAACGCAAAGATAAAAAACACATTATACCAAATATATTATACCTAATCTAAACCAAGAGCTGCAAGTAAGAAGAAAAGGCAAGACAACACACCAAGTACTGACTGCGAATGTTTTCAGAAAAAGATGCACGTTCATACAGTAACTACACACTATAAAATCAGAGAGATAATACGATCTTGGCACAGTGCAAGACTCGTTTTTAGCAACTGTACATTTGAAGAGAAATTACTTTTGCAGTCATGCGACTACAAGCTACTGTGCAGTCAGTTCTGCTCACCCATTTCATGGTATCAACTAAGGAAGCTGTAAGCTCCACCTAGACAGAGTTACAACTTGGTATAAAGTGCACCCATTCACCTTCCGACACCAAAAGGTAGGTGTGTCACATTCCCTCCCTGAGCCCAAACAAACTTTCTTTAACACCTAGCTTTGAAATCTCAGCAGCCCCTACTGATGACAAGCAGTATGTATGCAGGGTCTTTTCAAACTTATTCAACAGAATGGTTGTGAGTTCACGGCAGCTGAATGCACTGATATGAGTTTTCTAACCCTTGAAGAATACATATCGAAATATTGTTCAGTAACAGTCAGCAAGATGTTTACTTCAATTGCTTTTGTTTCCCTTAAGATCTTACCAAAATGATTTGGAAATCACTTGCTAAAGTGATTTCTCTTCGCTATAAAGCACCAAGCCTAAAGGTAACATTGTTATATACAGGTATATCCATTTAATCTTGCTCGACATTGAAGCTACACTTACAATAAACACAAGATTTTAATATACCACTAACATCTCTCTATACGCTTGAGATTTCGACATTTGGACTCATGTGCAAAATGGATAAATTTATTAAGAGTTCCTACGTCATTATAAACTCTGTAAAAAACTAGAAAGAAATGCAATATGAGGAAGAACTATCACTTTTCTAGTAGAAATCAAACCACACACATCTTGTAATCTTGAACAAAAAGCAGTAATTGTACTAACCAGGTGCTCATGTTGATTACGCGTATTTCTACGTACCTCAGTGCAAGTCCAGGATTAGCAGGCATGGTAGAACAAAACCTTTCCAAAGTTTTGGAATGTTGAGATTTTGGAATACAGCTCAAGTAGAAGAAAACTACCTGTAAAATTAGAATTATAGGTATTAGTCCGCTTTATAGATGTCTAATTTTTGCTAAGAATAATGGAGAAGTAAACGACAAACTTTGTGACCAAAAGAATTTAATGCCTGCAAGTCTTATCCCCTCTGTGGTACAGAAATCAATTCATACAGAAGCTAACACAACTAATACTTTAGTCCTTCCAGCTCATATTTAGTAAGCCAAAAAAAAAAAAAAGAAGCACTGGGTGATAGCAAAACAGGAGAAAGGATTTAAAGATCCAGAATAAAACTAACTGAAGTGCTCACTTTGATCTTTCCCTTACTATCCTACTTGTCAACCACTGTAACAAAAATTGCCAGCCTAAATACTACTTAAATCTTCCAGTATTAGAGCTCTGCATACCCCTCTCACTTAACCATCTCTTCTCACCTTTGCAGTTTCTCTTTTCATAAGGAAAGAATAGTTTGCCATTAATATCTGTATTCACACAATATTGAAACGTGTCACTTATTTAAGCTTCTCTCATCCTCTATTCAAGAAGTCACTGCTGGATACTTCCTTGCTTGGAACACTATACTCTCCTCAGATATATTTTTTATTAATTCTTAGCTGGCAGAGCACATACAGCAACAACTCTGTATTTTGACAATTAGAAATACTTGACAAAGGGGTATCCATCTTTCTGATTAAAAATGCCCACATAAATGTTTTTACCTTGTTGTGAAACTCGTAATTGGTCCAATAATCAGCAGCACTAAAAGGAATTGGGTATCGTGTGGGGACCGTAACCAGACATCTGTTCACTAAGTCAGTAAAAACCTTGAATTCCTGAACTTTGTTGCTGGATCCAACAACCTTGTTATTCATAAAAACAAGGTAACTGGAAGAAAAGAAAAAAAAATAGACAGTTCTGGTGGCCTTCACTGAATAGTTTGGAGATTAAACTACTTTCCCCCCCCAGCAACTTACTCCAGCCAGATGTTCTGAACAATTTCCTGCTGCATCACTGCACCAAGAGCTGCTTCATAAGCATCCAGAGCTTCACTAACAGTCGCATGAAGAGACTGGCACAAACTGTTTATATTAGAAGTTTAAAAAAAAGTTATATGTTATTAACACAAAGCACACACTTGTATACTAAAATGTTAGAAACAAAGAGCTTCCCCCATTCTGAGATAAAAATGAAAACTGCTTTTTGGTTCAACTGCACAATGGACTAATTTTATCAGACAGCATATTAAAACAGCTAAATCTCAACTGCTTACGAGGAATAACACAGCCTATACAGTTTAAAATGCAACTCTCAAACTATCTTCTATTCTTGTAATGTATCTCATATTAGTTCTTTTAGACAGTAAGAGTGCTCTGACAAATCCTGAAGCAACGCGCCCTCAGTTAATGATTAATGTTCTGCAACTGAAAACTCCATTCACCCAGAGCCACTAGCTGTTTTTCAGAGATATCTTAGAAAGCCTCACCAGTAGATCTGCCAAAGATACGGGATTTGCTGGTTTACAATGTCATCTGTAAGATGCTCTTTATAAAGAGGTGCTGTAAATTCAATCGGCATTGGAAAATTCAAGAGATATCTAAAAGAAAAAAAGAGGTAATAAATGGTAACATCACTTTACACTGAAGATTCCTGCATGGACATATCGTTTAGTGTAGAATCTCAATTCAGGAAATGTATTAAAAAGATGCATCTACTGTTAGAGATTAGCTTAGTGCTGCCCAAAAAGATTTATGTAAGAAAGTATTAGATAAAATTATAGAAATAATTTATATAGAAAGCATTTTATTCCATTACATGATGATACGATAAATGTTTCTTTCTCTGGCACAACTATCCCATAAAATACATCAAAACCCAGGATGCAATTACCTACCTACCGTCAGCTACACTGCACTGCCAATATTGAATTCAATGCAAACAAACTCAACCAGGAATAAAACCTAACACCCAACTTGGAGATAAAAACATTTCACAGCCTTATCTACATTTAAGCTTCAGCAAATAAGTTATTCCTTTGAAAGCCTTCAAAGGCAGCTAACTTTCTTTTACAGACTTCCTGAAGTTTTCAAGTATGCAAGCTTCCTATAGTTAAGTAGGTGCCCAAATTTCAACAACAATGAAAAGCATGGACCTCTGGACAGAGGCCTTTTGCAAATGCTCTAAATATCAAGTTTAAGGCATGAAGTTTTATGCTTCCAGCTTTGAAAAAAACAACTTAGGCATACAACACATTTGACTGATGCCCATTTTCCCCACATTCAGATATTAAACTTGCTGTTTCGTCTTTCTTCATCTTATGTCTTTGCAATTTAGTTATGAAAGCACAAACAACTTACACAAACCTTAGAAAATATCAAAGCATAATTCACTGAAGGTTACTACGGTTTGCCAAGCTAAATGCAAAAGAATTCCAGACTATCCTGTTTTTCAAGAAAATGTCACTATTACCAAAACTAGCACAGAAAATAGTATCATAAATGTACCTTAAGAGATCCATGCACTCATGCTGTTGGTAGGTATCCTCAAAGAAAGCTGCCACAAATTCTTGCAACAGTGGAAGAACGCTGCCTGACCTTTCCTGTTTATTGTTGGATTTTTAAATCAGAAAAATTAAATCAGACATAAACCTGAAGCTGACAAGAAAAACTTAAGCACAATAAATATTAAGTACTATCTATCTCTGGGCTATTTTGCCTTCAATCTCTCAATAATGTTTAAGTCAGTCAGCGAGTAGAAGGGAAAAAAGGAAAACTTAATACGGGACTTTACTATTATTGTCTATTACTCTTGGGTAAGGATACTAACAATGGATTAGAACAAATAGTTTGAGGTATAAGTTTATCGATGCATACAATTCCTTTGGTTACATAAAATCTTGTCACTAATTTTGGCAGTTCTATATTAAATTTATATAAAGATGAACAAGACATTACAAAACTATCATCAAGGTTAATCTGATTGATTAAGTGTATGAAATGACATACAACCCCCAAAACTTCCATAAAGCCAACAAAAACAGTTTTGGGGTGGGGTATTACCTGTGAAATAAGGAATTTACACAACTGATAAAAAATTTCTGCATTCTGAGGATTCTTCTCAAACGCTCCAATCCACACTCCACAGGCACTTTCACTCTGTTCCATCTGCAAATATAAGGTGGCCAAACTCTCCAAGAGCAGACAGTTGTTGGGGCAGAGCTCCAATAAAGATCTACAAAGTTCTGCCGCAGACTCCCACCTAAAATAAAAGGTAAAGGTTTAAGTTTAAAAAAGTAGAGTTGAGCACCCCTAACTGGAAGTGCCTGGAAATATCTTACCTCTCAAGAAGCTTCAACAACGCTATCATGTTCCTATAGAGAGGAAAGCATACAGCTATTCTTTTGTCAGCTTCAAGGCTTTCATCAGTACATGTTTTGACTGCATCTTCGAAACAAAAATAGCAGAATTAAGACCTTAGACCTCAAGTAATGTCAAGCGTTACTTAAAGCATCCCAGAAATCATCCCTTAATCACAAAAATACAAAAGTATGGGAAGTGAGAGCAGTGCTATCATGAGTTGTTATACCAGGAAGATGACTATTGTTGGGAAAGTTCAGCTTTTTTCATTAACATATCACAATGAAGAACAGAAAAAAAGTCTTTCAGGAGTTTCATCCCTCATTCATTTAAGGACAACAAAACAAACTCAAATGGAATAGCAAACATTCTACCAGTGAACTACTCAAGCTGACAGTGTATCATCACCTACTTAAAACTACACAGCAGTAACCCCAGTATAGTTGCTGAAATCAGTTCTATTGAGGCAAGAACTAATATGGGTATATTTTTTAACATTAAGAAAAAGCAAGTTACTAAATTCCAATACTAAACAGTACTAAACAATGACTACCTCCACTCCTACAGGAGTTGTATCTACAAGGATTATGCTTGAATATTTACTTGCACACCGTATTATCATCTGCAGCAGTTCAATATTAGCTTCACTAACACACCAAGTACTGTCATTCAAGCAATACCAGTATCAAGTCTCCCTTTGGTAGCACCTAAGGCAATGCCATTTTTTCTACTATCTTCATTAGACATCTTTTAAAAAATTATTACTGCTTACGTATATCCCAAACAAAGACAAACAGAGGCTTTGCTCTGCACCTTCTAAGGAAGCATACTAACCTCCCAGTAAAATAGCTTCCCAACTGATACACCCCACTAGGGATGGGGGGGGACATAGAAAGGTTAATAAGCACAGAAGCCTGACATTTCTAAGTCTACAAGAAGAAGCAATGACAATACTGTCACAAGCTACTGTTCCCTATCTTGGTAGAATATCATAGTTCAGAGAAGAAAAGCTGCAGCTTTCAACCGCAGATGAAAAAGTGCATGTATTAAGTATCTAAACCATGGAGTTTCCTTATTGTTCTGTTCAAATCAAGATGAAATATGCACCGGACTTAATCCCAGTGGTTTAACATATCAGCAATATCACACCACCAAAGAAATTTCAGAAGTTGTATAATATTTTTTCATCTGTAAAAAGTGAGTAATGTATTGAGTAGTTTACCTCCTTAATCTTACCTTCAAACATAGCTAACAGTGTATCAGGATCAGTCTTCACATCTTGAACTGTTTGCCATGGTATTAGAAATGGCTCTTTGTTCATTATCCTTGAGGGACAGACGTTAGCTGGATCATAGAACTTGACTGGGAGAATGCTGAATTCCATTAAATGTATGTAAGACAGCCAAGCCAAGCAACGGTCACTTAAAGTAAGGCGTTCTGATATTATCTTTTCATTTGCTGATTTTAAAGCATTCTGTAAAGGTTAGAAGAAATACAGTGTATGTTTTAACCAGAAAATCTTTTAGATATTAGATTTTTTCCTGTTTCCTTTCCTCATTCTTATGTTCCAAATCTTTCCTGTGGTGAACAGGAAATAATTCATGCCCAATCAAGATTAAATTTAGCTTAGCAAATGTATGACTATATTCAAGAAATATACAACTATATAATTTCTGCTGTTCCAGAGAAACCAATGAAGATCTTTGTTTTTTGCAAAGGCAACTAAACATGATTTTGAAACGCTGCATCTCCCAATGCATTTTCAAGCAGCATTCTGCTTCGCACTAGCATTCCCAATACACCTTTTTAAGCAGTCACGTGCAAAACTAAAACAGCCCAGTTACACTGTGAGATCTCAAAATCGTTAGAGCAAGCAATGAGACGAGATCTGAACACAGCTGGTCCTGAAAATAGAAGTGAATGTCATGGCTAGTGATAGGCCAACCTTTTTTTCTGGAAAAATGTAGTACAAGCAAAGAATGCACTTTCAAAGGAAATAAAAGTACTTAAAAACATAGGCAAAAATCCAAAGTATTTCTTGAGTAAGAGGTGAAAACTAGAGTTTCAACAACATTTCATTTAGCCACTCTTCAAAATATTTTAGAAAATTTTCTTTCCAGTTTCTGAAGAGAATTATCACTACTCAATTTCAAGTAGTATTTTCACTTAGATTTTTTCCTCTTATTTAATAAGGTTAAATAATCTCTCCTCACTGTAGCCTTTTTGAGTGACACATTACAGATGAACATCTACAAAAAAGTGCTTTTGTGTAATACTTTGAGTAAAGGTAAAAGAAACCAATCCATGTGCTCTCCTTGTGTTCTCTAGATTTCCATTTCAGCACAATTCAAACCAAACTACCAATAATACTGCCTTCAGAATAGCTGGTGGAGTGAGTCAACGCAGTATTATACTTTTCTATTTAAAACTGAACAGCCTTAAAACAATCAAGAAAAATGTTATAAGATATAGCAGGCAATAAATGCCCCCTGCTGGCAGGAATGAAAACCTCCTAGTTGAAATTACCACAGCTCCAACTTTTAGAACTTAGATTCTCAACTTTCTCACCTGGTCTGTGGGCTACACGTCAGCAACAGCAACCTGAATTCTCTCTACAGTAATAATAAAAGCCTGTGATAAAACTTTACAGTTCACAGGATCTCCAGCGCCTGAGATAACGGTCCCCAGTTTTTGATGCAGGGGTATAAATGCAAAACAACATGACACTATGATCTTCCAAAAAAAACCTAATTGATTTGACCATTTCTGCAGCAACAAGAAACATCTGAATACCTGAGGCAAGACACAATTCACAGGTCCCTAAAGAAGCACTCTACTGCTAACCAAAAATTAGAAACTAAAGTAATTCCATATAAGTACGATGAAGCATAATGCACACTACAAGCTATTAGCAACCCAATGCAACAGAAAACATGCAAGAAACATATATGCAAACCTGCAATTATATTGTATTTTAAAAGACAAGTCCCTAGGAGACTTCCTCTAACAAATATAAGATGCAACAGCTCTTCTCAAGTTAATACTAACAGAGTCACAGGCATTAGAAAGATGAAGGTATAAAGTTACCTGCAGCAGCAGAAGAGCATTCTGGTATCTTCCTGTAAACAAGCTTAAGTGAACTCTGTACAGAAGAGTCTCCAGCAGCTGGAATGATAAGAGATTGGGATTTTCCTCTCCCTCAGTCATTTCCATTAGGAACTGCAGCATCCTCCCACATACATAGTCTTTTCCATCAAAGGAACTCTCCAAATTCAAGAACTAGAGAAAAATAATTTATATTTAAAAAGAAAAACACTTGCAGAGCTTCATGGTTAAAGTTTAAAACAACATGAATAACATACTTCGAATAACTTATCTTACCACTTTATGAACAATTTTTCACCCTCCCCACAAACCTCAGAGAACACTTAAAATGTTAATGCTCAACTTCCAATGTCCTTCTGAACATTTACATTTTGCAAACTTACATACAGAAAACCCAGCAAATTAAACATCTTGATTTTAAATGATTGATTTTCCTAAGGAAAGGGTGACTATTTCTACAGAAATTCTGCAAACAGAACTTTGAATTACCTCATTGTGAACAGTGCAGAACTTTCACAAAGCTGCTCTAAGATGAATTTTTCCTTTTGCACTTCCCTACTTAACATACACAGTTTCTACAGTAGGAAATCCACACAAGTGACATTTTTTACTTACTGTCCACCAGATCTGATAGGACGGGGCATATTCCACTGCTGTTTCACACATTTCCTGTATCTCCTCCTTCGTGCCTCTTTTGGAGAAGAGTCTGAGGTAATGACACCAAATCTCAGGATTTTCTTTGTTGTTCTCAAGAGCTCGAGACAAAACATTTAGAGTAGAATCCAAACACTCTGACGATGAGCTGTGAAAATTGAAATTATAACATTTAACTAACAGACCTACAGTAGGTATAGTTTTCCCTTAATGTTATTTTCCTTTAGATTTCCTCCCTTTTTTTTTTTTTTTGTTTGGTTGTTTTGGTCTTTTTCTTACTACGGTTATCATTTAGAAAGAGTGTTCTATTCAGACTAGTAGCATTTCCTTTGTAGACAGGCCATTCCATTTCTATCCTATACATTTCAGGTGTCCCACTCCAATTGTCACCACTACTGAAATACATCACCCACCATTTCACTGTGATCACATCCTCTGTTTGGTCCCTGTGAATTCTGCTTTTCAGTAATGAATAATTTGTATCTTCATTGAAGAAAGCTCCTCAGCACCAGAAAAGAAGTTTGATTACAGTTTTATGGGTAAAGCATAAGATTAAAATGTAAAAAGCAGACCTACCCTTCATTCTGGTTCAAGTATTTATACGCAAGTTTAATCCAAAGCTGAACATTGCAGGGGTTTTCTTGGACGCTTGCCTCCAAGTTGGAAATGTCATCAGTCTCACTTGTAAAATATCGGATATCATCTGGAGTCACAACAGTATCAAGAGCTGGAATTCTTTTTTTATGTTCTGCAGGGTGGGCTGCAAATGAAAAAAAACAATCTTCTCAAAACAGAAGTGACTTGTCACTGTACAATTCATACGAGGAGTGACACTTATATATACACTAAGTGTAGCCATAGCAGAGAGCAAAATACAGTTACTTCAGCATCTTTAAACTGTTTAACATGTAGAAAATTGGTTGTATGTAACACATGAAAAAGATACCAACTAAGTGTCAGTTTCTTAATGACATCTATGTCAAATAAAGAACTATCTCAAAAAACATTTATACAGGAATACAGAGAATGCCAAGAAATCCCAAAGCTCCCACTTGAATAATTAGTCATATTTCAGGATGCTGATGCTCAAAGAAACTTCCAAGTCCCAAATCATGTTTAAAAGCAGTTTTGCTTTTTACCTCCAGATCTCAACACTTATGATTCACGCTGTCCAATTTAAGCTAACACACAGTGTGCTACTTTCTACAGGTCTGGGGAATAAAACCCACCAATATCTTTTGGTGAAGCTGTAGCATTTCAGGGATCTCTATGTTCCTTTTCATGAAAAGACAGGTAGGAATCCCATCTAAGCTTCCAGTTACACCTTATACTATAGTTTGTTGACAGTTTTTTTTGTGTGTGTTTTGTTGTTTATGTTTGTGACTTTTTTGGGTTTTTGTTTTTGTTTTTTAATCCCATACATTAAGGTCTACTTTTTGAGAAAAGTTACGTGAAGGAACTTAAGAATATATGCACACAGAGAAAAGGAAGAAGCCAAAACATAGATTTTCTTAAGAATCACTTTAAATACGGGGTGTTGGGAAGCGATTGCTATGTTTTTCTCCCAAGTATTCTTTTTTAATGGCTGCCATGCTTCTCAGTTACCATATTTAATAGGTCCAGACTGCTCCTCCTCACTACTGCTGCTATCTAAAAGAGGTTTTCTCCAGTACTTTGGTCTCCATTTCCTTTTATCTTTCCATGTTGTAAACGGAGGTGCTGTAAACAAGCAAAGCAGAAGAAATTGTCTTTTACCTGTTTCTAGTCAAGATTGAAATATCTTGCCCAGTTTCTGATAAAAAGCATTCTACAACTGCAATACAAATGTACAAGTGTTATAGTACTTAGAGTACTAATAGTATTTAGTTTCTCGAGTGCTTAAGTCAAATTTTTGACATGGAAAAAAAATTCTAACAAAATTAATAAAACTAAAAAACTAATAGAACTTAAGACTATTATATTATGGCCTTAAAACAAGTTCTATTCATTATCTATCAGAAGTATAATTTACCTGAACAAACTGACACACAAAAGGGAGTACTGTTGGTTGAGAAAGTCATAGTGTACCAAATGTAATTTAAAAAAAAAAAAAAAAAACACAAAACATTTTATTTAATTTATCAAGAAAGTTACTTACTATGACTTTTACTCTCGTTGACATTGCTGGCCAGAAGAACAGCCATTTGATCTACTGACATACGGTCTCTGTTTATACCAAAAAGTTTTTCAACGTATTTTTCTGAAACAAGAACAATCACATCTTAGGTAGGTAAGCAAATAGATAGGTAACTTTTCAACAATTTAACACAGTCTATGCTTAACTAATGAAATATGACTGCTTCAAGAGGTAAACTAATTTAACACGTGAAGAAGACGACAGGGCAAGATTTCATCCTAAGTTCTGCCCCCATCCATTGAACCACAGCAATATTTTGAGCAAATCATTCCACAAGCCACTATTGTAATGAGCCTCTACTGAGGACTGAACTGAACAACTACAGAAGTATTTTCCACGTTGTATTACATAATAAGTACTTACTCCCAGAACTTTTAATGGAAACTATCTTCAGAAATAAATCTTTAAATACAAAAGTAAGCAAAAATTTCTTAAAAACCTGTGGCAGTGCTGATTTCTTCATCAGTGCTTTTTTCTGAACAGCCAATCAGTTCTAAATTGTAAGACAGAATGTCCTGAAACAGCTGCTTTCGGCTAAGAGTGCAATCTTTCATGTGCTGCCTAAAATAAAGCAAAAAGGAATTAAAACATTTATCACAGCAACAATTTAATAATGTCCACAATTAGAAAGCTGACACTGGTACACACAAGGGTGAAATATAAAAAAAGGATATCTGTGATTAATAACATAGCCTGATTTGAAATTTCCCTTAAATGTTTCTCTGGGCCTTCTCTGAACTTAAGTCCACATCAGTAACTTAATCCTAGTCTTCATTATTTCAATACAGACATGCTTATTAGAATAAGATTCTATACACTTGCTTTGCACTAATAGAGCATCACTGTGTTTAAAACTTTCCAGTTCAAATAGGTTAGTCATAACAATATCACTTTGGTTTTATAGGATCTGTGGTATGAGTTGATGATAATAGCTGTGAGTTGATCCAAAAAAGCTTTTTTTAACTGCAAAAAGAGTATACTCCTATTGTATTTTTACAGTTTTCAAACTGAAATGGTCAATATGTATCCAGTTGTTCTTCTGCCAATTTCTTACACCACACAGTGTAATGCTGCTTAACAATTTTTAATATGACTTAACACCAAGCTTCAGAGGAGCCAAATAACTTAGTATTTTACCAGAAAACCAGAATGTCTCTACTACAATGTTATTTTCTTGTATAATTACTTAATATTTGCTATGTACTTTATGTCCATTTGCAGCATGATACATTTGTAACATGATTAACACTATCTATTGCCACTAAAGATTCATGATGGTCTAAAGTTACAGCAAAGCACTACGTAAGAGACCTCTATCTGAATTGCAAAGTAATCAAAAGGTAAAACATTCTCTAATAGTCTATGCAGCTCTTTTTAATATAAAAACTTGTACCTAAAAAGCTGTTTTTACTCATGGTTCAGATGCAAGTTTTCAAATTATTTTTACTGCAAACCAGGTATTTACAATACGATATCTAAAACTTTCTTCTCTAAGACTTGCCCTTAAAATCATAAATGGAGACCTTCTGAAAGAAATCTTGCCTATTTTGGTCTTAAATCAGACACCTCTATGGATCAAATGAAAGAGAACTCACCACTGGCAGTCGTCATCATTACATGTGCCTGTTAAATCAAAGCGGCAGAAACACTGTTTTGGCTCAATCATATTGCTATAGGTTACCGAACTGAGGTACAGTTTTTCCTTGGTTCGAAAATACGGACTGAACCTAAAATGAAATAATGAATTATTGTGAGAAAGCATAAAAACGAAGACATCAATTTTATTACATAAGACATTAAAAAGAGATGAAACATTAAAAAACCAAGCTATTTTTTAGTACTAAATCTCAGAATGTCCAGAACTCTACCACCAAAGATAGCTATGACCTACAGTATAAGAGATAGGTGGAAAACAGATGGACAGAAAGGGAATGGAACAGTATTTCTATAGATTCTGCTCTACTATTCTCTTCTCCCCAACATGGTAAATTTCAATCATGAAGTTCCCTAGCTAGAGAACACTGCTTCAGGAGATTCAAGTTTCTCATCACAATTCACCTTTCTGTACATGCATGGGTTACCAATGAAAAGCAATGTAGACTTCTTTAAAAATATGTGCATAAGTTAAAGTACCTGTAGGACTTAAATACTAGAAGAGGACTACGATATGGTCCAAATGGAAATGGTTTTGCTTCAGTTTGCTTATTCTGTGACGTAACAAAATCCATATCCACTGAAATTTCCTAGAAAACAAATGAAAAGGGATGTAGAAATTGCTGCATGACCCAAAATAAAAGCCACATTCATATTTAAAGCATTTACCTGACCACATAAGAGATCTTCCTTAGGTGCTACTAAGGCAGTACTTTTCACTAACAGTTCTTTCAAACTGTCAGCTTTAGCATAAAGTTTTTTCAGTTCATCAATGTTCAACCCAAGGAAAAGCTCAGGCTCCTCTGCTGCCTTTTTAGAAAGTTTGTTTATAGGTTCTTGTTTTGGAGTGTCCATGTGTTTAAGATTTGGCTTAGTGTAAGAACTAGATTCTCTGAAAGATCTCCTTCGTTCCCGGTTTGAATTAGACAGCACCTCATCATCAAAGTAGTTTTCTTCACTGTCCAAAGACAATTTATCCTGTGTAAGATCATGAAGTGATGGCTGAGGTAATGCAAATTCAGCTTCCTCTTCTGCCTGAGGTGCAATATCGGATTGTTCCTTGGTTTGAAGTGCACGAGCCTCCTTCAGTTTCTGAATCTTCAGAGCATACTCATACTCCAGTTGCTGCAGCCGTTTTTTTTCTAGTGCAATCAGTTCTGCTGAATGCTTTTTTGGACTCGATGCAGGGGAGTTCTCCAATTTCAACATTTTGCTTGGCTGAAAAGAAAAAAAAAAAAATCCCTTTATTTCATTTTCACATTTACTGATGTATTGACAGGAGGCAAATTAAACATGGGCAAGTTATTTAACTTAAGAGTTTATAAAAGTATTTTCAAACTCTTGCCAAGAAAATGTCAAAAAAACAGAAGGAAAACCAGCAAAAAGTCTCCTACAAATCAATTGGCATATATGCAGATTTTTCCAATACAGATTACCCTACACTGTGTGTAAGACTTGAACAGAAGCTCTGAGCATATTTAAAAGGTGAACTACAAGACAAGCATCCACAGGAAAAATAAAAGCAAAAATGTGCAGAAGTAGACAGGCAAACATATAGGCCCGGTTCTTTCATAATTAGTAAAGTAACAAAAACCCAATTTCTGTGCCTTTAGTAGATAGTTTAATGAGATAGTTAATGTCTTATAGACAGCAATTTCCTATCTTCAAAGACATAAAGATAACAGAACCTATTTCCTAATGACATTCCTTTGGCAAATACACATAGGCTATGAACAAATTTTTTTTAATGCTTTTTCCTCTATTGAACTCTCAAAAACAGAAGAAATAGATTTGGAAGATTCCTCCAGTGCTTTTGAAATGCTCTCCTGTTTTTCCTGAAATCCCATCTGAAAGAGGTTTCCTAATCAAAAGTGCTACTGCTTTTCAAGCACAACATTAAGAGCACTGCTCAGCAGCAGACTTACTCCAAGATGTTCTTGTTCCAGTTTTCGTTTCCCAATTTCCTTACTTGCTACCGCTTTTGCTCGAGCAAGTTCCTCCCCATATTTTAATGCCAGAGCTTTTTTGACTGTAACTCGTTGTTGAACCTTATGAATCTGGAAAACAAAATAATATGCAAGTTTTCAGATACGATAATAAAATACAGTCAGAAAGCATATGGGAATGAATTAATCATTCCTCCAAAGCAAGCCTACTGTCTCCAAACAATAAAGTTTCCTACTCCAAGTTTTCTAGTTACAATTAACAGAAATTCAGAATTTACTTGTTCCTGAAGCTTCTTGAGAAACATCTTATTAGCATTTAAGATCTTCTCTGTTGCCTGCAGCTGTTCAGCCAGTTTGTTAATTTTATTTTCAGCAATTCGAACGTTCTCTCTTTTCTTGGCTTCTTGTTGCAACAAATGTTTCAAGACAGATTCATCCTTCATCAACAGAAGTCTAGAGAAAGATAAGACATGTAACCATTATTTTCCAGAGAAATCTCTTGGAGATATCACCGCTCTATTTAGAAACTAAATTGTGCTTAGAGTGATGCTTACTGACACTCCTAGCAAAAACCTAAGTGTCTCCAAATAGTCTTAACATCCATGACACATTAAGCATTGGTATTACATAAAATAATTAAGTGTCCAAGTTTTCACCTAATTAGTACTGCTAAAACAAGGAAAGGTAAGCAAATGGCTTATCTTCGATACTCTTTTTGACATTTAGACATCCAAAACCCACATCTTGTTGCCTTGTGTTTCACAGCATTAGAGTTTTAACTGTTCTAAGCAAACAAGGTAGAACATGTGACAAAGAAAGAGACTCACTTGTTTCTCTTTAGCTTTGCTTCTGCTTCAGTTACTTGTTTCGTTGCTACTGCTATTCTCCCAATTCCATCAACTTCACCATCAGAATTTGCAGGAGATGAACTGTTCTTCAGTGGATCAGACTTAATTAAACGTTGCTTCTCACGACTAAAACAGACATTAAAAACAAAGACTTTCAGTAGCTTCAACATTAATTCCTAAATGCTCTAAAAGCTTCAAAATAAAAAGCAGCAGTGCAAGATCTTCAATTTAAAGAAAAAACCTTCCACAACTCAGACATCTACTGCAAGTCAGTTTGAATCTAATGACTTCCTTCAGACTCCTACAGTTGTCCTGTCAAAACCTGATAGTGGAAAGACTGTAGGCGATAGTAATGTTTTCAAAACCCATTTTTCTTTTAATCATAAAAACACATTGCCAAAGACCTACAAAGAACATACGTTTTACTTTAACAACAATCAAACCATTCTGTACCTTGCAATCTCTTCTTTCAGGAGCCTGTATTCTATCTTCTTATCTTCTGGTAGAGCCTCTGGAGTTCTCATTGGATCATTTTCTTTTTCTGATTTTGGAGGGGCCTTGATTCTTGAAGCCTTTTAAAAAATTAAAGTCATTACTTCTCATGCAAGTTTCAAATACAGCTATTATCTGTTTCTCAGCACAATCTTAAAGCTGTTCAAGATCAACAAGACTTCAAACCATCTGCTTATTCTAACATTCATTAAACACACTTTAAATTTAAACTGAAAAAATGGAATCAAAATATTCCAAGTTGTAAACAGCATGATGCTCCTTTAATCAAAAAAGATTTCAGTTAGCTTATGCAAATTACAATTTGATGATTCAGATAGGAGTAATTTATACACTCTTGGCCTTCTCTGATGTAGCACAAGTGATTCTTGATTCAACTCTAGAAGTTCAAATTCTGTAAACAAAGCAAAATAATTACCAAATAAACCTATTAAATATTGATAGTTTACCTCAACATTTCTCCTTGCTTCTTTTATCATGGATTCTAGTCCACCAAATACACTGTTCGTTGAGTTAGATGGCTCTCCATCAGACTCACTGTCGTCTGAATCATTTAATGTCACCACAACAGATTTGTGTTTTGGAAGCTGTATGGAAGAAACAATATATATATGAAAAAGAAAAAACTACAAAGAAATAATTGAACACATTTACAAGAAAAGAAAAAGGAAGATAAAATCCTTTATCATGGCATGGGATAGTACACTAATCCTACACTGCATGAAGAACTTGTGCATCTCCCCTAGCATCCATCCTTGATAGTGTAACATGAAATGTACATCAACATTTTCATCCTTCTCCCAAGTACCTAGAGCACATTTGTAGCTTCATGGTCATTATTTCCATTTATAAGGAGAACTACCTGACACTTTAAGTGTCACTTCAGTGAACAAACTGAAGGGTAACAAGGAATTCTATCCCAGAAATGCTGCAAAAAGACATTCAAGACCAGGATTTTGTCACACACTTGGAACGCCTCTTGTCCCCAGACAAGAGTGTCCTACACCCAGAGTTAGAGTTAGTTGAGCTCACAGTGAGCTGCTCAGGCAGTTAAACTGGCAGAACACAACAGTACATGGAGAAGGCAGGCTCCAAGATTAATCACTTTTTGACAGCATTACTAATTGAATCAGCACAAAGAATGATGTAGAAACAAGGAGATTAGATTAGCCTCAGATGTTCCAAAGCTACAGTTGGAAAATAAGAAACTTCAGCTCACATTTCCAGGACTTACTTTCCTATTTCCCAGTACAGGTCAAGTGAACTAAATACAGATTTAAGTTTAACTTTTACATCAGTACAAGACGTGTCTAAAGTTTTACATGCCTTATAAAGCACACTACAAAGCAGTCCTCTACTTTTAAGGGGAAAACAAAGTCCTTTCTTTCTGATATTCTCACAGTAAGGATCATATCCACTACTTCTGAATGTACTACAGTTGCAGTATCCGCACCACCACAGCAGAGTGGTGCAATTCCAATTTTTACCGGTGCAGTAGAACGGAACAAATCACTCATTTTCCCCCTCTGAATTATTCTCTGACTAGATTTCCACATAAATCTAACTTGATCAAATTGGGCTTTCCACCTTTCACCACGTCTTCAAATGTCCAATATATCACTTCCCTATCACTGGCTTTCTGGTATTCACAGACCAAAGCTGCCAAAATGGATTTGGCACAGTAGGGCAGCATAAACCGTCTCTAAATCTCCCCTTCGCTCTTCTTCTAGGGAAAAGTTAACAGTGGGGGAGGGTCAAATCCAGGTTCTTTCCAGGTGTTAAAGCATTGCCTTTCATCACTGCAACTTACGTGAGACATTATGTTACTCAAACTGCCTGACAGCTCCCCAGTGACATGCACTCCCTCATTTTTGCACCTTCAGTTAAACACCTCTCATTTGTGATATCATGCAGGACAACAGAATATACAGTTACTTAAGGATTTTTGTTTCATCACATGTTTAGTATTTAAACATGGATAAGAACACTTAAAAATGCAAGCAGGAGTGAAATGATTGTAATAAGGAATAACAGGCTCAAAAATCACGTTTTCCTCCAAATTTAGTAAAAATAAAATAAATACAAAGATACCAAACACTGATAGAATCATACTGCTCATTACAGATATCCTGCATGTGAAAGAGTATATGAAGCCAAGTTTCCTAAGATGCATTTTTCAAGGAATTGCTAACTTCTGTTCACTGCCAAAAACAGAACAGCATATTACATGGACTTCAATTTGGCACAACACAGGCAAACACTTTTTTATAACATGCTTCCAGCAATCCAAGATGTTTGCAGACACCACAAATCAAATGCTAACTGAAGTTAGACATACTATTCAAATGAAGTAGACTGGAGCTAACATAATGAAGGCTGCTGCTGTTAAGAGAGGAAAACACCCTCTTCTCCACCTTAAACCTGCACTGACAAACATGTCACCTGAAACATAGAATCACAAGGTTGGAAAGGACCTATAAGATCGTCTAGTCCAACCCTCCTCCCTTTACCACACCTACAGAAAACCCCTAAACCGTATCTCCTAGCTCCCTATCCAGATGCTTCTAGAACACTGCCAAGGATGGTGATTCCACCACCTCCCTGGGCAGCCTATTCCAGTGCCTGTCACCAGTTCTGTGCTGATGCTCACACAGTTCACTGAAAAAATAAAAAAAATAAGCACACTACCCAACCCCACCACCACCTCTGCAGAAGAAGAAGTTCTTTTCATCCCTTACAAAGTTTAGTTTTCTCATTAATGCAGAATGTTAAATAAGAAATAGGAATGACACTCCAGACAGTCTACAAGGAGAGATACCATCAGACCAGAAGCAAGAGAAAGACCAGCTTTTGAGGGGAAAGAGCAACTGAGGGATTACTCTGACTCAGCTACTACTGAAGGGCACACAGTTTCAGTCTGTGTTAATCTGAAAAAGGAATTAACTGAACTACATCTGGAGTCTTAGAAATTCAAGCTTCATAAACCTGAAGTTTATGCAGCTTTAGTAGAGTCAGCTATATCTACAGTAGCAAGAGGCACCAAACTGTATCTATTTCAAGCATCTTAATGTGAACTGACGCTAGCCTGGTTCCATGTAATAAACAGTGCAGCTAGAGTTCACTAGTACAGTCTCTGAACTTATTTGTTTGGTTTAACAGAAATGATGTTCCTTTCTAGAGTGAAAAGAGAAAGGCATTTTCCAGTTCAGATAAGCATGAGTGTGTTTTGACGCTCCCTCAAGCTGTTAAATTCTTAATTCAGCATCTACTTATTTTTAGAAGAGAACACGGATTAAAGTTACTAATGATTCAAATGTTTAACTGAAGCTCCACCATTCCATCCTGCATCCCTAGTAAAAATGAAGTAAGCCTTATCTATTTTCTCTTCACCCAAACTGAACTCAACCCCCATTTGCAGTCCTGTTAAGAGAAAGCACCAATATTTCCTTACTGTGATCACTGCTCGTGGAGGCCTTGGTACTCTAACAAACTTTGTATTTTGTACCCGTGGCTGAGATACAGTATTAATACTGACAGCAGACAAATTGCTTCTTGGCACAGATTGCAAATTATCCAGAACAGGAGGGGAAGGAGGACCACTGTTACTCGAAGTTTCCTATCAAAATAAAATAAAAATAGTCATAAAAATAATCATAACCCACAGGTATTTTACAATACAAATGTAAGCACAAATATTATTGCCTAAATCATTATTTCAAGTTTGAAGACATGCGTGAAATGGACTATCCAAATGTATTAGATAAAACTTGTATCTGCAATAATGCCAAAATGCAGTGATGTTAAAACAATCACAACCTCCAAAACCATAAAACTTGTTTCTCAAAAAGGATCACACGCACCAATCATATTAACCTCTAGAAGTTGCAGCCCTCCCAACTTCTCTCTCTGCAAGTTTGAAATGAAGTTAAACTGTCATGGTTTAATAATTTTGTAATTTTTGCTATCAGTATTCCACATCATAACATCATATTAAGCATGAATAATTTTACTGAATCTGCAACTTACAGAAGAAGACTACATCTCCCAGGGAACAACACGATAGGTCACGGGACCTGGACTCTATATTAACTCTGTCGCAGAACAGACTGACGTCTTTCGAGTTCTGGCGTTCAGGGGAGTGTGTGGGAGCCTTCAGCCGTTCGCCTAGATTCACAGTAGGCCTCTCGGTTACGGGACTCATTCTCTCTCCTATTTTGCTTGATTCGTTAGCTCAATTTCAATTATATTGTATTATATTGTGTTATCCTGTATTTCGATATAGTATTTAGTAAATAAGTGTGCCTCCTTAGATCGTTGCCGCTGTTTTCTTTTCCTAATTAATTTTTTTCCTTTCGGCCTAGGGCCCCTCCGGGGCCTACGGCCCCCTGTCACGGACGCAGGTGGATTTTTAGTTCAAACCGTGACAGATTTTGGTGGAGAATGCGGGCAAATTGAGTTGCTGTTTTTCTGTGTTTTCTTCTGTTGCTCTTTTAGCTTTTAACAGAGCTACGAGTTTTTTTTCCCTGTTAAGGAGCTATCTCGTGTTTGCGATTCTGCACCTGCGAGCTTGACCTTGAAAGTCCAGGCGGACTGCCAATACTCCGGTATATTTTATAAACACTGCTGAGCTTTGTTTTCTTTTACTTTTTCTCTCTATTGGAGGAAAAAAGATGTTTTCTCTACTAAATTTGTTTTACCAGGGACTGTGTGCCATTGGTTCCTTTTTTGAGACGCTCCGAACATATTGGGCCATGTTTAAGCTAGCCACTTTTTCTTATGGAGCTATACAATTGTATAATGAATTGAAAGCATGGTTAGCAATGCTCACTTCGTATCTGTATACAGCTCCAGAGGGAGCAACTAATGCAACTAATTATACAGAAATGGTGATTTTTAAGCGTGCTCCTCTTTCTTTCTATGAATCCTTTATGCAGTTCTTGAATGATCAGTGGGCCACACTCTTAATCTCCCTGATCTTACTGTTGATTATTGTAATAATCTCACTCAGTATCTGGATTTATAACATCCGGAGGAAGTCTTCCCTAGAACCAGAGAATACTGAGTGGCAGGGAATTGAAGAGATTCTCAAAGGACAGACATCTTCAGTGTTATGGAGCTTCACTCCTGAACACTTGAAGAATCCTGAGAGTTTGATTGCATATTTGAGGCAGGAATGTTGTGGCTCAGGCAGATCTCAGGAGGCACAAATGATTTTGGGCCTAGCTAATGCTTATTGGGCCTTAGTCAATACCATTCCTGAGAGAGAGAGTCTTAGAGCTGAGGCAGAAAAACTTTGGACTGAGAAGGTAGAGAGAGAAAAAGCTTTTGAAGCTGAGAGAAAAGATCTCCTGTACCAACGAGACTCAATCTGGTACGAGAAAGAGAGTCTTAGAGCTGAGGCAGAAAAACTTTGGACTGAGAAGGTAGAGAGAGAAAAAGCTTTTGAAGCTGAGAGAAAAGATCTCCTGTACCAACGAGACTCAATCTGGTACGAGAGAGAGAGTCTTAGAGCTGACGCAGTAAAACTTTGGGATGAGAAGGTAGAGAGAGAAAAAGTTTTTGAAGCTGAGAGAAAAGATCTCCTGTACCAACGAGACTCAATCTGGTACGAGAAAGAGAGTCTTAGAGCTGACGCAGAAAAACTTTGGGATGAGAAAAGCTCCCTGCAATCCCAACTCAACACTCTCCAGTCCGAGTACAGCGCCCTCCGGTCCGAGCACGACGCTCTCCAGTCCGAGCACGGCGCCCTCCGGTCCGAGCACGACGCTCTCCAGTCCGAGCACGGCGCCCTCCGGTCCGAGCATGACACTCTCCAGACTGAGCGCGATGCCCTCCGGTCCGAGCATGACACTCTCCAGACTGAGCATGATGCCTTCCAATCCAACTGCGACACCCTCCAGTCCGAGCACAACACTCTTCAGTCTGTGCATAATGCCCTCCAGTCCGAGCATAACGCTCTTCAGACTGAGCACAATGCCCTCCAGACCGAGCACAACACTCTTCAGTCCGAGCATAATGCCCTCCGGTCCGAGCATAACGTTCTTCAGACTGAGCACAATGCCCTTCGGACCGAGCACAACACTCTTCAGTCCGAGCATAACACTCTTCAGACCGAGCACAATGCCCTCCAGACCAAGCTCAACACTCTCCAGACTGAGCGCGATGCCCTCCGGTCCGAGCATGACACTCTCCAGACTGAGCGCGATGCCCTCCGGTCCGAGCACGACACTCTCCAGTCCGAGCACAGCGCCCTCCTGTGTAAGTGCGTCGATCTCCAGGTCAAACATGACTCTATTGACTCGTTGTACACTGACCTCAAGGCCGACTACAACGCCCTCAAAGCCAGTCGCAGCACCCTCCGGTCTGTGTACGACGAGCTCCTGTCTGACTACGACGCTCTCCAGTCTGAGCACGACGCCCTCCAGTCTAGTTATAACGTCCTCAGGGCGGAATGCGACACCCTCAAGTCTGAACCGTATGTACTCCAACTTAACCAACCACCGGGGGCACCAGATACAATGTTGGTTGCCCCTGTAAGAGGGCGAAAAACAAAACGAGTTTCAACTCAGATAGAGAAAATGCAGAAGGAGTTAGAAGAGCGGAGGGAGTTAGGAGAGCAGGACTCAGGAGAGCAGGGGGACTCAGGAGAGCAGGGGGACTCAGGAGGTCAGGGGGACTCAGGAGAGCAGGAGGAGTCAGAAGACCAGAGGAAGTCGGCGGAGCAGAGGTTGTTAGAGCAGTATAAGAAGATGTTAGAGGAGGAGAAGAAGTCAGAGGAGCAGAGGAAGTTAGGAGAGAGAAAGTTAAGAGAGAGGAAGAAGGAGGAAGGTCGCCTGGAGGAAATAACACAAGCGTCAGAGTCAGGGTCAGAGTCAGACGAGGAGCCAAAAGCTAAATTTTCTTTACGAGAATTTCTCGAGTCCAAACTTATAGATGGGGCAGCCTCATCAACACAGCTGCCAACATTAACACCTGGGACTCCTGATAGAGCAAAAGGTGAGCAAAGTATTACGACCATTATTGATCGATCTTTTAAACTGAGTGAAATTCGAGATCTGAGAAAGGATTTCACACGTCAGCCAAAAGAAAATATGGTCACTTGGTTACTTCGCTGCTGGGACAATGGTGCCAACAGTGCGTGGCTCGATGGCAGTGAAGCTCGCCAACTGGGTAGCATTTCCAGGGACTCACGTGTGGACAGAGGTATAGGCACATGCCAAAATCAGTCCTACACCCTCTGGAAGCGGATGTTGATAGCGGTAAGAGATAGATTCCCCTTTAAACGGGACTTGGAGCCTGAGAAAAAGAAATGGACTGATATGGAGAAAGGTATCCAATTTTTGAGAGAAAGGGCTCTGGTGGAAATGCTCTACAGCCCCCAGTTCAATCGTAACAATCCAAACCAATTACATGATCCTGAAGCAGTCCACGTTCCACGACAAATGTGGCGTGACTTTACAAAGGCAGCTCCAGAAAAGCATGCCAGTGCACTTGCATTGGTATATGGCAAAGGGGAAAGAAAGCCCCTTGTAAATGAGCTAATTAGCAGACTTCAGGAGCTTGAGTTATTTATAAGCGCTACAGAAGTTAAGCTTTATACTTCAGCCATTGTCCAAATGGGAAAAAAAATAGTAGAAAGGTTAGACAAAGTGGAGGAAACACAAAGTGATATTATTGACAAATTGGCTAATGTGCCTGATGTAGATGAATCCACGGTGGTACCAGATGATGGAAACCAGGATTTCCACGATCGCCTATTGAGAGAGCTAAACAACATGAGTTCCTCTCGACCTGTATCATCGAAAATCTCAACCATAAAAAAGAGACGTCCTCGTATTCAAGCAAATGACAACGATAAGACACCTCGTATTCAAGCAAACGACAATGATAAGACCATACGTTTTGCTTTGTTGTATTTCTTGAGTAATCATGGGGAGGATATAAAGAAGTGGTATAACTCATCCACTTCTGCACTTCAGGCACGAGTGAAAGAATTACAATCCAAAACAACCACCAAGGTGAACTCTTCCAAACGGGGGAAAGTTCCAGTCGCTGCGAGTCAACGAGGTAAACAATAGAGGGGCCCTGCCCCCAGCCAGGGGGGGGAAAGGGACAACAGAGTATACTGGACTGTGTGGATTAAGTGGCCTGGCACATCTCAACCACAGAAATATAAAGCCTTGGTGGACACTGGTGCACAATGCACCCTAATGCCCTCAAGTCACCAAGGGACACAACCAATTTATATCCATGGAGTGACTGGGGGTTCCCAAGAATTGACTATGTTGGAGGCCGAAATAAGCCTCACTGGTAAAAACTGGCGAATGCACCCTATTGTGACTGGTCCAGAGGCTCCATGTATACTGGGAATCGATTACCTTAGGATGGGATATTTCAAGGATCCCAAGGGGTATCGATGGGCCTTTGGGATAGCTGCTGTAAACACAAATGGTGTTAAGCAGCTGTCAACTTTACCTGGTCTGTCAGATGATCCTTCTGCTGTGGGGTTGCTCCAGGTAAAAGACCAAGAGGTACCAATTGCCACCAAAGTGGTTCACAGACGGCAGTACCGCACCAATAGGGACTCATTGCTCCCCATTCAAAAGCTAATTCGCCAATTAGAAAATCAGGGAGTGATTAGCAAAACGCACTCGCCTTTTAACAGCCCCATATGGCCAGTGCGTAAAACCAGTGGGGAATGGAGGCTGACGGTAGATTACCGTGGCCTGAATGAAGTTACACCTCCATTAAGTGCTGCTGTACCAGACATGCTAGAACTCCAGTATGAATTGGAGTCAAAAGAAGCTAGGTGGTATGCCACCATTGATATTGCTAATGCCTTCTTTTCCATCCCATTGGCTGCAAAATGTAGGCCACAGTTTGCTTTTACCTGGAGAGGTATTCAGTATACCTGGAACCGTTTACCCCAGGGGTGGAAGCACAGCCCAACAATTTGCCATGGATTGATCCAAGCTGTTTTGGAACAGGGTAATGCTCCTGAGCACTTGCAGTATATTGATGACATTGTGGTGTGGGGCCATACAGCAGCAGAGGTTTTCAAGAAAGGGAAACAGATAATCCAAATTCTTTTGAAAGCTGGTTTTGCCATTAAGAGCAGCAAGGTGAAGGGGCCTGCCCAGGAAATCCAGTTCTTAGGCATAAAATGGCAAGATGGACGTCGTCACATCCCAGCAGATGTGATTGACAAAATCACTGCTATGTCTCCGCCCACAAATAAAACAGAGACCCAATCTCTTCTGGGAGTAGTGGGCTTTTGGAGAATGCATGTCCCAAACTACAGCCACATAGTGAGCCCTCTCTATCAGGTAACACGGAAGAAGAATAATTTCTCATGGGGTCCTGAGCAGCAGCAGGCTTTTGAGCAGATAAAACAAGAAATAGCCCGTGCCGTGGCCTTGGGGCCAGTACGGACGGGACAGGATGTGAAGAACATCCTCTACACTGCTGCTGGAGAGAAAGGTCCCACCTGGAGTTTGTGGCAAAGAGCCTCAGGAGAGACCCGAGGCCGACCCCTAGGATTTTGGAGTCGAGCATATAAAGGGTCTGAGGAGCGCTACACTCCAACTGAGAAGGAGATCTTAGCCGTGTATGAGGGGGTTCGGGCTGCTTCTGAAGTAGTTGGGACAGAGGTTCAGCTTCTTCTAGCACCTCGCTTGCCAGTAATAAACTGGATGTTTAAAGGACAGGTTCCCTCCACCCATCATGCTACTGATGCCACTTGGAGTAAGTGGATTTCATTAATTACTCAACGAGCTCGAATGGGAAAACTCAGCCGTCCTGGAATTCTAGAAGTGATCATGGACTGGCCTGAGAGTAAAAAAATTGAAACACCACCTACAGAAGAGGTATCACGTGCTAAAGAGGCACCACCATACAATGAGCTACCAGAAAACGAAAAGAAATTTGCCCTGTTCACAGACGGATCATGTCGTATTGTAGGGAAGCATCGCAGATGGAAAGCTGCTGTATGGAGCCCCACACGACAAGTTGCAGAAGCCACCGAAGGTAAAGGAGAATCAAGTCAATTCGCAGAGGTAAAGGCTGTTCAGCTGGCTTTAGATGTGGCTGAACGGGAGAGGTGGCCAATGCTTCATCTTTATACTGATTCATGGATGGTGGCAAATGCCTTATGGGGGTGGTTGCAACAGTGGGAAAATGATAATTGGCAACGAAAGGGTAAACCCGTTTGGGCTGCTGAACTGTGGAAAGACATTGCTGCCCGAATAAGGAACATTGTTGTAAAGGTGCGCCATGTAGATGCTCATGTGCCTAAAAGTAAGGCTACTGAAGAACATAAAAATAACCATCAGGTTGATCGAGCTGCCAAAATTGAGGTGGCTCAAATAGACTTGGACTGGCAGAACAAGGGTGAATTATTCCTAGCTCGGTGGGCCCATGAGACTTCAGGTCATCAAGGAAGGGATGCAACATATAAGTGGGCCAGAGACCGAGGGGTGGACTTAACTATGGACGCTATTGCTCAAGTTATTCATGATTGTGAAACATGCGCCATAATTAAACAAGCCAAGAGGATGAAACCTATTTGGGGGGAAGGGCGATGGCAAAAGTATAAATATGGAGAGGCATGGCAGGTTGATTATATCACCTTGCCACGATCTCGCAATGGTAAGCGTTATGTACTCACCATGGTGGAGGCAACCACTGGGTGGCTCGAAACATACGCAGTACCCCATGCTACCGCCCGAAACACCATATTAGGGTTGGAAAAGCAAATCCTGTGGCGGCATGGCACTCCGGAAAGAATTGAATCAGATAATGGGACCCATTTTAAAAATTCCCTTGTAACCACTTGGGCCAAAAATCATGGCATTGAGTGGATTTACCATATTCCCTATCATGCACCAGCTTCTGGTAAGATTGAACGATTCAATGGGTTATTGAAAACTATGTTGAAAGCAATGGGTGGCGGAACGTATAAAAATTGGGAGAACCATTTAGCAGAAGCCACCTGGTTGGTCAACACTCGAGGATCTAGTAATCGTAATGGTCCTAACCAATCCAGCTCCCTACGTACCGTGGAGGGAGATAAGGTTCCTGTAGTACACATAAAGAGTGTGTTGGGAAAAACAGTTTGGGTCCTTCCAGCGTCTGGAAAGGGCAAACCTCTCCGGGGTACTGTCTTTGCCCAGGGACCTGGGTGCACATGGTGGGTGATGGACAAAAATGGGAATGTTCAATGTGTACCACAAGGGAATTTGATGTTGGGGGAGTGCAGCCAATGATTTTCCTGTAGATATATAGGTAGAGTCTCAGAAAATATTTCAATTAGGTACAGAATAGTTCAATTAGGTATAGGACTTAAGATAGAGTGGATTAATGTTAAGGAAACACTTTTTCTCTATATACCTTAATTAGGCATTCTGTAAGCAAGTTTTCCATCTGGACTCTATATCCTGCACTGGCCATGCATGTGTAGAGCACACATGGAAAGAAGTATAAGTCAAAAGGAAATCTGCTGTGGTGGCTGGGAAGGGATGAGTGCACCTTGATGTGGGGGACGCCCTACTAGCGCTGCCTTTCCCCTCTACCGCTGACATGTTTTCCTTTTTCTGGCAGTTTTGCCATTTTCTCAAAATTAATAAATAGTAAATTAGGTTATAGAGTTTTGTTCTCAACTTAGGGATTTGTATGGAATAAATATAGATTGTTGAGAAAAAAATAAGGTTGCTGATTATTCACAATTATACATATAAGTGTGTAAGTATGTATAAATATAATGTAATGATGTAGAATAAGGGGTGGAATGTCATGGTTTAATAATTTTGTAATTTTTGCTATCAGTATTCCACATCATAACATCATATTAAGCATGAATAATTTTACTGAATCTGCAACTTACAGAAGAAGACTACATCTCCCAGGGAACAACACGATAGGTCACGGGACCTGGACTCTATATTAACTCTGTCGCAGAACAGACTGACGTCTTTCGAGTTCTGGCGTTCAGGGGAGTGTGTGGGAGCCTTCAGCCGTTCGCCTAGATTCACAGTAGGCCTCTCGGTTACGGGACTCATTCTCTCTCCTATTTTGCTTGATTCGTTAGCTCAATTTCAATTATATTGTATTATATTGTGTTATCCTGTATTTCGATATAGTATTTAGTAAATAAGTGTGCCTCCTTAGATCGTTGCCGCTGTTTTCTTTTCCTAATTAATTTTTTTCCTTTCGGCCTAGGGCCCCTCCGGGGCCTACGGCCCCCTGTCACGGACGCAGGTGGATTTTTAGTTCAAACCGTGACATAAACAATAAACAGTTTTGCAGAAAATCCCCATTTCCTCCAGCATATTCAAGTTTTTGGTGCTTAAGAGTTTCATAATCCCCTCATAAATAAACAGTAAGCTGCAAGTTACAATTCAAAGGCAATCCCTGGAGTTGGTTTTACTTTCGTTTCTTATCAAGTGGCAGAAATTGATTTTTAAGAAATTAGAAAAGCAGCTTTCAAACTCCAGCAGGTCACATCTAAGTTTTGGTCAAGATTGCCACCTAGAGGTTTACATTTAAAAACCACGGAGTACCTCAGATCTGAAAGCCCGTTTGTTAGCTAAGGACTTGAGTAATTCTTCTCTTAAGAGCATCTCCTCTTCTTCTTCCTCATCTGCAAATGGAGGTTTTGGTGGCTGCTCAGGTTCTTCAGGTGGAAGAGGTGGAAGGGGTGGGGGTGGCTCAAGAGAAACACAAGAAATACCCTCCATATAAAGTTGGCTCAAGGACGGGAGAGGCTGAATGAAAAATGAAAATAAAGAGTTTCAGGCTTCAGAAGCTTACTATTTCTTTACAGTTATTCAGCAGAGGTTATTCCATATAAACTATTTCATGGTTTAACATTAAACTGCAGTGAATTTAGACTAATGTCAAAGAATGTAGCTAAACACCTGTAATAACCCCATAAAATATGGAAACAACAGTTACATTCGGAAGATGAAAGCAGTGATGACATACAACTATAAATGAAAATTCAGAACCAGAGATAGTCTATCCACAGAAATACAGCTGATCCGACAGGTTAGGCCAATGGATTGTATTAAAGCAGTGTTAAAAAGCAGTCCCAAAAGGGTTGTACAAGTCTATCTTGCCAACAAAATTCCACACTTCTTCACTCAAAACAACTTAGAGGGCATCAGGACAAGGAAAAATAAGTGCCTCCTTTCCTCTTGCTTTCCCAAGAAGAATAAAAAATGTTCAATGAAGAAAAGAGGTGGGGAACAACTTTTATTCTCATGGTACTCTGTGGTACAAAGACTGATAAGAACAGCCAAAAGGCACAAAGTGTGAAAGGACTGTCACAAACTACACAGCTTTTTTCCCCCTAGGTAACAAACTTATTTGCTAAGAAACCACGTAGCACCACTAAACAGTCAAGAGGAAAATTTTATTCAATACAGAAAACTACAACTGAACAGGAACTATCATTTCAAAACGAATCAAAAAGCCATCAAATAATTCATGATTAAATGCACGTTTGATAAAATTCCAGCATTAGAAATAAAATGCAAATATTTTCAGAAACGCATTCCTTTTAAGGTTACTTACTGGAATTGGAGGTGGCAGTGGCAGGGAAATGGGTGGTATTGTTGGAGGTGGATAATATCCTACTGGACATTCAAAGTAAGGAGGTTGTGCTGGAGAGGAAGCTGTAATAATAAAAACCAGTTGAGCTTAAGAAATACTAAACTCATACTTTTACTGAAACAGATTTAATGCAGCAGCAGCACATTATTTCCTTTTAAATAATCAGTGCTTTGTACGTCAGCATGAAATGCAGACAGTGCATTTAATTCATAGACACACAAAAAAGTGACATATGAAATGCAAGAACTCCCAAACAGTACTGCTGAGGTAGTAAGAGAGAAATCATCCCAAATCATATTTTCTTTACTAAGTCAGAATCTGCATTCTTAAACTACATATCTCAGTAGAGCAACTCCTGGCTGCTGCACACTAAAACCTCAGTACAAATAAGGACGGATGCAGAACAGAAGTAGAGTTCACACTGAATTCTGAAGTGCATCATTAGAATTTGAGATGCTTCATCAAGCAATGAGTCATGTAGCAGAGCACTGCTTTAGCAAATTAACATATAACACAGATTAACAACAATGGGAAAATAAAGAGAAAATAAAGAAGATGAAAAGCAGATGAATAAAAATTACTAATATAGCATTTTGATAAATTGAGCTCTTGCAACACTACACCTTTTTCAGCATTTTCACATGGAATAAGAAAGCCTGACTAACTTAAAAGCACCTCAGAGTCATTAAATATTTCAGGTTCTAATAGATTATTGAAGTCATTTGCCCTAACACAGTGGTTCAACACAGTGCTAAAGTTTGCTAAGTGATGCAACCACTCAAGTATATTTAAAGGACTGAGTTCTCACATTTCAAGGCAACCCGTTTCAGCATTCAATTGTTCTCTTTGTGAAAACATTTGCTCCTATATCTAAAATTTCTTTTGTTACAATTTAAGCATTTTCTTTTATCCTTCTGCTGCCCAGTCCACAGACAAGTGGGCTCTATCTTCCTTATAACTGCCCACAAGGTAGTGGAAGACAGCAATAAAGAGCTGCCTCAGTCTTCTCAACACAATCTCCGCTCTTTTGGTCTCTCTTCATAAATGTTTCAGTTCCCAAAAAATGTTGAGGTCCTCTGCTAGACTCATTCCAATATGCCATTAGTTTCCAACTATATGCAAGATAAAGACAAATCAGTCTCCTAAATTCTCTAGAGAGGGGAATAAGCACTTCCCTCAATCTCTGACCACTCAGTTCAGCTACTATAGCCTCAGAGCTCAAAAACCCAGGCTGCAGCTTGCCTTTGTCACCCAATGCTACACTGCTGACTCATGTTTCATTTAACACCCATAGTGAGACCAGGCCCTTTTCTGCAAAGCTGCTGTTTACTTATGGACCTCAGCTTTCTATAGACACTGCTTTGGAATGTTAAATATATATATATATAAACATAAATATAAAAAAATCACAGTACTGCCATGAGAACAGCATAACCTTGCACACCTTCAAATGATCACTACAGCAGAGATAGAAATGAAGTAAGAGTCAATCTTAGCATGTTAGTGCCTATTTTTTTTTTATGTAAGCTGGTATTGTACATCATAATCCAAAATAACTGCTCATTTCCTACCTTTTAATCAATCATGTTATAAATAACTGTAAGTCTTACCTGGAGAGTTAGTTTCACTATCTGTATCCATAGCAACTTCATCGTAATTATCATACTGATATATGCCTCCTGCACTATCTGTAGACGGTTTATCCAAAGACCATCTCAAGTCCGTATCTGAAGACTGAAAGCAACAAGAACTGTATTTTATTTAGCTGTTCTCATGCTATTATTTTAGAGCAAACATGTTTATAAAAAAATCTTAGAGACAGGCCCTTATAATAGTCTTCTAATTACTTTATAAATACAACTTACTCAGCTTACTGGAAAAAATTGAATACTAACTTCCAATCACATCTATTGCAGGTAGTGACTTTAAGCAGACATACTGGTGGTACAGCAGTAGAGGTTGAACCTTCCCACCAATATCCTGCTCCATGTTGTTGCCATACAACAGATGGCAGCAGAGAAGCAGTCAGACAGATTGATGCCTGACATCAAAGTATGTATGAAGCAACGGTGCATCATTAAATTCCCCCATGCAGAATAATGGCAAACACTGACATCCTTCACCACTTGCTGAACGCTTATTGGAGACCAAACAGTGTGTCTGAGCATAATGAGACAGTAGGTGGTACATTTCAGCAGCAGCAACAGTGGAACACCTCCACTGGTGCAGATTTTGATGAATGAGGCAGAGGCTCTTGTTCATCACTTAAGGTGGTGACTATGCTAAGAAAGTGTTTAGTAACTGAGAATTTGCTCTATCAAACAGTGCCATTGTGCTCTTGCATCTGTTGTAGTTTCCATAGAAAGAGTACTTGGATTTTAAGGGGATAAGGAAGGGTTAGTGAGAGTGAAATCAGAAGGAACATAAAGACAGGAATCAATCATGAATCCCAAACATACCACCACATATGACACTACAAATTCATTACCCTGCTTCTTGATCTCCTTTTTCCTCCAACTAGCTTCATAAACCGATTGTACTGCTCTTCCTGATTTGAGAGGTCCCTGATTTTTCTGATTTCTTCTTCTCTTTTTCTTCTCTCCTCTTCCTCTTCTTGTTTCCTCTGGTCTTCCTCTTTCTGACGCCTATCTTGCTCCTTTTGTTGCTGTAACTTCTTTGATGTCTTTGTCTGTTGTTTCCGCAAAGTTTGTTTGCCTTCAAGTAAAAAAAGATAAGTGATTAACTCAACTTTAAATAGTTTCCCAAACCCTAGAATCTTCAGGAGCTTTGAGTAGATGAAGACCACACCAGAAGGATTAATGGCTCATTACTCACTGGTTCACACAACAACATACTATGTCTTTTTTCAGAACACCTGTTATAGTCTCTCATTTCAGTAACATTAACTTATTACCTGTAGAACTTGTCTTCTTTGTTGAATGCGCTTTTGCACTGGCTTTGACCTTCTGTGTTACAGTTTTCGTTTTTGTTAATTTTTCCTTGCTTTCCTTCATCACCTGTTGTTCCTTCTGTTGCCATTTTTTACTGGCAGACTGAAGTGCAAGAAGCCTAAGCTGCAATTCAGACATCTCCTCTTCCTCCTCAAGCAGTTTCTTGAGAAAAAAAAAAGGATGACACAAAATCAAGAAGCGTCACTTAAGTCATTTAATAAGTGAATCTTTTTTGAGAGTCTATTTTAAGTCTGCCTTTACATTTCTTACAAAAAGACAAATACTCATCTAATGGTAAAGTGCTGCTCCCGCAAAAGGAATTACTTCTATCACTGAAATGTTTCTGGACTACAGTTTTGAAAAAAATAGTAAGAAATACCATAAATCAGTGATACCTTATTTACAGGGGACTACTTTCTTACCTTTTCAGATGTTACATCTGAACTGCTAGGCTTCCGCGTTGATGTTTGTTCCTTGTCTTCTGTACCTTACACAAGAAAATGGTTTTGAGCAAGATGTTTCTCATGGAACAACAGAAATATATTAGAATTACATACAGAAATTAATCTGTACAAGTATTTTATAAATATCATTGGTAGACTGCATAAAACAGAATTGCAATTTTAAGTATATATGCACTAATGGTGCATCTGATGAAATTTGCATCATCAAGATAGCATAAACCCAAGGCATGTTTTGACTCTTCAAATAATCCTCAGGCTGATACATACTTCCCCAGGAAGCAGAGCAGAACATATCAAGAAACAAGATGAGAGTAAGACTTCTCGCTATCTGTTATATCCAGCATCTTGTATCAGTTACTGCTCTGAGCACTGCAGATTCCACTGGCAGATATTTTGAGTAATGGGTCAGTTGTTTGCAGAATGAAATAAAGTCTCAACGCTGCAGTAAGAATGTACTTGGTTCATTTCACACCAAATATAGAATCAATCTATGAAAGTGAAGAGCAAATAGTAATGCTTTCCCCATAAACATAAGTATACTGACAAATCGATTTGTTAGACTGCCCAAAAGCCATGAACCTGTTTATTATATGTTTTAAATATTTACATCTAGCATACACAGTGCTATATCATTTAATAAATCTAACTGATCTGAATTAACATGATCAGTAGTATTATTATAGTATATTATAGTAGCATTATATACACACTATTTGTATATATATATATACACACACACACACACACAAATAGTATATTTAACATTGTAATGTATAATTATAACAGAAAATATATACAACTATGAACAAAGAGACGCTTTGCAATCCACTCCTGTATCAGCCTTTCTTCACAGAGACTCCTCACCAAGAACGTTAGATCAGTGGAATGACCGCACTCAGCACAGCTTTCATTCTTCTCAGTATTTTATGCAAAGTCACTAAGAGGTTGCTTAAAATATACTGTGAACCTATACCTAAAACAGTGCACAGTGTATGTATGGACACGCATGCAATTTTTTTAGTAAGAGAAAAATAATAATTTAATGCCCATGTGCATTCTAAAAAAATCAAAGAAGTTACTATATCAAGCAAATGATCCCCCTCATCTCCCATTAAAAATTAAGTGCTTTCTTAAAGAATATCAGAATTTTTGTTTAATTAATGAGGAAAACACAAGGGGAAAAACACCTGGAACAACATGGCTTATCTAGTAATTATCAGTCTTCTCTAGCTCTGCGCTAGTTTTTCATTTTAAATAGCCTCTCCCATCCAAATTCTCATACTAAGTTGCACAGGAATCAATCACTCTGACTTTCAGTTCTAGTCCTACCTTTCTTCATGTTCCCACTAATTACTCACTCCTATCCTTAGCCCATTCATTTAGCAATTTGTCTCTTCCCACTCAAACTGGTAGTTTAGGCACACTGACAAATTAGCTACCACGAGATGACAAGCGATATCCATTAGCACATCCTCCAACACAGTAAGCATCATGCAGCAGATCTACATGGAGGCTCAAGTTAGGAAATTTAAGCTAACTACCTCAGTTTGCTCAACTTAAAAGTAACTTCAAGGACCTTTAACGGAGGTCTTTATCTGTCAAAAAAAATAAACAAAAAAAAGCATACCACAACCATGCTTTCAAGCAGTTTTGATTAATTACATAGAAGGGGAAGGCAATACAGCAAGTCTTACTGTACTTACCGTATCACTTAAAACTAAAATACTAAAACGTCTCAATTACAATGTTATTTAGTACAATACTTTCAAACAATAAATATGATAAACCAAGGCGTGCAAAAAGAAATACAAAACGAACAAGCTACAACAACTTTGTAGGTATTTACCTTGAGTGGATTCTGTGACTTCAGATTTCTGTGACGACTGCTTTGTTCCTTCTTTGACTTTTTTTAACTTGCTCCTCTCAGCCGGAGTGGGCAGTTTTTGTCTGAGAGGTTTCAGTTCAAATGCCTGAAAGGCCATAACCGGATTTTTCTCCTCAGGAGAAACTTCTTTTATAGCATCCGTTTTAATACTGTCGCTTTCTACAGTTATTTGGTCCTCAGCGTCTGCTGATTTACTATCATCTTGCTGTTCATTTTCTTCCCTGTTGCTCAGAGCCAATCTTTCATCTTTGTTAATGTACTCAAGCTCCAACTGTATCTGCTTATACTTCAGGAGCAGATCCTCAAAACTTTCTTCCACAGAGTTCTCACTTTTAGAAGAGTAGTTCTGTTTTCTAGATGGAGACCTTCCAAAAGTTTTGGCTGAATTACAGGTTAAGAAAAGTAAGATGAGCACATATAACATTCACATAGCAAAGTTGTGACCAATGACAAACAGAACATAAATTCTCATTTAGTTCCCTCTTAAAGATAGCTTGAAAAATAACAACAGCAGCACATAAAAGACGTGTCACTGTCAAATATGGACCGCTACAATAAACACTTATATCATCAACTTAAAAGAATATCCTAAAATTCCTGAGAAGCCTTCTCTGTCTTGGAATAAATGCTGTAAAGCTGAGAAGGTTCCATATTACAAAGAGTAAGCTGAACTTCTAGAGGTCCTAACTCTAGTTCTGGCTCCCCAGCTGATCACCTGAAAAATACGGGTTTAATTCCTTCTCAATGATTTTATCCTTCCATAAAATAACATCTACCCTACAGCACAATTTCAGACTGCAGAAACTGTAGCTCAACAAAGGAGGTAAAGTATCACATAACCAACAGCTGTGGGGAAAGAAAAAATGTTGGCTGAAGACCTGCAATCAAAACACCCAACAACAAGAGAGGATTTGGAAGTTTAATTAGTCAGAAAAAGTTGTCAAGAAAACTTGTATCCACTGGGCACAGGTAGTCATGTTGTTAGTGGCAGGCAGCGGAAACATTCTTAATGAGAGTCTTATGATGAAAAACTATTCTGCACACAGCTGCCCTTCAACGTCCCACGTTGGACAAACACCCATAAGTACCACTGAGTTTAATTACAGTTCCTCCTACCATGGAAAACTTTCTCTTAAAGTTGAAAGCTAAACGATCTAGTAAAATAATTACCCCCAGGAAAAAAAATTATATAGGATACTGGTCAAGTTTGACTCATTCAATTTATAATATTAGCTCTGACTCAAAGAAAGTTATGGGAGATGCATTTTCACCAACATGGTGTCAATATTTTGAGTAAAACTAAAAGCTAAAACAGGTCACATTTATCTAAGAAATCCTGAGAAGAAACCAGCTATGTTTCCAGTTGACAGAATACATCAACAACTTGGAATATTTCACTATGTTTTAAGTCTAAACTCTTGCTGTTTATCCTACATAAACAAATCTGTACAACAAAATGTTTCCTGCTCTAACAATGCTCTCCTAAGTGTCAGCGCATAAATCCACAAGGCAATCAAAAATTGGAGGAGTTCTACAAACACATTGGAAATACATCCAAAATGAAAGAGCTTTGTGAAAAATAGCCACAAATTAAGTAAGAGTTGTGTCAAACTCACAGGGTTTCTACTTCTAACACAACATTTGTAATTCCGTAAGTCACAGGAAAATCTGAAGCTAATTAACCTATTAAACACAACTTATCAAAATAAATCTTAAAATGATTTGATAATTTCAATACTGACAGTTTCTGGAGACATGTGGGGTTGGGTAACAGAAGACAAAGTTCAGAGGAGTTTTTTTAAGCTTGGATTAATGAAGTTGTTAGAGCTTCCAATGAGGTATTTATAAGAAATGTGGCGTTTGCTGTAGTTTTGGATTTCAGCTGTGATAGTTAATTTTCTTCATAATCATTGGTATAGTGTTTATTTTGGATTTAGGATGAAATAAGCAGTGATAACACACTGATGTGCTTACACAGAGACAAGGACATTCCAGTTTCTCAGTCTGTCCTGACAATGAGAAGGTGGGAGAGGACAGGACTGACCTACATGGCCAAAGGGATGCTCTGTGCTACCTGCCATTGTGCTCAGCAATAAAACTGGGGGTAAACAGCCTGGGTTAGGGGGGAGTTACTGCTGCTCCAGGGCTAGCCAGCCATCAGTCGGTGGCAAGCAATCATGTTTTGCACCACTTTCTTTTGTATTTATTTTTATTTCCTCTTCCACTTCCCTCTGAGTTTATTAAACCTTCTTGATCTCAACCCTCAAGTTCTGGCCTTTTTACCTCTCTCAGTTCTCTATGTCATCCCATTGGGTCACATTCCACTGGTACTTAGCCACCTGCAAACTTAAACCACAACAGTGTTTCATGGACGTAGGTTTGCTGGGCTCTTTTCTGCATACAGCTGTAGATAGAGTGCAAAAGTAGGTGAGTGATATTAGAGGCAGACAGAAGTGCATTAGAACAACAGTTCTATCAACACTGAAGAACCTACAAACTACAACCATAAAGAGACCAACTGATGAGATAAAAAATTGTGAGGTCAGACTTCAACAGTAAACTAAGTCACACTATGGCCCCGTGTTTCAGACCCAGAACTCCACAATTCTCTATGTAAGAATTTCTCCAGAAGGCTCATTCAACAGCTCCACACTAAAGTAGCTAGGAATTAGAAAGATAGACCTATTAAAAGCTGATATCCAAAGAAAAATAAAAAATAATTATTTAACTGAACGTGATTTACTCCTATCCATTTACATTTCTGCTCCTACAGAGTGCACACAAAGTAATGGTTATGTGGGCAAAGAAAAAAAGCCACTGCTTGTTAGCAGACCTTCACGTTTCTCACTTGCCCTGTGAAATTCCAAATATCACCCCATGCACTGAACCTCCCTGTACAGTCCATGTGAAGGTTTCTTCTGAAATCACTTGCTAATTGGAAACTTCCTCCACTCACGTCAGCAATACGGAAGTACTTCTATATGCAGGGATACTGTAAAACCAATTCATATAGACAGCAAAGACATGAAAAATACAGCATTTATATTTTAGACAGAAAATCATGGATCTTCCTTAACTAACCCACTAGAACCAAATGTGACTTAAGGGGCATTAGAAAATCATCTAAAATACTTAAAGAGAGACTGCATCTTACATATTAGTGATAAAATGCTTCCTTCATTTTCTCATTTTGTTTGAAAACTGAATTATCAGTTTCTGAATGGTCTCTTAAAGTGTCCAAGAAGACTGTATCTGCATCAAGCACTGTAAGGTCAGCTGAGAATGACTAACACACACCTGCCCTGCAAATTACACATTACACAGAAAGTAACTATTTTCTGGTACTTTGAGTAACACTGCAAATATCATCTATTTTCAGCACTGGCACGCTGTGCAACCTTGGGCAGATCACATCTTCATTCCCTGCCTCCAAGATAAGAAACAATCCTTGAAGGAAGAGTTACCAAGACTTAAGGAACGCTCTTAACATCACGAGATGAGATTAGGAACAGCTCTTTACCAGTAATTTACATATTCCCTCTGCATACCAAAAAAGAACGGCTGACACAGATACATAATCTTGACTCTAAAGTAGCACAGGGACCCAATGAGCAGCTTTCGAAGCCTTATGTCCTAGCACAAGTAGGGAAAATAAACCCTATTCTTGGAGATGAGCAGCTCAACCAAAAAACAAGTTGCAGCCTTTGGCCACAGTGGACAAAAAAGCAGCATAAGATTCTTGAAAGCAACTTTTAACCACTAATTCTTTTGCCCAAGTTTTGTTGGGTGGTTTGTTTGTATTTAATATCTGTGTTCTCAGGTAATTATGCAGCTGTATTAAGTCACAGTGCCAGGCTGCCCCAAAGTTACAGCTGCTATCAAAATTGTTTTTTCCTACAGTGAATAGTTCTAGAAAATGTGAAGAGCTTTTTCCACTGCTTTTGCTATTTCTGCTCTTTATGGGAGAAAACTGATTAAAATGACCTCACAAAACTTATCCAGGAGCAACTGGTAGAGAACATCTGCAAGAAACACTGGGTGTGGCTTTACATAGAAACAGGGCATTCCACGTTACCCAGACTCCCATGTAATGCACATTCCGTGCACAGAGGCCCAAGTGATATCTAAACTGATGTTGGCTTTGGCTACACATAACCTTGTTAGAGCTATAAGGGAGCCTGCTTTGGCAGGGGGGTTGGACTCGATGATCTCTAGAGGTCCCTTCCAACCCCTACAATTCTGTGATAAGTGAAAATGAAAGAAGAACAGATCCTTCATTGCCCAATAAGGAAAATTAACCAGCTTAGCGTTTGTTACAACTAGGACACTTCAATCACATAGTGTCGCACTAACGCCGCTTCTCGAGGCTCACTTCAGCAGCACCTAAAATCCAACAGAACAGGGCTTTGTTTCAGGCTATGTTTTTCTCTATCCCTGGTCGGGCAGGGCAGGCTGCAGCGCCGTCCCAGCCTCCCACTATGAGAGGCAGAGCCTAATGAGCCGCGACCCACCCAGCGCCCTGGGCCACGTAGCACCACCCGCCAGCGCTGTCCACCGTCCCCCTGCTATAAAAGGATACATTTCCGAGGCGAGGGCTCCCTCCAGCCCTGGCCGCCGCTGAATCCAGCGCAGTTTCCCCCTCCGGGCGGCCTTCCCGGCGGGTTGCCGCCCCGTTCGCCACCGCCCCGGCTCCTACCCCAGCGCCATCCGCCCCTGTAGGGCCGGCCTCGGAAACGGAATCGGTCCAGGGCGTTGTGGCTGCGCTCCCAGAAGGAGAGCCGGGGGCCCGTGTCCGAGTGCGGGCCAGACGGCATCCGAGGAGCGGGCAGAGGAGGCGGGTGTGAGCGGAACGAGTCCTTGGGCCGGTAACCGCCGTGGCCGTGTAAATGGCCCATCTCGGGCGGGGGCTGGTGCCGGGACCGAGGGAAGCGCCGAGAGGACGAGAGGGAGATGCCGCCGCGGAGGCCGGGAGGCGGCCTGCGCCTCGAGTACGGCCTATTGCCCGCCACGACACCGCCGGGCTCGGAGCCGCCGCCGCACGGCCCGGAGCCGTTGTTGTCATCGTCGCTGATCTCACCGTCTTCCAGCTCCCCTTCTTCTTTCGGGGAAAGCCCGCTAGAATCCAGCGCTGCCTCTGCGGGTGCGGCCTCCGCGGCCGCCATGGAGCCCAAAGCGACGGCGAGGCGCAGCCGGTTTCGCTCCGTGCGCAAGGCGGCCCCACGCCTCGCCCCCAACACAGCCGCCCACCCAGCGCAGCCCCGAAGCGCGAGGAACTCTCGCGAGACCACACCCTGCCCCCGCTGCCCTGTTACGCAACGACGCAAAGAACGCGAGGGTTGGAGACGGCTTCTCCAAGCTTGGGGCATTCTGGGTAGCGTAGTTCCCAGCGTGGCGGCGGGGTGTTCGGGCGCCAATAGAAAGTCGAGCCGCCATGTTGGTGGAGGGGCCGCCATCTTGTTGAGGGGAAGCGGGCTCCTTGGAGAAGTAAAGTGGTGAAAGAGTGGTCCGTGTGTGGTCATTATTTATTCGCTTTTGAATCTTGAAGAAGACTTGATGCCCAAAACTATGTGCTCAAGGCTCTTTGCATCTCTTTTGAGCCAAGGGGACTGTCATGACTATAAGTCATGACTATATAGTCATATACATATACACTATAAGTCAAATACATGACTAGAAGTACATGCTCTCCCAGTGAAGTGGCTTATTACAAATTCAGAGTCATGGAATCTGTATGGCACATCATTTCATTTATATGATATTCTCTTCTTTTTCCTCCATTATAGGGTTATGAGGCGGGCAATTTGATTTCTGAATTTCCAGAAAGAAGATGATCCTTCCACTGTATTCTTCACTATTTAATAAACTGATTAACTGATAATGATCTCTACTATAAAGGGAATAAAGTGGCATGAGGAAAAAGAATGTGTTGATCTATTGAGCTATTGGTAATAGGTGAATGGTTGGACTGGATGATCTTTTAGGTCTTTTCCAACCTTTGAGGTTCTATGATTCTATGATCTGATATATTCAGGACCTACATATTATATACAAGAGTATACAAACATTTGAAAACTGCCTTTCTGGAATAAAACATGAAGGATCTTCCACATTTATCCCATAGGTAACAAATGGAGAAATTCTGTGTGTTTTTTTGCAGTTTGTAAACGTAAGATGAAATCCAAAACAAATAAATTCTCTCTTTGATATATTTGACTTCATACATTTGAAGGATATATAACATAGCTGCTGGAGCACCATTTTTATTTTAAATGCTGAACGTATTCTCAATACATTCAGATGGAACAATTTAAAATATCAGAAAGCATATGTCTTAATAAAGAACATGGAATTTGATTTTGCCTTTAACATATTTCCTGCATATTTTCTGCATCTCTAGACACAGACAAAAAAGCATTGGGGAAATAGTATGTTTATGAAAATGGACTTCTATAATTCAGAGTGGAGCCTTGTCATTTGAAAGCACAGTCTGAGATTTCTTGCTTTTTCTTCCTTTTTCTTGCTTTTGTTCTTCCTATAAACCCCTCTCCCACTGTCGGTGGGGAAGTGAGTGAGCAGCTGTGTGGGCTCATAGCTGTTGGGCAGGGTCAACCCACTGCATCAGGACACATAACTATATGCAGCTTATTCACATGTTATTAATATGTGCTTATTCATATTCATTGGCTTTTCCTACTCAAACTTGTGGCAGTTTGAACTCTAATGATTTGTATATGCTTCTCCAATACATGTTCCTGGAATGAACAGAGTGCAATGCCTTTTGTTTGATTGATTGTTTTCTTCTTGGTACTCAATAATTGTAATTTTAAATATGACGGGCACCATGTGAATAATGAGGATTAGGTTTTCTTCTAATTTAAGAAAACATAAACTGGCTAAAAAATGGGTTTAGGGAAAGGGTGAGGACAGAGTATGTGAGTGTTAAATGTTTCTTTCATAAGGTTTGGGGTCTTACATTTTATGATGAAGGGATTCTGCAGAAAGACATAGATTGTATTTGAATTTCTGAGGATTATGAGGTTGATCCGTAATTTCTCACTGTGCTAACGGCACAATTCCACATTGCTTTGCATTTCTGTTCCTGGCATACTTCCATATTGCCTGTGTGTTTTCAGTTTGATTATTTATTGAATTAAGCAGACAGCTATGTGAAGAAATCTTCCTGAGATGGAAGAGGCTTAGAGGCTTATACCTAAGCAGGAACATCCAACTTCAAAATGATCATTAATTGTAAACAAGTTCTTAGTGAACACACTTAATACCTTCAAAATACATGCAAAATTGAATAATCCATTACAGGAGATAGTAAAATTGAGAAGAAGAGAAAAAGAAGGCATAGCTGCACATCCAAGCAAACTACATTAAGGGCCTTAAGAAACTTTCCCTTGTCTGAGTTGAAAATACAAGATAAAATATGAGATACTTATATGAAATATGAGATAAAAATGAGATAATTTACAGAAGACTATAAAAGCTTTTCAAATCAGAGAGTAGACTATAATCTTTACCTGTTTTGCTGAATTAATATTCAAAGTGAATCAGCCACATTGGTGCTCACTCAGTGACAACAAATCTATTTCTGGGGACTGTTGAATTATTCACTTCCCATCAGTTACTAATGAAGACTTCTTTAAAATGTGAGGATGTCAAGGTTGTCACATGAGCTAATAACAGTGTCTGGTGGAGAAGCTGCAAGTTCAGTCTTTCACTAAGTGTAGACAAGAAGATTTTTTCTTTTGCAAGACTTTATTATTAGGAACAGAGAAGAGTTACTGCAGATAACCTTAAATGGAATACGTATATTCAAGGAGCAGTTAACTTCTTCCAGTGATATGTTCTTAAAAAGAATTCCAATTGCCTCCAGAGATCATAATGTCCTTTCCTTTATCATGAGATCAACAACTGAGGAACTTGTTGGCATTTGAGACTCTAAACAAGCCTACCTCTCTGCAAGGACTCATAGAAGTGAATGACATGCAAACAAGGTCAGAAACTGAACTGTAGAATACATGCCATCATTAAGGAAAAGACAACTTCAGCTGAGTTTGTATTGTACTCGAACCTAGTACATCTAAGTTAACACCGAAGACTCTAGTGAGTACATTAAGAATTTTTTTTGCCCTGTACAGGGATGAAATTCCTTAATTCTTCAAATTGTATGTGTGTGTAATCATGGTTGATCTAAATACAAAGCTAGAGATATCCTATAGTGGTTTTATTTATTTGCCATGTTAACATAAGCATGTTTTTTTATTTCTGTTTGTTTTGTTGAAGTATCTTGGAGTCAGATTCCTCTTCAGATTAAGAGAAATGTTATTTATGGCACATGGATGCTACAGTTGATGTCATACTTGCACTGGATGACAGGTCTCATGTCTGCAGTCTTTTTTCTTGAGTACTTCCAAAATACTTGAAAGAGATCATCTGCTAATGTTGCAAATCAGCATGTTTTTAAAGAGTAAAATCAAGTGTAGCTTTTCTATCAAATGTAAATACTGACAGGGGCTGCATGCAAAATATCGGATTGAGAAAGAAGTGAAATAACCACACATTTACTTCATATGAGAGCTTTCTTTTTATGAGGCAGATGAAATTGTGCTACAGCATTTTCATCAATATGAACATCCAGTATCTTTCATAGGATCATAGAATCATAGAACCACCAAGGTTGGAAAAGACCTAAAAGATGATGCAGTCCAACCGTTCACCTATTATCAATAGCTCCCACTAAACCATGTCCTTCAACACTACATCCAGTCGCTCCTTGAACACCCCCAGGGTTGGTGACTCCACCATCTCCCTGGGCAGTCCATTCCACCCATGAGAAGTAATACTTCCTAATATCCAGCTTGAATCTCCCCTGCTGCAGCTTGAAACCATTCCCTCTAGTCCTATCACTAATGACACAAGAGAAGAGGCCAACCCCCAGCTCACTACAACCTCCCTTCAGGAAGTTATAGAGAGCAATAATGTTTCCCCTGAGCCTCTTCTTCTCCAGGCTGAACAATCCCAGTTCCTTCATCCTCTCCTCATAAGGCCTGTGCTCCAGACCCCTCACCAGCTTTGTTGCCCTTCTTTGAACACATTCCAGGGCCCCAATGTGCTTTCTTAAAAGCACAATGGAAATGATTAGAAGCAATACACTGAGGTGTTCTGCATTTTTTATCAGTTCTTAACATTCCTCAACATGAACATCTTTTAAGTACTATTTCCTACAGCATACACTCAGAGCAAATGATGACAAAACAAGTCTTGGACACAAGTCATAAGTTAGCTGTTACAATGATAACAGGAGCCCCTACCTGTAAGATTTTTGTTTGGATGGCGAGAATGGTGAGTTATAAGACAGTAGTTGTTTATTTGTACTGGTCATGGCAACAGAGTTGATAAAAATAAATAACTATCGACTGGGAAAGAAAGTTTTCTTCTTTACTTGTTCTTCATAACTGCATTTCTGGGTGACTGAGAAGGCATATCTTTAGCTTGGGAGCCAAGGACTTGTCATTTCACTTTATATAACTTCCACATATTATATAAGTAGTAATTTCTCAAGTGCAAAAACTGCAGAATGTATCACCCCACTTTTCATGCGTTATAACAAAATGCTTTTCAACTAAGTCACTCCCTGGTGTCACAGAATAAACACACAGCCTATTTTGCAGATTTAGGTCAGGCAGAAGTGGGTTATTTCTATAGCTATGGGAGACAGCACAAAGTGACAGACAGGTCTTCCGTCCTGCATCAATACAGACTTAAAAATATGAACATTTACAGCAGATACGATCAGCTTTGTAAAGGGACTGATATGCCAGAGCAGCCTCTGTGAAAGAGAAGACTTTGGCACAGCAACTGTGCTAGTGTGTTCCTCATGACTCTTGAGTCTACAGCCTTGTAGTCTCAACATATCCCTGTTCAGCTTGCTTGTCCTGTGACACTGCTGTGTCCTTGACAATCTTTTAATCACAGGGAGCCTGCTGTCACCTCCCCACTTTGAGATTTTATTCTCCTACTATCTGAGAGACCCTTATTGTGCTACAGACAAGACACAGGCATCATGGTTCTTCTAATGAAGACTGCTGTCTTACCTGTTGTCTTTGCCTGTAGTGTTCGGTATCCAGCATCATCAACTTTTGGATTTCACCTTCTCTTTCCACCTCTGTTTACTTCACAAATCCCGTTTGCAAGGCTGGGATTAGTATGGTTACAGCAGTAACTCTGCATTTCTTAATACTGCAAATACAGTTCAACCAACAATGGTAATAAGAATAAAATACTGTACAATTTATTTTTACCTAGGAACCCTAACTTTTTAGATGTTTATAGGGCAGCTCCACAACCTCTAATTATTGGATTGCTCCACTTTGGCTGTCTCTTTTTTAATGAGTACACTCAAATCACAGAAGGTTTCAAAATTGCCTGGGATATAGGTAAAACATGTTTCACTACGAGCCAGCATAATGCCACGTTTTGTCCTGTTTTGACTGTACAGTATCAGACATTTCAGTCCTTATGTGGTAAAAAGGATCCACACTGTTATTGACAATTTGCTTTAAATAATAGCTGGCAAATTACTGTTCTTTTAGTGGTTTTTGCCACCTCATGCATAGGAAGCATCACAGCCCAACAGTTTTCATATTCTGAGATAGCTCACATTTTCTGATAATATTCAGAAGGGAGAGGAAAAAAATGTTGAATAGCTGGTGTTATTACATAACATGATCCAAACCAGTCTTGTCAGAGCTAGGGTTTGCAAATATACCCTGAATAGCACAGGCTTTTAAGGAAGCAGGTATAGAAGATGAGTTGAAATCAGTTCTGTGAGTTGTCAAATAACTTCATATTGTTCTAAACATTCACAGTTTGGGTATGATTACTGTGCCCTGTGTAGTATGTTGCATTTGCTTTCAAGTAGCGACTGTTCTCAGGAGCATCCAGTCCCAGGTGGAAAGCAGAGTTGGAGCTTCACGCTTAAATGTATTGGATTGACTTGGATCCGTTCCACTTACTGTCATCAGATAATCTTGGACAAGCAATTGCTGCCCTGTGGGGATTCCAATCTGATCTTTTATCTAATAAATTGCATGCTATAGGACACATGGGGACAGCTTCATTAGAGTGGTGAGGAACACTGAAACACACCCAACATTTTGCAATATCTAAGTCATTCTTGTGATGATAAGCCAACTCAGACCACATAAAAAGTCAGTCCCCTTCTTGCTTATTAGCTCCCTTCAAGTACTGAAAGGCTGCAATGAAGCTTCCCCAAAGCCTTCTAAACAAGCCCCAGTATCTGGAATTATTCTGGCAGCTTTCATGTGCATCTTCATTGCAAGAGGCAGCTCACAGTGCTGTGGGGTTAAGGGTAAAGCAGCAAACAAGAAATGCTGGCTGAAAACTGGAGTAATATTTGTTCTCACTTCACCACAGTTTGTAAATATGCTGGGTGCTCCATTTTAAATGGAGGGATGTAACAAGGTGAGAAATAGCAAGAATTAAAAGAGAATGCAGGATTTATTCTTCAGCTTATTCGAAACAGTGAAAATGCTGGAAAATTAAAGAATTTCCAGTGCTTTGTCTAGCTCTAAACACCTGTTGTTTGCACTGTCTTCAGGAAAGCTCAGGAAGCTTCACTTGGCAGAATGCATCTTTAAAACTGCAAGAGAATACATGATAGGGGACTATATTTGCAAAGGCATTAACTTGAAATACAGAAGGCTTTGTACTGCTAAATAGGGAGGCATGGGTCCAGCCCCTGGCCTCAAGGCCAGCTTGTGCTTAGGACTAGCCCAGTCCTGGGAGATCTCCAAGACACAGCTGGTTCGAGCAGTCCAAGTGCAGCTGGAGAACAAACTTGCAATTAAGCAATGTGTGGATTATGGAGAGGTCAAGTGTCTGAGCTGCTTCAAGGCCCTGTTTATATATTTAGCAGTATAAAATTGTCACCAAGGTCTTCTTTCTTAGTTAACAGACAAAGAAAAATGTCTCAGCCAGTTGTTTCAGTTCACTCAGTGTTAGCTGACTGCAGAGGGAGCACACAAAAAAGAAATCGTCTTGCTTTAATTAATAGGAAGAGAGTGGCTTCTATAGGCTAAACTTGAATTTTGTACGTGCATCACGAGTGTCCTAAGACATGAATCAGCGACCATCATAACCAGTGGCTTTTAGTTGTACAGAAAGTTTTCCATTACTAGTTGCACTCAGGATCCTGGATGGAAGCACTTGTTTTAAAGTGCATCTGTGTGATAGTGCTGACTCTGTAATGCAAACTCTTAAATTGCAAGAGAGAAATGTAAAGCCTTTGACAAAACATCTTTTGTGTTTGAATTTTTAGGAAAAAAAAGGGGAAAAAAAGTAAAAAAAATGGTTTCTATTTTAACACAAATACTTTGCTTACAAAGACTGGGTCAACTAAATCTGTAGCTGATACAAGAGAAATTAAATATATAAAATAAATTCCAGGTAGGTTAATGGACTCACATGTGGGGAGCTCAAGAAAGTAGCATTAAAGCAGGCTGACTGAAATCTCAAGACAGAAGAATGCAAAATGTATGTAAAAAAATCATGACCTACTAAAATAACCTAAGATGGTAACTATATTCACTTTTTATTCTCTTTAGATTTATTCTGATAAGGTCTTGTTTGAATTCAATTCCTTTTTCGTTTCTGCATACATATTATCCAGTGCCTACATCATCAAGAAAAAAATGTCAAGTGGGGGAAAACTTGGCAGCCATGAGTAAATCTCTTCTTGTTATGGTGATGACCCAAACTCCCAAAAACTGAAGTATTTTACATCTACATGGAAAAGCAGAACACTAAGTTTTGTTTATCCTTGTTATGACAATGTTGGAGAGCATGTGCAGACTCCTTTCACAAACTAAGAATGTACTTGTTGTGGGCAGTTAGCACAGCAAGTCAAAACCACAACCTTTTCTGAGATAAAAACAATGGCACCTTAAGTGTTTGTCACAGTGATAGGGCACTGCAACTTCAATACCAGTTTATGACACTGGGTGGATCTCTGAATTCAGAACAAGAAAAGAAACCCTTTACTTGACGCTGCCTTGGTGGGAGAGATGTGAGTTGGGTTCCACCCCATGAGTGAGCTTCTTGATTTCTCCACTTCAAATCTACTTTGTGGCAGGGTGTGCTGCTGTGGCATCACTATCACTGCTGTTTGTGGCTGAAGTAATGTGGCTAAATTATCATAGTAAAGAAGCAGAATAGACAGTTGAATGTTCCTTCTGATGAGACTTAGTTGTATAAAATGTTGGGAATCTTCAATTCTTTGTCACAGAACTTGAGTTTGTCTTGCTTTTTAAACACTTGTTCTGAAACTGGTCTGAGCAGAAGTCTTGAAAGTCAAGGGAGATTTCTGCTTACCTTTTGAGTGTACATTGTTGTAGCCACATCTCTTATGTAAAACTTTTGTTCTTTACTTTTTATTTATTTGTTTGTTTGTTTGTTTTCCAGAAAATCATGACATTTCTTGAATACTCACCCAGTTTCTATAGTGAGAATGTTTTCAGACCTACAAGTGTTTTAGGTTAGATATCCAGGTGTTTGTCCTGAGTGGGTGAAAATTCTGAGCTGACAAAATTGAAACTACTGTATTCTCATATGTGAAGTATTTCCTGTTCATTATTGAAGTGTATATTATATTTCCTGCAGTCCAGCTTGTTGCCTCAGAGAACTCATATTTTCATCTATCTGCAATCTGTGTGGCACATAACATACATCTGGTTTAACAGAAAACTGAACAACTGTCCATGTATAAAGCAACATATAATTATTCAGATGTATGTATAATGTATAATTCAGATGTACAGTAGATGTACGTAATTTACAAGCTACTGTAAGTCTAAGAATTAGTTTTGAATTTGTATTCTAATCTTTCTATCCTTATAGCAGTGTTGCACCATAAGGAAGAGAAATAGCCTACTTTAAAAACATAGTGGACACCACTGTTGTCCATAGTACTTTTAATAGGCTACTACTAACGTGTAGGGTTTCCTGTGTCCTGAGACTCTTATGATCTAACTGCTACAGAAATGCAAAATATGTAATTCAAAGAGAAGGAACAACCTTAGTACTTACTCTGTATCTTTATGTCTGATGCTCTTGCGTCTCAGATGCAGTATAACATTCATAGTGTTATACCAGTATTGTCTTCACATCATAAATCATTCAGTTTAAAATTCAGATTGCTTTTGATACTAGATTTTCTGCTAATCCATGCTTTAATAACCTGAAACAGTGAAATAAAGCTGCTTTGAAGTTGATTTATGAGGCATTTTGCACGCTCCACTAGATTTTATATAATGGATTATACACTTAACAGAAGAATATATAACTGCAGAAAAGAGTTTAGAAAGCTATTTTTCTGTATTTCCCTAGTCAGAACTGAATTTTGTACATAAACGGTAACATCTGTTGTGTTAATCAACTGAAAGAAACATAAATGAAGATTACATTCAATTATGTATGAAGTGATTACTACCTTTTTTTTTTTTTTTTTTCAATCAGAGCTACCACTAACACATCTTTTCAGCTACCACTAACAACCTTTTCAGTAGTGCGTGGGGATAGGACTAGGGGTAATGGGATGAAACTACAGCACAGGAAGTTCCGCATGAATGTGCAGAAGAACTTCTTTACAGTGAGGGTGACGGAGCACTGGAACAGGCTGCCCAGGGAGGTGGTGGAGTCTCCTTCTCTGGAGACATTCAAGACCTGCCTGGACACCTACCTGTGTGACGTGGTGTAGGGAGCCTGCTTTGGCAGGGGGGTTGGACTCGATGATATCTAGAGGTCCCTTCCAACCCCTACGATTCTGTGATTCTGTAATTCTGTGATCTGTATTCATCATATAATTCAACTGAAATGAACTTACACATCACTGGAAACATGAATTGTACCACTTTCATCCATGCATCTAGTCATCTGCACTTCTCTGTTGTGTGTCTATCAGCCCAGCTGGATTTTGGCCAATTGCTGGTCTGTCTATAGTTGAGTATCTGAGCATAATTCATCCTCGGGTTTGAAGGAGTTATGTAAACAAGGCAAGGCTAACCCAAAACCCAGGGCTTTTCTGATTTATCACTCTGAAAGAAAAGTTGTTGCTAAGAAAAAATATCCATTTTCTATATTATTTTTTCAGGAGCAATTAAAAAAAAAGTGGAAATTTAATAGGGAACATGAAGCAAAAAAATGCAGGGAAAAAAAACATTTAATCAGGGTTTGAGAGCCATTGTCTTCTTTAATCAAACAGCAATTTCCACTTTTTGCTTTTAAAATAGTAATTAGCAAGAAAATACATCAGCCTGATGGTGTTAAACAGCATCTGCCTTGAGATTTGGGGTCAGATCTGCATGTTGTGTATATCTTGTGTATATCACCCTATATCTTCACTGACTTGAACAGCATTGAAGCCATAAATGGCCCATGCTTGAGTTTATGTAATTCTCTGGTTTGTTACAAAAGCATCCTGCCATCTTCTACATAGAAAAGGCAGAATCATTTGCTTGGAGCAACTGAAATAATGTTGGAAAAGACAAGTAGAAGATATAAAGTTGTGCCGTGACTGGAGAACTGGCAACTGAAACATTATCACCTATTGCCTATGCTGGCAGTTACCCCTACTAAAGCTCATGGTGCAGTTGAGTGCAGTTTTATCTCAGAAGAAAAAAACAGCATGATAAGCAACTGCTTGAAATATCTTAGTCACATGGATGCTGTGTTTTAGTATTTCAAGGAAAATACAGTTTATCATCTTATCAAGGAGATTATCTTTGAAACGTGAGTTGCATATTTCCCTGTTTCTCTTCACCTGCAAATGACATGTAGATTGGTATAATTTTAAAGCCTCTAGCATGAAACATACTTAGATCCACCAAACAGTTGGACTTGACAGCCTGTTGGTGTGGTTTCTCTATAGGGAAGAAGTGTTTAGCAATTTTATGATTTTCTTTCTTTTTCATTTCACGAAGTGCTGTTGTACTCAAATGAAACCATACTCCTTTCAGCTAATTTTCTGTCAGCTCCACATTCAGGACAGAATGTAGAAAAAACTCATGTAATACAGATATCCCTTAGAAGATACAGCAGTCTGGTGGTTTGAGTAGTCAATTAAATACAGTAAATCCAGCTTCAAATGTTTGTCTCCCATATTTTTTATAGAACTGTCATGCCTATAGTCTAAAATCTTTTGTGCCAAAGTATGCTGCAGCCTCTACTTTCCATTTGTTCATCCAATCATTATCCCTTCTCCATTCCTACCAATGCTTTTCTTCTGCTGGCATCATTAAGTAACATTCTTCCTGTCTCCTTTTCTTCCTGAGGGTTCTTCCCATGCTCAAGTCCACCTCCACTAGAGTTTCCCAGGGATTCTGCCTGCCACTGTGAAAAAACAGTGTTGTTTTAGGTTTAGATTGTCCCCACTTCCCCGTTCTCTCTTATAAATGATTTTAGATGTGAAGAAACCTTGTCATCTTAAATCTCCAATTCTATGAAATACCTGGGAGGTAAATGTTCTCTGAAAATCTTAAATTTAGCAGTGTGATCTATGCAGGAAAACATATGTGCCTAGATCCATCACTTCTACAATTTACCTGAAAAGATTGAACTGCTAATTTGAGTCATTATATATGACAAGTTACACCCACTTGTGTTGAGGCAGAAGTGGAAGCACAAGGTTTCACAGGCTAAAAATGTATTTATCTTAGTTATCCTGTATCATTTTAAAATTATCTGAATCTAAAAGCCAGCCACTCCTCTTCCCTTGCATAGATATTATTCTGTCAACACAGACTATGCTGTTCCTCACAAGGTGATACAGAACAGGGCAGCCTTGAGCCATTCTCATGGCTGTTTTATCCACCACATGTAGGTATTCCTTTCTCAAAGCAGTTTTTATGTCCATGAGATAGATACTTCCTGAAGGAGCCTAACCTTGCCAATCCCATAGAGATGAGCTCCAGATGCCCTTTGACCATTAATATGCACTAAGGTTATGCTGCAGTTGGACTTGATGATCTTCAAGGTCTTTTCCAACCTGGGTAATTCTATGATTCTATGTTCTGCACCATCTCAAAGTCCTGTAATCTCTACCTAGCACCTTGAATTACAGAGGTGTGTGCCTTGGGCTAGACTGTGGATAAAAACAAGGATCCCCTCAACACTCTAATTTCTGAAAAGAGTGGAAACTTTTTCTGGAACCTGAAAAGACCAAAGGACAGAATAAACTGACTGATGTGAACTCATAAATATTGTTCAAACAAAGGATGGCCTTGTTCAAGGATGGCCTTAAATACATTGATTGCTGCTTTGGTCACAGTGGACTTGTCTATCCAATGCTGGTTAGCCACTGAAAGGGCTTTCATGTTTTTTGTTTTTTTTTTAATATGAGTGATAAAGTAGATAAAGACAAACTAATCGCGTAGTAAAAAGTAGGTCATGTGTAATAAGCATTTCTAAAAAGAAAGCGTATTTTTGCTGCATCACTTCAATATATAAAGTTATCCTGGAATATACAAGAGTTTCTGGGCATGTTATGCCACAATAAATTGTTTTTGGCTGAGTAAATGTGAAAACAGAATGAGCAGAGCACTATCTCTGAAAGTATCTGAGAATCTCAGAGATGAGGCAGCACAGGCCTGATTTCATCTAATCAAAGAAACTGGAACAAACTGATCACTACTCATGAAGTTTAAGTTTTAAGACAATAAAAGATGCTCACAGAATCACTGTCAGTTTGGGAAAATTATTACGTAGATGTGCAAAAAGAAAGCATAGGACAATCTTTTGTTAAGTTTCATAGACTAACTGTGATCAAGATAGCAAATAGTAAACGCATTTCTTGCTTTACAATCCAAAAACTAAATTCTTAATTAATAGTTGTTTTTTTTTTCCTATATTTTTAATCAGTGACATTTTTGACTGCCTCAGAAATGTTATGAATTCAGCTGAATTCAACTTGTCAACTTTTGTGGTTTGAAAACAGCTGTTCTCAATTTAATCAATATTTCCAAAAGTGACTAATAATTTTAAGTGCTCTACTTGAGGCAGAAATTAACCAGAGACAGAAAATAGGCAGAAAAGTAAAGAGCAGAATGGTTAGTTCATGAAACTTTGAAAATGTTGTGCTGTAATACACCAGATCTACTGAATTCTAATACATTCACGAGAATGAATGCCAAAGAGTTAATTTTAATTAGCATGTTATATGCAATAACATGCTATTATCTTCACTTTATCATGTTGTCTTAGCTCATCTCACATTCCTGTCTCCTATTAATTCACCATGATTATTTTTAATTCTAGACTCCATGCTGGTTGTCTTTTTGTATCCTATAGTTCTCTGTGCAAATACCCAGGGGGCTTATAATGACCCTATACTGTTTTTAGATTTAAACTTCTCAGATTTTTCTTACCTCAAGTATGTATTTGTATATGAAAGTATAGGGAGAAACTTTCAAGCAAAGAGCTGTAGATTTATTACTTTCCAAAACGTGTCTGCTTCCTTCAGTTTCCAAATATAGAGTTTCATGTTTCTTTCTTTTTCACTTTCTAATCTGTCTGTAAAATTAAATGTTTATTAAGCAACTGCAGGAAAATATGTTGGTTTCAAATAACACACAAAGTCACATGTAACAGAAGTCTCTGAGCCGGAGTAGGAGTCAAAGTCAACATTACTCTTGCTATGGTTGCTACAGAATTCATAATTGGAGTCACTTTGTTCATGCCAGGCACTTAGAGCTATTTTGCTTTTCTTCCTCTTGTAAACTCCAACAGCAGGAGCACCTGTGGCTTTAAGCCAAGCTGTGAGGTCTGTGTATAAGCCAGGACAACATTGTGGCATGTCTCTCTAAAGTGGCTCTGGTGCTTCTTAAGTCAGGTATTGGGAGCATTGCAGGAAGATGAAGGACCTTCCACAAACATGCCTCCTTTTTGCATTAGTGTGTGGGTTGTGATTCATCATGGCCACATGGTTGTACAGTCTCCTCCAGAAATTCCAGTATCCAGTCTCTATTACAAGCTGGAAAGCAAAAAATAAGCAGTAAATTAAACACAGCAATATTGCAGTTATGGGCTATTTGAATAAACATTTAAAAAACATATTGGAGTTGATTACCACTAAACAAGCAGCTACTTGTTCAGCCTCCAGTCTAAGCTCAGTTGGTAAAAAAATTCAGTTGCTTAGGTTATAAAAGGAGAATCTAAACAACGTGTAAGAGTTATCCTTCTAAAGGTGTCCTGATCTCACAAAGTATCCCACAGCTACTCAGCCCGGGATTTCAGATTCATTTCTCAAACGGAGGTTTAATGAAAATTTTGGAGATAAGAACCACCAGTTCTTACCTGAAGATTAACCATTAGAATTTTCAACCCTAAAAACTTCTGTTCTTCAAAGCTTACCAATGCCTGTAACTTATCATGTTGCCTGTTCAGTGTAAAAGATTATTTGATTTACTTTTACCTATTACTCAGCTCCTCAGTGAATATTTACATATTCTATCATGCTGCTGTTTCAGCTCCCCAAAAACAAGGGCCTGAGGTTACTTCATTGATGTTGATACAATGGCCTACTTGTAACACTATAAAATTTAGGGACTTTTTTCCATCTACTTTCAACACCTTTCTACTTATAGAACATGTTACCTTGAACGTCTCTTCCGAACTGCTATAAATCTTGTTTATTTCAAATAAAACATATTTCTTATTTGCCACATAGCAAAGGAGGGGTGGAGTCACTAAATGGCGGAGCTACCCATCTTTCTGTGGTGCGCTGGCAAAGCTTCTTTGGTATGCAAGAGGGAGACGGGGAGTTCTCTAATAACTCGCGTTGGCTTTATTTATGGCCATGTGTTTTGCAGGTAATTCTGGCATGCCCTCAGAAAAGCCACCAGGCAGGTTTGGCTTGTTTTCATCTCAAGCTGGCTTTAGGAGATGCTTTAAGTCTTTAATGAACTTTGCCATGTTCCAACAAGTTTCAAACTTCATTTAAAAAAATAAATAAATAAAAATAAAAATAAATACTCGTTCCTGTTGTTATCAACAGTCATTCCTCTGTCTTATTTCTCAAACAAGCAAAATGGATTTCCACATAGCAAGCATTACTTCCTTCGAGATGCACATAACTGCTGTATGCGGGCACAGAGAGGAGCCCACAGGCACGGGGGAAGCACCAAACAGACCCACATCACGCTGGCAGGGCTATGACACCGGGATGGGCGCTCTCGTGCCCTCACGAAGCACACGGGAACCTCTTTTTACAGAGGGCCATTGGAACAGCCAGCGACCAGCTACTAACAACCCGACCAGGGCAGGGCTGTGGAGCGCCGCCTCGCCCTCTTTCTCCACAGGCGGAGGCGGGCTGGGTGTCGCATGCGCGTTGCGGCGCTGGCGGCGGGGCGGGATGGTAGCGCTGCCTGCGGGCCTGGGCTGCAGGTCGGTGTCGGAGCCGGGTGTTGGGGGGAAGGCGGGGCGGACACTTCACCACGCTTTTCGTCTGCTCTCATCGCCGTTGCCGCTTCCGTCCCCGAACTGACGCGGTTCGGGGCTGTGTCGGCTCTGGCCGCTCGCGGGGTAGCGGGCGGGGGGCGGTTGCGGGCGGCTCGCCGGGAGCCCCCCGTGGAGCCCCCCGAGATGTCCGTAGGTGTCGGGCGGGCGGCAGGCGGGCGGGCAGGGCGGCAGGGCGGCAGGGCTGGCCGCGACACTGACGTGCCCTGTGCCTTGTGCCTCCCCGCAGGCGGCCGCACTTTGGCTCCCTATGACAAGCAACCAAGACTTCTTAAGGGATTACCTCAAGATGTTGGCGAACATCGTCGTCCTGAGCCTGCTCATCTCGGTCTCTCTGGCGTTCTGGATCGTGTCCATGACTGCGAGCACATATTACGGTGAGTCCAAAGGCTGCGGCCAGTCGGCTGGGCCCACAGCCAGGCCCCCCCACCTCACCCCTGGGGACGGGTTTTGGGTGTGGATGAGGTGTCTGTAGGGCTTTTCCAGCTCGAGAAGGGCTGGAAGCCCGAGTCCCAGCGGGAGCTGTGCCGTCCTGTATTGACGGTAAGGATGATGGATAGCGAGGGGCTCTCTGGCCTGCAGAAGTTTTAGAAATGCACTCGGAGACTTTGAACAGGGCGTTAGGGAAAGTGTGCTGGGGTACAAGGGAGAGAAATGGGAATCAGTGCCTCAGGAGAGGGATGTGCATGAGGAGTTGCTGAGGTGGGTACCCATACGGTCATCTCTCTCCTGCTCAGGTAACCTAGGTGGGCTGTGGGTTGTATATGGTTGCAGGGACACAAGCACTCTTCTGTGGGCTGTCGCTTTTAGTAAGACCTTTTTTTACAGCAAACCCTGAAGAGCTGAACAGCTTTCCTGTGCAGGTGAACAGCTGTCCCTAATGCATCAGCTGCTTTGCCGCAGGAGGAGCTCCGGTGTCACTGCAGAGTTGCTCATTGCCTAGGGATGTGGTAGGAGCATGCCCAGGTGCCTGCTGTCACCTTGGGTTCAGAGGAGATAAAATAAATAACCCTACCAGTATATGCCCACTCTTGTAGTGGCTAATTAATGTGACTCTGTTTTCCAGTGCATCAGTTTTAAGAATGGCAATACTCTTAGATATATAGTCTGATTTTTGTGTTGTTCTGTTTGGATCCAGGAGTTGGACTTGATCCTTATGAGTCCCTCCTGTCTCAGGATGTTCCATGATTCTGACTGAACAGAATAAAGGGGCTCTCATTGTTCCATACCGGGTTCTTTTATCATCAAGTGTCACACGAGCGCAAGCTGTGACTATGGCTCAGCATGGAGCTGTGTTGGGAAGAGTCAGGTGGGGGCTAGGGAAAGGTTCTGCACCAGAAGGTGATGGGCATGGAACGGGTTACCCAGGGCAGCGGGCATGGCCCTGAGCTGTTGGAGCTCAAGGACTGTTGGCCCTCAGATATTGGGTTTTGATTTGGATGGTGCTGTGTGGAGCCAGGAGTTGGACTCAGTGATCCCTGTGGATCCCTTGCAATTTGGAATGTTCTGTGACACCTCCACTTCAGTTTGTAGAACTTGACACAGAGTAGGTGTACAGAAACAGGCTTGACAAACAGGTTTTGTGAATTATTTTAGACCTAGCAGAGTTGGTGTTTTAGTTTCAGCTGAGATGTGATTATTTTCTTTAGAGTGTCTGGTATGATGCTGTGTTTTTGGTTCTATGTATAAAGTCGCTGCTAAGCAGTGATGTACAGAGCCAAGGCCTTTCGCAGTGAAAGGCCCAAGATGCGGGGAGGGAGCAGAAGTAGAACAGCTAAATTAAACTGGCTAAAGAGATACTCCATAACATGTCATCAAACAGAAGTTTTGAAGGGGTGGGAATTCATCTTCCACTGCACAGAGAACTAGCTGGGCATCAGTCAGTGGTTAGTGAGCAATTGCTTGTGCAACACTTGTTATATACACTCATATATATACATATACATATATATATGATCATAACTATTATTTTCTTCCTTTGCTCTATCTTAAGTTTTATCTCAACCCAAAAGTTCTGTTTTTTTTTTTCCCTGATTCTTTCCTCCATCCCACTGGGAAGAAGGGTGAGCAAATAGCTGTGGTTCTTAGCCAACTGCTGGATTAAGCCACAACAGTCAAACTTAAGCAGACTCATAACAGTGTCATTTTTGCACATCTGCTCAATAGGGATAGCTCTCTCAGCTTTTCCACTAATTAAGGTATTTCTGCTCTTGCTATGTAACAGGAAGGTGTAGGGTGGAGAACCCTGATACCACATGAATCAGGGGCTGATGGAAGTGAGGGGACTGGAGACAAATCCTCACTCTTTGCAGAGAGATTGTGGAACAGGAACATAGGACATCTGTTTTCCATTTGTCCAGAACTATGGAAAGACCTTGGTTTGTGAAGGGGAATTAAGCTTATAGTAGGAGTGGACGTAATCAAATAGGGAAGAGAATTGTGATGTGGCATTTTTCTTTGAGTTTTTGAGCCAGCTGTTTTACAGGGCTCACCTCCACACCATCTGTGGCACTGAGCTTTTTCAGTGCATGTAAAGGAGGTCGTTCCATCATGGAAACCCTTGTGCTGCATTGACAAGTGCTTCTTTGCCAAATGCATTTGCCCTGCTTTCCTCCAAGGAGCCTGGATAGCTGCAGAGCTGTAGGTACCGCTGACACAAGCACTCATGTTACAAGCCAACATGTTCAGCTTTCCAGTGTGGCAAGCAGCTGTGCCTGTGTGCAATTTCTACTCTATCAGATAGGTCAGATGTAATGCCAGATCTGTGGTGTCATATATTTGTATAGCAGATATAATAGTTTCTCATGTTTTGGTATTGTTTTAGCTCAAAAGCCACATTAATGATTAGCTTTACTGTTTTTTAGTGGGCTTTTTTAAAACTGTCATGACATCTTGCTGAGATAATCTCTTTAGCAGTTATAGCAGCCATTTCTTGTCATACTTTCAAGTTTTTATATTCTAAAATATGTACTTCACAGAATCACAGAATGACCCGGGTTGGAAGGGACCTCGAGGATCATGTAGTTCCAACCCCCCTGCCTGGCAGGGCCACCAAACATACACATTTACTAGATCAGGTTGCCCAGGGCCCCGTCCAACCTGGTCTTGAACACCTCCAAGGATGGGGCATCCACAACCTCCCTGGGCAGCCTGTTCCAGGACCTAACCACTCTCCTAGTGAAGAACTTCCCCCTAACATCCAACCTAAATCTTCCCTCTTTCAACTTAAAACCATTTCCCTGTGTCCTGCTATTGTCAGCCCTTTCGAAGAGTTGAGACATCTTTCGCAATGACATGTATGTCTTATAATTTAAAGTAAAAATGAGGTGATGCAATATATATGTACATATGTTAATGTACATATATTAATTACTGCTAGGGCAGTAGATAAATAGAGTCAGTTCTATGATTAATAATGTTAAACCCACTAACTGGACAGTAATAACTCCTTTTTTAACTTACAGCTTTTATTTTAGCGAGTGTTCTGGAATTTGAGAAGGAAATAAATATATTTAGGACACTAAAGATAAATCATCTACTTAGAAGATAAGTTGCTATGGACACTGGTGCTTTATGGAACGATGTGGAATATGGCGGTTCAGTGGGATGTTGTTTTTCTGTTTGTGTTTCTGTTCTGAAGAAAACAGTGGTTTAACAGGGGAGCCCAAGGCTTGCTGAAATAAGCTTAATTTTCAGTTCTTTTACAGTTTTAGGTATTCCTAGTTTACTTTGAAAGTTCCTAGGGCTGCTAGCCCTTCTGGTTAATGTAGTCATAAGATCACCCATTGTGTTATAACAGATGTTTCTGCAGATGCTGAGGGATATAAATTCCTTCCTGTTGAGGAGATAGTCTGCTATGGGGAAGAGAAGAACCCAACAGCAGCCTGACGATGAATAAAGAAGTTGAGATAGCAGTGGAAGCAATGGAACAAATGTTTGTGTTTTACACCATAGCAGTCTGTAATTGGGATAGTGCGTGGCTGAAGAGGTCAGTAGCTTGGTTCAGTACAAGTAGCTAATGCAGGAGAGGGGAATTGCAATGTGCAGGTTACCTAATATACCCTCATCCATTTGTTGTTTTGTTGTTTTGTTTTTTTAATGAAACATGTTGTTAAAAATTAATAATTTGCTTGCAAAAAAAGAAAGTCTTTATAATTGTAAATTCACAGTGTCTCCCTGCTGTAAGTACTGCATGTGCTTCCATTCATCCCATCTCATGGTGTCCGTAGCAGAAGGGAAAGGAATAAGTATGAGCAGCGCAGGTAATAGCGTCCATTTAAAAAGACTTAACAGGTAACGACATTTCACTGTAGAAATGGGCCATCTGTATAAGTTGTGAATGGCAAGAATAATGCAGATAGGCAATCAGGGAATCACAGAATCTTTTCACATTCAGTAGGTCAAAAACTGTAGCAGGTGTCCAATGATACTTGAGGCAGCATTATCTGAGTAGTTGGGCTTCATGAAAGGCTTTTATAACTAGAATTCAGCTCTGCATGTGGCTATGGAGCTGAAAACAACAACTGGCTTAAAAAGGGGATTGGACAAATATGAGGGGAGATGACTTTAGAAATTACAACAGAAAAATTCCAATAAAAAGAGGAATATAAGTCATATATCTTCTTTACACTCTAATATTGAGCATGTGCAGCTGGCTGCTGCCAGGTGTGGTTCTGAGTCAGATGCAGGTAGATACTTGACTTGATGCAGTGTGCTGGCTTGTGTATTCTCAACCTTGATCAAAAGGCACCGTCATAGTCATGAACAATTCAGATTTATTTAAGTTCTGAGCAAGTCAGTCGTCACATGATCTGTGAGAGGAATTCTTGCCCTGATTTGTTTTCTTGAAGTTGCTTTGTAGTCTCTACACATGAAAGGAATGGTAATGCCTTATTAACTGCGGCTTTACTTTGTGCTTTATTCATATTTGAAGCAAAATTCTACATACCTGGTTGTGGGTGTGAATTTGGTCTAAAGTCTGAAGTTATCTCTTTTATTCAGTTAGGTTTCAGCTGCTCTTAACATTTTGCATATTAATTCTGGGGGTTTCTAAATTCTTTTTCTAGAAAGAAAAACCTCATTGTGTTTATTTCTAATGAATTTGCCATTTATTGATTGTTAAGTTTAGTTACTTTAATGTATTTTCTGTTTTCTTTGACAGCTGAATAAAAAAGAGTACACAATTACAGGTATTTTGATCTTCCTTTAATAAAAATCCTTGGTTTTGAATGGTAAAGAGGTTTAATCTCTGTTGAGGTCAGACTTGAAATATATTCATGGAGGGAATTATTTTTCAGATATAAAGGCACTAAGGATGCACTTGTAAGGATGATGTGCAACCATTTCATTTTATTTACCAGGCAATATCCGACCGATTTCTCCATGGCGCTGGCTTTTTTCAGTCGCAGTTCCTGTAGTGATTGCTACACAGGGTTTTAAGAAGAGGAGTCTTGATCACAGTGGTGCATTGGCAGGTATGTTTCTTCTGAGATTATTAAGCTAAAGACTCAATAAACTGAATTAAGGTCCCTTTTACTGTGTGTGATATTATTTTAACACCATTCTACCTTGTGCAGTGTAGATGTAAGTATACATACCTTGAGTTCATGCTGATATTTATAGTGTTATAAGTTAATTTTTGCAGCTGTTTGCAGTGTATTCCATTAATATTGTCATTAGATTTACATAATTTTACGAGATTGTTTTGAACTCACATACAATTTGTAGTTAAATCTTTATGGTTTTGTTTCGCACATCTAGAGATAATAAAGTTGAAGAGGCAGGGGTAAGGAAAAGCCATGCCAGCAGCCTGCCTGTGTGATAGGAAACCAGTAAAGATGGCATGGTTCTCCTTTCTCTAATATCAGCATATTTGCCGCCCACAAATAAGAAGAAAATTAAGGCTGTTCTTTGGTTCAAGCCAATGACTGTTCCAACTACATTTTTCTTGGCCATAAGGAAAGAAAGTCCTTGGTGTTCACTGAAATCTGATGTAAGATCTCTGGTTGAGGTGGCTGACCCTTCCTTGTCTTGTGGCATTGTCTGAGCTGATGGTCAGTGGAAAGAAACAACCTGTCATCTATTCCTCTTATGTCACCCATCTGCAAATCCTGTTCTGTCTGTGAGTTCAGTGGGAGGATTTTCTTGGTTTAGAATCATGTTTTCTTTCAGTTGTGAGGAGCTGAGGGCACCAAGAAGTAGACCTTCTCTGTGGAGAAGGAGGTAGGAAACGAAAAAAAAAGTCACATCCAGCAGCTCAAGTATTAAAGAAAATAACAGAAAGAAAAAGGTCAAACAGTTTGGAAACAAAAGAGAATGAATGGCAGGAAGTGTCCTAGTGTGTGGGTGGGGGGGGAATTTGATTGTTAAACTGAAGATAAACTTCCAGATAGAGAGATAGTCCCAGCTATATACTTCTCACGTGAGGAGTCGAGTTCTTTAGGCAAGTAACTTTTCTCTTTTCTTTATTGCTCCATCTTCTTCACTGCTTTACTGATTTGTGGCAAGAGAACCTCAGATGCTCTAGCAGTAGCAATAAAATTAACAATTTTAGTAGTTAAATTTATGAGAAAATAATTAAGGTAACTGATATTGTTCAGTCAAGATGTCTCTAGAGTTCTCATTACAGATGTTAGATGCTTCATTAATTTCCTTATTGCACGTTTATCTTAGGTTTATCATGATGTTCATTTATCATGAAGTTTGTATTCAAGCATCTGAAAGTACTTAATTGCTTTGCAGTTGTTACGTGAAGAAATCTTACATACTTTCTTCTTTACAGGACTGGTGGTTGGATTTATCCTTACAGTTGCCAATTACAGTTTCTTCACTTCTTTGCTTGTATTTTTTGTCACTTCTTCAAAACTTACTAAATGGAAAAAAGATATAAAGAAACGTATAGATTCAGAATACAAAGAAGGTAAGCCCTGACACTCTGGTTCCTTCAGATCCCTTGTGAAGAGTTCATACTGTGTATTCCCCTTTCTTTCGAAGCATCAGATGAGGTGTAATACCCAGAATAGGGAACACTTGTCATTCCCATTCCCTTATCGCCATGAATGCAAGCAACTTACCTTTTGAAAATGTGCAGTTTTTAAATCTAATTTTATGTGTGCGTATTTTGCTTTTGTCTCTAGCTGTTGTATTTTGAGGTGTTTTATCTGAAAATACTAAAATTTTCATTCCGTCACTTCAGGTGGACAGAGGAATTGGTTGCAAGTATTTTGTAATGGTGGTATTCCTACTGAGCTGGCTATCTTGTATATGATAGAAAGTGGACCTGGTGAAATTCCAATAGACTTTTCAAAGTATTACACGGCATCATGGATGTGCTTATCCCTTCTGGGAGCTTTGGCGTGCTCTGCTGGTGATACATGGGCATCGGAAATCGGGAGTGTTATGAGTAAAAGCAAGCCAAGGTTAATAACAACCTGGAAACAAGTTCCAGTAGGTGAGATACTATCTGTTCTATATTTTCCATCTCTTATTGTTTTGCTGCTTTGTTTTTTGAATTATGCACCCAACTTGGAAAGTTCCAAAAGAGCCTCAAAAAAAGCCCAAACATTGAAAACAGGTTTGAAAATGCTAAGAGGGATGTGTTCTCCGACATGCAGTTTCCTGAGTTGTTTTCCTTTTGTATATCATCTGTGAGATGCAGGTTTACAGCAGTCAGATACCAGGTTATATTGAGAAGTTTGCTATCAGGTTTTGCTTCATTTATTGCTAGAAAATATTTCTAGATAACAAGCCTCAGGGACAGGGAAAGTAATGATAATACTTAGGGTACAGTGATACCAGTTAAGCATCTGAGCAGCTTCATGAGGATTATAAATAAAAGCTGTGATGGCAGAGCCTTCTGGATAGATACGACTATGAGCATAGTAAATTTAAGTCTGTAAAAAGAACAAAACTGTAAATCGGCTTGATTTTCTTTGATTTAGGTACTAATGGAGGAGTTACATTGGTGGGCCTGCTCTCAAGTTTTCTTGGTGGCATGGTAGTAGGTATAGCCTACTACATAACACAGCTCATTTTTGTAAATGATCTGGATGTGTCGGCTCCACAATGGCCAATTATTGTGTTTGGAGCAGCAGCTGGATTACTGGGATCAATTCTTGATTCATATTTGGGTGCTACAATGCAATACAGTGGTAAGAATTCTCGTTTTCTTCTTTCTTCCTTTTCTGATATGACTTAAAAATATTCTATTCTTTGTAGATCCAGAAAAGTCCAAACCAAAATGGAGCGTTTAACTATGTGAGGAATTCTTAAATATACTTCATTATTAAAGATGAAGCACTGAAGCTCTCAGACTGTGTTTCATTCTTCTAGTGAAGCAAATTAAGATAATGTGGGAAACTTACCTAATGCATGTCTGCATTTGTCATCTGTTTTCTTACTTGCTCAGCAACTTATGTAGTGAGCTACAGAAGGGACAGTGTGCAAGTTCCACAGATTCATTTCCAAATCCTTAAGCACTTCTGGACTGTGTATACTATGAATGCATGCGTATGCTATGTTATACATGCTATGACATAGATGAGTAAGTGCTGTTCGTGGTGTGCATGCTATTAGGTTACATCCCCCTCTCTGCTTAACGTGCTTTTCCAGACTGTATTCAGTGTGCTCTCATGAGAAGTGCTCCAATCTCTTCTCAGCATCTTGAAAAAATGAATATGGCAGTAATAACAGCTGTGATACTGTGGGTATCTTGGAAAACATGATGCCAGTGTTGCCTATACCTTCTCTTGATGTTTTACCTACTGGTAATTTCAGTTTATATAACAGTGTTTTGAAGAGGAAGTCCTTCCCTACCGTACACATCAAGACTTTCCTTAACAGCTTTGCAGGTTTGCATCCAGATTTTCCTGTATCTCCAAACTGAGATTATACCAACTGTGTAAATAACCAAACTACAAAAAAAGACTTGCTGAAGGAACTGTTTATGCTCTGAATCTATAATGTACGTGCATTTGTGGTATATGATGATGTTTCTGTATTGTGGGCATTAGCAGATACTCCAACATACAGAGAAAAACAATTCTAGTTCAAAATATTGTCATTTGTTTTGGAGTGTTTGTTCATGTCAAACTTAGGTTTATACATACACACACACCTGATCAATATTGCACTGACCTATGAGGGGCCATTTGAAGCAAGCATGCTAGAATGCTACACTTTTACCAATTTATCGAACTGGACAAAGCATTGGATAATGAAATGTGCACAGTAACAGAAAATGGGGTGTGGTGCTACAATACTGGGAACGCTGTGGCACAGCGGGAAATTACTTAAGTTATAGGAATTAAATGCATAGTGGTATAAAACTAAATACAAATGTTAAATTCAGGCTCTATCCAGACCTTGTTTTCTGTCAGCTCAGTTAAAAGTGTTGCTTCCATAGTTTTCTTTTAAAAACAAATGATTCTTCCTAACACTCAGTTGTTTCTGTTCTGTTCAGAACCGCGTCCTTTGTTTTAATGGCTCCCCCAGTAGCTTCTTCCTCTTCTGGCTTAGCTCATGTTTCCTACCTTTCTTTGTTGCAGGGCTGCATAAAGAGATAAACAGACTCGGTAGAAGCACAGCTTCTGAGAGCTTTGAACTTAAAGTACTGCATTTAGATTCCATTCTTTGAGCCTACCAGATGCAGCTAACCATAATCTTGGTTAGCATTTTACTGTCTTTTCTTACAGGATCAGACAATGTAATGGTAAAGAAAATGTAGGAAGTTGCATGCACGTGGTTACTGTTTCTTTTCATCTGCCTTGCCTTTTTAAAACAAAGTCTTTATCTCTTCCCAGGTTTTGACAAGAATACCAGCATGGTTGTCAACTACCAAACAAGAGACTGCCAGCACATATCTGGAAAGCCTATATTAGACAACAATGCAGTGAATCTTTTTTCATCTCTGCTCGTTGCTCTGGTGTTTCCAGCTGTGGCATTGTGTTTTTGGCCAAGACGTTGAAATGACTCCAGGCTTTGGACATGTGATCAGTTATATTCAGTCTTTCTTAAAGACTTCTAAGAGTCCTCTTTGAGCACTCTGAAAGAAAGGGATCTGAACATTTGAGAGAGCGAATGGATTTCCATCTCAACTTATGTAAGCTTTGTATGGCAGTAGCCATCTATCAGGACAAGAGGTCTTGTCAGTTTTGCTGTTGCTGCTCTTTGAGTGGGTGCAGATCGTTGCCAAGTGAGATAAAGCACTTTGTTTGTCCTCCTGAAACCAAAGGATTGGCTTCAGTGGTCTCAATGGAGGAGCAAGAAGCTGGAAATGGAAGTCTGGTCTCTATTTACCCCAGGGTATTGGAGCACTGAAGCTACTGTCCAAGCCAGGCACAAAGTCCTCTGTAACTTTGTGTAGGCGGATAACACACTTAGAAAGGAATAATTCTGGTTCACTGTTTCCTATAATTGAGAGTGTGTAAAGTTTTATGGAATTATTTTGGGGAGGGAAAAAAAAAAGAGTTAAGCCTTGTGGCCTATTCTGTACCCTGATAAAACTTTTCCTTCCCTGAAAATAAGTTTGTTAAAAATAATGCTATTACATAATGTTTGGAGCAAAAGACTATGTTTAGAATTTAAAAACACAAAACAAAAATGTACCCAGTAAGAATAATAAATTTGCCCATGTTTATTTGAAATTGTTATTTCCTAACTAATTAAATATATGAAGATTATTATCACTATTGTAATGCAATAGCTATTAAATTATCTATGATTAAATTTCAAAATTTTAAATTCCCATTCACTGTTTTATAAAGGTGAGATTGTCTCTGTAAGCAAAGAATTGCTTCATAACATTTAGTGTTCTGAGCAAACTGTATTCTTTGGTTCTTGCACAGCAGTGTGAGTTTTTGTTTGAGGTTGTTATTCACAGATGAGTGTCTCAACCAAAGAAGCTATGGAAGTTATCCTCAAAGTGAACAGAGGGAGTCTCATTGACAGATCATTTCATAGAATCACAAGGTTGGGAAGGACCTACAAGATCATCTAGTCCAACCATCCTCCCGTTACCATTGCTACCAGAAGCTACTAAAACAGATCTTGTAGCTCCAAAGGGAAGCGGAAATTTAATTTTTAGTGCTTTGTATTCTGTATAGATGATTCCATCTCTCATCGTTAATTATAGAAGATGTGGAAGTTACTGAGCCAGCATAGATTGTATTTAAACTTCCTGTATACCTTCATAATACTTGGAGACATTCAAAGCATAGAGCCCATTCTGTTAACTTAAAAGCTTCTTATTTTTATCTTTAGAGGGGTAGTTGAAGATTTGTATTAAATAGCTGATGTTCAGTTTATCTTTCTTATTTTTTTACTATCATGTTGTGTGTGTTGCCTTGTCCAAATTCATTTGAATCGAACTCTGCCCCTTTTTGAGAATATTCAGAAATTTTAATACCTTCCACATGGGGTTTATTGATTTGAAATCTACTCTGTAAGTCTGAAATTCAGCACTGGAACTGAGTAACTGTGTAATCCAGCTTTTCAAAGGTATAAAAGCTTTCCGAATAGAGCAAGTTTGTGTAGTCGCTGTATGTCGGCCTTTATGTGGAAGAGCACACAATTGTAGAAGGAATATACGCCCTTAATCTATAGCAATGTATACATGAGGTTTTTATAGGTTGAATGGATTTATGCTGCTTCTACATAAAGGCTGAGTTAGTTGGCTTTTAGGATTTTATTAGTACTTCTGTAATGTCTAGAATTAAGAAATGCACATTTTTGTAAGATAATTTTTCTTTCAATCAAATGCCTTGGGTTTTTTAATTATTATTATTTCAGTTCTTGAAACAAAGTCTGTTTTCCTAAACTGAGGTGGACTTAGCCTGCTTTTCACTGCTGTTCGATACGACTCTCCTTTTAAAAATAACATGTCACGTTGAGAAGACTTGTGTAGTTTTAAGTCCATAGCAGCATGAAATGCTTTGATCTGTTATCATCTGAATTAATGTGATCCCATGAGAGTCCTGCAGGAAGGACCTTCAAAGGCCACTATTTGGAATTTCAGCTTTGTCTTATCTTCATATTGGTGACATTGAGTTGTTTATGAGATTTCCGCTCTTAAATCTTCAATATTTAGAAAGATCAGAGTACTCCTGAACTCCAGAAAGGACAGTGTTAACTCTAGGTATACTATAACAACTGAGGTACAGCTGATGCTAATTTAGTTACTTCTTTTCAATAGAAGTTGCAGGGAGGAGGATACAGTGTGTGGCTGTACTTTTTTTTTTTAATTGAGAAGTTTCTGTTGTGAAACATTCCTCATTTTTTGCTTTGATTTTTAGATGTGTTGGAAGTTCAAGTAAAAGTATGACAATGGCATAATTTATTTTTAATAAATGACATATGGCAATCACTCTGTGTATGAGAAGTCTTCAGACAGGTCTTGCTTAGGCTTGTTGTCCTGATTCCCCTGAGCACTGAAGGGTACTGGTATCAGAGTGACCAATATTCAGAATTACTTTGCAATTTCAGGATCTGGATAATTAAAAACAGATTATCCAGATCCTGAAATTGCAATAAATCATTATTTTTTTTCAAGTAGGAGTTAACCTATTCTACAAGAAGTTGGAGTGTTGACTTAGAGCTTTGTAGATATATTGCACTCTCTTCTTCTGGCAGTGCTTCCAGTGCTGCCAGGTGTTCTGTTGCTTCACACCAGGACCAACCTGTCTGAGTTGTCTGCATCTTCCAACATTACTGTAACTGGGTAATATCTTTCTATTTAAATGCTTGCTTTGTTTATAAGGGATGTGGGATGGAGGAGCTGTGGAGCTTTCAGAATTAGGGGCCTGCTGCAGTGTGTGAATAAGAGCAGGGACGTGAATTCACTCTGACTATGTGGAGCACTACAGCACACCCAAGTCTGGAGCTGCCAGTAAGTATTGCAAGTCCCAAATAAAGATGAAACATATAGAAATAAAGCTGTCAGGCAAATGGTGTGTTTAACTTACGTACTCTGTCAAAACTCTGAGCCAAAACAAAACAAATTCCAGCAGGACAGAATTTATTCAGTAGCTTTTTCCATTCCTAAGCTTTCCATTCCCAAGGAGGAAGTTGATCAGTATGAATGCTTTGCTACTCAATGAAGAACTGAACGCCAGTGTCCCTTGATAGACCATAAGGCCAGTAATTGTGGTCCTCAGCTTTCTTCTGTGTGCAAGTTCTGACCCAGAAACATCCTGTGTGACTGGCTGGTAGTGTGAAGCAGTAGTGTCATAAACATTGTTACTTTGGGAATATCATTAGGATAAATGTATATTCCTTTAGTAGACCGTCTGGCGGGTTGATAGCTTTATGCTGCTCTGGGTGTTGTTGTCCTAGAGCAGGGACATGTGTTGGTTCCCAACAGGAAATCAAACACTAACCACTACCAGGAGCAACAGCGGTATGAATGCATTCTGCCATTAGAATGCCAGTAGCGAGCAAGAAAGAGTAAGAATTTAAGTCTTGTGCTCGTTGGTTGATATCCTTTCATCACTCAGTAACTTATTCTATCAAGGCTTTCCAACTGCAGTCCTAGCTGCAAACCTATGAAAGTAGAAGGACCTCGTTAAGATTTCTGTCAGCGTGAGAGAGTGACATCACGGGAGTCATGCAAAAATGAAGGCCTTTGCGGGCACTACTTGTTACTACTTGTTACAGAGGCTGAGCTCTACAGTCTAACCTTGTGCTGTGAATTGGAGAATATATTATTCTTAATTCCCTCTCTTTCTCAATTAACCCAATTATAGGCTTTATACATGCCTTTGGGTTCCTAATGTGTTTATCTGGGCAAATACACCAGTCAACTTCTACCCCCACAACCTACCCACAACAATATTTATAAATATTGCCCTGTAACAGCTGATGGGCTTCTGCTACAATGCTGGAGAGTTCAGCCCTATACTAGAAAAGCAATGACTCTGGCTTCCTGGTTTCCTTGTGGCCACTGTTTGTTATCCTGATACTTCATTATTCCATTTGTTGATACGCTAAATCCTGAAATCACTGATGAGAGCTGCTGCAATCCAGAGCTTATCCCAAAGCAGCAGTCGTTTCAGCCTGCTCTTGGCCTGCTTTAAGATGCCAAATGCCTCCAGTTACGCTACTCCCAGTATGAAATATAAGTGCATCATCTTGTTGCGTTACGTCTCCTCTCAATGTGTTTTAAAATGGAGAAGTGAAAGCAGGTAATCCACAGGGTGCTGGGATAAGAAGCATGGGGTGTCATTTGCTGTTAGAATTTTAGAAGTCATTTGGATGGCGCAATAAGAAAAAGAAAATGGAGTGTCAGCATGGAGTGTTGCATTCACAGTGTGCAGCTCTAAGTTAGATATACCAGAAAAAGAAATACCCTAAAAATGCCCAAATCCAGTATTACAGGACAAAGTGGAAGCATATTCTAATGTACTTTACAGTTTAAACTGGCATTGGCTTGCCTGTAGATTTGTGAGTATTATGCCAAAAAGGTTCAGTTTGATGTAGATTAATGTTATTTCATTTGGTTCAGAACTAACTTCAGATAAGAACATAATGTAAACTTGGAACGTAGATGCCTTTCCTTTTTCTCTCCAGCCAATCCAGTCTCTTACTACATGTTTTGATTCTTTTCCACAGGGGAGAACTGATGGTTATCTTCACTTACTGCTGTGTGCGAAGAGATTTAAGCTGTAGATGCCCCGTCTCTGGAGGTGTTCAAGGCCAGGTTGGATGGGGCACTGGGCAACCTGATCTAGTAAATGTGGAAGTTTGGTGGCCCTGCCAGGCAGGGGGGTTGGAGCTTCATGATCCTTGAGGTCCCTTCCAACCCGGGTCATTCTGTGATTCTGTGTATGTCTTTGTTCTTCAGATGCAACAAATTCAAGAGAAGAGAGGCAAGGATAAACCCACATGTGTTTTTCAAAATGTAGCCTGACTTGCTTTGCCCAGTTCTTCCTTGCAGATGTTGTTGCATTAGACTGCAAGCTCTGTCCTGATTACAGTGAGCTCCAGTTCATTGGCTGTGCCCTTTGATCATCCTTAGGCAGAATGCTCTTGTGCCTGCAGCCTTAAGTGCAGTCTCAGGAGCTCAGACATGTAGTGGGTTTGGTTATTGAAAGTTACTATTAAATCTGTGGTATTTTTTAAATTTGGCTCTACGCACCAGCAGCTCTTCACTATTTAATCAGGAAGGTGTGAGACACATGTCTGTGAGGGCAATGAACATGTATCAGCCAATGGCCACGTCTTCAAGGAATATACCAGTCCCAAAGTAACACCTATGTTCATGTTTTGGGGCTCTTATCACCAGCTTTTTACACTGTAATCATTACAGTGTTTTTTAAACTGTGAGATGTTTGCAACACAAGAAACAAGTGTCATTTCCTATTTATTTTCTGCTATTATCTGAAGAAATCAGTCTCCTTCATTCCTGTCCCATTTATCTCATTTTCTGTTTTCAGCTTTAGCTCCTCCTGCAGTCTGCAGCTGTTCTTCAGTCCTCATGAATGTGGCTTAGAGGAACCACAGAACAGTGATTCTCTTCATAGCACCAGATGCTGAGTTGGTGCTTGCACTTCTGTGAGTGGCACGGGACTGATCTGTTTTGAGCCATTATTTTTTCCTTGCTAGAGCAAGTAGCTGTATAAAAACACAGCCTGCCATCCTCTGGGTCTTACAGTGTCTCTTTTTCCCTCCAGGTTGATTAGAAAGTGAAATGTAAAACAATAAAAGCTGACTGCTGGGGTTGAAAGTCGCAGAAAGCTGAGCTCCCCTTGTAGCCCTGAGGTGGTTGTGGAGTGTTAGGGTACCCTCTCCTGGGGGAGAGTTTAATGCACAGAGACTCTTTTACATTTGAATGCATTGCTAAAGTGTGAATTCAGCATCTTCCCCCCACAACCCAGGTCTGAGCCCATACCAGAGTGCAGCAGAGAACCTTCTGTGCCAGAAATGTATAGCTTCTCTATCCAAGAGCATCTAGATAGAATAGATTGTCTACCATTTATTTATTTTTTAATAGAAAGGCTGAAAAGTAGATTAGCTTTGTATTTGTATTAGCCCTACTGAAGGGCTAGTAATGAGGGGGTGTGCTTGTGTTGTTTGAAGAGGCACCAGCTTGTTTCCAGTGATTCCCATGACTCAACCACATAAAAGTACCGCGTTTCTGGATCTTGTGTTGTTCCTTTGTCTTATGCACGTAGAGACATGACATTTCCTAGGAACATAACGTACCATCTAATTGGAGCAGAAGCCTCAGGATCCCTCTTGGGAACTGGCCAGTGCTGGATGCCTCAAAGGAAGAATCAATATGAAGTAAGAGAACTGTCCCAGGCAATTAGGAGCTGACCTGCACACGGCGGTAGTTTCTTTACTCACAGTAGTTACAAGGCTGGATTTTCTGAAACCTGAGTTCTTGTCTTTAATAACTGATGAGTCCAGGAGATGAGAACTCACAGCACTGGCAGCCCTGCTATACAGCATTGTAAAATTCTTATGCTTTCACCACCTGAAAGGCTAAGAAGATAACTGAACCAAGATGGATGCTCATCTCCCCATGGAGACTCACAGCATTCACCTTGCAGTTGTCCTCATGTGGTAAGGACAGCAGGTTAACTAAGTAAGTAGTGGATGCCCCATCCCTGGAGGCATTCAAGGCCAACTTGGCCCTGGGAAGCAGCCCTGAGCTATTGGGGGGGCAGCCCTGCCCATGGCAGGGAGTTGGAACTGGGTGGGCTTTAAGTTTCCTTCCAACTCAAGAACCATTCTATGATTCTGTGACAAAGTAGACAAGGAAGTCTTACTATTTAAACTCTCGAGAATAAAAGGTGACACAAGACTGGGCTGCATAGCACTGTGTGCACTCAGGAGCTGAAAGTGAGCAGTGTGGTCTGTCATTCTGTCCCTCCCTACTCACCTGGTGAATTCATCTTGGGCAGCTGCGCAAAACATTTCTGGATCAGATGGGTCAAAGCCCTACCAGAAAATGACACTGTGGACTTCTCTCTGCCATGGTCATCTGAAAACGAAAGCAAAAGTAGTGCAAGCAGAATTATCGCTCTAGATGACTTGGTTAAGCCTGAGGAGGTGAGGACAGAGGAGATTATCCATCATTAAGGAGCAGTTTGGCAAAGATTAAAGAAAAGGAAAGGACAGTTAGTGTGGACAGAGGCTATTTCCATTCAGTCTGAGCAGCACATCAAAGGTGCTAGGAAACATCTGAAGTATTGGGCTAGATGTAGTGGCATAAAGATAGTTATAGATCTATATTTAAATTAACATTGCCAGTTTCAGGATACAGAGCCTTTTTTTCCCCAATTCAATCATCACCTTTTGGCATATCTAAATCAGGAAATGTCTTCATTGAGTTACACTGTCCCTGTGGCAGTTACAATGTAGAGCTAAAGCAGTGTACTGTATTGGCACAATTACTCTGATGTATTATTTCCTAGCACAAAAGCTGGCATGGAGACAGATACAGAGGTGTCAAGTAGGGGAAGCACAGGGATCTTCTGAGTGAATTTATCCGGGGAAACCCGGATATCAGAGAGAGGTGAAAGATGAAATAACTCAGCGCTGCACCCTGGAAGCAACCCTGTCCAAGCTGACACTCTGAAAGTACAGGGTTCTTTGAGGGGGGCTGGAAGGGAGGAGACAGCAATGACCTCTGCAGAGGAGTAGGACAGCGTGAAGCCTTGGAACAGAGCAGGTGACTTTCACAGGTCAGTGCTCAATGCACCAAGTGCTCATGGGTTGTTTAGGGTTTATTGGAGCATGTACTGTTTAATAACCAGTGCATCCTGAACGTGCTCCACCCCTGTACCCGTGGAAAAAATGTATTGACCAAGAATGCAGTGATATTTCAAATCAAAGTGCTTGTAAGGACTGCTTGGAAAAATGGATTTCCCCCAGAGCTGTTTTTGGTTATTTGGTGTTTTTATTTTTTTGCTGGATCTTGGCTCTTCTAGTTGGCAAATGCTTTTGTTTGATAGAAATCTGTTAATACATCTGCTGTTTTTGTTTGTTGCTTTTAATGAATGCAACAATATGTCTTACAGCCACCAGTGTCTCCACAAGAGGAGAAAGGTTATGAAGAAAGGTTGAGGGAACTGGGCTTGTTTAGCTTGGAGAAGAGAAGGCTCTGGGGACACCTCATTGTGGCCTTCCAATGCTTGAAGGGAGTGCTTAAACAGGAGGGTGAATGGCTGTTTATGAGGGTGGATAGTGATAGGACAAGGGAGAATGGTTTTAAACTGAGACAGGAGGTTTATATTAGATATTAGGAGGAAGTTTTTCAGTCAGAAGGTGGTGACACGCTGGAACAGGTTGCCCAAGGAGGTTGTGGATGCCCCATCCCTGAAGGCATTCAAGGCCAGGCTGGATGTGGCTCTGGGCAGCCTGGTCATAGCACGGGGGTTGAAACTGCATGATCATTGTGGTCCTTTTCAACACCAGGCCATTCAATGATTCTGTGAGAAAAAGCCTACAATAACCGTGGATTCACTCATTAAGAAATGCAGTTCACAGGAGAACTGCTATCCTTGTAGCTTTCTCTGAAGTACCTACAATTAATGTCTCACATAAAGTAATTCACTCCACCATATAGATTCAGATAGGGCTTCAGAATATGTCACTGTGAGTGACATCTCCTGCACTAAGAAGTGCTGTCTGTGGCACCAGAGCTGTTCTCCGTGGTTTTAGTTCAGGCCTGAGCAGTCTGTTAAATCTCTCTCCAGTAGAGATGCCGTCCCAGGATACAAAGTCAAACTGTAATACACGCACCTGTATCTGCACACCACATGTGTACACGGCTGCGCTTGCTCTGCAGGGCTGTTTATCCCAGGCAACAGGCACTGCTGCAGTGCTTTTGCTCACGGACAGGCGGAGGATCTGTGCCAGAAGCGCAGTGCCTCTGCTGGCTCTGAGCAGCACTTGGTACAAGGCGGGCGTCAGAATCTTGTCATCCTGGTTTCTTGTTTCCCACAGAACTGAGGTGATGCAAACCCCCTTATCAGCTGCTTCAGGCCTGGGGAGAGGAGCCAGACCTGGGCACATTTTTAGGCAGAAACACAGAACCATGATTTCTATTGCTTCAGCTCTCCATTTCTAACCATGAGAGGGTTTGAGTTTTAAAAGGGACTACGGAACCAGTCAAAGCAGAAAGATGTGTGTTGGTCTTTTTTTTCGTTAATGGGATGTGTTCTTCTGACAGTAATTGTGTAATTGCCCTTTACAAATTACGCTCTTTTCTTCCTTATGTGCCCATGTGACTTTCTCTAAACCGGGTTAGGGAGTGTCATTGAAATATAAAGAGCTGGCTTTAAAATGGAAATTTCTAAAGAAATAAATAATAAGGGGAAGGAAAAGGCTGACTGATTCAGCTTTATTTGATTGGTTGGTAGAAATGAAAGCACTTTTTTTAAGGGTTTATATGACAGTAATCCCAATGCCCAGCCACTTGCCCTTTATAGAACACTTTAAATTGCAGGACCGAACAGGAGTCTTAGTGGAGCTCATGAGGAAGAACAGAGTATGACCTGTTCACTTCTTCATTACCAGTACCCGTACTGAAAAGCATTTTAAGGACCACTTAGCAAAGGGAAGGAGATGTAAAATTAAATGTATTTCAGAGTACAGCAATAAGTTTTGCATCGGTGGTAGTGAATGAATGATGCTATTAAACTGCTTTGTTGTTTTTTTCTTGTTTTGAAGTCTGCTTTAGGATGAACTGCTTCAATTTAAGCCATATAACGTAGTCCCGGGATTTCTCCAGTTATTCACATAAAGAATATGTTTAGAAAGCAATTTTTTTTCTCCAAATTGTAGAAGTCTTAGTTGAATGCACAACATTTTACTAAGATGTTATGCTCATTCAGGCCATCAATAATTCTGATTTTCTTTATTTCAGAAATAAATATGCCGAGTACAATACTGAAAAAATAATTTATATGTTTCATAGCTGGATGAGACCATTGGCATCCTGTGAGCTGTGGTGGCAGCCTGAAATGCAATCTGTATCTGGGCAGAGTTGTGCCAGCAAGCTCTCAGAGAGCTCGTGCAAAGCTGTCTGGAAATAAGGAATCACTTGCTAGTTTCTTACTGGTTTAAAAAGCTCATTTTGCACCTGTATTTGTCAGGTCTGGGTTCCCTCTCTGACTTCTTTCCTTGTGTTTGCTCCTGCTATATTATTGATCTCTGTCCTGTTCTCTGCCTTATTTTTAAGCTACGTGCCAAATTCCAGCATCATTCTTAGCAATTACATATACAGAGATAATTTTTCCTCCTGTATTTGTATCAAGGAATTGCCATCATCCTTTTACTGCAGGAATACACAGAGATGCCTGTCAGGCTTTGACACTCATACTCTATCTGTTGCCTAAGAGTTATCACTCTTACATTCCTTAGATCCTCATGCTTGTCATGCAGCTGACAGCCCAGTTCTTACCACTGCATGTACATCACACTGACAGCACATTACTTCACTCTTGATTAGGAACAATTTTATGCGTGCTTTCTAGACATTTTAGGAACCCCAAGGAACCCCCAAAGGAGACATCCATTTTCAAAGACAACTGCCCCACTGACAGCTGCTTTGAGTCACTTGGTCTGTTCTTGATGCACTGCATCTGTGCTTGTCACTTTATGAAGTAATTATTTTTCTGATCATTAACACATGGTGCTAAGTCAAGCAGCTTAAAAATTAGCACAACCATGTCATTATCTTCTCACAGCTGAATCTGTAACCTCACCACAGCTTTGTTTGACCAGACCTATTTTTATATTAGACATTGTTGACTGGCACAGATAACATCCCAATGCCTCATTTAATTGTTAGCCACTCTTTTACATCATTACTTCTCTCCTCATGGTCATCTGCTTCTGCCACAGCAGAAGATATGAATGCCATGCTGAGAAGGCATGAGACAAGGTCTGTGTGTACAAAGGCAGTGCAAGCCCATCCAATTTAGGCACTTGTCAGTACCTAGGAGCTGGTCTCCAAATGGGCTGGTCACTGTGATGCTGATGATGATTTGGATGAAGCAGTGTAGTTGATTTAGGGAGCTTCCAGCAGGCTGGTTTTCTCAGAGGAGTTCATTTATTTTCTCCCTGTGCAATTAGCACTGCCTGGCTGCAGCTGAGTAGTTCTGGAACAAGTGGGCTTTATAGGCTGTCCACAGGGAGTTCCATTAGCATCCGCCCTTCCTTGCCATGTTCCTGTTTCCTGGGTAGGATCCTTTGGAGGATGTACAAGCTGATCATCCATCCAGAAAACAGAAAACCTCTAGTTTATTGCAACCATTCTGCAGGCCTCACCATGGACCTTCTGCCACATCCCTTTTACTGGGAGCAGAGCACAAGGGAAGCTGAACTGCCCCTGACTTCCCCCATCTCTGCCACACATTGTGTCAGCCTGTGACTCTGCTGGAAGGTTCCATCCTTTATACACACCGAGAGGTAAATGTGGGCCTGCCAGCTGCTACACTGGCCTTCTGCATTTGCAAACATGGGCATGGTTGTTTCAGCAAGGCATGGTCTTTCCAGCAAGGTTTGCTAAGGACTGGCAGTGTTCTAGGTTGCTTATAATTACATGGGTCACATTTTCACCTTTTAAAAAGAATTACATTGACATAATCTTGCTTCTGCCTTCTTCTGGAATTTCCCTGGTCTAACAGTGTTTAGAATAAGCACTTCTGCTTTTTTTCTTTTCTTTTTTTCATTCTTAATGCTGTCATAGCCCATATCTTGTGAATGGACTTTTGGGGAAGGAGACATTTCCTTTTGTTCCTATGACATTTTTAAACCTACTGACTTTATAAACAGTGGGTTTCCTTTCTGCTTTGTCTGACCAGACCTGCTTTTCCATTAGACATTGTTGACTGGCACAGATAACATCCCAATGCCTCGGTTAATTGTTGGCCATCCTTTTACACCATTACTTCTCTCCTTGTGGTCATCTGCTCCTGCCACAGCTGAAGATATGAATGCTCTGTTCATGTTCTGCCTGTCATTATGACTATTAATTGCTTTCTACTTCTGCTGCCTTTCATGTCTTTTATAATAATAATAGTTATTATTATTATTATTTGTTTAATTTCTGCTCCAGCTCATCCATGTGGTGCATTTCGTATGTTACCTCTCTATCCTTCTCTTTTAAATCACGTAGTTTTGTTTTTTTTTTATAGCCGCTTATGCTCTTCTTAGAGCAGTTACAGTTATGATGTCCACTTTTCCAAGATTCATAAAATCATTAATGTTGGAAAAGACCACTAAGATCATATTGTCCAACTATCAACCCATCATCCCCATGCCCACTGACCATGTCCCCCAGTGCCACACCTACATATTTATATTTCTTGGCCATTTCCATGGATGGTGACTGTGGAGTCACCATTCCCTCAGCAGCCCATTCCAATGCCAGGCAGAAGACAGACATGTTTCTATGAAGAAATTTAATCTTATTTTCTAGTTTGTTTGGTGGCCTTTTATTGATTTCCAGCAATATCCCTTTATTGAGTTTTTCTGGTTGAAATGGTACATTAAAGGCTCTCTGTAGCTGAGTCGTTAATAATACTGACACATTATCGCATCTTCAAAACAAGTTATAGCGTCCCATGAGTAATTTTTCACTATCATTATGACTGTTAAATAGATTATAGCAGATTATTTTTATATTTCAGCCATTCAAAATGTCCACACAATCTTCAGAAACACTATTCACATCACGTTTTGTTAGTAATTTTTTTCCTCTTGCACATTTCCCAGGCTGCTAATATAAACATAATGCAATGTAGATGGACTTGTAACGTATTTATCCTCTCATTGCCCTCTTCTGACTCCCTCTTGGTTGCCAACCAGAAGGACCAACCCTCAAATGAAACCTCCAGACCACCTGCTGGTCTGAATACAAATTCCACACAGCCAAGAACTTGCATTTGCAGCAGCTGAGGATCCAACCATTTGGACGGAATATTTTCTGGTCTTTTGGAGTGCAACCTCCCCATAGAGCTGCCTGGAGACATCTCCCCAGAAGAAAGGGGCTGTCACCAGCTCCATACTGTTCCTGTACCCAACAGGGCTAAAGACTGGGGATGTGAGTTAACACTAAAAGAGATTATCAAATGATACCATCGGTCTGGTCTTCAGTTCTTTCAGAGTCTGTCTAGTTTCCATGGGATGCCAATCTGTTTGTTCCGTGAAATGTCCATATCCTACAGTCTTGATGAATCTTAGAAACAAAGAATCATTTAAACTGGAAGGGACCCTTAAAGGTCTTCTAGTCCAGATCTTCCTATTATATGCTGCTTTTCTGCCCTCTGCTCTAAAAGATTCTGTTTTTGTGTTCTTTGCTGCAAGTTCTGGATAATTAAAGCTTATGGGAAACAAAATGGTGTGTGAAAATAGTTACAGCCACATAACCTTGGGAATATCTGGGTTGAAGTTAAGCTTGTCTGACAACAAACATTCTTGTGGATGATAGTGCTTCTCTCATGTACAGGTTAGACCTTATATATTTAATTTCCCATAATAAACATAGTACATCCACACATCATTTTGAATATGTTTTATCCAGACTTCCAGCATCTCTTTTTCTCTGAGCTTGTTCTCAGCATCCTGATGCCCTCAGCTTTGCTCTTTCTGTCACCCAGATCATAGAATCATAGAATCACCAACGTTGGAAAAGACCTAAAAGATCATCCAGGCCAACCATCCACCTATTACCAATAGCCCCAAGATGTTCCTTTACTGCAGGATTTGAGGAGAGCCCACTCCAGGAACAGCAGGAGGAAAAGAAACCTTAGACAGAACACTTACAGCTTGAAAAGCGCCTTCATTCCTGCAAGTGAAGATGCCTGGAGGAGGTGATTAATGAGCAGTGGAGCAGCCTGCTGCTTGCTGTTCTCAGCATGTGCTTGTCAATGAGGAGTTCTAACAACCACATGGGGATGGAATTTGGCACAGCCTTGCATATCCCAGTATATGTGTGAAAAAGACAACACAAGTAAGCTTCAGAACTGCTTATCCTGGAAGGAATTGCACTTACAGACAATTACTCTTCAGTACTGAGAATTGAACTTTCAAAAAATAATCATCTTTTTCTCTATAAGAATGAAAAAAAGCTAACAGCCAAACAGCAGTCTCCTGTTGGAATTGTTTCTTAGCTAGAAATCAGTTTCCATGTTTCACTTGTTTCTACAAATTGGAAACAAATTTCATGCTGTGCAAAGTCTCCAAGCGCATTACTGAACCTGTCAAGCACATCACCATGGGTACACCGAGGCTATCAGTGCTGAGTGAGTGGGTGAGATATTGGTAAAGAAAGTTCCCCTGGGTCAAGGTTCTTCCTGATTTATTTGTTCTTTTCTGTTTATATTCACATGGTTTACATTTCTCCTTTATCTTTACTCTTAGATGCCTGAATAGTCTTTCTTTATGGAGCAGAATGCACCATTTTAACACGTGGATATTTCTTTCAATATGCTTACTGAATTATCATGATTTCAGCAACCAAAAGTATTTCTCTCACCCTAGATTAACACATCTACTATATTCTTGATAGACGCGTTGATATTACTCTTAATTGCCATTTGGTCAAACAGTGTTTCCTGTCTCTCTTCTATGCTGGATATGCTCATGTCAGTTATAATGGAAACACAAACACACAAATTTCACTCTGAACAACTCTCATCTCGATACTATTTTATTAACTTCATGATAAGCTGGGCTTTTTTAACCTGTTCTTATATCTTGATTTTATGGACATCTACACAGTTTCAAGGAGCCATTTGATTCTATAAAACTACATATTAATTGGGTAAGATTTCATGCTACTTTTATCTTCCAAGTAAATCACATAAAATATGAACATTTTAGCGCAACTATGACAAATTATGCTCATAAATGTTCCTCAAAGGAATAAAATGCCAATATAAGATTCACATCATCACATCATCTGCACAATAACTTCCACCTTTGTAATTTATGAGGGACTGATAATTGCCCAGAAACCATAGAATCACAGAATATAATCACAGAATCACCGGGGTTGAAAAAGACAAGGTTCAGTGCTGGGCACTGCACTTGGGTCATAACAACTCCATGCCCTGGTATGGGATTGGGGAAGAGCAGCTGGAAAGCCACTTCGCAGAGAAGGACCTGATGGTGCTAGTCAACAGCCACCTGAACATGAGCTAGAAGTGTGCCTAGGTGGCCAAGACAACCAACAGCATCCTGGCCTGCATCAGAAATAGTGCAGCCAGCGGGGCTGGAAAGTCATTCCCCCCCTTGTACACAGCACAGTTGAGAACTCATCTTGAGTACTACGCTCAGTTTTGGGCCCCTCACTACATGATGGACACTTAGTTGCCTGAATGCATGTGTAAACAGCAATAAATAAATAAATGGTGAGGTGAGTGGAAAACAAATCATTTGAGGAATGGCTGAGTGAATTGGAGGAGTCGTTTAGACTGGAGGAGGATGATGGGAGACCTCTCAGGAAGTTGCAGTGAGGAAGGTGCTGGTCTCTTTTCTAAACTGACGTGTGATAAGACATGAGGAAGTGGCTAGGGAGGTTTTCAGATTTTTCACAGAAAATGTTTTGTGTCAGGTTTTGGAACAGGGTGCCATGGGGAGGTGGTGGATTCCCTGTCCATGGAGATCTTTTAGAAATGTGGATACGGTGCTTAGGAACATGGCTTAATGGTGGACTTACAGGTCTAAGGGAATGATTGGACTCGATGATCTCAAATCTATTTCCCAACCTCAGTGATTCTATGATTCTATTGTGATTTCTTTACACAATAGAAAATACATTTTAAGTGACATTTTTCTTGCTGATGAAATCAGCAATACAGTTGACTTTTCCACTTTCCTTTCTGTCACAACTGTCATTGCACAGGTAAAACAGCTGTTCCACTGAAGCTGCAGGGAAAAACACATGCTGCCAAGTCAGCCGAGAATCCCTCTTCAAACAGATTGAAGAGAATTAACCTGACTCCATGCAGGTGTCCACAAGTTAGATGAAAAGAACTCCAACCCAAGGGGCTATCAGCTACACACTCACTGTGCAGGGCATTTGTACTCCTGGAGCTTGCACTACAAAAGCACTACTTTGTGTCAGACTCTGCTTCACTACAAAACCGCTATCACAGTGCTATCGCCTCAGGGCCAGTGAGCTACAAGCTCCACTTTCAAACTGACTGCCAGCCCTGTCTGCAGCAGCAGATATCCTGAATCTCAAGGGCAATGATGAAGAAACACGGGGCTGTAAGTTATCTACAAAATAGATTGCCTTGTAAAAATAGTGTTTGTTTTTTTTTTTCAAGAGTTTTGAAAAACGGTATGAAAACATCAATACGAAAGAAGAATTAAAGCAGAAGTGTTTTTAGGAAGCTAGGTAAAAAGGGGAAGCACACCCTATTCAGTCAAAAAAAGGCATTCTCAAATAGTCTGAAATAAATCCAGATTTAATTACCACTACTCAAATAAATCGATAACTATCACAGATATTTCAATTTGCAGATTTCAGTGTCACACACATCAGATTACAGTCAAATGTGATGCTTTTTATAGCTCATACAGAATTTTCTTTCTCAACCATATCAGCCTTTTAATTTCATTTAGTGCAGGTGGCTGAAGTTCTGGGTATTATAACTTTTGCCACACAAACACATCTGTAACCACAGGGTTCAGGTAAGACAGAGGAAAACAGGAATGATGGAACTGAGTAGTAACTTGAAAGTGCTTATTGTCAGTGGGAAGATGCATCTTCTGGCTGTGCACCGTGGCAGAGGACTGCTGGAGAAATGAACTCAGCCAGGACTGAGCTCCAGACAGTGTCTTATGCTTGGCTGTGCTCTGTTAGAAGAGCAGTGCTCATAGTTGTGGTCAGGAAAATCAGCTTGTGGACTTTGCAGTGACTCTCCCTGATGACTCTTCTGTACCTGTGCCAGCAGCTTGTGTTCTTGAGCATCGACTTCCACTGTCTCTGCAATCTTCATCCGTGCAGATCTCACTTCTTCATCCATTTGGCCTAGAAGACTTACTAAAGTTTTACTTTAGTAGTTTACTGCTCAGGCATGGAGGGCAGGATTGACAGCAGCCAGTATCACTTTCCAGCAAGACAGTATTTTTATCCTAACTTGCTGAAATAATTCACTTGCTGATGAAACTAGGAACGCATTTAAAGGAAGGATACCCTTGAAGAGTTTGACTGCATTGATTTTTCACCTTGTCCTGTTTCCTCTGCTTACATCTAGGGGGAAATAAAAACAAATCCATTTTCTATGTGAATGTAATGCTGCTCATTAATGAGGCTTCTTGCTCCAGGAAAGCTGATCTTTGTTCTCCTGGAAGCATTCTCTGTTCTTTCCTCCGTTCGTTCTCACACGACAGAGCATTAGTCTTATCTGACAAAGGAAATTGCACTGTGATGCCTTTTCATAAGCATTACTTTTATTACCGCTAAATGATCACTAGAGAGGAGTTACATTGCAGCAGTTCGGATTGCTACGTGCAGAATGCTTTTAATTTGGGAAGGATATTCAATTTGACAAGACAGTTACCCGGTTCTTGGATGGAGAAATACAGGGGTTGGAAGTGGATGAGCTTTAAGGTCCCTTCCAACACAAAGCATTCTCTGACTCCAGGAAGGAGCCCAGCCATCAAGGAGTTCTACAGAACAAGAAGTGAAGCGTGTTTTAAGTTGAAGGTGGGAAGATTTAGATTGGATATCAGGGGGAAGTTCTTTACTATGAGAGTGGTGAGGTGCTGCCACAGGCTGCCCAGAGAGGCTGTGGATGCCCCATCCCTGGAGGTGCTCAAGGCCAGGTTGGATGGGGCCATGGGCAGCCTGGTCTTGGGTAAATTAATCTGTTGGTAAACCTCGTGTGCTTCACTGCTCTTATTCACGAGGAACACCGAGCACACCCTCCCTCCATCACACCCTCACAGAACCCCACCAACAGATGGCGCCCAAACTCTCAATGCTCCCCGCCCCTCCCATTGCCGGCGCGTGACCGGGCGGTGCGTGACGTAGGAGGAAGAAGACGCCATTAGGGGCAGCGGGGCCGCTGGCTGTGTGGAGGTGTTTGCGGCTGTGTCTGCTTGTTGTCCCTCCAGCACTCCTTCCTCTATTCCTTCCTCCCGCCCCTTGCGCTCTTCATCCCTGCGTGCGGCGGCGTTCCGCGGCCGCAGAGCGGGGCGGTGGATGTGAGGCGGCCCGGCGGGCGGCGGGGCGCGGATGGCGGCGGGGGCCGGAGCGGCGGCGGCCGGAGGTCGCAGCTTCTCGTTCAAGGTGGTGCTTCTCGGGGAGGGCTGCGTAGGGAAAACCTCCCTGGTGCTGCGCTACTGCGAGAACAAGTTCAACGACAAGCACATCACCACGCTGCAGGTGCGGGCCGGCCGGGAGCGCGGGGGGGCGGCTGTGGTTCCCCTTTAGGGGTACAGCTGAGGGCTGATTTGGGCTTCAGTTCGCCCGAATGGTGCTTCGGGGTCTCACTCGGTTCTTGTTTGATCGATTTATTCCTTCGAGTCTTGGGATGCGGAAGCGCGGCTTGAAAGTAATGTGGCTGTTGTTGTAATGGTTGGTGGTGGGCTGATGACTAAGTGCTTCGAGTGCGTTGCGTCTCTGTTAATGACAGCCTGCATCTGGTTGGCAGACCCGGTGCCTGAGTTACCTCAGTGCAAGCAGTTAGAAAGAACAGCTTTCACAAGCTTAAGGCTTATGATTTAATTACTCACAAGATCCGTGAGGCCATCGTGTAGTCTCCCTGAATTTTAGCCTGAGTTGTCACCGAACTTATAAACATCTGAGCAGTGAAATTCCACTGGTGAAATTGTGATGGGTGTCTACTGGAAAGTGATATTTGTTGCTGCCTCCCGGTGCTGAGCGGTCTGCGTCCCACGCAGCAAAACGCACGTGTGTTCTATGTGGCCTTGGAAAATGTGTTTTGAGTTCCATGTTGTGGGTTGTACAATCAGCACGTGTCTTTTGAGCTCTCTCTGCATGTTTAGCTTCTTTACTTGCAGCTGCGCAGCATCTCTTCTGCCTATTGAGGGCATGTACGCGGAAACATGGTTTTAGCACTGCAATCTATGCTGTGTTCTTTGTGTTTTCTTGTAAATGAAGAAACAAACCCTGTCGCCATGTGGGTTCTGAACTGCTTTTGAAGGTTTGTTCAGCCTTTTGGGCTTGTTCAGCCTGGAGAAGAGAAGGTTGCGGGGTGACCTCATTGCAGCCTTTCAATACCTGAAGGGAACCTACACCCAGGAGGGGAGTGAACTCTTCTAAAGGGCTGATAATAGCAGGACACGGAGAAATTATTTTAAGTTAAAAGAGGGAAGATTTAGGTTGGATGTTAGGGGGAAGTTCTTCACTAGGAGAGTGGTTAGGCCCTGGAACAGGCTGCCCAGGGAGGTTGTGGATGCCCCGTCCTTGGAGGTGTTCAAGACCAGGTTGGACGGTGCCCTGGGCAACCTGATCTAGTAAAGGTGTATGTTTGGTGGCCCTGCCAGGCAGGGGGGTTGGAACTACGTGATCCTTGAGGTCCCTTCCAACCTGGGTCATTCTGTGATTCTGTCTGTGAAATACAGTATAAATGGTGGTGCCTCAGGGTAGCTGTGTGCTATTCATGCACACCAGGGGGAGAGATTCCAACTTTCCCTTAAAAGAAAGGAAACACTAGAGATGCATTGGAAACAGCACACTTAATATTTCATCAACAGGTATTGTTGCTCCGTATTTGTTTCAGGTAGCTAAAAATAATTTGAACTTCATCTGTCTGTGCTCATACTGGGCTGTTAGATGTACCTATTTGTTGGTTTACTGAGGGTGATGCTGGAGGCACGGCAAGCTAATGATAGATCTGATTGCCACAGAGGTAACCTGTTCTTGACATGCTATAGAAGCAATCAGTCGTTGGTAGGTATCAGAGCTGCAGTTGTAACTTCTGTTGCTACACAACCTGAAGGGTGGTGTTGAGCAAGCAGTCGTGTTTAGAAGTGCACTGCAGTGACTGCGTATAGCTGAATTCTGATATCCTGTGTAAAGAGAATAGCTTGTCACGTGGCGTAGCTCTGGTTTTGTTGTCTCTTAAATTCTACAGCGGAAAGTCTAAAATTAGAAGCCAAAAGGGAGCTGGGTCACAGACATCAGAAAATGGAAATTTAAATGGCCCCAAAACGTTGACAGTCAAATGTCTCTCTAGGTGCTACAGCCTGAGAGCTTTTGCTTGAGGCTGCCTATGGGGAATGGAAGCTGCTTGTGAAGGAAGGGGAGCACATGCTCACATGTGATGTTGAAGCTCTGCTTCTCTGCTGTGATTATAAATACCTGAGGTGTGGGAGCCATAGTGGCGAGGCTGGTCTCTTTTCAGTAATGTGTGGGGACAGGACTAGGGGTAATGGGATGAAAGTACAGCATAGGAAGTTCCGCACAAATGTGCGGAAGAACTTCTTTACAGTGAGGGTGACGGAGCACTGGAACAGGCTGCCCAGGGAGGTGGTGGAGTCTCCTTCTCTGGAGATATTCAAGACCCGACTGGACGCCTAACTGTGTGACATGGTGTAGGGAGCCTGCTTTGGCAGGGGGTTGGACTCGATCTCTAGAGGTCCCTTCCAACCCCTACGATTCTGTGATTCTGTGATTAGGTTTCTAGTTGCTCCCTGTATATTTTAACCAGTTGCAGTGTATCTTAACTCACCCCTCTTTGTTTTGTCTGAACCTCCTTAGTGCCGCGCATCTTATTGATTGTTGAATCTCACTGTGTGTGATGTTTGCTTGTGAATCGTCATTCTTGCTTTTCTATGCCTTGCAGTTGTGGAAGGAATTACCAAACCTAATGAAAACATTCATTTAAAAGAATAGATGGAGTGGCTAACAAAACAGTGACATTTTCATAAGATTTTATTTTCTTTTTTCTTATTAAAGGCTTAATTTGATAAAGTGACTTTGCCTTGTGGCATCAGTTCAAAGTATTGCAGTAAATAGGTTTCTGTTCCAACAAAGCCAAAATTAGATAAATATTGGATTCCTGTTTCAGCAAAGGAGCCACAGTGATGAGCCATGTGGAAAAGAATCGCTGGTCAGTGGGATGAGGGCCTCTCAGTGCACAGTAATCTGATTGAGCAGGGGGTGCTGTGGTGGAGTTGCTGCTGTACTTCATGCCAACCTTTTTGCAGCAAAAACATGGTGAGACTCTACAGCCTTCTGAAGTGCTGTAGGTGTTGGTTGGGGTCTCCTGCATCGTGGCCATATTGATGGGAGAGAGCACAGGAGGACCTTCAGCTGGTCAGTGTGTATGTTCTAGCACTGTGCAAGTCTGTACTTTCCAGTGTCACAGGATTGTAGGGGTTGGAAGGGACCTCTAGAGATCATCGAGTCCAACCCCCCTGCCAAAGCAGGCTCCCTACACCACGTCACACAGGTAGGCGTCCAGGCGGGTCTTGAGTATCTCCAGAGAAGGAGACTCCGCCACCTCCCTGGGCAGCCTGTCCTATGTGTGCAGGTTGGCTGTGCACTAACAGAGAGAGAAGTCACCTATTTGTAAGTAACAGAATGTTTTATTGAAAGGGAGCTCTCTCTCTCCCCTTCTCTATTTTTTCAGGTGCTGGTTAGAAGGTAATATTAAACTGGGGCTTGCTTATATTGAGACTGGGAGGCTGCAGGGCATGTTGTTCTGTTCGCTTGAAGTCATTTACATCAGATATCAGTGATATGCAAATTGAAATCAAGGCAGCTGTTGATCTGCTGAAGAAAAACATAGGGAAGGTAGCCTTGTTTTTGTTGTGGATTTCTTTCTTGACAATCCATAACCTCCTGATAGACCCGGTGGGATGATCAGAATTGGTTCCCATGGATCAAAATATGGAGGTCAGTATTTCCACCTTAAAAGGATTCTAAGCTGTAAAATGAAACCAAATGAAATATGCTGGAAATATTCTGGTAGGAAAACCTGTTTTGTTGTTTTTAAATGTGGATGGGTCCTATCTGTTAATTACTCAGGATAAATACAACACAGAATCACAGAATGATCCAGGTTGGAAGGGACCTCAAGGATCACGTAGTTCCAACCCCCCTGCCTGGCAGGGCCACCAAACATACACCTTTACTAGATCAGGTTGCCCAGGGCCCTGTCCAACCTGGTCTTGAACACCTCCAAGGACGGGGCATCCACAACCTCCCTGGGCAGCCTGTTCCAGAGCCTAACCACTCTCCTAGTGAAGAACTTCCCCCTAACATCCAACCTAAATCTTCCCTCTTTTAACTTAAAACCATTTCCTTTGTGCACTGAGCCACTGATGTGCTGCTAGTGATATATACTGATCCTCACTGCTTTGGTGGACTCGTGTAACCAGGAAAAGTCGTCTTGGATGTATAAAACAGCTTAGAAAAGGTAGTACATGGAAATCCAGTGCTGCATGTAGTGTTTTATGCCTGTTACAAAGCAGTGAAGGGGCAGATGCTGTAAACCTGCTATATTCTAATGACTTTCGAGTGTGTCTTTTTCCAGCTTCCTTGTGTTCTTGTCAGGTCCTTCTGTCAGCTCTCAACAGAGCCTTGTGCACGTGTGGAACTGAGCTCTTAAAAGACAATTAAAAGAACAAAAAGATTTTCTCCAGGCGCATAAAGGGGCTGGTATTCTAGTGCTTATAATTGCATTATCCTTTCCTTTTAAGTATGTGAGTGTTCTTCACACTAGTCATAAGGCACTGAAGTCAAAACACCAAGGTCAGTAGTTTACTTCAAAGAGCTGCTTGAGATTACTTATCTTGGAATAAGCTGTGGTCCTGTACGCTTGTTTTTTGGAAGTCAGTACTAAAGTGGACTGCCATAATAATGAAAGTAATGTGGAAAGGAGTTGCTGATTATAAATTAAGTCATGACTGACACTGAACTCCCTAGTACTCAGTTGTATAAATTCTCAGGAGATGAGAACACATGTTGATCCCCATCAGTGTGCGATCATCTAATGCTGTGTGGATGGCATTGCTTCCAAAGGCCTTCACACACTTGGCAGCTGGCCTCAGTGCTGTGTTGGGTAGGGAACTCACAACCAATGATGAAGACTTTAATTACTCATTAGACTCCTCAAGTTTCTAAAAACTAAGTCCTGCTGCTCCTTTGATTTTTAGCTTTTTGATTTCTAATTTCAGAGTGAATGGAGTGTAGTAACCTTGCTCTTCTTAAGACAAATGGAAGCGGGTGTGGGTATAACTTTCATATGTTAGGTATTAGCTGTTTTGTCTTTGGAGTGTATGGCACTCTTAACATTAAAATGCATTTAACTGATGGTAATTATGCAGACTTACCTGTACCTTTTAATTTTAGAGCAGGACCTGTGAACAGTATTCATATATATATACACACACACACACAATATTTACATATATATATACACCATATTTACACAATAGTACAATATATATTCACATATATAAATACATTAGAGGAATGAAATGTTTAAAGTGTAATATACTATTGAAAGTTTCTCACAGTACACTCTTAAAGCTTTCCGCTCGTTATTAACTATGACTACCTCATACAGTGTAACAGACATGTTAACAAGCAAATTTATGTATAAACTTCATTGTAATCAGGATATCTGATATAGGGTATCATCATTTGGGTTAAGAATCTAGGACTCTTTTGGACTATTACCTGAAACAGTACAAGTTCATCAAGTTTTGATGCAGTCTGCAAATGCAATGGTCAGTCCTAAATGCTTTTGCTCCTGTCTTATGTCACTTTTCTCAGTAGATACTAGAAGAGTTGCCTGACCATATATTGGCCTTCTAATATCTGCATGTATAGAAAAGGAAATGTTCTACTTTCAGTGTTAAAAGATAACGTTGGATCAAAAGCTATAGCGACTTGTGGGATGTGTTACTATAAAACTAAACAGGAAAAAGAAACCACAGCGCCTCGTCTGTGATGTGAAAACCTATTTTAATATTCGATATGTCAGACAACTAAATAGCCAGTATCCAAAGCCATGATGTCTTAACCTCATGAATATTGTTTTGTGGTCTTTAATGCAGATCCTCTTTTCAGAGCATTTTTTCTTCCCAAAGGTCCAGAAATGTAGTTTTAGAATGCTTTTTTTTTTTGCCAGTTTTGCATCAGCTGGGCAGATTTGAGCATTATTATAGTGACAAGCAAACAGTGCTTTGAACAGCTTTTCCCCTGAGATGTACAGTAGAGCATCAAATGTGTTAGTGCAGTAGATCAATAAGATGTTGGCAGGTAAGCTTGACTCACTATGGCTAAGCCATAACTTTTCTTAATATGATCCAGGTGTTGGTATATTAAAATGTCGGAGATTACAGCTTTTAAACTGATGCCGTGGAACAAATTATGAGACTAGACACTGCTTTTATGATCCTTTGGAACAGATGAGTGAAAGCTATAAAAGAACTAATGCAGAACGTATGATTTACTTGAAAATCCATTGGTGTTTCCTGGCATTTAAGACTTGCAGCTCTGCTGTTAAGCTGTTTGTTACAAGTTGATCAGTGTTTTAAATACTTCAATCTCGCTGTCTGGAACTCTTCCCAAAGTTGATTTCCACCAGCTTACAATAGACTGAAGGGCTATTAAACTTTAGGTGCATTCAACACAGTGGTCAAGATTAGTTCCTTTCTGCCTGCGCTTGGAAAGTCTCAGGGTGTTTTTCTTTCCTGTTGTCTGTCTTTCTGGATCTGCTCCATTTGTTGTCAGACTTTGCAGGGAGGGTACAACTTCTTTTAAAGCAGAGAGGGAAATTATTAACTCATCTTCAGTCATACACATGCCAGAATTGATGTAGATTAGTTTAGCATGGGAGGGACTCAAGGAAGACTTTTTTACCAGCAGTTTATGCTGGTGTAAATTGAACTAGTGTGGTCTGTGCCTGTATTAGTTGTTAAGCAGCTGACCTGGCTGATGATGTTTTCCCATTCTACATACACATGATTTTTAGTCAGCTCAGTGTCTGATTCATGCTCTCATACAGAGGGATTGAGAAGCTACAGGCCAGCCTAGAATGATCGGAGATGATTGTTTATTCACTGAGTACTTGAAATCCAAATGTGTGCTGAGGTGAAACTGAATGGGAACCAGCTAAACTTGGGAAACAGACTGAAGTTAATCTTGGAGACTGAGTTGTCTGATGTTAACTTGTTACTGCTGATCTTCAGAGTGGAGGTGCAGGTTCTTAATGTATTGACTACTTCAAAGCCTGTTTTAGTCTATTGAAGTAATATCAATTTTTAATACTTATTTTTGGCTGGTGAATTATCTAATGGGTAGCAGAAGGATAGCATTTGAAAACTGCATCATGCAAGCTCAAAGAACAGACATCTTCTTGAGTTACAGAAATCAGGCTAAGCTTACAATACACATTGGTCACATCAAGTGTTTTCAGAAAACAATGTAATAGAATACATAGAGCAGCATGTATGATTCTTCTGAAACTTTTCACCCTACCGCTTGCTTTCTTTTTGTGTGTGTGTACTGCTTCTCCTGCTTCCTCTGGTCCTGTTACCTGAGAAACATCAATACTAGGCTTTCAGGAATGGTATCTGAAATATTGGGGGAAGGAATAAAATGAGGAGAGCTGTGAGCTCATTTCTGTAGGGGAGAAAAATGCAGATGAAGGAAATTCTCGCAATTTTAGCTCTAAACTTGAATTATTTGTACTGTTTTGCTGGTGTTGAACTACTGTGCTAATACCTGCAGCCTTAAAATCCCCATAGCTTTGTGTACTCTTGTGTTTAAATTTCATCTTAGGCTTATCCTTATTCAGAATTCAACCTTATTTCTCCTAAGTCATTCAGAACAACAGCAAAAGGATGTAGGAGATGATTAGCTTAAGGCAGATTTATTTAGGACAGGCTTCTGGCAAACTGTAGTGAAATGACTAACTAGCTTAATATTGACCCAGCCTTCTGGCTCAGGGAGTATTTTGACTGAGAAATCTGTCTTCTGTTGATTCACATGTTTTTATTAGTAAATAAATCTGAAGTCAGACAGACATATTTGTTTGAAAACTGAACTCTGTTTTGCTTTCCAGGCATCTTTTCTAACGAAGAAGCTGAATATTGGTGGGAAAAGAGTTAACCTTGCAATATGGGTATGTTTACTTTCCTAAACTGTCCTCCCCACTATGCCTTCCCTCCCTACTTAAATAGGTTATTTTTCAGGAAAATGTTCCATTTGATAGAAATCAAATGTTAAGTTCTTTGTAATTAAGTTTGAAGTTATTGGAATCTCTCAAAGTACTGTTGCAGTCTTAGATACTAACAAGTGTGTTTTTTAAATGCAGGATACAGCTGGTCAAGAAAGATTTCATGCACTGGGGCCGATCTACTACAGAGACTCTAATGGTGCTATTCTAGTATATGATATAACAGACGAGGACTCTTTCCAGAAGGTATTGGACAGATTTTTACCTCTGTGCAAAGTCTATTCTGATTGAAAGGGAATCCATTATATGAGTGTGCTCATGGGGAATCTTATGCTTCAGGGATAGCACCTATGCTTAATTAGCCTGAATTATAAGATGAATACTTTATCATGTCACTTGCAGATAAAATTACATTTGCAGAATCAGGCCATGTAATGAAAGTGTACACCTTATTTTTTTTTGAAGCTTACTCTTAATAAAGATCTAGTGGAGTTATTCAAAGAACACTAGAGAATTTATATGTGACAAACTAATGAATATGAAATAAAAGTACTTTTGTGGTAATATAAGAGTACTGTTCTCTACTGTGTAAGTCAAATTGCTCAAATACATTAAGTGATACTAAGCTTCAGGTATGAACAATCTGCAATCACAATACACAGGAGTGTGAACATTGTATTCTTGGAGGTAATAGATATTTGAACTTCTGAGTCTTTGTTTAACCTGAAATTTGATCATTAGCTACTTTACAGCATTAGTTGATCAGGTTGAGACAGGTGGATGTTTTCCCAGTCATGTGTCATACTGGTGCTGTTGCAGCTAAAAACTGACGTGCTTTCCTGAGGAGTCTTGACCTGATGAGCTTGTGACAAAGAACAGTAGGGCTTCCTCTAGCAGAGTAGAAAATGGCATTGTGGGTCAGGCTTGAGTTAGTAATGGAGGCAGTATCAGGATATGGTTCTACAGTGGAATAAGCATTTTAAAGAAATAATCTTATGTCAGTAAAGTGCTTTGTGCGTTTCCACACACTTGTTACATTGACTCATCTGTTGATTCATCTTGTGCCTTTCCATGCACCTAAAGTGTCCAATATAGTGAACTTGCTCTTTGTAGAGGGGCTAATATGAATGTGAAGAGTTTGGTTTTGGAAGTAATTTAACATTTATACAAAGCACTTTGCTGTAGATTTCAACTACAAACAAGAGCCATGTGTAGCTGTGTAAAGAATATTTTCTAGGTCTCAGTTGCTCTAAACACATTTGTTTTAGACTTAAACAGTTAATGAAGGATATGGGCCAGTTCCACAATGCCTAAACTGGCAGTGTATCACGAGAAATGAAACTTACTTCTGTTCTTTATGCAGGTAAAAAACTGGGTTAAGGAATTAAGAAAAATGCTGGGCAATGAAATCTGTTTATGTATAGTAGGTAAGTACACTTTAACACGTGATTCTAGTGACTGAATTAGAAATGTTTCTTTTGATATTGCCTTCCAAACACTGCTGTAACAGCTTGTGCATATGAAGGGATAAATCTTAAGTGAATCTGGCAATTAAAAATGCATTTGGAGCTAGAAGTTTCAATGGATTACAATTAGGGAAAATGAGAGTTAACTTGGAAAGAGTTTAATGGTGTACTATGGCTGAAGTGTGTGGTTAAGACAAGTTGCAAAATTCATAGTTAAATGAAGAAATGTAAATCACAGATGTGTTAGATCCTTCTTGTTTTTTCTTTATCAACTATTTACAGTGTCATGAACTCAGTTCTTGTCTATTTTCAAAGTTAAGTGCTTGGGTGTAGAGAGTGGGGGAAATGAATTTAAAACTTGGACATTTCAATGAATTTTTACAAATAAATGTAAGTACTAGTTTAAAGTTGTAATCATTAGGTCAGATTTTAACACTTTCAGGAGGATAGGTATGTGAATATTCTATGAAAACTGCATTCTGAAGCACAGATTTTGCCTAATAAAAGTCACTACTTTTATAACTTACAAGGTATTCAGCTGTCCTGGTCTGGCTACAAAAGCTCATGGCTTCTAAACATTTGACTAAAAGGGGGCTTTTAAATGATGTTGTTGTGGTCTGAGTAGACTTGTGCGAGAATCTGTTTTTATTGAAGCAGCTTGTAGTGGGGGGGCGGGGGGGGAAAAGAGATGAGGTACAGTGATTATGTGACTTGTTAATTTTGGAGTACCAAGGCATGAAATACTAACTTGTTCTCTACAGGTAACAAAATAGACTTGGAAAAAGAGAGACATGTTTCAGTGCAAGAAGCAGAAATGTAAGTCGCACTAATTATAAATAGAAGCAATCATTGCAGAATTATGCTGGAGTAATAAATTTGTGACGCTGCTAACAACTGACAGGCATAACTAGCTGTGCCTGGCTAGCTTCTACTAAGTGTTCTGTTAGTTTCTTAATTTTGGAGCATCCTTAATGATCAAAGTGTAACTTGAGTTTTATATCATTTCTGGCAGAAGTCATCAATTGTAGCTCATGTTGTGTCTAGAAATGTAATTAAGCTAATATATTTTATATAAATCTTGATTTTAACCACAGTTCCCTTTGTTAAGTCAGCATGTATGAGTTAAGAATTAAGAATAGAAACCTCTTTCCACTTCATATAAAGTGGCTTAGAAAGACTGAGTTCTTCAGTGCAACTTACTTGTCTGTATCTGCATTCTAACAGGTATGCAGAGTCTGTTGGAGCAAAACATTATCATACGTCAGCTAAGCAGAATAAAGGAATTGAAGAACTGTTTCTTGACCTTTGTAAAAGTAGGTACCGTCTGGTTTTCTCATGAAGAGCATAGACACAACGGTTTTGAGAATGTTTCAAACCCTATTAATAACACCTTAATTTAAGTAATTGAAGAGAACTGTTTTCCTCTGAGTGTACTTCAGTCCACTTTTGTATTGGAGCAGCTATGTAAACTTGATGTGTGGATGGAAGTTCATCCTGTAGCTCAAGAATGTCTTTCTCGCTCTGTTGGAGTCCTGAGCATTTTGTTTCACTCAAACCTAAATAAGTAACTTCAGTTCAAGCTTAGTGTGATTGCTGTCACCGCTGTCTACTTCGTACTGTGTTTCAACATATTTCAAATACACTGTCAAGTTATGTCAATTACAGTTCATAAACTTGAAACTGTAATGAGCGGATGAAGCAGTTGATAAAGAATGCTGTATACAGGATAAAATGCCACACAGGGAAGTTATCCTATTTGTATTATTCTTGTTCTACAAGAAACTAGGCAGAACTTAACTTGCATGGTTGTGGGTTTTTTTTGGGGGGGGAAGGAGGGATGGCTTTAGTTCATCAAGTGTTTCCACTATGAGTGGGTCAGTCTAGTTTTTGAAGGTCACTAACAGCAGAACATTGGAGCATTGCAGTCAACAGGAAATTCTGAATGTTTTATGCTTTAGGAAAAAGGTTTAAGTATTTTCTTTTGATTATTCCTTGAGAGATTACTTGTGCTTAATCAAGTGAATTGGTCTTGCTGAACTTGGTGTACGTAACTCAAATAGATTAAGATCTTAAGCTCTTGTGTCATAATACACTGGAATGCTAATACATTTCATCTGATACACTATGTTTGCAGGAATGATAGAAACTGCTCAAGTGGATGAAAGAGCAAGAGGCAATGGATCCAGTCAGTCAGGAACAGCAAGGCGAGGTGTACAGATCATTGATGACGAACCACAAGTACAGAGCAGTGGAGGGTGCTGTTCTTCTGGATAGTGACAAAACTGTGCATCACTGCCCTCTCAATATGAAGACTGCCATATTCCAAGTCACGCGTTCTTTACCAATGGAGTAATAGAGTTAACAGTATTTAAAAATAATCACATATAACACTGCAGAGACCTTAAGTGCTAAACTAGTGGCGTCTGTGACCAGAGAATTGGCATTTTCTACAGTGGTTAACAAAGCAATTACCAATGGCCTTTTTACATATTTTTCTTTAATGAGGAATAATATGCATGTAGAAAAGACCTACTTAAAGGCTTCATTTATATTCTTTTAAATCAGATCATTATTTAATAACTTATATACGTTGTTGTTGGAATGGTATACATTTTTGCAGCTCTTTGTATTTTGTGCTAGATTGAATTGTATCACATCTAAAATGCACATTGATTTTTTTTTTTTTTTTAAATTAGCAGATATATGAAGTAATATTTTTGCAGGGCCTACACAAGCCTATAACAGTCAACTACTTTGATATATTCTGTTCATCCTGTATGCCAAGCTGGTAAAATACATTGTAAATTACCTATTAAATATTTTATCTGCTTTTACAAGTGCAGGTGCAGAAATATGTACATCAGTCTTGTCAGTGATTGTGAAGTGAATAAGTCAGTGAAAAGATGCGAGCTTTTCATGTGTACTGTTGAACTGTTCATTCTGTTTCCCATTCCTGGAAATTGAAAACAGCTTTTTGTTGTTGTTGTTGTAAACTCATAGCTACAGTATTTTTCTCTTATTTCAAGCTTTTCTCTGGCAAGCAGCAGTATTTAGAGTACCCCCTTAGTAGGAAGGGAATGCTTCCTTAGGCTGCTGTTAAACACTGAGGCGTTTGACTCCCAGTTGAAACAGCTGGAGTGTGCATTTATCTTGCCTCTCAGAATATCTCTGGAAAACTGGAGCAAATTTAGCCCTTGTCTATCTGGTAGCCACCTAAACCAGATGCATGGGGAAACTCTTAATCTGCATTAATACACGTGCACCAAGACAGCTTTATTAAAAAAAAGAAAAATTTAGCATAAGTTTTTCTTGTGTTGCAAGGCTTGTGTGGGGAAAAATGAATTGGCATTAATTAGAACTGCTTCTGACTTGGAATCATTATGTGGAAGGTAAGAAACTTGCCAGACACGATTGTAAATTTGGGAATAGTAGACAAAACTGAACTTACTCTTGACTTACTCTTTTACTTGTCATGCTTTTTGAAGCCCACTTAAGGTTCTGGGAGGAGGGATTTCAGAATTAGTGTATAAATTACTATCACAGAAGGAACACAAATGGTGGTAGTTAAAACTTCAAAGTGTTTTGTGCTTTTTTTTTTTTTTTTTACTTAAGTTGTCATGCTTGGAAAAACAGTAAAGGTGATGTCTATGACAAAATAGAGTATTTCTTGGCCTTCCTTTTTCTGAAGGGTAGTAGTATTAGTATTGCATATAAATGCAGTGAATGGTGTGAGTATGTTAAAGTGCACAACAGGAGTAGTACTAACTAATCAGTCTGACATGTGAGGAATGTCTTCATCTGATATCTATTTTCTCTGAAATAATAGATGACTTTGCTACACATTGGTCCTGATGCTTTTATTTCCCTTTTTTCTGCTTAAACTGGTTTATGAACTCTCTAAAGTTAACATCTGTGTGCTCTGCCCATCGTGCATTCAACCATGTCAGGAAATATGGGTGTCTTCTTTGCTAGTGAAGACAATACTGCATGAGTGCACAGAGCCTTGATCTGATCGTAAAATTCACAACTGTGTCAGTATAGCAACACTCAAGTAAACATTCTGACATGATATCCAACTTCAGTGAGCCTTGTCAAAGTCAAAAACAGGTCAGTTTTTTTAAATTTACCTTTAAATACATTCACAAGACAAGTAAGTCGTGTAGGTGATACAGTATTGATATGAGGAGTAAAATTGGACCCTCTTGTTCATGATAGGAATCTCACTGTAAGAGAAGTGAAGCTCCAGTTTTGTTTTTTATTCCAATTTCAGTCTTTACCAAGTGTCAAATAAAACCTTGACTAGACTTGGTAAGTTCTCCTGAGCTGTGCGCTTCCTTATCTATCCCAGAGTAGGTTTTCTCTTCAGAGCAGAGCATTCTCTGCTTTGTTGAAGTGGATGGCTGCACTAACACGGACTTGGATAAACACTGCATGAATTTGACCACTGTGAAGCAGTCTGCAGACATGCATTGCTGAGCTGCATGTGGAAAAGTGTTCTGTAGTAGGGATTTTGTGCGACTTCTGTTAAATACATAACTAAGCTATGCTGATGCCAACTCTTAATTCACTTGCAAAACTATTAGCCACTAAAGACTTTTGAGAGGGTAAGGAAGCTGGTTTCTTATACTTAAAATATTCAGCTGCTATTAGCAAAATACTTCTTTAAAAGAAATTCTCAGAAGTTAGTGTTCTTAGGTCCAATGAAGCTTCAACATGACAAAGCATGACTGGGAGCTTTGCTGTTTAAACTGCAGCTTGGCTGGACTTGAGTTGGAGAACAAGCCTGTTTAGCAAGATGATATATCTGATAATGAGTATGAACCTCAGTGTAGTTCTTAAAAGTGTTATTTCTGACATGCACATTACAACACATCTAACAACCTAATGTCTCAGGGGACTGTTATAAAATGTTAGAGACTGCAGTACAGATTTATATGGCAGTTGTTTATGAACACTCCTGCACTAAGACTGATACTTCCTTGAGAGGAAGGAAAGGATTGTCTCCAGTCACTGACTTTTCTTAGGAGCAGCAGTTTAATTGCATGAATAGTAAAACAGAAGTCACTTGAAAGCTTGTTTCCTTAATATTACCTACTGACCTGCAGTGTTATGTAGAATACTCGTGGTTTCTTGAAGTTTGAAAACACTTGATTGGACTATGCATCTAAAATAAAAGGCTGGAATGGTAGAAATTGAGAGTACATGTTCAGGTGGAGAATGAATTTATGGAAGCCAGCTTCCTAGATGAGTAAAGATAGTGAGATTGATTTACGTAAGACTTGAAGTATTCATTCTTGCCAGGCGAAGTACAACTGTTATGGAAGAATCACTTTTACTACTTACAGGTGATACCTGGACTTTACATGGTTTAAATGTGAGAGAATAACTTGTTCTTTCTACACTTGAGCAGGATCTTACTTGAGTGACTTAGTACTAATTCTGTGTGTCCTGAGCTTTTTAGAAGTTAAAAAATTGCCTTTGAAGTTTATCTAGATTGACTAGTTTGTATGTTCGTTGCGTGTATGAAGAGGGTTCAAGAGAGCAAGTAGACAAAGTACATCTGTTAATGAATAGTTAATACCAACCAGACTCCCAGTATGTATGTCAACTTTAAGAATGTTTGCAACCTTGAACATGCCTACTCAGTATAAATTTTGATAAGGATAGCACGTGGGACTTCTACTGTACAAATACTTTACTAAAGCTGCTCACAGTTTTGCTGTTACTATGAATACTTGAGATACCTGTGAAGTTTTATAATTCGCTTAAATAGCATCTAAGAAACCTAAGTCCAAAGACAGTGCAGTGATATGTATGTGTGTTAAGAATTGGGTTTTGGATGCTGTCTTATTGTATTACAGTTATGAACTATAAGCTATAGGTCAGAAGTTCTATGTGAGCAGGCAGGCAAGGAAACTATTAAATTATTTCTGGTGCTTAGAACTTGAAATTATATGTAAAGCTGTAAAGACTTGGGAGTGGTTCCTGGCTTTCAGTGGACTTGCAGAGAATTTGAAGACCTAATGACCAGATGAATTGCACTGACTAGACTCTTGAGACAGGTAAGTAACTGAGTATCACCTTGACTTAACACACAGTTCTCTGATAAGATTTACATACATACAGGCATACTTTTTGGTGTGGTAGTAAGCAGGAGTCCCCGAGCCTTTCTGTTCTTTTACTTCTATTTGTTCTAGCTATTTAACTTATCTATTTGACAGCTCTTGAAACCTCTAAAATTCCATTTCTGTTCTAGATTCAAAGCCAAATGAAAAAGTCCTGCAAAACGTTAGGCAGTCATAGAAGGTGGTTGGTGCCTCAGTGAAGTTCACAGAAAATGTTGGTGTCAGTTTACAGAAGGTAAGAGGAGAGTGGGAGACCTGCTGGAAAAGAAAATCTCCAGAAGCTGAAAGCAGATAAGTGGGATGAATGGTGAAGTAGGGCAACAAGGAAAGTGGAGCAAACTGCCTCCATTTTCTCTTGTGCTTTTTTTTTCTGTTGTGGAGGAAAAAGGAGAAGTAGGAAAAACTGAAGGTGCCTGTGCTAAGTTAGCCAGTTCTTGGTGGGGCTGTTAGCGTGCAAAGATTTCCAGCAATGCTACTCACTTAATCCAGAGCTCTTCTCAGGTGACTGACTTCCTAGGTTGATTTTGTTTCTTCTGTGAAATACAGTTTTTTACCTTGTTAAAGAGGTGAGTACAACTAACTTTGGGTTTTCAGGCACAGTGCTAGCCCATTTAAATCTTGAGCAAAATATATTCCTTTTAAAGGAGGTAGTTTTAGTTCTGTTAATCATCACACCAGAGGCTGGGATTTTCTTCCTGACTTGTCAGAATGCATCTTTCAATGAAGGTAATTGCTGTTGTGTCGAGGACCAACAGTGAAGACTAAGATCTTTGGCACCAGTTGTTGCACAATCTCAGCAGAGACAACCCCCAGAACAGCTCCCCATTAATTTAATGTGTTGCTCTTCCTTTTGTTTGAGGGGATTTTTATCAGCTCTGGCATTTTTGCTTTGTTCAGGATCAACCTGTTCCATCTCACTGTTGTAGCTATCTACTGAATTTAGGCTGTTTCTATGAGATATAATGCATGTTCTTTACATTCTTGTGTTCTTGGTGCTGTCATCAGCCACTGTGTGTAGAACAGAGTGAGACAATTCTGAGAACTCTGGAGAATCTGAAATGTTTCTTCTATCGAGCTGGATTTAAAAGAGAGAATGGAATTGTCGCCATTACTACAAAGAGGTGGAAAATATTTTGGCTTAGAAAAAAAACACACTGTAATCTGTTTCAAAATCTCTCTCTCTTTTTTTTTTTTTCCCAAACTATTTCTGCAATGAGAATTGATTTCAAGCTGATATATTTTGATTCATTTTTGTGAGACTACCAAGCTTACTAAACTTGACTAAAAATCCATCGATTGGCATGTTCTACAGCCATGTCTGAAATATCTGACTGCAGGGGGTAGCTGTGCACTCTCTTCTGTTGGACAGCTTGGAGGTTTGATTATTTAACCAATATGAGGATGCTGAAAGGTAGATGAGAAAAATAGCTTCTACTTTCCTCTGCTTTGTGCTTCCAGGTGTGCATCATGGCCTGATGCAGATGTAGAGTGGTCAGTAAGGGGGATTATGTTTCTTTCTGCTTGTTGGATACAGTTGTTTCATTAAGGAACAAATACACAGGAAACCTTCCTTGCCTGAGATCTCCTTGTACAGGAAAAGAGACACATACCCAGTGCTGTTTCATTGTACAGGCATTTTACTGGTTGTCTGACTGAATTTTTCTCATCCGATAAGCTCACTGAGTTTACCTGCTTTGATCAAATAGAATTACTTATTCTGAACCCAAAGAAAACTGTAGTAAGGCAGGAGCCAACCCTGAAAAAGACACAGCAGTTTAAACATCAGGTAACTTGACATTCCATTGTAGGAATGCTTTGTTTGGAATCTGCAGTTATGTGACTCTATGAAAAGGTATTAAGAAATAGAACACCAGTTGTGAATCTTCATTTTTCCCAGTGCGTTGCTGCAGCTGAAGTTTCCAAATAGGTGTCAGAATGCATTTTAAGGGAGATAGTTATGTAGTAAATTAATTCCGAGGGTCAAATAAGAACAGAAGAACTTTTTAGGCAGTGATAAAACACTCATGCTAAAAATGAGAAATCGAAGTGTGTGTTAGCAGGAACGGATCAACAGAAGACAAATGTGTGCTGAAAATCACTATAAGAAATCAGCTGGGAAGTATAAAAACCCTAAAAGTTAAAACTTCTTACTACTATATCTGAAAATTATTCTTCTGTATAATAAATCACATAATTTGAAACTTGATCAATCTGAAATAAAGGGCCCCTTGAAATTACTGGGGGGTGGGTGAGGAGTAGCCTGATTGTAAAGATTGAGGTTATATTTTTCTTCATATTACAACTTTTTGAACCCATCTGAGCATGATCTGCTGAAAGATGGCTTGAAGGTGCAAAGTCAGGTCCAGAAAGTCTGCTCTAAATTATGCCAAGATACACCCTGCAGTATGAGCGGGGGGACCCATGAAAATGCAGCTTTGGTTCTCCAACCTTGTCTTTTAGCAGCCTGCAATAACTGAGAAAGGAGAAGCAGCTGCTGTTGAACTGCAGTTGCCAGTTCTGTGAACACGGAACCAAGGCCCAAGAATGGGAGTTTACCAACAGCATTGTGTTCATATAATACTGATGTCCCTTCTCTATAATGAATGTTTGGTCTCGCTCCCTAGTGAAAGTTACTGTTCAGCTGATGTTAAGGATTCAGACTGGATGGATATTGTGAATGAAAATAACAAGCAAGAGGAAAGGAGGGTTTGCTCAGCTGCTGCCTTAGTTGTACTTAACTTCTTGATTTGCGCTTTCCAGAAGTCAATACTTACATCCTACTATCTCTGTGTCAGAGTGTATTTTCCATTTGAGATATTAATTGATCAAAGAAGTAAAATCTTAAGAGCTTTTAGGAGTAAATGTAGTTCTCCCATTGATTTATTCTTCCCATGCACAGTCAGTGCCTTACTAAAGGGGCTATGTTAAATGGTGATGAGCGGATGTGCTGCTTCTTGTAATGCCCTGTAGTGGGAGTCCTGTGGTAAATGTTTCAGAGATCAAGGAGCCAGTGCACTTCTCATGGCCAGCCTGCTCTCTTGGGGGATGTGTGACATTGCTTAGAGTAACCAGAAAACAATCCTTCAATATAAAATGTGCCCATTAGAAATACTGAAGTTTAAAATGCCATTAGATGATACTTTGCCTGGTACGTTATAATAATTCTGGCTGTCCTTCTAGTCTGTGAATGCCGCAGTGCTTGGCACTGTGAGACATTCATGTGTTTTCAGGACTCAGGAATTTCAGCTTGTATAGAAAACAGTGATCTCCAGAATGGGTTACAATGGCAAATTAGAAAAGGAAGGAAGCCTCGTGTTAATAACAGGCCCATCCCTAGCACTGCATTCTCAACAGTTAAGATGAAATACCCTCGTTTTAAAACCATTGTTCCATTAGTTTACTTCTCTTTCTGGGAGGTGTTGCTCTTTGATCATGTTATAATGCATGCCTAGAAGTGGGTTACTACTACTTGTTTTTGCCTTCTGGATTCCTAGCTTTGGCAATACTTGTCCGTGCCAACCAGCAAACAACAGATCAGTTTCTGTTTAGTCATCACTCTCGGATAGTTTCCAGCTACTCTCTCTGGAGGCTGATGCAATCACAAATCTCTCCTTGTATGGCAAATACAGAGCATATTTCATGTTGGTATGTTCTGCTTGTTTTATATTTGAAAGGTAAATTTTCTTGTCCCACGGAGCGAACAAAGTCATTGTAAGCTTGCCACAAGTCGTGTATGTTTTGGGTTGTATCATATTCTGGAATTCTGTTCATATTTGATATGCCTAGGTTAAAAACCATATCAGGTTCTCACACAGATTCACAGCTGTGGTCGTGTACAGGTAAAACATGACATGCTACAATTGCTTGAATAAAGCTCATGTAGTGTACTGCCTTCACGTTTTACATCTCCATGCCTTCACATCTGAATGCCAATAAATGTTAGCAGGGAAAGGGATTTCCTTCCTTGTGATTTCAGTGTGTGTCTTCCTAATTCCTTTGTCCTTGTCTGTCCTGGCAGCAAAAGGAAGCCAAGCATATCACATCACTGTACCTGCTTACTCTACTTGTACAGGTTAGGCACTGTATGTTTTCTTAGAGGAACAGGTGGGAAAGGTGGTTATCTCTTTGTTTCAGCACTCAGAGAAAGACTGAGTTAAGAGCTCCCAAAGGCTACATTTTATTGTTACTATATAAATTAGACCCAGGCACCAGCACTTCTGTCCTCAAGGGGAAATGGTCCAACTCTCATCCGCGTGCCTGGGCTGCATCTGTCAAAGCAGAGTCTGAAACATCCATTTTTCTATAAGCAAAAGCCAGAGGGAAAGACTTTTTTGGCTTTTTTCCCTGCTGCTGTAAGGTTTTTGCTTGTACAAATTCAGCTTGTACGATGGAAGGACTTGACAGAATGTGTACTTGTCCTGTGCAAGCCAGGATTTTGTGTAGTTGAGCACGTGGGCAGCTGACACTTCTGAATATGGGAACGGAGCCTGGAGCTCTGCTAAAATAGCAGTGTGAGCAACAATAGCAACTGCTGCAGCTCTTGGCATGGCTATAGTAGCTACAATTGCAGCTGTGACAGCTAGAACACACAGGAAAGCCAGGAATGCTTTATGCTCACTGACTACCTTTGTGCAACTCCTTATTAGAGCAGATGGCTAGTTAGAAGCATGGGCAACCACGGTGAGGATACCCTCCTCATCTGTTTCCCAACTGTGTGGTGTGTGAAGGGTTGGGCTCTAGCACAGATAGAAGTATGCCTTGGGCTTAATGGGCTTGCAGAGAGGAATCTCCCAACACTAGCAGCTCATGGGACTTGGTATTGTGTACAGTTCATGTTTGTAAATTAAAGTAGCGCAGCAACAGTCTGGAAAGCACCTTTGCAGATAGGAGTCGAATGTCCTGGTATATGACGGTAACTGTAAACTAGCAGTGTCCTCCTAGACTGTGTTCAGGGGACTTCTGAAGCATTGGGCTGCCCAGTACAAGGGAGAAATGGACATAGTGGAACAAGTTCTACTGAGGGTTGCCAAAGGCAATTAAAGGACCAGAGTTAGAGCTCTTCAGTTGTAATGAGAAGCTGAGAGCTGGGACTGCTCAGTCTTGAGAACGCTGCAGGGGATCTTACCAGTGTTGAAAAGCACCTTCTGAGAGGGAGCAAAGAGTACGGAACCAGACTCTTCTTGGGACGAAAAGAAACAGGTACAGATTGAAACACAAGCAGCATTTAAACACAAGAAGAATCTTAGTCACTGCAAGGGAGGTCAAACACTGGAACAGATTGATCAGGAAGGCTGTGGTGTCTCTATTATTGGAGATAACTCAGAACTCAACTGGATAAGGTGCTGAGCAGTCTGCTGTGAGCAGGAGGGTTTAGGTGGTCTCTAAAAGTCCCTGCCCACCTCCGCTGTTAAGTGATCCTGTAATACTGCAACCTAGTAGCAAAGAGTCATTTTGCTCTCCATCTTGACTAAGGACATGCTCCACGTTATGCAATGGTAGTTTGCAAAAGAACAAGGTACAAGGGCCCAAGGGGAATTTCCCAAACGTTGGTTCTTGGGTCAAATAAGAAAATGACTGCATTAAATTGGAGTGTTTTAGACAGAGAGTTAGAGAGTAGTCTTGTAACCTGCATGATTGTTCTTCATCCGATGATTTTACACACACACCCTGATAGGGTATATTCCTGTAATGTTTTCCAACAAAATGATATTAACTCTGGAAGTACAACTATTAGCTGATGTCCAGCAGTAATGCAAATGGGTTTTAATTCTTTACTTGACAGCTCCTTCAGGTTGTGCGGTGCTGTTCCCTGTCCTGGCTTTGTAACAGAAATAAAAGCTTAGAATTTCAGACTTGTTTCATGGCCCTTGAAGGCGGCCTTTTCCCTCTATTCTGGTGCTTCTTGGGGAATTCCCAAGGATCAAAGGTTTAAAATATTAAATAAGGACAAATATGGTTCTAGGATTCTCCTATCGGTATATGTTTCCCTATAAAGCTTTATTTTCAGAATTACTTAAATGTTGCTTTTGCAGTTTACATGTACATTGGCAAAATGTTGGCCCCATCCACATACAGTCTATTTGAAGATCGCAGAAGTTCCTTTTCATTCTAAGCTCTTCTTTCCTTTTGAATTGCATTCTCTAAGTAGGGCTGGGCACAGCACTGGATCCAAAGCTCAGGAGGGCTCTAAGGGTAGTGTTTTAGGTATGTCACTTTCTTCTCATGTGTTTTGTTCAAGAAATTGTAAGCAGAACACTGTGTTGGTACAGGCATTCAGGCTCTATTGAGCTTCAGGGATATCAACTGCTGGACAATGAGTTTTTTAAGACTGTATCTTTCTTGTAACCTTTGTCCTCCTCAAGTCTAGTTCCCCAAACCCCAGCTGTTGTCTTTCATAGGGAATAATGGCACACAGAATTGTCTTTTAATCAAGTTCTGAGTGGGCTGGATTGCTAACCACCACATCAGGTTGCCCAAGGCCACATCCAATCTGAATGCCTCCAAGGATAAAACATTCATAACTTCCCTGGGCAGCCTGTTCCAGTGCCTCTGAGTAAAACATTTCTTCCTAACATCTAGCCTAGTCTATCATCCTCTAGGTTAAAGCCAATATCCCATGTTTTTTCACTATCAGACCATGTAAAAATCAAACCCCCTCCTACTTGTAAGCTTCCTACAAATGGAAGGCTGCAATGGGATCACCCCAAAGACTCCTCCAAGCTAAACAAGCCCAACTTTCTTCACCAGAGCGGCGCTCCAGCCCTTTGATCATCTTCGTGATCCTCTGTACCTGCTCCAACAGCTCTGCATCCTTACTGTACTGGGGGCCAGGACCCCATACTCTGGATGGAGCCTCACCAGGGCAGGGTAGAGAGGTCTTTGGTCTCCATTAACATTCTATAAACCACCATCCCCCTCACACGCATGCGGGAAGGGCTGGGGCGTCTCCCCCCTTTTGCGCATGCACCGCCCGCCTTGGGGCCGCCGGGTGTTGTTGTGGGTCAGCGTGGAAGCACGTGAAGAGCGCAACGTCATCATAAACACTCCGACAACATGGCGGCGCCTCCGAGCGGCAAGGTAATGAGCGCTGCCGAGGGAATAAAGCCCCCTCCTCTATCAGAGGCCGAGGGGTGGTGGAGCTACAGGGTCTCTGTGTAGCTCCGGGGGCTTTTTGTCTCTGTGAGGCGTATTGGGTTCCTGTCACGGCCGCCTGGGCCTGGTGGTGCCGGGAGGCCGCGGGCTCTGCTCCGGGCGGGCCGCTGTGTGGCACTCGGGTTCTCCCGGCCTGTGTGTGCCCGCCCGCTTTGCTCACAGCGCCGTTCCGAAATGCAGAGAGGTTTGGGGATGAAGCCGAGGGCTGGGATGAGCTCGGGTGTCCTCTCTGCCCTTAAGTCCTCAGGGGAAGGCTTTGCCAGGGAAATGGGTGTCTTCCCCCTGCGGAAAGGTTGTTTGGTCGGGCAGCTTTACCGTATCCTCTCTTACAGCTCAGAAATCACCTTTACTGCTGTTAGGCATTCAAGTTCTAGTGTAGCTGATCTGGGATGACCTCCTGGCTGTTTCCTGATACACCAGTTTAGTGGGTTATGTGAAAGAATATGTACTGCTGTATTTCTTATCCACTCAATCCTGGAAGTGAAGTAGATAGTTTTCATTCATGGCTTTAATGCTGGGATCCTCATCTTATTTAAGAGCATCTTCCCCAAAAGTCTGAAAATTAAATCTTGAGATCATCCTAGTTGTTAAAATCCAGATTAAATGGTAGTTTATCTGATGCCTGCTGTCGTTTTGCATTGTTTTTCACATCAGTTTTTATCAAGAACTTAGCAAAGTTTGTTTCTAAAGGCAGCTCTATTATCACAGTTATCAGTAATATTGCTGGGGGGTTTGCTTGTGAATGTAGTGTGTATTTGTTGTTCATTTAACTCAAAGTCAGTTTGCCCAAATTTGTGCAGGTCTCTGTGTTGTTGCAGTTACTCCGTGCTTGTGGTTATATAGAATTACCTGGATGGGAAAAGACCTTGAAGATCATCAAGTCCAACCACAGCCTAACCATAGTACCCTAGCTCTAACAACCCTCTGCTAAATCATATCCCTGAGCACCACATGCAAACGGCTCCTAAACACAGCCAGGGATGGCGATTCAACCACCTCCCTGGGGAGCCTATTCCAGTACTTTAATACCCTTTCTGTAAAGAAGTGCTTCCTAATATCCAACCTAAACTTACCTTGGTGCAACTTGAGGCCATTTCCCCTCCTCCTGTCACCAGTGAGACCTGCCCCACTCTCACTGTAAGCACCTTTCAGGTACTGGAAGAGAGCAATAAGGTCTCCCCTCAGCCTCCTTTTCCCCAGACTAAACAGCCCCAGCTCCCTCAGCCTCTCCTCATAGGGTTGATTCTCCAAGCCCTTCACAAGCCTCGTTGCCCTTCTCTGGACCTGCTCCAGTACCTCCATGTCTTTCCTGTGCTGAGGTGCCCAAAAATGTTAACACCGCTTCTGATTCAGCTTTCTGCCTGTTCTTCATGCTGTTTAATTATGGTATCTCGCTAAAGTAAGAGCTCTTGAAACAGAGAACAAAATGACAGTTGTGTTTTCTAAAGCATCACAAAATAGTTGACATGTGCAGATTCATCCTTCTGGAGGCCTCGCCACCTGCGTGTTACACTTCTGCTTGCTTGGATGCTGTACTCCTTTGATCACTAAGTGATTTGGTTTAGAAAGATGGAAGAAAACACAAAGAAAGGTGCTGGGTTACTATTTCATTAGTTTATGGAAGGCACTGGGTCACAAGTTCCTTCTGCAGGTGGCAGCAGGATTCTAAATGGCCTCACAAACTCATTAAACTTCACTGCAGGTGGAATAAACGCTGTGTAACTTGGTATTCTCATGTAGGGCTTTCTGCATTTTGGTGTTTTTCTAAATGATGAGGGTCCTAAATTACTTCTGCTTTTCCTTCTGGCTGGGCAGTGTTTTAATGATGATACCTCAGGTGAGAGATGTTTGGGAGAGTAGCGGGTATGATCTTGTGGAGTGCTTTAGGTTCATTTGGCAGAGCTCCTTGCTCACTAACACAAAAGTAATGCATTTTATTGTGTAAATAATTTTATACACAGTGTATATTGTGATATACTAAAGAGCTGTGATAGCCTTGGCTCAGATTTCATGAATCACAGAATCACAGAATGGCCTGGGTTGAAAAGGACCACAGTGATCATTGAGTTTCAACCCCTGCTGTGTGCAGGGCTGCCAACCACCAGACCAGGCTGCCCAGAGCCACATCCAGCCTGGCCTTGAATGCCTCCAGGGATGGGGCATCCACAGCCTCCTTGGACAACCTGTTCCAATGTGTTACCACCCTCTGAGTGAAAAAACTCCTCCTAAAAGATATGAAATCTTCCCTCAGCAAATCATATCAGAATGAGGCTTTTATTTTTACCCCGTGTTCTTTCCCCTTCTGTCATGGCTTTTTCTTTTCTGTTAAATTTTGTATCCCAGATATTACTAATAGCAGTGGATTCACAACTTTATTTCATACTATCTCCTGTTTTTTGTTTGGTTGGTTTTTTGCAGTTCTCTGGTTTCTATTTCATACATGAATGTGGTATGATGTGTAGTTACCTCATGCAACTGTATGTACTGCTTTCCTTTAGATTCCTTTTTGCTCCTTCTTTTTTACCGTGGAGACTTTTTTAGTGTTTTTCTCAGTACAGTTAACACAGTTCCAGGAAACTTAATGCTGTTGAGTGTCAGTAAGGTCTTTCATTTTCTGAGCTTTTGGCTTTATTCATGAAAGCAGGTGCATCATCTCCTTTTGTTGCTTATTTTCCTGACTTAAGAGAGCTTTCTGGACCAACTCTCACCCCTATAATGGAAAATGGCTTCAGAAAATGAGGTAGAAAGTTGTTTGTGGGGAGAAGTACAAATGTAGCCTGTCAGCATATAGGCTATTATTTCAGCTGTTCTAAAGACAGTAATGATTTTTGGTTTATGTTCTAGGAGTTGAGTCTATCTTCAGCATATGGGCTGTTAGATCTTTCTCAAATTACCAGCTGACGCATGGGCTGTCAGAGAAGTTATTTGTCATTTGCTTGTGTCCTTGCTCTTCAAGTTAAAGCTTGATCTAAGCTCCGATATTTGCCCATGTTTTAGAAGTGTTAGAGTAGCAATGTAGGTATTACCAAACAGCAATGTAAATGCTGTACGGTGTGTATCTGATGTCATTGAGATCTTTTCATAGCAAGGATCAACAGAGATCTACTGCCCTGTCATGCTGTAAAGCAGGGTGCTTCTCTTATGATATATGGTTCCCATTGTTGCAAGCTTTCTCACATGAATATTTGTATTTTGCTTTCATTTCCCTGTTTGGAAACTGGTTGTAAGAGTTTTTTATATATCTAAGACTGGCAGGGTGAGAAATTTTACTGTCTTAGGAAACAGGTTGAGCCATAGACTTAGCAAACAAGATGTACAAGGAAAACTTTATCCACCTGGTAAACTCAGATATCTTCTTAGATATCTTCTTTGGAGCAAAAGATGATGTTGGTCAACTGACATGAGCTTAATGCTTTGCAGAGTACTCGGAGATGGTGGTGTCTGGTGACTGGCAGTGGACTGATGTTGCAGTGCCCAGCGATGTGCCTGTTGATGGCTGAGCAATATTAATAAGCCCTGGAGAAGGCTCAGCTGTTAAAAAGAGGGAGGTGGAAATTAAAGCAGTATGATGCAAATTTGTAAATTGAGATCTATTTTTTTCTAACTTAAAGACCAGCTCTGAACTATGGCATTAGATTTTATTGATAGAAGTTAGAACAGCTGCTGACTACATTGTATTTATTTTATTGGCTTGTGGTGACTTCCTTTCTGTGTTGCATCTTTTATTATTTCCCTTCTGTAAAAAGGTACCTTCTATAATAGCATCTGTAGAATAAGATGCTGATCAGCTGCTCTGTCTGTTGTTAATGCTTGCGGGCAGACCCATTTTTCCTTAATTTGTAGCCTGTAGAGCATTCAGACTTCTACTCAATGGCTTTCTTGTGAGCATGTTTGCTTGCTGCTTCAGCTGTTGAATCCATGATGAGATCTTTTACCTGATGTTATGAGGCAAAAAATAGAGAAAAGTTGTGGATTTGTGCAGTGCCACAATATCAGTGATCCGAGGTGGCTGGTTCACTCTGTAAGTGCCGTGTCTCTAATGAGCTGGATGATGCCTTGGAAGAGTGATTAAGGCCCTGCTTTGGAATTTCTGGCAGGAAAGGAAATTGTGTGTAAGGATATGGGAACAAAGTGTGAAGTACATAAAAGACAGAGCTAACAAGGTTGTGGCACAGCCTCTCCACTTTCTCAAACATCCTGTGTTGGACAAGTTGCTGGTGTATGACAGAGAGGTGAAAGAGGGAGTGTAAGGTGTCAGCAGCGAGTGCATGGTAGCATAGAGTCACAGAGTAGTTTGTGTTGGAAGGTGCCTTAAAAGACTATCCAGTTCCAACCTTGCCTGCCATGGGCAGGGCTGCCACCCACTGGATCAGGCTGCCCAGTTCCCCATCCAGCCTGGCCTTGAACACCTCCAGGGATGATGGGGCATCCACAGCTTCTCTGGGTAACCTGTGCCGATGGCTCACCACCTTCTGAGTGGTGAAAAGTTTTTGTGTACTTTGTGTACACACAAAGTAAAAACTTTTTCCTATATCTAACTTAAAAATATCCTCTTCTTGGTTAAAGCCAATATCCCTTGTCTTATCACTGCACTCCTTGCTAAAGTGTACCCCTTCGTCTTTCCTGTAAACCACCTTTAGGTGCTGGAGGGCTGCAATGAGGTCTCCCTTGAGATGTCTTCAAGCTGAACAAGCCATAGATGAGATGCTCCAGCCTTCTCATCATCTCTCATGGCTTCCTTCAGACTCACTGAGCAACTGTCTTTTTTGTTAAGGGAAACAATTCTTTCCCTCACCCTGCTGTTTGCCCCTCTTTTGATGCAGCCCAGAGTATGATCGGCTTCTGATCTGCAAATGCACACTGCTGGCTCATATCAATTAGTGTTGTCCAGCACAGACAGGATGGGTATTAATGGTTAAGACAGGCAGGACCACCTGTTCTGTTTAGCACTTCTGTTGCCTACACCTCTTTGGGTGCAGTGTTGTAAGTCTCTCACCAGCTGGTTGCACAGAACCATAAATTGTCATCAAATGAGCAGAGTTTAATCTAAAACATTTGTTTGTGGTCTAGCATGTATTGTAATTGTTGATATGTTATGGTGAAGGCCTTCTTATGTATATCTTTGACAGCAAAATGCAACAAGCATTACCTATTGACTCCTTCTGTTTTATAGGGCTGGTGGAAAACAGCCATTGTGCAGCTTGCCTGAGTTTTGTGCTGTGGTTGCCTTGTTTTTACAGCCCCTCTGTTAGTTTAGTTGGTAGAATGGCCACTGTCTCGGCATGGCACGGAGTTGATAATGACTGACTGGAATGAATGGTGAATGCCATATCTTTCTTCAAATTAGATACCTTGTTGTGTCTTCTGTGCTACCATATGTGCGAGACTCAAGCTTGTTTCTTCAGTGTTTTGTTGGATTATAAAAAAACAGCTTCTTAAGCTGGGATGTGTTCAGTATTTGATAACAGAAGTAGTAAATACAAGATTAGATTTGTCAGAATAAAGCCTGACAACTCAGCCTCAAGGTGTGGTGTTTTTTGATGGGGGGGGGTAATGGTAGGAATCAAGCAAACTGCACTGTGGGAAGGGCTCTGTTTTACAGACATCCTCTGAACTTCTGGGCAGGTTCCAAGTTCTTCGATTTCACTGTGTGTTATGCAGAGCAATGTAGAATCTTCCAGGTGTGTGATTACTGTCACGTCAGATGGTGTTAATGGATGAAAAAGAATGTGAACGTTAATAATTAAACTGGTAGCTGTAGGGTTGTTGTGATAGCATGGAATAACTAGTAAAATATGGAGGTGTCATTTATTATACTTAGTGAAATTACACAGAAATGCACATCTACCAGAATAACTCCAGAGCAGAGTTTTGTATGGAACAGCTGTCCCAGTGATTGATCTCTTTGGTTCATACTTCTAATTGCGGTGTCAGATCAGGTCCAAATACTGGAAGGTACAATTTAAATATCATCTAAAGTTCATAGAATCACAGAATGGCTTAGGTTGAAAAGGACCACAATGATCATCAAGTTTTAACCCCCCTGCTATGTGCAGGGTCACCAACCACCAGACCAGGCTGCCCAGAGCCACATCCAGCCTGGCCTTGAATGCCTCCAGGGATGGGGCATCCACAACCTCCTTGGGCAACCTGTGCCAGTGCTCTGTGTGAATAACTTCCTCCTAATATCTAACCTAAACCTCCCCTGTCTCAGTAGTGGTGTTTAAACAGAGACTGAATTTCAGAGCAGGTGTTTGTTAGAAATAGGAGGATCTTATTTGATTATTATTATTTAGTAGAAAAAAGGAAAACCTATAATAGAGGAAAGAAAAGAAGATTTCTAGTCTTTGGAAGTGAACTCAATAGTATTGCCATTAGTCCTTCAAGGAGTTTAGACTAAGTGACCTCATCAGCTCCTACGAGCAACATTTCTGTGATTAAATCTGACACTATCATTTTTCCTTCTGTAAAGTGAGGAGAAACTTGAGAAATAAGTATACAATGGAAAGAGCAAGTAAACAGAATTTTATTGCTATTTTTAAGCTCTGTATTTTGTAGCCAGCAAGTTTGCACACCTGAACTTTTGGCTTACTGGCCTGGCTGCAAATGTGATGGTTTTAAAACTCTGATGAATTAGTGTGTTCAGAAACAGATATCGATATTGTAGCACTAAAGAAACATACGTTCTCTCACTGAGTAGTTAAGAAATTATTTTATTTTGCCTTAAGGAATATGCATTTCTTAGGGCAGCATTTGCTGCTTAGTTTGAAAAAACAAATATAATCACAGGAAATTACTGCACAATCTTATCTTGGTGTATTAGGGACTTTTAGCTCTGGAAGACCTGTTTAAAAAGGGCTTGTTTACATTCTTTATAGAGCTCTGGTATGCAGTGTAGCTTAGAAGAACCTGCTGGATTTTGGTAGAGAAGAACTGTTGGTTTTTTATTTTTATTTTTTAAAAAGCATCATCAGAATTGTATGAGGGTTGTTGCCTGCGGATGTGAAGTTAGGTGGGCATTGCATCATCCTGTGCACCTCTCTTATCTGACCTGCGTATTCCAGCACTGAAATGGAACCTTTGCTACTCACCCTGAGTGTAGGGCTGTTTTTGGTTTAAGTTTAGGTTATCAGTTCAATGTGGCTAAATAGCAAATGGGGGAAAGGTGAGCCATGTAAGAAAGTCTTCTAATATTTTAAATGCTGTTTAGTGCTTTTATATGAACCTCTGTCTGCTAGTTTAAGAAATAAAAACAACTGGCTATTGAATGCATTCTTGTGACTTTCTGACAAAGTAATAATAGCTGCTCTATTGGTTAGAGAATAAATCTAATCAGTTCTAGTTTCTGTTGTTTCTTGATATATGTGAGAATCTTAGAAGGGGAGGAAAAAAAAAAAGATGAAAATGTAAGAAGCTTCAGGCGTTCACTTCAATTTCTGTAGGTGGATCAAAATGATAATGGATAATGATCTGTCTCCTATTCCATTCTATTCTTTGTTTTAGGTTTTATATGAGCAAGATGGAGTGTTCATTCATCCGTCCTGTGGAAAAAATGATGATCAGGATAACTACATATCAGGAGTACTACGTGTTATAGAGAAGGTATTTGTACAGTACAGCTGTAGAAGCCTCTTACATTGATTGGCCAAGCTATTGTGTTTGAGAAGTCTTAAATATTTTCTTCAGTATTGGATTTCATTAATGAATGAGCACTGCATTTTTTTGACATCTGCATCATTTATATGTAGTATAAGTTGTCCCTGAATCATACTTTGTGTAAATAGGGGGATGTGTAATTTGTTATACAGATTTATTGTTTGTATTGCAGGAAAATGAAGTTATTGTAGACTGGAGGCCACAGGATGATACTTTGGATACTTCTAATATCCTCTGTGCAGGAAAGGTATGTTTGTTAGTTACGAATGCTCTTCATTCTGTTTTTCTAGAGATTTGATTTTTGTGGGAACTTATGGGTTGGTGACCTCATAACTGGAGGTAAAATCTGTGTACATGACTGTCGTTGGTGTTAATAGCTATATGTTGGAATATCTGTGCAGACTATGGCCTGGTCTGGGTTGTGGGGGTGTGTGTTTTATGTGTATACATAAAATAAAGGCAGAACTGTCTGAGTAACAAAGACCAAATGAGCATAAGCAAATCACAGTCACCAATCTCCCTGCATCTATTTTGTTGGATGGTGGTGATTCATTCTCATAATTAGACTCTAAACAGAGAGACGCTGTTCTAATGTGAAATATTTGAAGTCTGTTGAAGTTCTAAGATCCAGTGGTTAAGCTGTGTTGAAAGGATGTGATAAAACAGGAAGATGAAAGTTTTATGTTTAAATCAAGTTTTGTGTTGGTGTAGTCTGTGAAAGAGGCTTGAATATTTTAGCACCATGTTGAATTTAAGTAAAACCTTTTTTCTTCTTAGTTCTTGTCATAAATAGAAATTTCCTGCGTTGTGTGTTACAAACTTAACACCAAAAATTCTTTTTATCTGTGAAAATGAAGTTTCTCTTTCTTCTGCTTGTTGAATCTGGGAATCTTCTCTTTTGCTTTTATTGATGGCTGCTCTCTTTGCTTAGGATTCCAGTTCTGTGGTAGAGTGGACTCCAGCTCCCAAAGAAAAGTCCTCCCGAGGAGCAGACCGTCCAAACAATTATGAAGCAGAATGGGACATGGTCACCACTGTCTCTTTTAAAAAGAAGCCCCATTCAAATGGAGGTACTTCAAAAATAAGTGAACTTTTTCTTTCTTCTGACTTGTAATTGAAGAATTGTCTTCATAATCCATTATAATGGATTTCAGTCGGAATTGAAAAGATGGGCTCATTTGTGGCAAGAGGTGAATTGAATGAGTGTGGAAATGCAATTCAGCAAGTAATACCTGCTTTCTGCTTCCAATCCAATTTCTTCTCTGAATTAGTAGAGAAGTATATAGAAAATAATTGGTAAATCTAACAGTGTGTGGTTAGGAAGTTTAAATGGTCTGACAGTTTTGTCTGCGTTGAACTCCTAGAATCACAGAATCATAGAACTGATGACCTTTAAGGTCTTTTTCAACCTGAGCAAGTCCAACCACATCCCAGTCATACAACCCTCTGCTAAATCATGTCCCTGAGCACCACATCTAAATGGTTTTTAAACGTATCTAGGGATGGTGACTCAACCACCTCCCTGGGGAGCCTATTCCAGTGCTTGACAACCCTTTCTGTAAAGAAGTTTTTCCTGATATCCAGCGTAAACGTACTTTGGCACAATTTGAGGCCATTTCCTCTCATCCTGTCACCATTGAGAAGAGACCAGCCCCGCTCTCACTGTAAGCACCTTTCAGGTACTGGAAGAGAGCAATAAGGTCTCCCCTCAGCCTCCTTTTACCCCAGACTAAGCAGCCCTTTTTCCTTCAGTCGCTCCTATGGGATTTGAACAAAATGTATTATTAGAGAGGAAAAAAAAAAAAAAAGTAGTTTACTATTCAAATGTTCTTCAGTGTTGGAACAGCAGGGGGGCATGGAACGGATAGTTATGTTGATACTTGAAAATGTTATGTTCATACTTAGAAAACCTATTTTGTCTAATGAATGTACTTTGGGAAAATAATTTCGTAGCTACATTATTGTTATCTCAGTAGGTATGTCATTTAAAAAAAAAATCATAGCTTTTTCCTCTGATTCATCACCATATTTTTCTTTATAATTCTTATTTCTTTGTGTTTATCGGCCTGGAACTGCAGACCTTTGTGGTTGTTTTTCCATTACTGTGGTAGTTTTAAATAGTGCTGGCTGTCATATGTATCATTTATGAGTATAGGGTTTGGACTTCAAACTGTGAACGTTTTGGGGTAAAGTGCAATCCTAGCTTATACAACTCTGTTTGAAAAGAGCTTCCAAGGTGATACAGGGCTAAATCTGTCAGGCATAGAATGTTTTATTATGCTGTTGGTTTGTATTGGTTTTTTTTTTCTTAATTTTTAAGAGGCAGAGTCCATCTTGATGCAAAGTAAGTGTCAGTGAGTCCTGTTGACTTAGATTATATATTTGTTATTACTTCTTTATTTCTGATGGCTGTTATTTGATGGTAGTGGGATGGAGTATGTGCCAGTGTCTCTATAGGCAGGCTGGCTCTTTCCAGTTTCCTAGTGGAATAACACTGAATCCCTTTGTTTTGAATGTGTTACCCTCTTGCACAGATTCATACAGTAAGGGAGGAAACAGCTTTTCAATTCCATCTCCCTTTTATTGGTTGCAGCCTGACATGGCATGTGCATAGTGTGCAGCATATGCTATGCAGTATATACAGTATTATACAGGATTATACGGTATTATTATGTATATTACATCTAGTTTGAATGAGCAGTGTTACCATATGAAGGTGCTGGTGGGATTTACAATGTTGCTTCAGTTTTGTATTACAGTTGTACATTACTCCTGGATCATTTTAATACACTGTTGGCAGATCTTAAAGGAAGCGGTCTGATGGAACTGGTTACTTCAGAAGTCTGTACAAGATGAGAAAACACTATGAGAAATGGCTGTAGTAGTTATAATACATGTATATTAATCAGAACTAATGCTGGGTTTTTGTTTACTGTGGGTTATTTGGCTTGTTTAGAGGAACAGGGACAGATAATAGATTTGTAGTTGCTAATACTGAAAGCCAAACTAAAATCACATGATAATTTTGTTTTTAAGGTGCTACAAATCACACTAATGGAGAAAGCACGTGGTCGTTCCTGTTCAGTTTGACAGATCTGAAATCAATCAAGCAAAACAAAGAAGGAATGGGATGGTCTTATTTGGTCTTTTGTCTGAAGGATGACGTGAAGCTTCCAGCTCTACACTTTCATCATGGAGACAGCAAGCTTTTTATTAAATGCCTTGAAAATCATGTGGTGCTGAGAGAGTAAGTATCAGACCATCTTATCCTGATTTAAAATTTGGATTGTTGGTTTACTTATTTGATTCTTCAGTGAGTTTCAGATTAATGCTTTTGGATGTATTTTATGATCCCTTTTTTTTGTTAGTACAATCAATTTGCAAGGTGTCTACAACTGTGATTTTATGTACTGAATATATGGGCTGAAGTTTTAAATTGCGAATTGTTTAATAAACCGCTTCAGAATTTGCTGAGGCTTCATCATGCCTCAGTAGCTCCCTCTAGTGGATTCAGAGGCTTCTCCTGAACATTCAGATGATGTAAAGTCTTTCGTGAGCAGCTACTTGGGATAACTTGTGTTTAAAATTTGAGACCTACTTCTACAAGGAAAATATCTGAATATTGCCATTGGTATGGGATCCAGTGAGCATATAAGATACAGTACTTTAAATCACTTGATATGTAAATATTTTGCCACAGAACTCAATTCTGTAATTTCTTTCTATGTGGGATATATATTACATTTGGTCTTTATTCTTCAAACTGGTTTTTGGAGTGTAAATGTAGTTAGACTTTATCATGATGTTAAATACTTGAGTTTTGTGCTATATTTATATAGTTTTATCTATAGGCTTTTTACCCAAATATAAGTCTTTCTGTTGGGCATGGCATAGATGTATAATAAAATGTTTTACTATCATCGTTTAATCACAAAGATAATATAAAAAGACAACAGGGTAAGTGAGACTAGGCAGAGCATTAAGAAACAAGACATTTCATCTATGTAATATACACTGTGTTTTATTAGCATTACTCACAACACGTTCTGATGAAAGACATGAAGGCAGATAATGAAATGGCTTTGAGAATCGTTATAGAGGGCCCTTCTCATGATGGGAACGTTGAGAATGTCAGAGTTGCATTCAGTGAGTCGGTAAAGCTGGGGCCTAAGTATTATTGTTATGCTAAGTGCAAGCCAATAGGAGATGAGTGTTGTATAGTCATTGAACTGATCTGCAAAAGGATGTGTGAGGATGTGGTGGCCAAGTTTGTGATAAGTAGTCAACTGCTTAGAGAAGGTAATATGGTCAGTGTTGGTAGCATTGTCTGCAAGCCTTTAAAGAAAGATATCTGTGAAGACCGAAGCAGGAGGGTGGTAGGGAGCCAAGGTGAAGAGATAGTTTAGAATATTCTTCATACACTTGGAAGCTAGGAAACCATGAGTGACAGCTTCAGTTAGTTCCAATTCTGTAGAGTCATGTGCAACAAATAATTGTAAGCCACATTGCTACATAAAATTGATGTATTGGTGAGTAATTGAATGGAGGTGAAACAGGTAAGGATTTTGGTTCCTATTTCAAACACTGTCTCTTTCAGATAGTCAGTGGTGAATAGTTGGCCACTTAACCGTTCTTGCTTTATTTCACCCAGTAGATGCTTAGTTCTTGTCCTTTGTAGCCTCTTGTCAGGTGGTGTGGATGTTCCTGCAGCAAGAGTACAAAACGTTTCCTCTCAGATTGGAGAGGAAACTGTGTGTATAGAGGCTTCCATGTCCTCAGATCTGTTCTTAAAAGGCTTGTGCAGTCTGATCCAGCAGCTGAATGCACAGGAGAGTTCAGGAGTGCTTAATAGATAGCGTTTCCTGGTATGGGAAGGTAGGGAAGCTTGAGGTGATATCTGAGCATTTGGAATGTGCAGAGCTGCACACTATTTCTGTGTGAGACTGTACTGTGTGATGCAGGCTGGAAAAGCAGATACTTTAGGAAATTAGTATGTAGTTTGAGAATTGTGATGAAGCTATGAAAATTAAATTTGCATGAAGTCAAGCATTGAGCTGAACAGGAACTTCCAGTTTTAGTTAGAATACTTCTATTTTCCTCTTCCTTTTAAGGTCTATTTTTGGCACCGAAGTCTTCTCTGTGGTCTATTCATGTATGACTTTTTTCTTTCTTTTGTAATAAAATAATACATTAAGTAACTTGTGGAGATGACAAACCATTCTTTGTACATATGTCAATCCAGCTACTTATGCTGGATAAATACATAGAGTATCTAAGCACACAGCCCCCCTCATAGGGAAAGATGTTTTCTGGATTGCTTAAGGAAGTAAGCAGCAACACAATTACTTGTTATTCCAACTTTTCTATCTATGTAGGTATCAGGTACGGAAGTGAAGACAGAATTAAGCTTTTTCCTAAAGTACTTTCCTGTCTTAATTGTTTTCTTCCTCTGCTTATGCTACCTCAAAGGTTTTTGCCTTTCATTGCCACTGTGCCTTTTAGAATGTTGTGACGTTGCTGAAATTGGAATGCGTGCGGGAGCTAAACCTGAACAAAATACCTGTAATCTGTCACTTTAAAGAGTTTTCTTTTAGTTTTTTTGCACCAGGCTAATACTGAGAAAATAGCACGCTGATGACACTTTCTAACTTTCAGTATTGTGAACAAATGTTTAATCAAGTTTCTAATTCATAAGTGTGTTTTAAGCATTAGCCAAGTAGCCGCCCATACTGAACAGGCTGTCCAGAGCAAATGTTTAATTACAATGGAAGCATCGTACAAAGATATTTGTTCTTTTAGTTAAGAAAAACATGGTATGTCACTCAGCCTTTGCCCCATGCAGCTTTTTTAGTAAAAGCCAGTTGAGCGTCATTAACTTTTTCTGCCTCAGATCTTTGGCTGTGGTGTCTGGTTGTTTCAAAATGAGATCTCTTGTTGGATTTCATATCCGACAGCGTTCTGTCATGTTGGAATTGAAGATAGATAAGGCTTATTAGAAAGTTCTTATCTTTGATTTTAATAACATGGTAGATGATGCAGGTATTAATAAAAATAAAAGTAATTTCTTTTTGAAAACTAGAAATAGTGAATTTAAACTTCGGGAAAGAGTGATATAGTAAGGTGTTTTATAAATGCAGGTCTGTGCAGTGGGTTAGGATTAGGCTGCAAAGAGCTTAGCATTCTCCAGCCTGGCTACTAACTCCAAGGCTTGAACATCGGGTTGGCTTCTGAACTGTTGTCGCTGCTTTAGTACATTGAGCTGTAAGTGACGTGAGTTCTTTTCACACACAGTTATGTTAAAGGTGTTGCAGTGTATGTGTTGAGTTTGACTATCTTCAAGGATTTCCTTTCCTGTCATCTTTTTTGGTCCACTCTCAAATATAGAAAATATTTACTCTGAAAGTTGGCATCCTCATGTAATTTCTCATTACAGCATAGTAATCTTTTGTAAAGGTACAGAATATAACTCGGGATGCATGATGTAATCTCATTTAAAAAAAAGAAAGTCCTGTTTTCTAAAGTGTTAGCATATGGAGTCTTGCCAATAGTGATCTTTCATCGTACTTGTTTTCCTTGCACAAAACCTGAAATGTGACTTTTAAAACCTGTAAATGTTCTAAAATGTTTTCAAGAAAAACAGGTGGTGCTCACAGAAACCCCGTGCTTTAATTTTATTGTAGATCTCCACAGGATAAACTCATTCTTCTTGTGAACTCTCAGAACAAGTCTCTGTCTCAATCATTTGAAAATCTCCTAGATGAACCATCATATGGCTTACTGCAGGTATGTATTGTTTGTTTGTTTGTATTTGGAAGGAGTTTATTAAAAGAAAAATGCCAGCCTTTCTACATCACAAAAATCTCCTTAGTCATTGCCATTCTAAGACCATTAATTGTATCCTAAAACACATGCTTACAGGTAAGCTGTTTAGTATGCTACTTGTTTCTTAATCTCCCTGTTTAAAACCTAAACCTATTCAAGTTACTTTTTCATGCAACCGTGTACATCTGGGTACAGATAGTTTTAGAAGTGGACAAGAAATTTCTGAACTTTCCTTGACCAAATATTCTCTTGTTTTCTGGTGGTTTCAAAGAGAGGCTGTAAATACAGCACAAAGAGTGCAGTATTGCTTAAAAGTTTTCCTTTTTTTCCTTAAAACTGTTTATCACTTGGTGGAGTTTATGGCCTTGTAAGGATCAGCAGCAAAATTTCTGGTGATTGAATGAGGCCAGAGTTCTGACCTACTGACTCATTTAATTTATGGAATCTTCAGAAGTGCATTAGTTTCTGGACTTAGTTGTCATATAAAAGTTTTCTATGAGATTGCTAGCAGAGTACTTGAACTTTCAAGGTACAATATGATGTAAAGGTAGACAAGCTTAGGCAGAAAAATGATATTTTGTGGCATTAATCACAGGAAAGTAAGCACCAAGTCTGATCTGATTGTATACGTAGGTCAGATTTACTCAGCATACTGCTATCTAATCTTTCAGTTCAATCAGTAGTATTATTTTAATACTTAGGTTCTCAATGTGTGATGAATGTACTGTGTGTAATTATACATGAAACTTCAATAACTTTGTGTCTTACTATGTTCTACTTGCTGTTTTTATCTCCTTTAAGCACGAGAATTCTAAATAAGGTGAGGCTTTTCATAATTTGCTTGTTTTCCTTGTTATAACACAGAAATGGAAGAAAGATCCATACACGGTAACAATGGGAAGGTTTTCCAAAGTCACAAACTATATTTTTGATAGCTTCCGATTAAGTGACCCTTCAACTCAAAGGCGACCACCCTCAGAAATGGCAGACTTCCTCAATGATGCTATTCCAGGGTTGAAGATAAATCAGCAGGAGGAACCAGGATTTGAAGTCATTACACGAGTGAGTGTAATTATGACACAGATGTATTGATTTATTTTTTTTTATGCATGTATTTAAGGGAATTGTAGGACTTGAAGTTTGGTGAGTTGTGCTGTTTACCCTTGGCAGCTGTGATGTGATATGTCTTGTCATTCATTGATGAGAGTAAAATCATCATGAGCCTCTTCTGGAATATGTCATGATTATGCCTGCAAATACAGATTTTTTCTCTTAAAACAAAAATGATCGTGATTGTTGAAGTGGGAATTATTTTTTTCATATGGAATATTGAAATTCCCTTCAAACTGAACTCTCATCTCATGCTTAATGTTTCCTCTATGGCTAGTTATTAAGTAAAATAGAGGTATGCGGACTAATAAATAACTTCTGTGGCTAATAACTGTTACGTTCCAGTTTGTTTTAAGAGGTTTAAGGAGATAGATTGTGAAGATTTAAAAAATATATATAAATTAAATTGGATAATCAGTGTTCACTGTCTGTAAGTGTATGGATTTATGTATCACTTGAACCAAAACTAGAATGAAGTTGTAGTTGAATCAGGATTCACTTTAGGCTTCTTTTGTCATCTTTTAGAGATGAGTGGAAAATACATCTTTGTAAATGCTTCTGATTACTATTAAAGGAGCTCATATGTTTTTAAACTATTCTGAATACTGTTTTTCCTTGAGGTAAGAATGTTCTTAATAGCTTAACAGTAGCTGTATGAACTATGCGGTTCTGAAGACTTATTGCCTAGCACTTAATTTATTAGTAGAAACAGCTACAATGATTTTTTTTTTAAGGGGTAGCTTACTTTAATTGATCTACTGCCATGCTGTTCAGTCTGGATTCAGATAACATCCTTGAACCTGAGTTTATTCTTCAATTCTCTCTTTAGATGCGCTAGTGCATGTCAAGAGTGAAGTGAAACTCCTTGTTGTCTTTGTTGGGTGCGCTTGCACCTACCTCAATAGTTGTTTAGAGGATTCGGTCCATGGGACTAACCTGAAAGTAGTTTGCAGGTGTTGGTAGAGATGGAAGGCTATGTCAAACACATCCTCTTCCAAAATCTGAAATACCAGCTTGGATAGTCAGGTCCTCAGCACGTTGCGTCTTGCCCTTTCTGCCTGTATCGCTCCATACGGCTCCCTAATGTAGACATACTAACTCTGAGGATCTAAGGCTAACGCAAATATGAGCATGAGAAAATATAGTTGGACTCAATATGAGGATCTAACAAGCTTAGTAGTATTTGTGTGATTGTTCAAAAAATGTTGAAGCATTTAATTGGGATTTGTATAACACCTTTATGTTTGTTACAGCTCGATCTAGGAGAACAGCCTGAAGTTAGTAGAAGAGAACCTGTGTCAGTTGAAGAATGGGCAAAAAATATGGATTCTGAAGGAAGAATTTTGAATGTAGACTACATAAAGCAGTCAATATTCAAAGGGGTAATCTGTTTTTCTAAAGTGCTTTTTCCCCCTTTCCAAACTATAGTTATGCTGGTTTTGTTATCCTTGTAATGCTTCATGCAGGACTTTGGGCGTGAGCTATTCAGTATTGTTGGAGTGCTAGACTATCAGGTTTATTCTTTTCTTCTTAAGGATGTTTTCTCATCCATCAAAAGCTTCCTTCTTTGCTGGGCATTTTACCTGGATTTGTCCCTTAGTACTAAACACTGGCCGATATTTATTATTTAGTTGCAAAATTGAGACCACTGAATGTGATTTCAGTCGCATCGATGCAAGTTTTATAAATTTTTATTATATGCTGTAACTATTCTACCTGATATTACTTCAGCATTGGATTGTTTTCCTTTTATTTTGTGGGAATCCTACTGCCTTAATTCTTTCTTTCTAAACTTGTTGATGCATGTTGATAAAAATGCAGTCTTCTGGGGGTTTAAGCGTGGGTAGAGAATGATAACATTGATATTACAGTTATTAAAAATACATACTGAAGAAGGTGGAGCAAGAATGAAAGATTTTTCAGTTTGTGTGCCTGTTCTTTAATATACTTGTGCCTGAGGTGTCCAGGTAAAGGACCCTTGTGCAGTCATGACAATTCCTATAAGCCTTTTTTCCCAGCCACTAATATTTCAATGTCACTTGTGTTTTCCATTGCCAGAGGAGCAAGCGTTCAATGTTATTTGTCTCAATAACAAATACTGGAGATCCATTAAATGGATTAATGGAGATCCGCTTTAAAGACAATGCTGCCCTTAAGTTGTTACATACTGGAAGAGTTCCAGTTACTGCTTGGCTGGAGCACCAAATTTCACTGGTTGATGTTAGTTACTGCATTATCTTCCTTGCCTTAATTCAATAGTAAATTAAATGGAAAAAATACAGCAAGGCATCAAGCAGTGAGACAGGAGTACGGCCTTGGACTGGTAAACTGTGGATTGGAGTCTTAGGAGTTGGAAAAGTCTCTTTTGATGTATGAGCTAGGATTCAGTTAGTACATTCTTCTCATATAGAAGTGATTACTTAGAAAGATGTCTGACAAATAGTGCCCTTCAGTGAACAGTGGTATTTTTGGTTGCTTAAAAGGCTCATCTGCATGTTGGCAGTGTCTTGTTAGATGAAACCATTTGTTTAGAAATGAAAGAAAATGGGAGGTTAGAACTCAAGATGAGTGTGTGGAGACAAAACTTGGCCAGTTGAATAGTATCATGTTCAAATGGAGAGATTTAAAGGTACTGTTTTTGTTTGTTTCTTAGTATCTGTTGTGCCCTTAAGGTGTTTAATTCAAGCAATGATGTAAAAATATTGCAAGAAATGTCATTTGAAAAGCTTTCTGTATTCTTAGGGAGGTATCCAATAGTGCTGCAGCTTAGAGCATATGTTTTTATTTCAGTCTTTTGATGAATCTAAGCAGTATTGCTGCTTAATCATGCTTAATCTCTGCCTCCTTTACCTTCAAATGTGTTACTTAGCAAATAAAGTTTGGCTGCAGTATAACAAAAAGGAGCTTATGAGTAAGTTTTGTTTGTCTTAAGCTGTTACCTTCAGAAACATTGTATTGCTGTAGGAGTGTTTCCTCACAAAACCCAGTTAATATTTTTGTTAACGTTTCCAATTTTTCCTCAGGGGCTTTGCCATACTCTAAGAAAAGAGGCGTGGAAATTTCTTTTGGGATATTTTCCTTGGAACAGCACTAAAGAAGAGAGAGCAAACTTGCAAAAGAGGAAAACGTGAGTCCAGTTTCAAGTTGCAAACCACATGAACTTGTTTGGTGGTTATTTTTAAGGTGTAACTTGAAAGGTAGCTGTTAAAGATAGTTCAGTGCAGTGAAGCGTTTGACAGATCTTCTTATAAAGATTATTACATTGAAGAGAAAACATTATATTGGCAGGTTGCTGTTACCCAATTCATTCCAGAGAACAAATAGAATACTTAAAATAAAATAAAAAGAAATGGAAATGCAGTGGTGGAAGTTGTTCTGGTTTCATAATGGTTTTTCTTCTTCAGGGATGAATATTTCAGGATGAAACTGCAGTGGAAGTCTGTCAGTGAGGAGCAGGAAAAACGAAATTCAAGATTAAGGGACTACAGGAGTCTCATAGGTAAATTTGATTTCAGAAACATGCAACTGTATGAACTGAAATCTTTGCAATTCAGCGTGAAATTGAAGAAATGTAAGCTTTTGAGTAGCCTACATGGGATGAGGCTCTAAATAACTAACATGTAGCTACTCTCAGAGATGCCTAAATTTTCTTATACACCTAAAACTTTTTCTGAATCAGAGTAAATTGGAGCTTTTACACCACAGTGCTGCAGAAGAGCTGGATTTTTTTTTGCTTCCCTTACTAAATGGAAATTCTTTTACTTTTTCCTTTGTATTTGAAAATGTCTTAAAATAATGGTAATACAGTAAGAATTTTATACTTGTGCTAAGGGTTAAGAAAGGTCTTGAGCTTTGTATAATGAGTGTGTACTTGTATACATCTTATTAACTGAAAATAACATTCAGTGTTCAAAAATGGCTGAAGTTCTGTTCTATGTATTTGAAACATAAGTGAGAATATTAAGCTTTTGTAAACTAGATCATAGAATCACAGAATGGCCAGGGTTGAAAAGGACCACAGTGATCATCCAGTTTCAACTCCCCTACTATGTGCAGGGCCACCAGACCAGGCTGCCCAGAGCCACATCCAGTCTGGCCTTGAATGCCTCCAGGGATGGGGAATCCATGACCTCCCTGGGCAACCTGTGCCAGTGCGTCACCACCCTGTGGATGAAAAACTTCCTCCTAATATCTAACCTAAACCTCCCCTGTATCAGTTTAAAACCATTTCCCCTTGTCCTAGCACTATCCACCCTCATAAACAGCCATTCCCCTTACTGTTTGTATGCTCCCTTCAAGTACTGGAGGGCCACAGTGAGATCTCCCTGGAGCCTTCTTTTCTCCACTAAAAGCTACGAAATGTCTATTTTAAGTGTTCTTTAAGTGTGCTTTAAGGATAAGAAAAAACAAAACAGACTTAAGATTTTTCATATTCTACTTTATTTAAGAACATGCTACATATTTGGTGTATTTGAGGCATCACCATTGTCTAGTGAGAGCAGTGGTTTCTGCTCAACATGAGCTATAAGAAATTGTTACAAAGAAGTTCTAATATAGTGAACTATGAGTGTCTTTTTGCTGATGGTGTGGTAACCTTCCTGCTGTGGTTTATGCTGCATCTCTTAAGTATTCGTGAATGATATTGCATAGCTAGCTTACATAGCATTGTTCTTAATCCCTGCAAGTGAAGAAAATTTCCACTGAATTATGATCAGGATTTTTTCCATTTAAAACAAACAAAAGCTTTCAAACTTTTTTTCTAATAAATAATCCTCTTATTTGAGAGATTTTCGTACTACTCAAGTATTCTTTGAGTCACACAACTGTTGTCTTCAAGACTTCAAAGCTTTGCAACATTGTTTGAGGGAATAAACTGCAGTTTAAAAAAAAATGCCTTATTAGATGCTGACTTTGTATAAAATGTTCTGAAAATGTTCTGAAATCTGGACTGTTTTTAGAGAAAGATGTAAACAGAACAGATAGAACAAATAAGTTCTATGAAGGTGAAGATAATCCAGGATTGATTTTACTCCATGATATTCTGATGACCTATTGCATGTATGACTTCGACTTAGGTAAGTTGTGCTCCTCTGAACCTAATGGCTGTTTTAGTTTTGATGTAAAGCTTTGCTTATGTTAAGATCTGCTAATACTGTTGATTTCATATTGCTTACAGTGCTTCCTTGAAATTCAAGGTTTGTATTTTAGTAATATAGGTAACTTTGCTTTTTCATTCTACTTCTCGCTTTCTCTTACCTTATCTCATATGTGTCTGAATTCATCAGCTGAGGTGGGATTGGGAATTAAGTGTCAGTTTACCTTCACTTTACCTTTACGGTTGTTTTCCTACAGTTGAGGCAGGTTTGCTTTTCAGAGTTTTTACTGGATTTAATAAAAAGGGATAAACCAGCAGCCACTGCCATAATTAAAACCTAACATGCTTAACCAGCTGTTTGTAAACATGACTGTATTTCTGAGTCCTTTAAAAGCTGGTTCTCAGGGTTTTTCCAAAACCATACTTGAGTGTATGCATCTTGCATAGATGGAAAAACACACAGTGCTGTTCTTAAGTCTCAGTATAGGTGAGATATTCCTATTGGGAGTGAATAGGTCTTTCCCGCTGTTTGTCACTTCTTCATCCCTAGCATGACATCTGGCTCTTCTGTGCTTATGGGTTACTGGTTCTTCTAAAGAAGAGTGTTGCGATTCTAAAATGTCTGTTTTGTGATGGATTCTGAAGGAAAAAATCAGAACAAATCTTTAATTGCTAATATGTTTGCTACAGAGATGTAGATCTTGTCAACTTTGTGCCTTCTGTCAAGTCTGTAAAAAGACTTAATCTTTGGCTTGAAAGAGAAAAGGAAAATTAAAACCAGAAAGTCTTCCTGAACCTGTTGTTGTTGTATGTCTTTCCATACTTCTACCTGCATTAACCTGCAGTAACAAGCATGAAATAAAAGCATGTTTACCACCTGGTCTATTAAAAACAGTTTTGGTGGCTTAGATTTGTACAGGGAAGGCGGCTTTTGTTTTACAAACAAGTAAGAATAGTGGAAATGCATCATGTGACATCATATGTCCAAGGGTTCTAAGCCACTTAAGTACTGATATAATTCTCATTTTAATATTTCAACAACAGCTACAGAGTCTGGTTAATGCCACAGATCCCCATATGGATAAAGGGGACAGATCAACTGTTCATATAACGTTTTATCAATGTATTTCTCAAGATAAATGATAATGAAACTAGTATTGATCTTTGAAAGACTTTTAAACTGTCTTGTACAGCAGCATTTTCTCTAGACTTATTTTTGCCTATAGTATTAAATGTGCAGTGGATAGATTTTTCTAACCTTTTTGAATTATTTACCTGTTTTCTGTTCTTTGTTCTATTTCACTTCTTGCACCTGCTCCCTATTTTCATGCTCACTAATTCCACTTCTTGTCAGTTGCTCGATTGTAATTACATTATTAAAAAATGTAACTGGCCACGCTTGAGTCTAAGTGAGAAATATATTAGACCAACTGCTGATGATAGACATGCACATAATTTAGGTTCCCCTTAGAGATGTTAGCAGTAGCAGTGAGACAACAGGTAAGTTGACTTGAACATCAATTGGTAACACTTGAAAAATGACTGCTTTACTGTTGAGTTTAACTAAATTCCTGCTCGTCTTTCTTTTTCTGTCAAGGTTATGTCCAAGGAATGAGTGACTTGCTTTCACCTGTCTTGTATGTTATGGAGAATGAAGTAGATGCCTTTTGGTGCTTTGTGTCATATATGGATCAAATGGTAAAAATAATTTGCTTTTTCTTGCCTACTTGTATTTAAAAAACAAAAGCTGTGGGTAGCATTTGGAGTTAAGTTTGTGAACTTGTTTGTTTAAAATACTTTTAAAGCAAGGATCCTCTGCTATATTTGAAGTCGATGTGTTTTGTCTCTGAAAGAAATTACAGTGGGTTGATAGTAATCTTTCTGTGTAATATGGATTGATTTGACTATTCAGAAATTCAGAGCTAGAATGCTCAGTTTTACATCTGTCAGGAGTTCTCTAGAAAGATTTTGTCCAGGAGTCTGGAGTTTAGATATCCCATAAACAGAAGCTTCTCTGATTTATGCATGTGGTGAAACAATGCATGACCATTACAACAGCAACAAAAGAAAAGCTGTCTTTTGTTTTGAGTACTGTGTTTCTGCTTGGCAGCACAGAGTGTAGGCTCATTTAAATTAAAATTATCATTTGTTACATAACAAAGTAAATGAGGGTGATGTTGGATAAGCATGGTTCACTGCTTAACTTCAACCTTTCTGTAAGAAGCAGACGATTCATTAATTACAGGTACTGTCCTTTAACTGCTCCACACGCTAAATACCTCAGTGATAAAAATCACTCGCTAGGATAAAACTTTGTTGTAATTAATCATATATGTAAATCTAAGTTGCCATTATGAGTTGATATAAATGACAGTGTGAATATTTTATTTCATCCAGCATCAGAATTTTGAAGAACAGATGCAGGGTATGAAGACACAACTAATTCAGCTGAGTACTTTGCTTCGTTTACTAGACAGTGGATTTTGCAGTTACTTAGGTAGGTGTGTTACTCATGCACAGTAACTAAAACAATTTACTATGTTCTGTATGCGCTGATATCCTGACCAGTCTTCAGACAAATTTCTAAGAGTAATATGATACAGCTACAGGACTTATTTAGAAGATTTCTAAATTAGAAACACCTTTAAGATTTCAGTAATGGCTTTGCATGTGTTGAAAAAGTGGCAGCTTGTTACTGACTTATGCCATTGTCCACCAAGTGTCATTGATTTTTGAAGAGGAGCTTCAGTTTTATCAATTGTATGGTTTTGTATTTTTAAAGTCTATTTTTCCCTATTTTTCTATTTGTCTTAACCAAATATGGTATTTATGCAATGTAATGCTCATATTCCTAGAATCTCAAGACTCAGGCTACCTTTATTTTTGCTTCCGATGGCTTCTCATCAGATTTAAAAGGGAATTTAGCTTTCAAGATATTCTTCGACTCTGGGAGGTAAGCAAGGATTTCATCACACCAAATCCAATGGTCTTTTTGGAGCCCTATGAAGTGTCCGTCCTTCTGTATGACAGCATAGATCATTCCACAAAGTGATCAATACTCTAATGGGCTAACTTAAAAATCTCTATTGGTGAAAGAGAAGACATATTAGCATATGTTATGTGTTTCTAGCCGTATCTTGAGATGTTAGGATGGGTTGAGTTGGCTTATTTTCATAAGGCTTGGACGGGACCTCTCAGATGAGACTCTGAAGTGAGAGTAGTAACTGGAGAGTATCAGTTTACCTTTTTGTTTGTGAAATACATCTTGTGCTGGGAGAAGTGGTATTGGTGTAACACTCATAAATATGGGACCCAGCATGTGCAAAACCAAAAGAATTCTCTTATTCTAAGGTATAAATATTCCATCTAACACACAGCAACAGCATGGAATGGGATATTGGTAGGAACATTCAACCTCTACTGCTGTACCAACACCATTGGCCTTTGAAGTTGTGGGTTGATGTCATAAAACAGGGTGCATTAATTTTAGAGCAACCCTTGTGTGTTTACTACAAGTATTCAGTGTCTTTGCTAGGAGATAGGGAATGGAGGTATATCTTGTTTTCCTTTTTTTTTTTCTGAAGGCTTTATGTTACCTTATAGTTGCCACTAACTTGAAGAGAAATTTCAAATGACTGTAGAAATAAGTAGTTTCCTCCAAAACCAGCTTGTTTTTTGTTAAACCTTTGTTAAAGGCTTTGTTAAGCCTTTTGTATTGAAGGTTTATTAAAACATTATTAACTAACATTTGCCTGTCTTTTCAGAGGAAGAGTGTAAACATTTCACAAGTTTCTCCTATTCTAACAGGTCATGTGGACAGGATTGCCGTGCCAGAATTTTCACCTTCTCCTCTGTTGTGCTATCTTAGAATCTGAAAAACAGCAAATCATGGAAAAGCAGTATGGCTTCAATGAAATATTAAAGGTACTGAGTTCTTGTGCGTTATTTAACTCCCTGGTGCTAATGCAGTGTCTGTTGTATTTCACGTGGGAGGGGGATGGGGAAGGTAAATACCGTCCTCTGAAGCATTACATTTGAACTGACTGTTTGCCATGCTTTCAGAATGATTTATTGGATGTCTGTGGTTAGTAAGATCATGAGCGTGGAAAATGATTCTCCCTGTTAAGCTGTTGCTTAGTATGTTTAATCTTAATTTTTGCTGTGTTTTTTATAATCTTATTTGATATCCCATAGACAGTATGATCTGGGGAGTAACCTGGGAGGGCTGGGTAGTTTGCCAGATATAGAAATATAATGGATTCCTCATACAGGTCTCAGTGATGGAAGCCAGGTATTGCATACATCTTTTAGTGTCCTTTGGTCAGTGCAAATAGGCAGTATGTTTAGCACTTCACATCTTAAGGGGCAGGCCCGTCAGATGATATTTATTCATGCAGTATATTTAACAGTGCAGCACTTTTTATGCAATTTGTTACATTTACTATTTGTGAATGTATTTTTTAGCATATCAATGAACTGTCCATGAAAATTGATGTGGAATATATACTCTGCAAAGCAGAAGCAATTTCTATGCAGATGATGGATTGCAAGGTAATGATATTTTGGACATATCTACTGTGAATAGTTGTGTTAAAACTAAGCAGTTGGCTCTGATTGTACAAGTTGTGAAATAACTTAATGTCTGGCTATGACAAAAGACATGTTGTGCCTGTATAGGCACCTGTATTCCAGAAGTCTTGTAAGCAAGGTTAGTTTTATAGGGAAATACAGTCCACTAATGGAAGGGTGAATCATGCCCTTTGAGTGTGATTTCTTAACTCACAGAATCACGGAATGGGTTGGGTTGGAAGGGACCTTTAAGATCATCTAGTTGCATAACCTCAGTACGAGTAAATTGATGAGCTTAAGGCAGATGAGGTGTAAGTTCCATTGAACTGAAGGAATACCAGATGAGCACCACAATTCACTAGGTAAAAATAATTTCAATAAGATGAAGTGTAATTTTAATAGTTGTATGGACTTTTATTTTGGGGATGAAGATGAATATCATTAATTGGTTACTAAGGCTTTCTTTTGGTGTCTGCTTGAGAAACAGATGCAGAAAATGGTACCATCGCTAAGAGATGTTTGTAATACAGCCAAATTCAGTTGATTGATTGCTTTGGGGAGGGGGAGCTTAAGAATAAAAAAAATAAAATCACTTTTCCCCTTTGCTCTTATAGGAATTGCCTCAAGCAGTCAGTGAGATCCTGGGGATAGAAAGCAGTTCTGTAACACCAGATTCAGATGCTGGTGAGGATGAAAGCGGAACTGTGCTGAGCTGTCCTACGTCATTGTATCAGAGTATCTCAACACCTGTAATTGCTGCCAATGGAACAAGAGACAGCACTCAGCAGATGTCTGAGATGCAGAGCTTGGCACCTGTGTAATTGCAGCTGATTAAGTTGAAGAAAGACTATACTGAGCACATTGTCTCCGAGCACTTGAGAGATGGATATTTAAAATTGGTGTCGATTAAGCTTTAAGGTTGGAAAGAAAATCTGTACTGTAATGCTCTTGCATTAAAGCTTTACAACATGACTCAACTTAACTATTTTTGTAGTTTCTTCTACCAAAATAGCCTTTTGTTTTCAATAACATTCCTTAATATTTTTGTAGCCAAGTGCATTTTCTTTTTTTCTGGTGAACTGGAAACGGATGGTGAGCAAAGAGGAATTGGGAAATGATGCTGAGCTTTCGCACGCATTGATCTGAGACGGTGCGAGCTCTTTGATTGGAGCAGATCCGCAGTTGTGCAGCTGAAACTGCGGTACAAAATTGACACGCTGAAGAGATGCCGATATGTTAAAGAGAATTTTGTAAATGAATGGGTTTTCCCTATTTCAAATGTTTACAAAAATACTTCGAAGTATTTGTTGCTGGTTGAATGTAGATTTGAAATGGACATTTTTACTTAGGCAGTTTAATGTCCAAATACTGAATTTTGTGTAACTGGGAGTGGATGAACGGTATATTTTTGCATTAACATATCTTCACTTTATATATGCATATATATATATATTTACACACATACACTATATACACAGATGTTTGTGAATACTAGAAGAGTAGTCATATTTTCAATATCTGAATAAACCCGACTGTTCATTCATATGAATTGGTCTGACCAAATTAATGCACAGCTCCAACTCGGGCTCTTTTTCAGAACTCTTTTCTAACTGAAGGTAACTCCTGTGAATACATTCAGTCTTACATTTGAGGTAATTTTGCGATGGTTTCTTGCAGACTTTACTAATGTTTTATCTTTGCTAATATATTAACTGATCAATTAACTACTTACACTGTTTTTATGCCAAGATTATTTGGAGAATTAATAAACAGGTTATTAAAAAGTAATCACAATTAACATTAATGCTTTTCTTTTTTGTATATGCAAAAGGCATTGTGAGTTTATTTCAGGCCGTGCTGATGTCTTTGACGTTATGTGAAATTTAACATAACTGATACAGTGTATTCATTTATTTGGTAACTACTGTACATATTATAAAATAAAAATCAAAGCTAATTTAGTGTTTTTAATTAAATCTTATTTAGAGAAAAATCTAGTTGTCTCTTTGATGGAAGAATGTGAGATAGAGGGGACAGCTCGCAACTCTTAGTCTATTCGCATTGTGCATTCTGTGTAGCTAAATGCAGTGGGAATATCTGCTTCTTACAGTGGTGCTTCCCTTTCATCTGGAGCCTCTTGATGGTGGGCATGAAGGAGCTTTCTTCTCTGCAGCGTTATTTGTACCATCTAAAGCAAATACAAGCAGTACAAAAGGGCTTTAATGGGTGAATAAAGTTGTTACAACTATCAGAGACCTGATTAAACTTCCCACACTGTTGTGAACAAGCACTGAAGAGCTGAATTGGTACAAGCTTTGTTTTTAATATTGCCCGCGTGCTATCTCTCATCAGTTAATAAGAGAACCTGGTGCGTTAAAAGTCAAGGATTCACAGCTCGGCGTATCCACGGCCTTTCATTTCCTGCTCAGGAAATTACTTGAAGCATCAGGCCTTTGTTCCTTGTGGAGCACTGTGCCTCTTGGCAGTTAATCTAAGGTAGCACAGAATGCATAGAGGCGTTAAAATTTATGTCATTGATACCATGGCTCACATACGCTGAGTTTCAGTATTTTTGGTGCACGGAATTCACTTTGAAGTGTATTTGTTAAAGATTGTTGTGAAAAATAGTTAAAATGGAACTAGGGAAGGGAAGGCTGAAACTGAGATGTCAATTAACTACGCACGCATCTTAGTTATTGAGGGTATGCAGTCATAACATGCAATGTATTAAAATCCTGAAGAAAATCATAATGGAATATTTAAGTGTTTAGGGAAAGAATGTTTCATCATAGAACAGTTGGGTTGGAAGGGGCCTCAAGGATCATGTTGCTCCCTGGTTTGCATAACTGGGCAACTTTATTGGTGTTAAAAGTAATTTGTTGCGGGTTTTTGCTTCTGTTTGACAGCAAGAAGTTATAACATAAAGGAGCATTTGCTGAAGTTTCACAGGAGTTTGGACTAATGTGAGCACTTTCAGATTTGATATTGGGAGGTCTGAAATTGTTATAGAAGGATGATGTATTTAGTTAGCCATTGTTATCATTCACACTTCAGTTATACTGCACTTGTTCATGCAGGAGGAATTCTCTGAGCTGCTCTATGGACGGTGTGCCTAAGGCAGGCATCACAACCCTTAGTTCTGCTCATGCGCTTACGCACCTGAACCTGATGCACGTACTGCACGTGAGCATCAATGAGACGCACGCCTAACCCAGCAGACAGAGTTCATATGCATGTGCAATTACATTTGATTTGAAGCTGCTTTCAGATGCTTTGTTCTAGTGGTGTTAGAAAACAAAATGAATTGTGCTTCGTGTTTAGTAGAACCTGATAATGTCTGCTATTCAATTAAGCGTTACAATGTTATGTCATAATGCATCGCAGGCCTCCTATAGATCCAGCTTTACTTTCATTTTTCATTTAAGTGGGGGTTTTAACCACAAGCATTTTGCAGAGATGTGTGCTATACTTTCATGTTAAACAGCTGTAACTTTGCACAAATTGAATTTCCTGAGGCATTCTAAAGAAACTAAATAAATAAATGAAGTGTAGGATGTCGCTTCTTACCTCATCCCAAATAAATGTCAAAATTGAGTCAGTATATATCTCACACTGCATGTAATTCAAATGAATTAAGTCTTCTAGATGGGTTATGTTTTGAATTGGATTACAGTGTAAGTAAGTGTTGATTATATAGGATTCATGCAGCCTACTGTAATGCTCATTCTTATGCCTTTCAGATATATTCCTCCTTCCTAACGAACTGTAGGGCCCCACTGTGTAGAAGCAAACTGTTTGCCCAGGTCAGGAGACCGCTGGCCTCTCTGTTCCTTTGTACGTGTGGCTGACCCCAGCAGAGTGCCCATCCAGCCGCTCTCTCAAGATGGGCATGGAGGAAGGTGGGAATACTCATGGATGGAGATGATGGCAGTTTAATAGGGAAAGCAAAAGGAGCTCCTGCAAGCCAAGCATTAAGAGGATTTCATTAGCTACATCCATAGGCAGTCAAATGTCCAGCTGCTGCATGGGAAGCAGGGCTTCAGCACATCTGGACAGATGACACCATGACTGCACGTGTCCCTGCTTCCTTCTTTCCTTGAGCTTCTCTGGCTGAGCACAGCGTTACATAGCAAGGGATGTCCCTTAGGTTGGATTGAGCCAGCTCCTGGCTGTGCATGCTCTTAACCTTGTGCCTGCCCCTTGGCTAAGAGGAGACAAAGCCTCAGTGCTGCGCACACCCCGCTCAGCCGGAGCCAGAACAGCAGTGTTATCAGCAGTGCACAGCTGCAACTCTATGACTACTGCTAGAGAAAGTGGCAGTCCCAATTCCTTCTTCTCTCCTTTGTACTGCTGGATTGCTTGTGCTGGCAGGATCCATTTGTGCAGGTGTGCAGTGGATCACGTAGAGGACCTGATACATTTCAGAGCTAAATACCTCTTGTCTCCAGATCAATCATACCGCACATTTTTTCACTGTGTGCATATACCTGAGTACGTGCATACATATATTTATTGAAATCGCAGATTTGCAATATTGGAAAGCACTTCTAAAAGCTCATGAACAATATGCTAGTGAGTATCTCCTGTTGGAAGGCGTATCTTACATCTGCGAGCTGCTTGTCTAATCTCTTCAAGTTAAGGGTGGTCACTACGTGGTCTGCTGCACAGTATAGGATTGGGGACAGGTACTTCAGGTACTTGTGCCAGTCCTGTTCCTCACACCCTGCCATTTAACAGCAAAGCTGCCCTGTTGTCTAATCTATTCGTTTCATCTGGACTTTTCCTTATCTGTCTTGTGAGAATGTTATGAGACTATGCCGAATGCTTCACTACCGCCAAGATTGATGACGTGAATTGTTTTGCCTCGATCCACAGGACTGTCATAGGAGGAAATGAGATTAGCTTGACTCAGTCTGTTCTCGGCAAATCCATCTTGACTGTTTAATCATCTGTTATCTTTTAGGCGCTTACAAATAATTTTGCTGTTTAATAATTTTTACTGTTTTTCTGAAAGAAAAAAGAGACCGATTTCTACGTCTCCAGCCCTTCCTCCTCCACGGATCTTTGGGAACATTTATGTCATTTTGGTCTTTTCTGTGTCTTGTGCCACCTCTCCATCCTCTAAGTTCTCAAAACAGTTATTGATGGCAGAGATGTAACAAGCCTCCTCTGTTAGTGTGGTATCTGTGCCGAGCCATTCATTATCATCACTTACCCAACCATTCTCCAATGTTGTTTTATCCTGTAAGAAGCAGAGCTTATCTCTCTGTCCTTGCTACTAAATATGATAGACCACCGGTCACAGTGGATCCTTTTAGCAAAGAATAATTAAAAAGACAAAAACCAACATACATTAAATGCTTAGGCCATTTTAGATTCTTTTCTGTCCTCATTTTCTTGTGTTCAGTTGATATTTCTTTTCTGACTGCTACTGTATTTATAGAAAACATCAAAGTCTTTTGAGGTCCTGCGATAATTACCGTGATTTTTGTACCACAGTTTTTATCTTACACATTAACGTGTTAAGCTGTTTATAGTTAGAAGCTCAGCCCTCATTTTCATCTCCTGTATCTGACCTTTTAGAATAGACAGCAATGAAACTAATGATTGACGATACTAGTAGCACAATAGTAGCAGTAGTACTAAAAATCTCATAGAAGACTGCACTTCCTCTTCAGTGAAAGAGTTTCCCAGTAGAACTTCTACATGTTTCCTTTAGTGAGTGCTGTAGGTTAGTCTGAGTGGGGAGCAAAGCCCCTCTGGAATGGGGAAGAGGGAAAAGTAAGAAAACTTATGGGTCGAGATAAAGTTTATTAGGTAAAGCAATAGGTGTGTACACAAATAAAGCAAACAAGGAATTCCTTCACTGCTTTGCACTGGCAGGCTCAGCTGTTTCCAGGAGAAGGGCCACAAAGATGATCAGAGGGCTGGAGTACCTCCATTACAACTACAGGCTGAGAGAGCTGGGGCTCTTCATCCTGGAGAAGAGAAGGCTCCAGGGGGACCATACAATGGCCTTCCAGTTCCTGAAGGGGTCTGCAGGAAATCCGGGAAGGGACTTTTTGAAGGGCATATAATGATGGGACAAGGTGAAAAGGCTTTAAACTGGAAGAGGGTAGATTCAGACTAGATACTGGGAAGAAATTCTTTACTGAGAGGGTGGTGAGACACTGAACAGGTTGCCCAGAGAGGTGGATGCCCCCTCCCTGGAAGCATTCAAGGAAAGGCTGGATGGGGCTGTGAGGAACCTGGTCTAGAGGGAGATGTCCCTGCCTATAGCAGGGGTTTGAAACCAAGTGATCTTAAAGGTCCCTTCCAACCCAAACCATTCTATGGTTCTACTGTGCACTGTGAATTTTATCCTCTCGCTAAAATCACATGGGAGGATTTAACATTGCCAGTGTATGTCATCAAACTATTGCAAAGTATTTTACAAGGAGGTTTAAGAAAAGCTATGCTGAAATGGACAGTCAGTATCTCTAAGAAGAAGAAAATGACTGAAACTTGAAAACAGCCCACAGATCTACTTCAATTTTAAAGCTAATTTTCCACTTGAATTCTGTATTTCTTACAAAGTATCCATCTTAGGAGTTCAGTCAACCGTGACTCTGTTCTCCCATAGCAGGAAGGAAAATGTGTGTAAACTAGAGATCTTAGAGTTACTTGACTTCCTATTATAGGGAATAAGGAGCCTTTTAGAAATGAAACCAAGCTTATCCCTCTGTGCTAGAAAGGTACCTTTATTTCTTACTATAAGCATTAAGTGCATCTTCTGAAGTAGGACTGCCATGTGGCACTCTGAAATAGGTTAAAGAAAAGGTATGTTAGAATAGCTACTTCAGTGAACCTCCAAAGTAAAGCGAGACTGTCATGTGGCACTCTGACATTTGTTGTATAGTAGATATTTTTGAATAGCTACTTCAATGAACTTCAAATATATATATATGTATATGTATATATATATATTCTCTGTCTCCATATATATTGTTTTGACCACCAATTTTAAGTTTTTACTTGGTTTATGTATATGGAACTGTGAACTACAGAGAAATGGACTGATCTCTAAGCCAACCCAATATCTTAGTGCTATTCCCAGAGCCATATATCAGCCCTGTTTAACTGTGACGTAGAACAAAGAAACAAACATTTTCAGTCTATAAACGTGTGCCCTCCAATCTAGCATTTGTATGGAAAAGTCCACCTACAAAATGAGTCACAAAATAATACTTTCTTGTCAATCTCTTTGTGGCAGTTTTGGGGAGTCAGTGTGGCTAAAACAGTAATTGAACCACGTGTCTTGTCCCTACCTGTTGCACAATTCATGCCAACACAACACACTGTTGTTTGCTTTGCATTCGCAAGTCATCCTGAGGAGGTTACAAGAGACAGAAAATCTTTGCCAGGATCCAGCCACCAGACAGAGCTGCGATCATTAGCAAGGCTGAGGGCAGCAGGGTCATCTCAGATTCGTGTGATGTTGAGCTGCAGAACTCACATCTAGCAGCAGATAAAATTGCGCTCTGTCATGATGATGGAGAAAAACCTGCTCAGTAGAGCTTGTTGTCATCACTGGAATGTTTGGAGCATGCTAAGCAATCTTGCTCCTGTACACTGTTCAATAGCAGGAATGATGTTTGGGTATCTCAGGCACAGCCAACAGGAATATCAAAATCCAAAGGCCTGAACTGTGTTCTTATGATTAAAAATAATGAGTAAACATGAAAGAGAGTATCTCTTGGTAACTTTGGGTATGAGACAGAACTAACACCAACCTTTCACATCCATCCTTTCTTCAACTGCAAAAAATAAAACAAACCTTTGTGGGTTCAGCTTCAGAGAATCTGATTTTGACTCTTTATTCTTGACCCACATGATCTTTGTATGCATATAGGAGTGAAGGCCCTGTGATGTCAGCTAGGGCTGCTGCAGGGAAGGCATCACTAGAGACTTCCAAGAGTAAGCAGTGACCATTTTACCTGCCTGGTGTTTCAGAATAGAAAAAAGTGAGCATGTAATTGAACAAACTGGAGACATAAGCAACTCAGAGACAGGTGAAGCTGCCCATTACAAAAACAGACCCGCAGGATCCATACAGGACTGTTTCACCTCCATAGATAACGAATTGCTTGATTGATATTGTGGTTATGATCAGAGCCTGGCCCTTATATAGCTGAGGTAGAAAACACAGCTGCTGCTGCCTCGGCTAAAAAGCTTTCTCCAATTAAGAATCCTTTTCTAGGGGAAGTACTCTTTTCATGTCATCAATCACGCTTTAATACAGAAGGTTTGTTAAGTCTTTCATTATAAGACAAATCTCCTACCCCTTAATGCTTCCTCTCTGAACCTCCCTACATTTTTCACTGAAAAAACTTCATAAAAAAAAAAATAAATAAAAAACGAGGAAAGATGAGTTTCTACATCAAAGAATCACTCACATTAAAGCCGACATGGAAATACCTCTGTGCAACTTTTCACTCCTTTTACTTATTTATCCTCGGGGCGCCTGCTGTCCCCGTGTCCACACATACTCCCCAGGCTCACCTGCATCCTGGCTGCCCAAATCCAGACACTTTGAGGTGTTTTGGGGCTCAAGGCGGGTCACCACGGTGGGCACTGAGGTGTGAGGAGGGTGGCTGAGGCTAAACCCCAGCCGGGCAGCCCCCCCTCGGCTGCTTTCCGTCAGCCCCCGTATAAAAGGCGGCGCGGTGAGCGAGGAGCAGAGCGTGGCGCTGCCCCGCCCGGCCGGTCCCCATGCAGCCCGCTATGATGATGTTCTCCAGCAAGTACTGGGCAAGGAGGGGCTTCTCGCTGGACTCGGCCCTACCGGAGGAGCGCCCCGGCGGCCTCACTGTAAGTGGCGGGGCTGGGAGAGAAGTGGGGATCCGGAGGTAGGGCAGCGAGCTGCCGCCCCGTGGGGTTAACTCTGCGGCTGCTGTGAGTCCAACGGGTGCTGCTTCCCAGCGCTGCCGCGAGGGTGTCCTCAAACAACAGCCAAAGTTTCGCCTGAAAGGTAAAGGCAGGCAGGGGGGATAACAGCGCTGTCAGAACACGGGAGCACAGTACAGGTGTTTCCGAGCGCTAAGACTGTGTTAGAGAGGTTATAGACCTCGCAGCGTGATGCTTCAAACCAGTTTGAGGGCAGCGAGCGGTGGTCGGAAAGGGGCTCGTGGGGGGCAGCCCGCACCGTGTTGTGGGTTTCGGCGTGTCCAAGCGGCTTCGAGTTGCCTTACGCTGTTTGTAACGGGTGCTGGTGGTCTCATCCATTCCTAACGGGGCGAATATTCCGGGTTTTTGAAACTTGGAGCCCATCAAGTTGTGTGTCAAATCTGCAGCGTGTGGAGGCTTTGATGATTTGAGTAGAACCCTCGGGATGTGCTTGTTTGTACCAGTTACCTTACAGGAAAGTGTGTAATGTCCTTGTTTGTATGTGCTTTATTTCTGTCAGAGATGTTTAACTAAATGGGGTCCGTCAGTGTTACAGTCTCTGTTTGAGTTCCTTTTGTGGCGTTATCCTGTAGTTCACTCCTTTGTCCCTGAGTACTTGCACTTGCTCCAGATAACTCGTTTTCGTGAGGATGGTTGATCTGCTCGCCGTTAAAACACTTCATAATTAAATAACATGCACGGCTGATAAGATTTGAGCTCTTGCAGTATCGCAGCCTCTTCAATTGGGCTCGTAATGATGAGCTAATGTGGTTTTCTTACACGCGAGAGAGGCTTTCAGTCATCACTTCAGATAATGCTGGTTATGAAGTAGTGCTGAACCTTGGGCAGTCCTGGGGGGTGCCAGGTGCCCTTGTTTCCCTGAAGAATCAGCGGTACTGACGTGCAGAGGATGATTGTGGTCCTCTGTGTGTAGCTTCCTGGAAACAGCATACAGTGAAGAAGCAGGGATGCTATATAAACAGCATCTGTGCACTTCATATAGATGAAAACTTGTCGGCCAAATCCCATTATTGAAGTTAAAGCCAAAGTGACCTTCTACTAGACTGTCTGTCCCTAAGCAAACCTCTCGGTGAGAAGATTCATATAAGCTCAATTACTAAAAAACAATGTGCTTGATTGTCTTCATGTGCCACTCCACAAGCTGAATTACTTTTTCCTAATGGTTTAAGTATGATCTGATAAGTGATGAGAAAAGACCAATGGAGACCTTTGAGTGTGTGCTGAAACTGGCTTGGGTAATTGAACCTGTGCTGTTTTAAGTTGTGACTTTTGGTAAGAAGATGCATTTCAACTAGTCATTCTTTTAATTCAGTGCATTCTTGTGCTTTTAATGTAAGTATTCTGAGGCATTTACACATGTATATCCAGTGGGAGCTGAATATCTAGTGCTCTTACACAGCAGAGGATTGTATTTCAAAGTAGACTGGCATCAGATAGAACAGGAAACCAATTTGACACGAGCCATGTGGCTATGCTGAGATGGATGTGATGCAAATACCTCGTCTCTGTCAGCAATATCTATCTTTAAGAAAACTAAACTAATCCAGTTTGGAAAAGGACTCAGACTAAACTTTACTAATTCCTTTATCCTGGGACAGAGAGCTCCTTATGAAACAAAGTGTTCTTTTGGAAGCCCATTGCCTTAGATATTCCACCCATTCTTGGGTTATTTTCTACAGTTTACCAAAGAACTGTTAGTAGTTGTAGAATTGTTGTATACGTCTCTCTGTTCTGTGTTTTCTGTGTTCAACATTACACAGCAACATTAACTGTACTACAATAGGTAACAAACCTTATATTTCAAATCTAATGAGCATGGCTGATCAATAAACCCCAGCAATGGAAGATGGCTCTGTAGTGATGTGCAGGAGATGTGCCTGCGGAGCTCAGGGAATAAGGCTGAATGGGACTGAGCACAGATGCTGCAAAAAGCTCATCTTAGCTTAGTTCAAGGTACCAGGGAGCGGCCTTTACTATAGATGCCATCAGTTACATATATCAACTGTTGATATAAATGTTGCTCCCAGAGTTCCTTAGAGCATGAATGTCTCCTTAAGTTAGCCTGACCAGCATGGTGGAAGTGAATACATGGCTCAGCCCAATATGGGTGTGAAAACTACATCACTAACAGGATAACTGCAAGGAGATCAGTGGCCTTAATCCATGTATTCCTTGGTGTTGACAGCAAATTTGCTGATGTTGCACTTGATCCCACTATGCCCTTGATGAAGGTGTTGGTCCCAGTACTGACCCCTGAGGGAAACCACTTGTCACTGATCTGTGTCCTCACATGGAGCCATTGGCCACCACTCAATGTGATCGTGCAACTAGTAATAAACAGACCAATAATTAAAATAACATTGATGTTGTGATTGGACTGTTTACTGAGACTGCAGTTTTTTTGCTAAGTATAACTTGCATTTGTAGTCTGTTTTCAGTGTGTTAAGTATCGCTCTGCTAACTCAGAATTCCTGTGTAACATCACACACCCTCAATTAAGTACAATTCATACTAAGCATTACATGACCCACTTGTGGAACATCTAAAAGTAGCTGGTCAGAGAGAATTGGACTCTTGACAGTAGAAAATACAGACCAGTAAAAATCATCTCAGACTGACTTACAGATAGAGAATAGCATCACTGCAATTTGTGTTCTTGTGGTAATTCAGACCATCATCTCCGTTTGTTTTCTTTATTACTCTTGATAACATTGCACTAAAAAAAATAAATCAATGTATTTCTATGTATGTATGTATATCTGTGATTCTGGTTTCAGGTAAATAAATTAATGTTTAAGTCTGGATGGGTTCAGTTCAGCTATTTTCCAACAAAAATTTCTCTTAATGTAATATGTTTTACTTTTGGGAAATATCCTTTTGCAGCTGAATCAGTGCTGTTCTTTATCCATTTATAGATAAACAGATCAAACTCTGGGAAAAATGAGGAGAAAAAAGGCAATAAGGGAAATGGGAAAGGTGAGTCAGTTTCTGAAGGTGGAAAGACAGCTGTGGTGTTCTCCTTGAAGAATGAAGTTGGTGGACTGGTGAAAGCTCTCCGGCTCTTCCAGGTAAAGCTTATGTAACGTTGTGCTGATTAGATGAGGAAGGATACTGAGGTCAGGCTCTTTGTTGGTATAAATTAACGCACCATGGAGTGCAGTTACTTCTAGTGAATCTGCAGAGTTTAACTTCAGGCTTTATGGGTCATTCAGCAAAGCATTTAAGACTCTCAGAGAATTTTCCAGAACTGAGTTTAACTGTGATGTTGATATTCACACTATTCACTTTAGATTTCCAAAGTGTGATTCTCAGCACTGTAAATTAGGTTTGAAGTTCTCTGTACAGACCATGATGAAAGGAAGCAGTTTCAGAGAGCAGTTCAGAGTCTGAGAGCAGCTCAAAGTCAGATGGCAATGACAGCCTTGTTGCAGGACAATGTTTGGTTGTAAATTTAAGTGCAACTTTAAGTGCTTACAAGGTCAGAGCTTTCTGTCTAACTAGAACTTAAATTGTGAAGGACTGGTTTCCATATAGATCCCCATTCAATTGGTGGTTTTCAGTCAGATTGCTGGTACTCTCTGTAAACTGCTTACCTTATTAACACATTGAAGAGGACTTGAAGGCATCTCTGAGGACAATTCAGGCAAAGCACCAAGATGAAAGCCTTAGGCTGCTCAGTCTGCACAGTGAAGAAAATGCTAAGAGGTGATTTGGAAGCTATCTCTTCATGCTTAACCATCAGAGGGGTATAACTGTGGGAGCACAGGGTGTTACCAATCCTAAATTACAGGAGCTGGCTCTGGTAGCAGGTTCCCAAGGCTGATACAGATACCTGGTCTGCCCAGATATTGAAAGCGGAGTGAGCTGAGCCTCTGGGAGGGAGATTACCTGAAACCAAGTTGTAGAACAGGAGAAGGCTAAGTGAGCTGATAGGAACTGCAGGAAGAGACGTGTTTTCAATACATCTTCTCTCCAAAGTATTAACTGCAGCTCTGGCTTAAATTCTTCAGTGGGTTCAGGCCTGAAATCCTGAATATACATGTCAGCTCTGCCTTCTTGAGAACAACTTGCTTGCAGTTCATTCAGCCTTCTAAAATGTGTTTGGAAGATGCTGCAGAGAAATCAACTGCATTCACATAGTTGCCGAGCAGTTTGAGCATGGGATGGGTACGATTATGTTGTTTTTTAAATCTAGGTTAAATCAAAGCAACTTTCTCTACTTCAGAAGAGAATGTCTGAAACCAGTATCCCTCTGTCAGTTGAAAAGGAGTTCTGTGGCCTGGGTTATTCAGGAAGAGATCATCAAAATGATCCTGCTGGGCTTTTGTAATCTGCTGGTCTACAAATAGGTTCAAAGCCATCAGCAAATGGGGTCTTTTCCTTCCGTGTATTTGTTGCATGAATATGTTAGCTAAGGAGATGCACAGTGTACATACTTCATAGAGTGTGCCAGTGCAATTGTTACCTACTGTGTGGATTCACATGTGGAAAATCAGGAACTGCTGCTTGTCTGTACCAGAGGGATCTTTCATTTAAAACTTGGAAAAGCTTTCTTGAGGAGTATGCCATCAATACTGCAATCCTAACTGATATGTCTGTATTTAATCCATTGTTTGTTCTTTCTGCAGGAGAAACATGTGAGTATGGTTCATATTGAATCACGAAAATCGAAGAGAAGGAACTCAGAGGTAGAAATTTTTGTGGACTGTGACTGCAGTAAGAAGGAATTTAATGAACTAATCCAGTTGCTAAAGTTTCAAACTAATATCGTGTCTCTGAATCCACCAGAAAACATCTGGACTGATGAAGAAGGCAAGGCTACTTCTGTATCATTGGTTTACAGACTCACAAATGTTTTGCACAGTTATAGCCATTATGTTATATTCAGTACATTTAACTCTTCTGTCTTCTGCAGATCTCGACTGTGTCCCTTGGTTTCCTCGGAAGATATCTGAATTAGACAAATGTTCACAAAGAGTTTTGATGTATGGATCTGAGCTGGACGCAGATCACCCTGTAAGTGTAACATACAATTATACTGCAGATAATTTGTTCATGCTGTTTGCCAGTTAAATAAAAATCCTGTTGACAGCTGGTTTTGAGTGCTTTTCTGAGCATGGCTAGTATTTAGTTATGTTCAGTGTTTTCAGTGAATTAATTATCCTTTTCTGTAGCTGGACATGAAAGAAGGAAGTCCTCCATAAAGCTTTCTCTTGAGCAACTTTGTCCTCTTTTATTTATTTATTTTTGCTGTTTTCATTTATTTATTTTTTATATAGCTGGTTGTTAAAAGTTTCACAGAATCACAGAATTGTAGGGGTTGGAAGGGATCTTTAGAAATCATTGAGTCCAACCCCCCTGCCAAAGCAGGCTCCCTACACCACGTCACACAGGTAGGCATCCAGGCGGGTCTTGAATATCTCCAGAGAAGGAGACTCCACCACCTCCCTGGGCAGCCTGTTCCAGTGCTCCGTCACCCTCACTGTAAAGAAGTTCTTCCGCACATTCGTGCGGAACTTCCTATGCTGTAGTTTCATCCCATTACCCCTAGTCCTATCCCCACGAACTACTGAAAAGAGACCAGACTCACCACTATGGCCCCCACACCTCAGGTATTTATAAACCTGGATCAAATCCCCTCTCAGTCTTCTTTTCTCAAGGCTAAACAGACCCAGTTTTCTTAGTCTCTCCTCACAGGGGAGATGCTCCAGGCCCTTCACCATCTTAGTGGCCCTCTGCTGGACTCTTTCCAAGAGATCCCTGTCTTTTTCCAGACAAACAGAAGAGTTTCGATCAATGTGATGTTAGGTTCTATCACAAGAGGCTCTTAGATAAGAATAGATATTAGCTTAGTTGTCAGAGGAAAAAAGAATTGTGGAAAAAGACTTCCTGGCAACTCAGGAGATAATTGCAAAATAAAACAGTAACATGTTCCTGTTTCTGTGTGCAGAAAGGAATGCAACAGATGGGAAGGTGTCTCACATTGATTCCTGACTTTAGTGACAGGAGTCAAGCTCACATTTCACATAAGTGATACCTGTAGTGCTGCCAAATGCTCAGTGTAAAAGACAAAAAAAAAAAAAAAAAAAAGGTTTGTTTTATTACATATGGCTCAAGTCCATACATGCTAAACATCTAATTCTTTAGATGGCACATGACTGCAAGCATTTGTGTTAAGGGATTTTCTCTTGCTTCAAATTGAAGTTTCTACCTTTGGATCCCTTGGTTGAGCAACACTAATGGCAACTAATTATGTATTATTCCTACTCTGAAAGCTGAATTCAACTGGTATTATAGGAAGCTTCGAGCTGAAAGGAAGGAATGAACTGAAGTACCTGAATGTGATCCTTTCCTGCAGAGTGGGCCTGTAGCTGGGAAGCATGTTCCTGGGTCCTGATATCTGCCACATGCAGATATTAATGACAAGCGAGGATTTACCTACTATTTTCTCAGAATGGAAAAATCTGTTGATTACCTTCAACCATTAACAGTGATTTGGTTCAAACAGAGGCCTTAATGGCAACTCATTCTAGCCTTGAGTTGATGATTGTGATGAGCCATTTGATACTGTTTTATGTTCTGAGCTGGTGCCTTCATTAAATAGTTGAGTGCTTTACTGAAAATCTGCCTTCAGTTTTACAGACAATGAAAAAAGACATTTGCATTATATGAATATATATTTTACACTTGAGAGAACTCTTATGAACATAATTTACACCCCATTTGTTAGCGTATGCAGCACGCTAGATATTAGAGATGGGGAAAAAAAACTATAAAATCTGTGATTGGCCTTTCAAATGCCAGTTCTGGTGCCCGCTCTGTTCCTTCACAGTAGTGTGTAGATGCCAGACCAAAGAGAATTACTCCATTATGGAATCAGTATAGCACTAGTTTAGATTCTAACCCATTTCATACTGGCTAATGGTTTCAGTCTTGATTTCACTGCATGTGTTGGACATTCAAGTTGTCTATGCTGTCATCCATCCCATTTTGTCTGTTACATGTTACAGCTGAATAACATAATGCTAATGCAAAAGGTATTATGTAGATAGTCATATGCTCCAAAATTTCACAAGGTTTTGCCTGTCAAAAAGCTTCTCTATATGAGCAATGTTGATTGTTTGTAACATAATTCTTGAGTGGTCTGTAGTATTTCACAGGAGGTTGTTATGCTCCATTGAAAGCAGACCACAAAAGTGTGGGATTAGGGAGGCAGGCAGTAGTTTGAGGTCATGAAGTAACTGATCTCACAATGGATATGCACATGAAGTCAATAACCAAATCAATAGCATGTTTAATAAATAAATCACATAATCATAGAATGGCTTGGGTAGGAAGGGACCCCAAGGATTGTCAAGTTCTATCCCCTCTACCATAGACAATAGACCAGACTGCCCAGGGCCCCATTCAGCCTGGCATTATGTACTTCCAGGGTTGGGACATCCACAACCTCTCTGGGCAATCTGTTCCAGCACCTCACCATTCTCTCAGTAAGGAAGTCCCCCCGACATCTAATCTAAATCTACCTTCTTTTAGATTTCTCATTATCCTATTGTCTGCCCCTGTAAAAAGTTGGTTTCCCTCATGTTAATAAGCTCTCTCTAAACACTGGAAGTCTCTTTTCCAGGCTGAACAAATTCAGTTCCTTTAGCCTGTCTTCATAGGAGAAGTGCTCTAGCCCTTGAATTGTCCTTGTGGCCTTCTCTGGACTCTCTCTGACAGCTCCAGATCCTTTCTGTGTTGGAGGCCTCAGACCTGGACACAGTACATCAAATGGGGCCTCACAAGGGCAGAATAGAGAAGGGAATTCACCTCTCTCACTCTGCTGGCCACCCCTCTTCTGATAGAACCCAGGACGCTATTGGCCTTCTGGGCTGCAAGCGCACACTGCTGGCTCACATTAAGTTTTTCATTAGTCAGAACTCTTAAGCCTTCTCAGCAGGGCAACTCTCAAGGAGTTCTTCCAGCTCGTATATGCTGGATTGCTCAGTACATGAAGGGTGTTGTGTAAGGCCTTTGCTGTCCTGCATGAGAGTGGAGGCTTGAATTCTGAAGACAATCCTCTGACATTTTCCCTAGTGGCACAGATTTGGTTATGGGACCATAAAATACCTTTTGAGTTTTCTCATGCAAGCTCATAAACATTTCAAATAAAAATATATTGTGTTTTCATTCCCTTTGCTGATCTGCATATATGAGTGCTAAGGAAAAAAATGTGCTTAACTTTTCAGCTGTGAGTAGGTGATGGGAGCAGCCCATCACCCCCCAAGTCATGGCACTTGAGTAAATCTAAATGCACTTTCTGAGTTACTACTTGTGGCACTTAGATAACTTCACTCTTTTTCCATCTTCAACAGATTACAAGTCCTGCTTTGAAAGCAGGTATCTCTTTTGTAGTCTAGACCTGAATTGTCTAAATTTTTTCTGTACATATAGAAGATATAGATATATCTATATATATAGATATAAAAGAGAGTGTTTTGATTTTGAATAGCTTGAAGGGCTGTTGCTGACTAGTCTGTATGTGTAGTACTGCTCTTTTGCACTTAATACGCAAAAAGCAAGAACCTGCTGTTGCCTAATATGTAGGGAGTTTGATCTGCAGCTCAAATCGCAGCAATGTGTGTGTTTACTATTGGAGGCTGTTGGCTCAGTCTCTAATGCGTTGGTTAAAATGGCAACTGCTGAAGTAGCATCTTCAAAATGAGTTACTTGTGAACTCTCGGCACCTTCTGTCTTCTAGTGATGACAGATGTATCAAGAAAAGGTCAGTTATTCTGCTTTATGCCTGCCTGTGGATCTCCATACAGATTAAGGAAAACCTGCATGAGATGAAATGACAGGAATACAGTTGCGCTTTTTCATTGCCTTGGAAAAATGACTACCTATGCACAAACCTATCTTAAAAACACCCCAGTGGGACTTTGGTGGGGGAAAAAGGCAAAAGATATTTTTCTCTTGCAATCCATAAGATGGTGTTAATCAAAATACAATATAATTTGGTACTGTGTAAACACTTTAATGATTTATAATTCTCACAGCTAATTTTCTGTCTTTGTTATAAATTGCTTTCTTCTTCCTTGCTTAAGGGATTTAAAGACAATGTCTATCGACAGAGAAGAAAATACTTTGTGGATGTTGCCATGAGCTATAAATAGTAAGTACTGGTATAATTCTTCCCTGGGCTGCTGACTAGTTAGAATTCATGCTCTACTTAATTCTGTAGCAGGAAGTTTTGCAGTAGACAAAGTCATCCTTTAAACTAGCACTGGTGCAGCCTGTGCAAACCTGATGCTTGAAATCCTGTTACATTTTCAGAACAGATACAGGCAAGGAAAGAAAGCGTTTGAAATGTAAGCACTACCTTTTGAGAGTTTTATTAATAGCAGATTAAACTTAAGGAACTGTTATTAATGAAAAACTGATTTACTGCTGAATTGTATGTAGCCAGTGTCTCTTTGCAGTTGCTGTATGCCAAATCATTATTTACTATTTAAACCATAGAACGTTGTGCTTCTTGTGAGGAGAACTGTTAGACATACCTGGAATAGTACACATAGGAAAGTGCTTCACACAAGGGCCATGTTTGTCATAACCGTTCAATTCCTACCATTGTAACAGGATGAATTATCAGAATTAGTCACAATTATGATGAAAAATGAAAATGAATGACATCTCTACCTTCAGGTACAGGGTAAGTGTCAGGTCCTGAGGATCCCAAGATTTGGTCCAAATCTGGGAAGGCTGTAGTTAACAGTTAACTTACAGCTAGCTGTAGCTTATTGAAAAAGGCAATAATAGGGAATGATTCTTTTCTTTTCATGCTCTTAACATGCTGGATGCTGCAAAATGCCTTTTATGAATGTTGCTACCACAGCTATAAACTTCCTAGAATTCAGTAAGTGGATTATTTCCCTGTAGTTTATGGTGCTGGTGTCTGTGTATAAATATGCTGTTTGCAGTTCCACCTTCTGATCTCTTTCCATGTCAAGTCAGTATTTGCTGCCATTCCTGGAAGTTAGGAAACTTTCTGTGCTTCCTACAAACACCTACTGTGTTGCGATTTTCTTCTCAAGTAAGGATTCAGCTAATTCTAATTAGGCTCTGTTCTGTTTGCCCTCACTCTCAGCAGAAAGAACATACTAATTTCATGTTCCTTTCTGTATTACCATACATTTTCAGATTTTTGCTTTTCCTTTTCTCTTTTGAGATTTCAAAGGATATTGTTTAAAGAATGCAGAGCACAGCAGTGATTTTCTCCCTTCACGAAAGGCAAATCCTATCAGGAAGCAATTCAGAAATCATTTTAGAAGTTTGTTTGGTTCTGCTTTCTTTGTTCTTACTGTAAAGTTAATTCATGAGCTGTAGAAGACTGGAGATTGGGAAAGGAAGACTAAGTGTACTTTGTGACCATATAATCCTAATTGTATTTCTCCCTTACTTTTGTTCCATTCATGTCGTTATGCTGTTACCAATACAGTAAATATCCAAGCACCAGCTTTTGGTTTCCCTTTCTCCAGCCCACGGTGGCATTAGTTCGTCTGGGTGCCCATAGCACTCATCCAGCACAGTGAGCTTCTGCATGTTGGAACAGGGTGGTGGGTGGAGAAGCTTCCCAGGCTCTGTGTTTTGATCCCTTTGTCAGCCTAAGTCCTAAGCTTAGCCAGTTTTCAGATTAAAGTCGAGGCAAGTTTTCTGTTTGTTTACAGCTGATTGATTTTATTTCCCAGTCTCATGCTTGCTGCAGAGTTAGTTATTCTTACCTAACGTTTGCTGCAGTGTGAAATGTCAAGCAGATGCCTGTGGATGAGGGCATACTGTGTGCTTCTAGATCTCTGTTGGTAAACTAGGACAGTTCTCCATTTATTACTAAGGAAAACAGTAGTGTCCTGCACCTCACAGCTGCTAAGCTGTTGGCAATATCTTCCTCTTTTCTCCCTGTCTAAGCTGCCTGAGTGCTGGAAAGGTCCTGCTGGCTCACTGAGTAGTGGTTGGTATTCTGCTAGAAGGATTTTTTTTCCCATGAAACTGGCAAGAAGCATCCTTTCAGAAAAGTCTTGCACATACTTAGAAAAAGAGATAAAAGGAAGGAAAATGCTTTTCAAACAATTTGAAACAGAGGTTGGTTATTTGGGGGCAAATCTGCTCAGAAACACTCCCTCATCTCAGTGATATTTTCAAACATTATGAGAGAGCTCCCGCTCTTCACGGGAGCAGCAGGAGCAGGAAAATGAGATTCTACAAATGTTTTTAGCCAGGAACTAAAAAATGGCTTAGAGGTCGCTGATCCGCACAGTTACCTAACATGTGGCAAAAACTCATTCATACTCCTCAGATCTGCCAACATGACTTTTTTCACCCCTCGGGCATGCCATATCCACAGGGCTGTACAGTCAGTCTGTCTCTGGATACATCTGCTCTCAGAGACAGTTCAGGGAGGAGGAGATCAGCTCCAGGAGGATGCTGTGCTATTACAGCTGAACTATTTTTACTACCCATGCTGGTGTATTCAGAATTAGTGTAGGTGTCTTGACACTACATTGCAGTCTCAACGCACCCTCTTTTGTGGTCTGGAGGTTACTTATTATTTATACAAAAAGAATAGGTCTGTTAGGAAATGTTGGGAGAGCTTCATGATAATGTGAAATACGATTTTGGTATAAGGACTTTTCTTAGAGGCAAATTTAGAGCATTGTCACTAACCTCTCAGCATTTCTTCCTCAGTGAAAGCTCAGGTTGATGCATTTCTAATTTTCATCCTCTGGTGTTTAAAAAAACCCACAAACTTAGTTCCTAAAGAAAAGTAATGAAGAGATTTGGCCACAAAATAATTGGCTCAAAGAAATGACTGTCAAAACTCGTTGAGTTGAAAATCCCTGACTGACATTTCCTTTATGAATTGCTGTTCTGTAGCAGTAGATGTCCTTCTTTGATAGAACATAAAGAGGCCTCAGCTGGGGACAGAGAGAAAAACACTAAGATGTGAACCTAGAGGAGCCAGATCCTTGCTGGTGCTAGGTGTTAAAGGGAAAGATGTGTTAATAGAGCACATCAATGAAGATCAGCTCTGTGAAATAAGTGGACTAAAAAATAAATATTCCTCCCTCCTTCACTGAGCTTATATCCTAAAGATAGTGAAAATGTGTTAAACTTGCTAATTAGCCCTTTGAGACTGATTAGAGATTGCAAAAATGTTGAGAAAATTAGATCTGGAAGAAAAATGCAAGAAAAATCCAAGAGGGAATTCATAATGTGAGCTGATAGCTCATGACCATGGCAAAATGGAAAGACCCCGTTTTAATAAGGGGAAATAAAAATTCAGGTTAGGTTAGCCTTTAATGGACTAGGCTATCCTTTGGTGTGATTTATTGGGTGATGAAAGCAAGGTGGGGATTGCTTGTGAGAGGGTGAGAAAAGAGAATGGTGCAGTCTTCCCTTGAGTCTGGCTACGTCCATCCTCTCAATAAAGAAAGCACTCTTAATGAAGAGAGCAGTATCACCATCATCTTAAAATAAGATCAGTGCTCCTAGGCATAAATTCTAATAAGGAATTAATGTTCAGTGAACCATATTTCAGTGCTAATGAATTAATTGAAACAATTACTATATTATAAACCTCCTAGTGAACAGTGAACAAGCTTCAGGACCCTGATTTTCTTTATACATCTCTAGTAACATGCTAAATAGAATCTTAATTTTTTTTTCCACTGGTGCTCAGATTTCTTCTGCATTGCTGGGCCAGTGCTGACCTTTAATGGCAGTATCCATAGTAGAGGTTGCATCTAGGGAAAAGGGATGAGGCTCCTGCACAGCTCTGGCAGCCCCAGGTGGGTGGAGTAACAGTGTAGTTGTACCTTGTGGGTATGATACGATTTAGAGTAGCTCTGTTATGCTTCCCACGAGCTGGCAGGCAGCTTAAGATTGATGGGCTGTGCAGGTGAAGATAGATACTGGTTCTGAAGGATTGACTCCCACAGCATGACAGGCATGGACCCAGTGCAGCTTCTGCTGGTGAGCAATGCTTTACTACATGCATTGTAATTCTTGTCGTGTCTGCAAAAGAGTGGCTGAAGGGGAACTAGCAGATTTAATGTATTGGATGTTCAGCGCGCCTTTGACAAGTGTGAGTGCCTCATACAAAGTATCCTTTGACTGACAGGTACTGCTATGGATCAAAATACTTTGATACAGTGAAAGGCAAGGGGATTAAATAGTAAGTTTTCAATAAAGATAAGGGGACAACCACATATGAATGTAGGGCAGAGGCTCTTCTCTTTGTGCATGGAGAGACTGCTTAACAGCAGTTGCATGCGACAAGAGGGCTCATTCCTTGTTACCTGGAATGGTGAAGACAGGATTATAAAACAGGTGAGAGCCAGGAGGGAAACTCAACTGCCCTAGCAAATATACTGCTAGGGCAGTACATATACACATACATTGTAGTTCTCCTGCTGCAGTGGGATTTCCTTGTGCACCCTGTTGGTGGGCCAGCCAAGGCTGCTGTCTGGGACTGCAGAGAATGCTGCAGCACTGATCTGGGAGTACTCATGGTGTTGGCATTATGGCGGGGCTGTGGGAGGTAGGGACATGGAATCCCTCTGCCTGATAAGTGCTCCTCAACAGTCTGAGAGAAGAGAAGGATACCTGAGGAGATGGCAGATTTCATAGTTGCTCGCAGTAGATTGTGTACGTTAAATCCAGAGAAAGATTATAAAGTTTCTAGAGGGAAGTCATAATGAAAGATGAAGACTATGCCATAGGAAATTCCTTAAAGCTAAATACAGGGCAGCACAAATTGGAAGGAGCCCCTCACACTCTGTGTTGTCATTCAGTTTTGAATTAGCTGTAACCACTGGAGGCAAATCTTGGATGTCAGAGACAGATCAGCAAGCTCCCTGGGAGGCTCCTGCTCTGCAATTTCTCTGCATCTATCTAAGGCGGAGGAGGCAGAGAAATTGTGCAGAAGAAAAATACTGAGAGATGTATTTAAAGTCTTAGTTTCACTTTTTTCTGGGCTGTTGGCTCTGAGGTGGGCTTCCTCATCATGCATTCCTGAATGAATGTGGGGTTCCAAATGCACGTATGCAATGGTCTAAATAATAAACATATGTATTTTGTAAATATACAATCTGATTGTATTCAAATATACTCTCTCCCCCTTTTTTATCCCTTTTTTTTCCCCCAACAGTGGTCAACCCATTCCCAGAGTGGAGTACACAGCTGAAGAAATTAAAACATGGGGGGTGGTGTTCAGGGAACTCAGTAAACTCTATCCTACCCATGCTTGTCGTGAATATTTAAAGAACTTTCCTCTGCTGACCAAGTACTGTGGATATAGAGAGGATAATGTGCCTCAGCTGGAAGACGTTTCTGTTTTTCTTAAAGGTAAGGTTCATGTTTGATTTATCAGTAGTTAATGCTTCTTGAAAACACTCCTTTTTGCTATAATGTAATGCAAAGCATATTGAATGGAAAGGCTCCCAGTACTATCAGGCAACTGGTTTATACTCTTCATGGAAGAGGATTTGCTGAGTGAGGACGGTTGTGTGTGTTTTCAGGTATGATGCTGAAATGAGTGAAATGAATAGTCACATGCTGCATTGGTTTGGTCCTACACAGGGAGAAATGTTCTTCTATGTGATGAAAAAGAGCTGAGTTAGCTCTGCTGTTCTGATTACAGAGGGTGGGTGTCCTGGTAACCACAGTGTGTGTTCCCACCGTATCTAGGCAATTAATGAAAAAGGAAAATAGGAGGCTCTCCTGAATGCTTAAAACCTCATGAAGCTCACATTGATGTACAGAGAAAGCTCAGTGGGGTTCCATGGATGATCTACAACTTCTATGGTATTTAAAAAAAATCAGGATATTACACATTAAAGTTTGAAAATAGTCAGCTTTCCCACCTGTGATGGAAATATATCCCATGTGGAAGGAGAAGCAGTGTACAAGAAGAACCTGTTGGTTTTTAACTCTGCAGCTGCCAAAGTGTTCAAGTTAAAGTTTTCTCCCAGGGGTTCCTTCAGACACACATGCTTATTTGTAAATCCTCCTCAGGAGCTCAGGAATTCAAATACTTTAAAGACGTGTTTAGGAAATAATGTTATCGGCTATGAAGTGTTACGGAGGGAAAAAAAAGGCTAAGTGTGGTCTCCCAAGCATGCAAATTATTAACTAAAAGGAATTTGAAATTGATAACGAGAGGCTTACTTTGCCCAGTCCCTGCTTCATCCTTAACTCTTGTTTGCCAATAGTTGAATTTACTGATAGTTGATTCATTTTGATGTGTCCTTCTGGGATTCTCATAGACTGCACTATGATCCCTAAGGAAACAGGCTCATTTTTTCTTCACTAGAAACTCAAAAATCAGCATTTTTTTTTCACAAATCTGTTTTTAGACTGAATGGAACACAGTAATACCTATTGAAGACATGCTTGGAACAATCTCTTGTAAACACTTGCAAGGAATTAAGAACGAGTTTGGGAAAGAAATGTGCTTTTCAAAGTTACTCAATCTGAAATGATTCTCCACTGGGACTAATCTGTCAACTGAACACTTTGTTAAACATTTAAATGAGGATTTCAGGTTTGAAATTCAGTATTTTACTGTCACAGAGCAGTATTTGTCTGTAAAAACAAGGGCAGCTTTGGTTTTATCCTATTTTATTCTGTTTGTTTTCAGTACCTTTTGCAGAAGTCATCCTCTGTTTTGGGTAACTTCCTCCTACTTTGCTACCAGATGTAAAAATCAGATGCTTTGTGATTTGAGAACATCCCTTACCTTCCTTTCTGTACAGCTATTCTAACAAACTTTGAAGTACCTCAAGCTGTTTTCATTAAACATATGCTTGCAATGCAAAACAATTCTTGTACTTCATAGATGAGGATGATGTATGGTGATCTTCAGCCAAGACTCTCCATACCATGTTTCTGGTAATTAACTGCAGACTGTTGTCTATCCTTAAAAATTGATATGTTTTTTTTTTTTGTTATTTCATTCACTTCAGAAAGGTCTGGCTTCACAGTGAGACCAGTTGCTGGATATCTCTCTCCCCGAGACTTCTTAGCTGGCTTAGCATACAGAGTTTTTCACTGTACTCAGTATGTACGACATGGCTCGGATCCTCTCTATACCCCAGAACCGTAAGTTGCTTTATTTACTTCAGTGGTAAAAAAATGTGCTTGTAGGATTCTTAAAGACCCAAGTGAACTGGCCAAAGTTGAATAGAGGAACCGTGCCACCAATGTAGTTACCCTGTCAGTGATAAAACCCTCATTCTTATGAATCTGAATTTAATTAGCAGTTTTCTCATGGACTTTTTAAAAAGGTCTTAAATAGCTGTGTTGTTTATATGGTGGATCAAAAAAATCTACCTGTATTATTTTGCAGTGGAAGATGGAGCTTTCAGTTATGTATTTTGAAAGAGTGACTATAGTTTGTTTTTTTCTGAGGGACAACTAAGGAAAGAAGCTTGAAAAGGAAGCCTTGAATCTCTTGAAAAAGCTTGCTTTTGGAATTATAGTTTGGTCTTCTTGTATCTCTGTTTATCTGTTTGGGGCCAGACTCCACAGCTGAACTTTGTAGTTTGTACTGTTGATCTCTTGATGAAAAGTTGGAGGGGAAAAAAGATTGAAGTGATTTTAAACCTTGTGTTTTATATGCTGTGCTCTGTACAGTAGTAATGTGCCAGCTAGTATGGAGGTAGTTTCACCAAAAGCATCCACTAATCTTGCGAACCCCAGGATTGGCATTTATGCAATCAATCACTTACCAGAAAGCCAGCATGAAATTGCAGCACTGATCATTCAGCTTATACTACTTTCTGTAAAATTTGGCAAAAATAAAGAGTTCATATGAATGTATTCAGCTTCAGTCATGTAAACATTTGGACCCATGCCTAACTTTGATTTCCCGAATAGAGTGCTGAAACCATGCAATAGTATTTTTTGGATATAAAAGGATTAATGGAACTGCATATAAGCTGCATCTAAAAATGTTCTAACATTATTCTGGACAGAGTCAGCAGGTGGTGCTGTACCACGCATATCTACTGATCTTTTCCTCAGCATGTGAACAGAGCAGAGTATCTGCTGAGGTACTGTGAGGCTAGTTTTGCATTCATGTTGTACTGGTGCTGGTCGCTGAATTAATGCACTCCTGTGATCTCTGTAATTAGGAGGTTAATTTTTGCAAGTTTTAGGGTAATTGCTACAACGTAAAACACAGAAAGAGGAGCCTTTACGTGTGGTGCTGGACCTTCTCTGGTCTATCTGAGAACATCTGCAGATATTTCAAAAAAGAAATTACATTTAGGAAATACTAGGCATTGCACCAAATATTTCCTTTGGTGTTTGCAACACCTGCCAAAACTCAGCAGTACTCAGATTTTTATTAACTTAATACAAAATTAGGAGTGTGTTTTCATCTACTGATAGGGGATTCAGGTATGTAACTCCAAGTGGAACATTTTCCAGGAAACAAGTAAGTGTGCCTGTATTTTTGCTAATGTTCTCCAGTTCACTGATTTGGATATTTGTGACCTGTATAGTTTTCAGGATACTGCTTGCTTTCAGAATCACACCATGTATCATACTAAAATCTTAATAATTACAGTGATTTTCTGTATCCTTTCTGGTCGTGGCATCTGGAAAGTCACTACCTGGTAACACTTGTTGAAATAGAATGAGTATTTTTGTTCCCTTTTTGGGCTGAGCTTAAAAATTCAGGTTTTGGTCTTAACAGCTCTAAATATGGCAAACAGAGGAACAAAGTTGTCATGCCCTAATTATGTTGCTTTCTTTCTGCAGACCTGCTTGTTCTGAAACTATTTAAAATGTGCATTGACTAGGACAAGCTCCATAGGAAGATCTTAAAAATCCCTCTCAAATTGCTTGTGATTTCTTTTCAGAAAATAGAGAACATAGTAATTGTTATTTGGAAATGTAGAGTGGAATTCTGGCTTTGTTGAAATCAATGGCAAAACTAAACTGACTTGAGCAGCGACAGCTCTTCATCTTCTGCAGCAGCTGCAGTGCTCTGAGATGTACATGTTCATATATGGGACCATAATGAGGTTTGCTGCAGGCCCATGGCTTGGTGGATGCTACATTTCAGTGATATAAACCCGCTGAAAAGACTCCTTTTGACTTCAGTGGGCTTTCCATCAGATTTAACACCCAGGCTATAGAGCAAGATACAAATTAGAGAGATCATTTGGTTTGATCTGTATCACTACTATGTGCATTTAAAAACATTTCTTCCTGAGTTTCATTATGTTCCTACTACATTCACAGAGTTATATAGATTTCCTCTACTCTGCTAACTAATTTACTTCAAGAAAAATGTTTTGCTGTGAAAAGTGCTTTACAAAAATCTTATTTTCTCTGAGCAATGTGTGGGAATAAATTAAAGGAACTTAATTATTTTCTGAATAAAACAAAACAAAAGAATCAAGCCTTGGTAGTTAAGCAAAGAATTATGTTGTTTAGACTATCTATAAAGGACCAGACTGGCAGGGAAATCTAAGGGACTCCAATGACAATCTCAAATGCAGGTTCATGGTTCTTCCTGGAAAGTGCTGGGTTTTGTGGTGTCTTTCTGTTATTGTTTTGTTGTTTGGTTTTCCCCGTGTTCTTTGTGTCTCAAGCTTCCTTCTTTATAACTACTCAATTAAAACAATAGTTTTAATGGAAAAATCTACAAGCTAAAGGCATAAGAGAAGTACTTTCTGCTTCTGCATTCTCCTCTTACTATGAGAAAGACAAGTTTATAGAGCTAGGCTAGCCTTTGTCTGTTCTCATTTTGTGTGCAAGGCTGGAAGCGACGTAAAGAAACTGTGCCCCAGTGCAGAACTAGGAATAACATGTCTTTACTCATTTGTTTCTGGGACCTGCAACTTCTGCATAGGAAAATAGAGATGAAGACACTCATTCAGGTACCACAAGCAGAATCCTTCCTGGAGCCAAGAACTTGAAGCCAGTCCTACTTCATTTTCTTTGTTCTCCCTATTTGAACTACTAGTATGAAGTTACCCTAAATAGATCTAACTGGTGAAGTGTTCAGCGATCTGTGTTGATTTCTTCAGTGTGGATGGCAAGTGGAGTTAGGAGCTCTGGACTTCCAGAGAATGCATTTGTGGTCTCTTTCTGCATTGGAGGAAAATCAGATTCCTCCAGTGAATTGTTTGGCGCTGGTAATTCTCGCAGTGTATCCATCATACAGCAAACTCCATTTTCCTGCAGTTCTTTGTGTTATTAGTGAGCTAAACCTTGCAGGAGATGACAAGAAATTGTTGTGACTGGAACTGAATTAATAAAAAAGGGTCATTACCCTCTGATGATTATCCACTCAAGTGGTGCAAACCATCACCTGAACAAAGAGATGATGCCATGCAGAGCAAGCCAATTTTTCAGTCCTGAACTCTAATGAGGAAAGGAGTACTATCTAAGCTACAGGTCTTGTGGTAAGAAACTTTGATCATATTTCATGTTTCAGAGCACCACCAAGCAAAAGGGTGTGGAGGCAAGAAAAGAAAAGCCTTCTTGTCAGCTGTTTTTGAAGAAAAACAGATAGAGAAAGCAGGAGTCTCCTGTACTTTAAAGGGACATGCTGTGATGTAGAAAAAAGGGAGAAAAGGTTTTACTTTCAGGAAGACAAAGTTTGCTGGGGAAAGAGGTAGAAAAAAATAAGTAAACAATTTTCTTTATTTAAGTAACTAAGTCTGATACTGTTCCTGGACAACTGTACATATCGAACATGTTCCTTAGCTGTTGAATAGAAAGATAAGAACACAATAAAGTTAAGCATACAATCTTAGAAGATCCCGAGTTGGAGGGCACCCATAAGGATCATTGAAAGCAACTCCTGGCTGCACACAGGATCATCCAAAAATCAAATCCTATGTCAGTAGTGTTGTCCAAATGCTTCTTGCACTCTGTTAGCTTGGTGCTGTGACCACTGCCCTGCGCAGCCTGTTCCAGGGCCTGACCACCCTCTATTGGGATTCTCCTAATCCCCAGCCTGACCCTCCCCTGACATAGGTCAGATCCCCTCGCTGTCACCAGAGAGCAGAGCTCAGTGCTGCCCTTCTGCTTCCCTGAAGAGGAACTGTAGGCCACCATGAGGCCTTCCCTCAGACTTCTCTTTTTTTAGGCAGTGCACTCAGTCAGTGCAACTGAATCTCTAGTTAATGTCTATGGAACATGTGCTCATGTGTCATGAGCATCTACTTCTGTCCCCCGCATCTTTTGGAAGTACTTATGCCAAGGAAAGAAGAGAAATGAGATTTGGTAATCATTCTAGATGATCGAGTGAATTACTCAAATGTGAACTTAATTCCAACTTGTCACACACAACTTCAGAGCTGTATGCATCTCACCAAAAAGTGTGAATGTAACATGAGCAAATGTTGGTAAGCATATGTCAGTGAGACCATCTGAGCTGAGAAGATGGCCTACAATACCCTAACTGCATTTCTGATAGGCTATTCCTGAGGTGAGCTAGGAATGCCAGAAGTGCTGTGGTAATGTTGGTTTGCACACATTCAGAAGATACTATCTAGGCGTAGTTGGCACAGACTTTATGGTAAGGAATAGTGAATAAGAATAGGAAACTCTAAATTATATATAGCGTTGTTTTTCTGTTTATGATTTATCTGAAGTGTCAGGTTCTGTGTCTTTTAGAACAAAAATAGTTCATAAAAGACAAATTGGATGATTTTTTGATAGAAAGCAAAAAACTTGGTGTTTTTTCCCTGCCTTTAAAACATTTGTTTACAGCTTAAAAGAAAAAAAAAAACAAACAACACACCAAGAGAAATGTCTTTGAAGAGACAAAAGCAAAGGAGATGTCAGATCCGATTTTTAAAGTGAACTTTACTACCAAGTCCATTATTTTCTGTGAACAAATGCACCAAAACTTTCAGAATTGTTTGAGAGCTTTTGTAGATGATGCATGTGCACTTTTGTTTGGTTAGCAGTTTTTTGTAGACTTGTATTTGCACTGTGTTGTGACTAATAATGCACTTACAGGTAAAGACAGTAGTTCTTCCTTGAAACAAGACAGGTTATCTGTATTTTTCTGAAACTTGCTTGGTGAGAACTGGACTTCATAAGAAAAGTAACCACTGATTACAGTAGGAAGTCAAGGCAAAATGTAAAATCAGACATAGCAGATACCTTTGTAATTATTGCGCCACGTTTCTACAGAGAAGTTGCAAAACGTTTGGTTGTAGAGCTGTACCTGAATGTGGAAGGGGGAATGGAGAAAAGGAAGAATTTGTGTTGGATTTTGAGCTTGATTTATATGTATATAATTGCTGTAAACGTTTAAGACAACTAAGCCTGGAAGACAACACTGAATGTTCTTTCTCAGTTAGTCTGTAAACAATGGGGAAATCATGGAAAAAGTGGCTTTAATACATTTAATAGAAATAAACCCATGTCTTTCTGTAGAACTGTGCATAGGAAAGAACCATAATGTAAAAAATGTGTTTTGTGGTAAGAGGTTTTGAGTAGAGGTCTGACCCATGTGAAATGGTTTATGTTAAATTAATTATGGAATTAATACAGCATTTATTCCTGTAATGGCTCTCTTCTCATTTCCATTCCTCTAGGGATACATGCCATGAACTTTTGGGACATGTGCCTCTACTTGCTGATCCTAAGTTTGCCCAGTTTTCACAAGAGATAGGACTTGCTTCATTGGGAGCATCTGATGAAGATGTACAGAAATTAGCCACTGTGAGTTATATTGTTTTGTAGCATGCTCTCTCTTATCTGTTATCCTTTTTGGTGGATGAAGTGACATGCATTCTTTTACCAGATCTGGTTCAAATTATAAATGACTGTGCTGTGACAATCACAGAGCTTCTGGTCTTTTTCCATTGTTTTTATTAGGAGCAAAGCTAAACACACTAATCCTCGGGTAATCAGTTTTATTATTTCTATGGAATAACAATTTGGTTTCAAGGGTTCATCGAGATGGATTTCATCTGCTTTAATGTACTGAAAGCAACTACGTGTGGTAATTTTTTTGGGGGGAAAAAATAGAAGAAGAAAATATTTTGGTGCATGCTCTCAGCTCTGCTTTGTTAGTTCCTCCACAGGTGGCCACTTTAGCTCTTAGAATTGCTGTACCTGCATTCACTTATCAATCTTGCAGATGCTCACTGCATTGTGGTGTGTGATGGATTTTAAAATGATTTTATAGCCTTCCTACTGCTCCTGTTGGAGAATATTTAGTTACTAAGCCAAGACTGAGCAGCAGTAGATCTAGGCTATGGTCAACTGCCTCAGCCAGTGGCTGCGAGCTGAATTTTGTATTTCATCAATGTAACTGGACACTGTTAAAAGCAGATTCAAAAAAAGCTCCATTAAGCTATCGTAGCTTTGATACACTGGCTTAGCAGTGTCTTAGAGTCTGCTGCTGAAAAAGGAGTTTGTACCTGTTTTGTTTTTTTTTTTTGCTTTCATTTTTCTTTTTCTCCTGTAGCCTTCCAGAATAGGCTGGGAAATTTATATAATCAGACAGCTCCACTCTCTGCTTAGACAGGCTTGAGGTTTTGTTCCTGTCCTCTTCCTCTCGTGTGCTTCAGGATGTGTTCTTTGCTTTTCTAATGGCTATCTGCTGAGGAGAAACTGTTGTTTGTAGGGAGTACTCAAGAAGGTTGTGTGTCTATTTGCAAATTTGATAGGAATGGACTTGGTGGTAAGCAGACCTACCTTATAATGACCTGCAGCCTCAAGAGAAACTAGCTAACTGGCTATTTCTGTGGGTATTCTGAGGAAAATTGTATGTCCAAGTCTTTCACCCCTTAATGACTTTAGATGACAAAGGCATGGGCCTGTTGGCAACAAACAAGGTTGGGACTAATCTTTTCGAGAGAGATATTAATATAAAATGACCTCTGAATATTACATAAATGCTTTTACTCTTCCCCCTCACAGAAATTCAGTTATGACTGACTATGTCATCTGAACAATGAACTGCTCCCGAATCACAAAGCCAAAAATAAAAGAAGACAGTTGAATCACTTTTCCTTATCATACTGAGAATTTGATATCTGAGTCAAAGTTGATTTCTCCTCCCATGCTGGAAATAGCTCTTTCAGGTGGAAGACACATTTAGAAGAGAGCCTTATGGTAACCCAGGTGTTGTTATTTTTTTGTAGATGCACAATGAAGAGCTATTCTCCCCTGAGGCAGGAGCTTGACAAATACAGAGATGTAACTTGCCCTAAAATTTGCAATGTAAACAAAGTCAGTTTGAGAGCAAGTAGAAAGAACATCTCTCAGTGGAGAGGGTGAGGAGGCCAAGAAATGCATTCAGTCGGGCACCAAATGTCACTTGCTGTGCTATTAACTGACTTTTGCAATATTCTGTCCCATTTCCAACCTAGATTTAAAAAAAAAAGAGAAAAGAAAAAAAGCCCCAACACAGGATCAACAAAAACCAGATGCAGCAAGCTGAAAAATGCCAGCCAAGAGTCTTAATGCAGAAAAGCAATGCAGGTTCCAGCTAGGCAACTTCAAAGTAAATAGAGAAATGAATGAATGGAGAGAGAACATGCATATTAATGAGCTTGAAGCAGTATGCCCAAAACAAGCTTGCCATTATCATGACCTGTTTCAAAAGATAGTGACATTAACATCTGAGCCCTTACAGGGAGGACAACGGCTCTGGAAGAGAAGAAAATGCCTCTTAGGAATTCAGACTAGAAAGGGAAGAATTATTACAGGTGATTTCCTAATCTTCCGCTCCATTCTGCTCTGAAAAGCCACTGTGTATCTGCCTTCATAGATCTGCTCTTTGTGTATGATCAGTCTTGAGCTACAAAGGAAATGTGTGGGTGGCTTTGTAGATCTGGCATGGTGCATGCAGAGCAATCAGGAGCCTGGTCCCTGGGCAGGCCAGAACAATTTGGTAAGTGGCAATTAGTCACCTCTGTGCAGTGTCACTGAGGGCAGGGATTAAATGGGAGAGCATTGCAGAGGTGCTGTTCAGCTGGAGGTGGGACATCTGCAGGGGAAGAGGGATGAAAAGAGAGGGGTTTGAGTGTACCCCATCCTCTTGTTTAAGTCTGTCGGTCAGATTGGAGCAAGGTCAGATTGCCAACTTAAGCTCTCTTGCCTTGAAAAATGGAATAGTGGAAGATCTTAAAGACTACAAAAGCAGTAGTTTTTGAGAGATGCTGTTCCACTTACAGTGTTATGGGGGAGTAAGAAAAAAACAAGTGATTGAGAGACAGATTACTGAAACAAGGCAAAATATTTCTACAATCCACTTTTTTTTTTTCTCTTTTCCTGTGGTACAATGCAGTTACTAGCAGAGGAAATATAATATTGACTGAGTACATCTGGGTGCTAATTACTATCATCATAACTAATGTCTTGTGCTATTCTGTGTGACATTCTAAGAAATGGTTTTGAGTTTGATTTTTCAAGTGTGTCTGGTCTTTCTGTTTATTTTAGTACCGTGTGAAAACAGTCTGTCTTTTCTCCTAGCTCTCAAACTGTAAGCTGAAGGGGGGGACTCGACATGAAGTGTTTCAACTAATTCATATAATATGTAATTGACAACACATTTAACAGTACATGACATAAGGTTTTGCCGAGAAAATGATACAAAAAATATTCCTCAGTTTATATTCTGACATAACCTTGTAATTTGTGGACTTGGGAGCTGGAAAGCAGATGTCTGTGTAAAGCTGCATGTTGATAAGCGGGATTCTTTCTTTCTTACTGATGGCAGGAATGACTCCCAACTCCTGTTGGGTTCTTTCAGCACAGCTTAAGTTGCCTTTTGCAAGGTAGTAAGGAGAGGATGTGTATGTAAAAATCAATTGCCATCAGTCAGTTTGCTCCACTCAGAAAAGAAGCGGTTAGCACAGTGTCTGTGGTTCATATGCAGTTTATCACCAAATCTTTCCATCCAAGAATTTGACAATCAGGGACCAATTAGTCCCAGCTAATTTTTTCCAATAATTTCTTGCTGATAGACCTCAAAGGTCTACATTGTTTAGTTCTCTTGTCTTCATTCTAGTTCTTCTCCCATGCTGAACAACTGGCACATGATTCAGGACAATTACACGCTGTTTACTGAGGTACAACCAGAATGGAAGAAACTAGAACATTGAAGACAAAGGGTGTGTTGCATGTGGCAACTTTGAGTAGATATCCTATTGGAGAGGATAAATTGTGATCTCATCTTCAAAACAACAGATAATATTTCCCAGAGGTACTATCAACAGTGCTAGGCCATAAGTACAGCTTGTGAGTTGGGTAACTGTCTTCCTCCATAAAGAAGTAAATGGAGCAGAGAAGAAAACTACAAAAATGCTTCAGATTTTGAATATTCCTAATGTGAATCTGAAAATATAGGGTTTCTTGAATATTCCTCATTTATAGCAAAATGGCAGACAACAATCTAACCACTGTTCTCAGTCTGCAGACAGCTCCCCTGCTGAAGCCTTCTGCCACATAAAAATAATGTACTGCCCACCTAAAACCTATTCTCATAGCTGAAGAGCTGTGGCATTCACTGAACATTCTGAGCTTAAACATTCAAACATTTCTCTGTATCCCAAATGTTATGCCATGTTGTGTGATGAGTGCCAGGTGTGAGCAGAGCGTGGAACCTAAGTCCAGTGGTAACATAATGGAGTTTCTTATAAAGGAGATGCTTCCATCTGTGCCTGTAGTTTATTAATAAAAGAGCTTCAGCATGAATTACTGAAGGTGAATATGATGTAAAAACTCCTTGAGTAAATTTTGACAGACTTAAGTGAGTCATGAAATGAATCTTGGCTGGGTTGCATGTCACTTAGGGAAGATGAACCAGTTCCCAGTGTAAAAGGTAGGAATGTATATAAAATATATATATGAAGGAACCAGACATTGTCCTAACAGATAGCATGAGACTGGAAATATTGACATCCATATTATTTGTCATTTGGGAATTAAAGGCACATGGCTAGGGCTGTGTCTGCTCCTGATTTTCACTAGGCAAAGATACCTATATATATATGTTGGAAATTGCCTGAAAGCAAGATCTGAAGTGATACAAGAAACAGAGAACAAGGGTGATGGAACACTGTAGTCTTCTCAGTTGTTGCAAAGTCATACAAGTCTGTTCTGTTTTGAATCAGGAGAATTGGATTGCTTTTCTTTGATAGGTGAGGTGTTGCCGAGCACACAGACTGCAGCTCTTACCATGCTCTAATCTCTGGTTTTGCTCTGGATAATATTAATAAATAACAGATAATGGTCCCCAAATTTTAAGGAACCATTCTTGATAAAATAACTTAAGTGCTGATGTCAGGTCTGTCCTCCAGCATGTGTAACTATAGAGGTGAGCAGAAAGGTGAGCAAAAAAGATAGTACAGTACATATATCACTGAACCATATTAAAGGAGGGAAAAAACTGTAGATTCCAAGGATCAGTATTTTAGAGTAGTGCAGTGTTCTCTTGCAGTGCATTTTCATTGTCATCACACTGGCAATTCATGGTGCAAGAACAAAATCTCAGCAGCAATGCCTAACTAGCTTTGTATCTCAAAAACAAATGACTGTACTACATAAAAATAAGCCAGCACTTCAGAGAAGTTACTACAGGGAGAATGTGAAGAGTTCTGTTGATAAAACGGAAGCAGGCACTGGATGTCTTCTGTGGGGACTGTGTTTGTGGAAGTCTTTGTTCAGGGTCTAGACAGCCCTTGTTCTTTATTTGAAGAGAGAATAATCAGTCATAGCTATACTCTTTTTCTGTGCCCCATTGACTTCACAAAATTGCATCATTCATTGTCTCCTTTTCTAGATTGAAAAGCACTGGTTTATGTAGTTACTCATCACAAGGAAGATGCTCTGTAACTTTGTGCATGCATTTCTTCCCTGAGCTTTTTCCACTTTCCAACTGGAACTGGAAAAGAAAAAAGAAAGAGAGAGGATATCTGTACTGTCAGACTGGGGAACAGGGCAAATGAGCAGTTCCAACTCTAATGTGACTTTTAGTTAAGAGTAACACTGCAGAGCTGAGCTAGTTTTGAACGTGCTCCCTGCAAAAGTGGGAGTCTGAGTATTTCAAAGACTTTTTGTATGTCAGGAAAAGTGGTCCTGATGCTGTATAGCTGGCATGGTCTACTGCTTGAGGAGGGGACAAATGAGCTGTATCCAGGTGCAGGAGGGGAGCAGGATTCAATAGATCCATCTCTATCAACCAGCATCACTGTTCGAGTGTGTGAGTTCCTGCAGTTTCTGATCAGCAGAAGGTACAAGAAGGCGATTCTGCTGCTGTACATTCTGTGAGGGAGTGGGAGAAGTAATTTAGGTGGTGGTGAAATCATATTCCCAGCCAGAGCTGCAAAGGCAGGGAGCTGATTTGCTGCTTATGAAATTGTTCTTTCTTTTGTTTGTTTTTAATTTGTGAAGGGTGGTATAAAATATTGGCTTGCAAAACATTAAATACCAAAAGTTCTGTTTTTTATCTAGTTTCTAGGCAAAGCAGGTCATCATGGGATGAGTTGCATCTGGAAATGAAACATTTCATTCTTCTTATGAGGCCACTCAAAATTAAGAACACCAAGGAGAGTTCATCTCCTTTCAGGAGGTGATACAGAATGCATTCTAGCAGTTGCTTGGATCGATGAGCTCTTTGTGTGAGGATTTCAGGTTGCCCTACCAGACCAAATTTTGCACCCACAAGTAACTGGAAATGATGTTGTTTAATAATATGTTTGTATGTTTGTGTACTTGGGCCCAACCCTGTACTGAGGAAGCTAGATGGAAGAGAGGACCAATTTGACTTAATTGCGAGTGGGGAAGCAATTAAAAATTGTTGTGGAAATAATATGACTCCTTGAAGATAGGATGCAGTTTATGAAGATTAAGCCCTAAGCAGTTAAAAGTGCTGAAGAGAAAACCTCTAATAAAATAACAAACTACAACAAGGCACTGGATTTGTTTTTATTTCTTGTAAGATTATGTTTCCAAAGTGGTTAGATCATGATCTGCGAGGTTACTAAACTGCAAATACAAATTTACATGCACACAAGTAATACGTTTTGACATATAGGTTAACAAGAGAATGGTGCAAATTTCACACAGCAGTGGCTTGCTAATTACATTTGTTTATTTTCAGAAGCAACTTCATTTTCATTAAGAAAATGCAGATTCTGCAATAGTAATCTTTGCTGGTAGTTCAGCAGCTCACAGAGAATGTGTGCTCTGCTACAACAGTAATGAAAGTGGTCCTTGACTAAACAGCTCAGGAAGAATTTGCAGAATTTAGGAATGCACACAAATAGCAGCCATTTACCATTTCAGTGTTGCATCCACTTGAGATCAGTTGAGGAATAGGTGGAAGCAATCTATGAATTTTGATAAGGTTTTTTGCATATTTTTCTCTTTTGACCTCGAGTTGGAAATATATTAACAAAAGGGCATAAAGAGTCTTTTATAGACCATATATAACTGGGACAAATTGTTGCTTCCAGTGAGCAACAGTTGCACAAGTGTTTTGGGTAATAACTACTAACAAAGCGCATAACTTACAGGAATAAATATTTAAAGAAAATGGAGAAAAAACAACAAACGTTAGAGGAAAAAGGTTCAGAGTATGTTGCTGCTCTCCCTGTGCCTTCACCTATATTTTGAAGGAAAGAGATAAACCTGGAATGTGTGTAGTTGTCTTTCATCCTGACATGGCTATGCTGATTTTTCTCTGCTTCTAGCACATAAACATGGTAGACTCATTTGTAAAAATGCATTCCTGTTCAGTTCAGAGCTGTGAAGGTTTCATGCTAGTAAGGCTTTATTTGTATACCATACTGCTTGCTTCCCATAATACATCAGAAAGTATTTCCAGAGGCGTATATAGCTGTCAGAGCAAATTAACAAAGTAAATTTTACAATGCTTCGTGTTTTTTCTATCGCATGTTTCCATACTTAAATCTGTAAGGTTCTGTAGCAGTGTGGTTGGCACATGAGTCATCTGCACTGGAGATCCTCCAACTGGAGGGTCCTCCCACAGCAGCACATAGGTTTGTGGAGAAGTGAAGGAGTCCAGCACATGGCAAGTCATTTTGCCAGTGTCAAGGTGTCACTTAGGGCTGAGGGAATGTCTGCTGAAAGTGCACAGGCACAGGGAGTTAGTGTTACCCTCTGTTTCCATGGTGCCCAGGCAGCTGGAGGGCACCATGGAAAAACATTCAGGTGTCTGCATGTGGGATGGCCCTACTGACTTGTACATGAGAGCAGCTAGCTGTTTATCTGGCTATGATGTGTAACGCTGCTGGGGTGAGCCAGCACCAGGTTTCCTTAGCTCAAGCATCATAGCACCCTGCTGCGCTGCAGAGTGGAACCATCACTGCAGCCCTGCACACCCAGCCCTCCTCTTGTGGGTTGGTGGGAACACCCAGAGAAGAAAGCCAGCAGGTTCTGCTTTCAAGCAGAAACCAGACTGATTACATGTAATGAGCAGTGTCCTCAAACTGTACACTTGTCTTCTGCTTGTCTGGGATATTTCAGTGAATGGTTTTGCTTCCAGAAGGAAAATTATATTTGTTATCTACTATGTATACCCGAAATGCCATCATCTTATGGAAAGTCTAAAAATGTTTGTTCATGCAGAGCTGAAAAGATCCCGCTTTAATATTCACAAATGTGCTAATCTGAATTGTTTTAAATGCAGGCTCAAGGACTGAGCATATGACGTGCATTCAGTCTAGTTCTCTCACCCAGCATTTTCCTGAGTATTTTCTTTGTATGCTTAGATAAAAGTATGGAAGTAAGATAAAATACGTCTGGTATCCATAAAGAGCTAAGTCTGCCTAGGGCTCAATTACTTAGTGCTACAGCTTTTGAAGTGGTTCTTATGTCTGTTGTCATCTTTCTATCAAATGCCATCAGAATGCTGCATTGAATATGGTTTCATAAATCTTTCATTGAGATATTTTTGGGTGATCTGCCATTATGTTTCTGTAAGTACGGCTGAATTATATATTTATAGGGCCAATCCTGACACCACAGAAAGCCCAGGGTACATTTGCCATTACTTTCAAACTGTTTAGGTCTGTGGGCTACCTTCACTTCCATGTGTATGTTCCCCTAAAATTCAGCATGAGTACATTCACGTGAATTAAGTCGGAATTTGTTGGTGTTAAACTATGTTAATAATTTGCTAGTCAAAAACTGCTATTTAGAACTATCATTTTCTGTGGGGAAAGATTTGATTCCAGAGAGCCTTTGATTTTGCAGTCGTGCCCATCTGTGTCAAAATCAAATGCAAGTAGTAATGCACGCCACAGTCTCCCTTAGCTGCTTTTTAGGGCTGGGGTAATTATTGTGTAAAGGGATTCCCTGCCCCAATATATCTGTTTCTTAGGTTTGACCTTGTCTTCAAATTTTGCTTGGATTAGTTTTTGACGAGATGACTTTGCTTCAGTTTCCATCCGTAAGCTTTGTATTTTCTGTGTATTACAGAGAACTTTCTGCCGATTGTGGCATTGATTGAATATGATACCTGCTAGCAGTGCTAGGTAAAACAGTTTGATCACAGAGCTTTCTAAAGAGATGTTGAAAAGAGTGGATGCTTCTAGATTATCTCCCCTCCCCCCAAAAAACCCCATACTGCTCTTTATCTAAAGGATTTTCTTCCTTCCCTTGAATAAGTAGGCCATAATTGTTACAAATATATAATTTCTATCCATTTTCATACAGTAAACTATTAGTCTAACAGCACATTTAACATTTCTAGTATGTAAAAAGTTTTATAGGATTACTTTTTCTACTCTCGAGAAACATATTAACTTATGAGCAGATCTATGTAATAATATATCTGCAATGAGTTTAGGACCTACACGAGAACAGAAATTATGCCTATCAGTGATCATTTCTAGAGTGAGCTTTACATCTGTTAAGTCATTTCAAGACTAAGCCACTGTAAATTGCTTGGACTTTCGTCTGTGCAGGGAAAAGCTGCTATCTGTGCTCACAAATGTTTGCTTAATATACCTTTTTTTCCACCCTACCAAATACATATTCATATAATTTGCTATGTGTTTACAGACTTCTGGCAGGTAACCCAGTATTGACTCACTCGACTAATCTGTAGTTATGACAAATTCTTTCTATATGCCCTCACTGCCAAAAATTCAGTGAGAGACAAGGCGATGCTCAGCTGTACTTGACAAAGATTTTGTTTGAGTCTGTGAAAGCCATCTTCAGTTTGGATATATTTTTAGTGGCAAAATTAATAGATACTTAAAATTCCCTGAGTTATTTCTCTTCTTTGATCTGTCTGTCAGCTTGACATGAATAGAACTTGCACCACTTTTGTGCTGATGCCTACTATCTTTTTTTTTTCTTTTCTTTTTCCTTTTTGCAAGGCAGGTTAAGCAAATGCATTAAGAGCCAAAAAAGCTTTTGGGAGTCCCCTTGCATTTATGTGATGAAAAGAACATTGAGTTTAAATGCAGTGTTGCTGTTAGAAACTGTGATGTTTGAAAACAAGTCTTAGCTATCTGGTTATTGAATCGGTTTTCAGAAATGGATGCAAGAGTTTAAATATTTATTTTAAGCATAGAAAATTAGTGTGGGTGCTGTTACTTTTGGAATGAAGTCCTGTTTTTTTTTTTTATTCTCTCCTTAAAAACAAACATTTAAGGGGATATGACTGCTAAGAAATAGTGCATTTTTTTCCTTGAAATGAAGATATGGAAAGAGCATTGCCAGTTGTCACTGCCTCTTCAGCACCTTTCTGCGCTCATGGTTTCAGAGCTTGCACAGGTTCTGAGATCCCTCTGGAGATGTGATTTCTCCTTGTTAGCAGATACTTCAGGACTTTTGCTGCTGACCTCATACCCCTCCTCAGCTGAAATGTCTGAGAAGGCTTTCTTTAAGCAGCATCACAACTCTAGGCCTTCTCTGCTGAGTCTCTTTCTCAGCAGGAATCCTAGGGAGTGAAATATTCTATTTTTGGAGAGAGTGGAACAATGCTGGACCAGTGCTAAGGTTCACAAGTTAGTCGTGAGCAACAAGCCTTAGGGTCTGTGCTAGGCTTTTATGCAGATATTTTCTCTGACTGTTAGATGAGGAAGTGTGTCTGAAGGTGTTCTTGTCTCTCCTCTGGATTTTTTTCTTAGCAATGAAGCTCAGAATTGAAGCAACAGTCCTAGAGTAACTCTTCATAAAATGATCACAGAATCACAGAATTGTAGGGGTTGGAAGGGACCTCTAGAGATCATCGAGTCCAACCCCCCTGCCAAAGCAGGTTCCCTACACTAGGTTGCACAGGTAGGCGTCCAAGTGGGACTTGAATATCTCCAGAGAAGGAGACTCCACAAGCCTCTTAAGCAGCCTGTTCCGGTGATGATATTAGTGGGTGAAGGACAGCTCAACAACTTCTTGTATGTGTACCTGTTCCAAATAGTGCTCTTACTTGGGTCATGCTTTTTGAGTTCCTTGCACTTTCGCTAAAGGAGTGGTACAGTACAAGGTGCAGTATAAGCCAGAATGCTGAGGGAACACTTCCCTTCTGCCAGCCCTGCTGTATTGCGCATGCAAGTAATATCCTTACCTTAGTAGGTTTTGTTAATGCATAGTATTCATTAGAAAGAGTAGATCTGGAGATCAGGAAGATCAGGGTGTAACAACAGGCTCTGTTTACAGACTGTGAATCCTGAGAGATCATGGCGGATTAGGTGTGTCACATGAAACGGCACAGGTTGAAGACTGTGGGTGGACAGCTGTGAGATATGTTTACCTAGCTTTTTTCCTCCCCCTTTTCTTTGTAATTTGACATTCAGAGGACCTTATCTCTTGGAGTCCCAGCAACAAGTCAAATGGCCTCTTGAGCTAACTGTGTGAAAGGGCTAGAAAGCTGAAATTTGGAGCAACAGCTTGAAAAGAAATGAGAAAATACACAGTTCAGCTAGTGTAGGGAGCACTCAACATGAATTCATGTTATACATTGTAAAATAAATTGGAAAGGAAATGGTTCATTATTGCACATCATTTGTTCTTAATAACTCCGTATGAGATTAATAAACCTTAAAACTCCAGGTTTTAGAAGTTCTTCACGATGAGAGTTAAATGAAAGGAAATGGGAAATAGGAAGGGTAAAGCATTAGGGCTTCAATGCTTTATGTTTAACCAATGATCTCAGCAACAGTTCATAGTTTCAGTGGTTTCATCTCCTTAGCTGCATATTAAGCTTCAGCACTATTGGTTAATACATTGGAATAAATGAGGAATTCTTCTGACAGTATTAAGCAAGTTGAAGTAAGTGTTTTTGTGAGAATGACTTTTCTCCCATCTCTGTGACCACTACAAGGTTTTCAACTGAGATAATGTGAGAGAAGTAGACAAAAACTGAAGTGCAGAGCAAGCCTAAGCACAGATTACTTAGGAGCAATTCACACATGGAGTAAGATATCCAGTGACTCTAGTTCTGTGGGCGCTAACTTTTGGAGTAGCAGCAGCAGAAGGATTCCAGAAGTGTTTCACCCTCTGCCCACCTTTCAGAGCAGCAAGAAGGACCTCTCCATGACAGCAGGACGCGTTCTCTCGAGGGACACAAGGGTGTTAGGAAAGTCCTCCAGATCTTACTACAGAAAATGGATTGCCTCTGCAGTCATATACATTTTCTTGTCTTAGATGAGTTCTCCAGTGTTGGACCTTACTGAGTTCCCTTCCTGGCACTGTAGTATTGTCTTAGTTGAGTGACAGTTTCTTCTTCTTAAGAAACTCAGGATGATCATTTTATTTTGGTTGCCATTATGAGATTTTTCTCCAGAAATTTCTTTAGAAAGAAACGTGTTGTTTCAAAGTACTCAGAGAGTGTAAAGACCTGCATTGCTGCCTATAGCACGTGCTTTCTCTGAACGTTTCAAGCCACTGTGTTAGAGGAATTTGCATTAAGTGATGCTGTATGTGATGGCTGTCAACAGAAATGCGAAGGCTGGTGTACTTCTAATACAGAGTGCTATAATGAGCAGCACCACATCTACTCAAACTTCTGTTTAGAAAAAGATTATTCCAAACATTCACCCTTACTGAAAGGTCTGAATGCAAAGTAGTCAGATGAGGGGAAAAAGGAGAGTATTGTTAGAAATATATACACTTGGAAATCTCCAGAGAAAACCTCATTTTGGTGAGCCTAAGTACATTTCAAAGTGGCAGACTAAACAAAAAGCTTCAAGAAGGTGACTCTGGAAAATTAAACTCTATTTTCTTATTTAGAAATGCTCTTGGCTGTGAATAAGGTCACTCCCTTCGTTGGAGGTGGGTGAATCATCTATAAAGAAAGACTTACCCACTGAATTTGTCTTCTTTTCTGCTTTTGATCTATTCACATGCTCATCATGAGATTTATTTGTTGTTCAAAAATCTCCCTGCTTTTTTATGCAATAATGTTCTCACATGAATAGCTGTCAAATAGCTGATACTGCTTGCTGCTTGGATGCCGGCATTGGACTCTACTGGCTAGTTGCCTGGGTTACCTGTGTTACCTATATCTGTTTCTTGTCCTAGGATATTCTTGATTCTACTCAACAGACTGTGAATTTTGAATAACTCAGTCAAATGTGAAATGCTAGCTGTGTTTTTGGTGACAGTTGATAAATTAAATATTGAAAAATAAGCATCTACTCACAAATTTATTTGCACCAGATCTGAATGAAGAAAGCAAGCACAAACCAGAGTCATAGACTTTGAGTTACCATTTATGTGCTATTTGAGCAACTTTCATGGGAAGGGTGTAGGGAGGAGAAAACAACTGTATTTCATTCATTCTCAGGATTAATTTCTAACAGGGATTTTTGAAAGTATTTTAGTTATATACAACTTTCTTCCTACAAGGTAATTACAACTATATGAGAAATTTAATCTCTTGATGAGAGATTTAATCTCTAGATGTCTAATTTTAAAGCTCAAATGTCCCAGTAGGAGTTCTTGAAGTGGTGAATACTCTTGTCCACATGGTGTGGTTGCAGTCATGCAGTTCCTCAGTCCCTTCTTTTTGTCCCTTGTGAGAGAGAGTGCCAATCAATCAGCTCTTGACAATGGTCAGTCTTCTCAAGACTCATTCTGAGAATGTCTTTTTAGAGTTCAGAAAAGACAAAATCCCATTATTATCTTACTGAAAATTGCCCAGTGAAGGCAAATATCAGCCTCTCAGCTGTACCATAAGAAGGCTATATGAAATTGAATGGCTTGAGTGGTGTTTTTCTGGAAGAGGCAGATTTTGAAGTACTGAGTCTGTGACATCAGCATCCAGAGTTCTAGGAGAGAAATTCTCAAATGCAAAATGATATGAGGAGTGATTTTCGAAGTCTTCAGAACCTTGAGATTACCAGACCTCTTTCCCGACTGTGAAAATTTTTAAATATAATTGAATGACATTATCTTTTTTTTAATTAACTGTATGACTCTCGTGGAACTTTGTCTTTTTTTTCTTTTCAGTAGTCCATTTCTTTAATGCAGTCTGGTGTGTGAAGAATAGACAGTGTTTACGCCAGAGTACAAGTCTGGAGTTTGCCAAGGCTTGATCTATTCTATACCTTTCCAATTAACTGTAGATGTCTGGAGAACAGTGTAGACCTAAAGCCATACAGTGGTGGTCACTGCTTCAGTTGACAGTGACCATCGATTCAGGGATTCTGAAGGAAGATATCTACTGTAGTAGTATATAATAGCACTTAAAAGCACTTTTTCTTCCATGAAACTATTTACTCATTTTTGAACCCATGTAGACAATGCTTCATGAACATGACTATAATTATCATTCATATATTTCAGTTAAACAAGAGAAAAAAATTAAAATAACACTACATACTATTACAAATAACATTGGTCTTGTTGATCTCAGCATGCTTAAGAAGACTTGTTTCTGTGCTGGCTGAGAGCTACTGTGGAGTGTTGAGCAGTGCCATACTCACTGCTGCTCTAGATGTATACAGTAAGACTTATGAATGGAAGCAGAAAGTTTTTGTTCTCCTATAAATGAGTAATCTTCTTCTAATGAAGGAGGGACTACCTGAAAGAGACTACAGTGGAAAAAAGCTGACATCATCTGTCATATTTAGCATAATTTGGAAGCTTCTTAGTGGTCATCTAATGTATTTCTCTTTACATAGTCTAACATGTCTAAACAGGAGCAAGAGACTTAAGGTTATTGGGGAGTTGCAGTTTTGGAGGGATTTGGTGGAGAAGACATGTAGAGGAAGGAGGAGTCTGAAGGGATCACGAGGACAGTCGAGATGTCTTGGTACTGGCCTCATGAGAACTCGAGGAGCCTACCTGTAAGATGTAGTAAAGCCATAATTCGCTCCAAAGATGAAGTGGAAGTAGTGGGAAAGGATAGAATATTGCTGTTGCTGGTAGTGGAACCAAGTGTTCGGGGCTGCAGGGTGGGCAGAAATCTGTAATTTCAATATTTTGACTATGCTAGAGAGATGTCAAAGATTTAAATCTGAACGTGAAAGCCTGCGTGCCCCAATTTGTGCTTACGTTCACCAGCCTACACATAATGATGATTAAATTATCATCTATTTACCTTCAGGGAAAGCTTTTAAAATTTTATTAATCTAAACAGCAGTCTCTTCATTTAGTCACTCTAACTGCAGTAGCAGTTTTCTATACATTATATATGGATATAATAGCAACTGGAGTTACTGTAGTTTACCACACAAAGAGAGACACATGCTAAGTGTCTGTGCATCTAGTCTATAAAAGGTACCTGTATATAGTTAATATTTAATCTCCTTCTCAGTATGCTTCTGTGTTTTTAGGCTTTGTGAGCAAGGCTTTCTAAAGCCTGCTGAGCCTTGTTACGCACCAGACCTTCTTTAGGGGTGTGTGTGAGTGGGAGGGTGGGGGGATTGTGTGTTACTGAGCAATAGGCTGAAGATGGCAGCATTGGGTGAGCTATCTCATTTTCTTAGCTAAGCAGAGCTCTCTTAAAATACAGTAATTGTATCTGTTGTGTATGGCAAACTTATAAAAAAAAAAAAATTACCTTTTCATTTAAAGGTCTTTTTTAAATACTACAGCTTAATACCACAAGTTAGTACAAGGTAGGTGTCTTATCATCAGTCCTCCCAAGTGAGGACAAAGTTATAGCCACTCTGACAGATCTGTAATAGACAAACACCAGACTCCCCCTTTTTAGCTGTTGTTTGCTTTCGAACTGAAAATTACTGTGATCACTGTGCTTTATGAGCAGCCCAGTCCTGCTGTATATCTGTCAGGATGTTCGTGTTCACCACACTGGTTCTTTTAAGAGAGCTAAGGGGGCTAATTCAAAGACTCTCGTGGGGTTTAAGTGTGAAGCTGAGCAGTTCATTGCTGACGGTGACAGCATGTATAGAATCAGGACTGCAGCCCCCAGAAGGTTTTTCTGGCAAAAACTCAGTTAATATGCTTTGTGATGACAGGCATCTCAGTTTCACTCAGTGATGCCTGTGTTGTTTTGTGCATCTGGTTGTTTGTTCCTGAGACGTCTTTTTCTGAATACCAGTTGTTTTGACATCAGCTAATTGTACTTAATGAACAATTAGATGCCAGCTTGGCTTACGTAAGTCAATAACAAAGTCAGAAGTGGAACTTCGGTTTCTTGTTTGACAGTGTTGTGCTTTCACCTTCTTTTGTGGATATCTGTGCTTTCACTGCTTTACTGGAACCTAACTTAAGGCATCTTAAGTCACTACAATCTTTCCTTCTTCATAGATGACTGTGCAGGTTTAGATCAGACACAGGGCTCATGTTTTTATTCTTTTTTATCATGTTTTTCTCCATAGTGCCATGCTGGCTCTACAGGAACTTCTATAAGACGCAGAGAAATGAATCATATCACAATTTCTAAACATTCATTGAATTTAAAAGAGCTGCTAATTACTGCTCTTTTACATTTAGGATGGAGGCAGTCTAGAAGAATGGGGTTTGTGAGAAAAGTAGGAAGTGGCACAACAAAAATCATCTGGTTAGGATTTGTCTTTAAGATATGCAGAAAATGCTAAGATTTAGTATCAAATGCTGAGTTGAAACTTATCTTGAAAAGAAACATAAGCTTCACCTGTTACATAGTCAGTTGAAACTGCAGTGTAAATTCGTATTTCATGCAAGACTACGTGAAGCTCTTGGTTTCAGTGGAGCTGTATTTCTATGCACAGATACTGAAATTGTCAGATAATATAATAAACATTTACATATGTGCACACAAATGGTATGTATGTGTATATATGCATGCAGAATTTTTGTAGAAGTTGATTTGTAATTTCCTGAAACCTTTATATGTAGGAATAGTTACTAACAATCTCGTCTGTTTCATCTGACATCTGACAATCTTGCTGCATCATAGTCACACCAAACGAAAGCCCAGTCCCATAGGAGCAGATGCGATTGTTGTCTTCTGGTTGGATGCTGAACTGTCTGTACTGTTTACGGTCCGCCTAATGTTTCACTTTGTTAGGTGAACGCAGCAAAATTAGATGCATTACTGTTTATGCTGATTTAACTAATGTCTTTCACAACTTCTCATCAGCTCAGATATGTCAGCTGCCTTCTGGTTACGTAGGTTGAATATAGACCTAAAGAACAGTTGTAATGGATGAGCCAACTGAATTTGCTATACTGACTGTAATTTTCTTTCTGTCATTTAAGATGCCAAGTGGCACATTAGTTTTTCGTTTCTGATGAAGTAAAATTCAGTGAGGAGCATGACATTGATTCGGGAAGTTCATTCTAACACAAGACAGCTCTTAGATACAAACTTGTGTGCTCTGAACTAGATCTTGGAGATCTTCAGAGGTTCTTGGAGGATTTTCTTTTAAAGCTGTTCTCTTATTTCAGAAGGTGTCAGAAGTTCCTGCAGATTTATGTGTGCCTTTGATAGCTAAATCATCATGGAATCACAGAATGGCTTGGGTTCAAGGGACCTCAAGGATCATGAAGCCCCAAACCCCTGCCGCAGGCAGGGCCTCCAACTTCCATATCTAATAGTAGACCAAGCTGCCCAGGACTCCATCCACCCTGGCTGTTCTTATCTGTCTGTTCCTAACTGGCCATTCCTGTGAACTGTCTGGGTGCACAGAAAAAAAACAATCTCGTATCTTTGTGCAAAGCTCCATTACTGCAGAAAATGCTGTGTAAAATATTTTATCTGAATTTATATTAAAGACATGAAATTCTGAAAAAGTGGAGCAACTAAGTAAATATGGCACCAGTTGTAATGGCTGAAATGCTTTTTATTTATTTATTGTTTTAAATCTACACTGTATATAACTGTATACCTATATATTTTACAGTGCTATTTTTTTACAATTGAATTTGGTCTTTGCAAGCAAGAAGGACAGCTGCGTGCTTATGGAGCAGGACTTCTGTCTTCTATTGGAGAACTAAAGGTACGTTGGTTGATAAGCTCTTAAAGCAGAATCAAGTTTCTTTTAATCATAATAAAATTATAATTGGATGCAAATATTTTGACTTGAAAATAACAGTTAAACTTATCAAGATGAAAAGCTTCCTTTTAAATGTGATACTGAGCTGAAAAATTCATTTGACGTATCAGCTGGCACCTGAAGCATGAAATGGATTTGTAAGGACTGCAGTACCGAAGTAACAGTAAGATACAAAACTTATTTCTGTTTGAAATTTAAGAAATAAACAGCATGTGAGATGCTTGTATTCTGGGTAAATGGAGGCTCAGTTAAGTGTATATTGGCTCTGAAAGCTTTACTTAGAAGAAAAGCATATGTTTTTTTGTAGGCGAAAAAAACTGTTTTGAAATCAGACACAATTCTGTTGGAAGTAATGCAAAATATTTCAGTGAATTTGTTCCTGATATTGAAAGAACATTTATTAAGGTCTTGATTCAGTAGATTGTTTTTTAACTTAAGGAATGCATATAAGCTCATACTAGACTTAAAGTATATGCTTGTGTTGCAATACAGAGACTTATAAGGACAAAAATCTTTTACCTTTCATGGTGTGAGTAACTGCAGTAGATCAGCTATTACCTATTTTTAGGCATAGAGAGCAGGCAAAAGGTATTTTGTCAGGAGTTTAATATTTTGAGATATAATACACCTCCCTGTTAGCACAGGACACATATGGACTCTTGATGGCTTTTGTTTAAAAACTTGGTTTCAAGAAGCATATGTAGAATAGTGTTTACACATTGCTTTGCAATATATCTGCTGTTTATTTGCATTTGAACATCTTTCCAGCCATTTTCAGTGAAGAACCTGGCATTTTAATAGAATTATCTCAGTTGCTTTTTACTGTTTTACCTGTAATTGAGAATATTAATGGTGGAGCTCGGTAGTCGGATTGCTATTCTTTTATTAAAAAGCCTGTGTAAGGGGGTTAAAGAAAGACACAGAAAAAAGGTCAGAGAAAATTATTTTCTCCAGTACATATATATTTTTAATTTGATTTCATTATAGTCGTTCGCAGTTCAGTGCATACTTCTGCCACGGAAGCATTCAGTATCAGCATGGAACTGTTGTATCTCCACAGTGCAAAAAATGATTAAACACAAAGAACTGAAAGTATCCCACTTGTTTTCCCCTCACCCAACAATGTTCAGTGTGATCTCCAAACTGTGCAGGTTTCTGCAGAGAATCAGGGCTTTTATTTAAATTCACAGTTACAGCTGTTAAGCGATGACCCTGAAAATACCTGTCACATCATTTACAAAATCTAAAGGCATAAAAGCAAGGAAATAAATAGTCAAGAACATAATAAATCTTGTACCATCAATGTCATAAACAAACACATTATTCTTATGGTGTGTGTATATTCTGTTACCACACAGAAATCGTAACTGTGATCTCAGTTCTCTGTTCCTCACTCAGCAGTAGTCTCAGAGTATAAATGCAAAGAATAATCCTTTGAAAAGCAACAGTAAAAATTAAATAAGGTGTACATTAATGGAGTATACTGATTGGCTTCAAATGTCAGGGCATGCATCATAATAATTTTGCCATATATCAAAAATACTATACAATTTTCTATTACATTACATTTATATTTCATAGATCTTAAGCCAGAAGGGACTATTAGATCATCTGGTTTGACCTCTGGTGTATCATAAGCTGTTAAGTTTCATCCATATCTTGAACGCACTGCACACAGGGACTGCAGTTAGACTGAAACATTTCAGTTATTGAGACTGAGCACTTGTGTGCTGCAGGCACAGAACACCACCATACCACAAATACCCACAGTGTCCATAAAGGGACCAATAAGGTGAAAAACATCCAGTTTTTGTGAAATTGTACTCTAGGGCAGAAATGAAAGTAAGAGGAGAAGGGGAAGGTAAAAAACAAGGCAAAAAACTAAGATTTCTGCTAATCTGACAAAAGGAGGAGCTCTTTCTAGGCCAGAAATCTGGTGCTGAATATGCTTCTTGTCAATGAGGTATATCAGACAGCCACTTAGGAAAAAGAATTTCTGGGCACCTCGTAGCTCTGTTGCAGAGCCTTGCATCAAGCCATCAAGCCATTGCTGGTCTCTGACTTTTCACCAGAAAGCAACCTCTTCAGACAGCAGTGCTTTTGACCCCACCGTTCCCTCTATGAAGAAGTTAGAATGCTTGTTTATCCTTGTCACTTGAATGGTATATCTTGCCATGGGGTTGAATTTTGCTCCCTTGACTTTACAGGCACTTGATACAAATACGCTTCTGTCAGCAAGAAGTAAAACCACTCTCTAGCCGCCCTCCCTATAGTTATTTTTTTAATGCAGCGGTATTTACAGGAAACAAAGTGGCAGAGAATTTTACAAACAGCACCTAGCAATTTCTATGGCCAACTATACTTGGAACTTTCCCATGAGTGAAATATTTGTTCAGTCATCCTGACTTCTATGTTACACTGTTCTGCTGTGCGAATTCTGGTCAATAGCTTTAGGAAAAGAGAACTAAAAGCTAGAGAAATGTGGGTATCATCCTGTCAATATAGGATTTCCTTCAGTTGTTTTTTTTCCCTGCTCAGACATCAAATTTCACATATTGAGAAGTGCACCACCTGAAGAAGTGTGTGCTGAAGAAGCATCAAGCAGAAATTTTAGGAAGCACAACAAAATAAGGTGAAAGAAAAGATTAAAAATGAAGCCTAGGTGGGGAGGAATAATACCGTAAGTTGTTACAAATACTCTGCCTAATAGTCAGGTTAACACCACCTAGTGCTTTTACACTGTATGTGTTTGGGACTTAAAGAGAAGGCAAAAAAATAACATTTCATTTATTGAAACTATTTCTAAAAGGCAGTTGAAATGTCTTTGGAAATTTTAATCCATTTACATTATAGGATGGTCTCGTGAATTCTTTGATTAAAAGAATGATCCTATCAGCTTCAGTTGGCTGTACATCAAGTCATTTATCCCCATTGTATGCTTCTGTATTTACCAGAGAGGTGGCCTTCAAATCTTTCTGTACAGATTTTTAAGTCAAATACAATATCCATTCATGTTTCCTTTTAATGATAGTTTATTATAACCAGAAAGATTCAAATACAAGCTTTGGTTCTGTTTACTGAAGAGGATTAAGATGACGGAGATTTCCATTCCAGATGGCCATTATAGTGCTTTTTAAAAATAAAGATTATTTTCATAATTTGTCTAAACATTATATAAAATTATACTGATAACAAAAATAGAAACCTCTGATGAAATCATATCATAAATCTGGAAGTGTCCTATGCTGAAAATCACAAGCAGAATAATGCAGAATAGTATTTAGGAGCAGGTTTTCTAAAATTATATTTTCTCACAGAACAACAAGGTGATAAAATCAGTACTGGCACACAGACAACTTCTCACCAGTGTTCTTGTTCTGCCCTCTTGAAATCCTTAGACAGTGCAGTATTTATAACTCAACTCAACTTTACCCCTCACTAGTTAAAGCTTTTTTCTTTTTCCTTTTCTTTCTTCTTCTCTCTCCTTTTTTTTTTTTTTTTTCTTCGTGTGTGTGTGTGTGTGTGAAACTGAAAATCTCCAAGTTGTTACAGTCCATTTTTAATGCTTAAAGGATTTAAGCACAGACAAAATTCATTTACTACGTGTCAGTGATAGTTATCACTTAGGAAATGAGTGATTGTTGCTCCATGAAAATGCCTGGCACCATCTGAGATGCCCCAGTATATTTAATTAGCTCTCTATCTGGAGGTCCTATTCAATAGCTTCCATCCCTGTACAGATACCTCAGACATTCTAGACCCTAGAGGTTATGTACCTGAATCTTTTGTTTTTTGCCTTTGGTCTAGTGGAACTTGAAGCTTTTCTGTAGTGCTACTCTTATTTCCTAGAAAAGCAGTTTTCTAATTCTGGAGGTGTTCCATTGTTTCTTGGGAAAGAATTGCAATCTGTTTGCAAGTTTCACTTTGAACTCCTGTTGTTTAAACCCAAGGAGAATCACCAACAACTCTATTAGTGTATGCCAAGTTCAGCTTTGGAGTCAGCCTTGTTCCAACCATCCTAGTTCATGTTAGACATTTTATGATCTTCACAAAGGTTTGTTTGCAGCCCCTGCTCAGCTGCTGAGTGGTAGCATTGCTGGTGTCAGCACATCAAGTCAGTAGTAGGCTTTTCAGGCACCAGGCTGCAGAGCTTCAAAGCACTGTCTGCAATATTGGAGGTACTTTCCATTGCTCTGGTCATCATGACAATGCCCAGCTGATCCAAGAGCCAGAAAGCTGTATCTTAGAAGAGATCTCAGTTGGGAATTCAGCAGAATCTAGACACTTCATTCCCAAACAGCGATGAAGAATAATTAATCAGATGTCAGCTAACTTGGAAGTCATATCTGAATTTACTCTCTCTTTCCCAGTTGCATGGGAACTGGGATGCATGCACATCCCAGTTGCTTTATGAAGCAGCAGCTGTTCATGCACACACTAAGCTGGGATCCACAAAGTAGGAGTTATTTCATATAGATGATCTGAGGAGAATAACCTCAGAGAGATTATTTTTTCTCAGAAGACATCTACTCTGATAAAGAATTAGCATTTACTTCCCTTTAAACTCTCCTCTTATATAATTAAGAGTTCAGTGTCAGTGATGTTGCTGAATCTTTTCTCACCTTTGACAGCTTTGATACTCTATTTCTGTACAAAGAGTGTATATGCCTCAGCAGATACCATTAGTGAGGAGAGTCATAGAATCACAGAATAGCTCATGTAACCGTTGGCTGGCTTGAAACAGCAAACTTTGTGAAAAGGAAATGATACACGTTCTAAAGAAAGTTAATTCCCAGACATTTTAAGATATCATACATTAATTTTTCATGTATTTATTTCTGGAGAAAGAGAAGGTGGGAGGAAGAGGTTCTTGTTCCAATTTTATGTCCTGTTATTTGGCAACAGCAGGTTGAGAACTAAGTAGTGTGATATTTTCAGAGCCTTTCACAGGGGTTTAGGAATGTGTATAAGTGAGAAGAGCTCAAGTAAACAGCATGGTTAATACCTTACTCTGCTGTAAGGAACGTCTATGCAGGAATATAATAAAGAAATAAGAGACTCCTTCATACTTCAGAGATCTGCACTCTCCATGTCATTTCTCGGTGCTTTTTGTGCATGTTTTCCCTGTGGATATATAGTAAGGGACAAAAGAAAGTTGACCTACATATGCTTTCCTTCCTCACCTTGTGTATCTGTACAGGGTACTGAGGATGAAAATACATGTACCTTAAGAGTTAAAGTAGGTCCAAAAACTAACCGCAAGTATCCAAGGGGAAAGAAGAGGTAGAAATAAATTTTGTTGTAAAATGTCTCAGTACCAGATTTTCAGATTTGAAACCTCTGTATTGAAATCTTTCCAGTGACTTTTGCCAGTCGTGTAAAGAGAGCAACTAATCTGGAATCTCTTCTTTAAGCAACATAATTTGATGTCTCATCTTTATACTGTCTATTCTGTGCCTATCTGTGCCTGTATTTTTGGCACTTTTCCCCTTACAGTATTAAAATGATGATCATAACTCATGTATGTGGTGGAAGGGCAATGCATCTCATCAGCACACAATACACAAGCAGTATTTAGTGTTTTTTCAGATACATAGTTTCACTTTTAAACTCACCGTCAGGAAAGTAATATGTGAATTTGGTCTGAAAATGTAATGCAAAGGTTCTATGAGTGATTTGGTCAGACTCAGTTCACCTACCACGTTGATGATCAGTTCTGCCTGTGAACTGACATTTGTGGACATACATGTTTATAGCAGTAGATAATTTTCCAGCAATGGTTTTTTTATGACTTTCTCATTTCTATCTGAAGATTTATGCCTACACAGCAGGTAGATTTCTAATCTGCTCTTTAGTATTTATTAATTAGGTGAAAAAATGACTCATGAATATTTTCTAAGTAACAAATTATTTATTCTGTTCACACTGGGAGATTACTCTGTGTAAAACAAGAGAGTCTACCAAATGACTGAAGAAATACAGCACAGTGATACAAAAGTTGAATATGTAAACTGTTTTATAGATACAAAGCAGTATCAAAATACAGTTTAACAGAGCCAGTGGTCTATTTTGCAGCACGCTCTTTCTGACAAGGCCAAGGTGAAAACATTTGATCCGAAGACAACCTGTTTGCAAGAATGCCTTATCACCACTTTTCAGGAAGCTTACTTCGTTTCAGAAAGTTTTGAAGAAGCCAAGGAAAAGATGAGGTAAACTATTTCCCTTGACTCTAAAATCTAATTTCTCTTCTTCAGTGGTAGATGAAAAAAGAGGTGTTAATTTTCTTTTTTCTTTCAGGGACTTTGCTAAATCAATCAATCGTCCCTTCTCTGTGTATTTCAATCCATATACACAAAGCATTGAGATTCTGAAGGATACCAGGAGTATAGAAAATGTCGTCCAGGACCTCCGCAGTGATCTAAACACTGTATGTGATGCGTTAAGCAAAATGAACAGATATTTAGGGATTTGATATATGTCCCTCTGTGATTTTCTGTCAGCTGCTTATACTGTAGCTATTCAAGTGACGTCACATGACACGGCTAACTTTTAAAACTCATCATTTTGCTCTTCTGAGCTTGACCTGTGGCTTGCATCATTGTGTAGCTTTGTTTAATTGTAAAGTGCAGACAAAACAAGGTAGTGCTAATTCATGTCTTCATGGAGTGTGGCAGCATATAACCAGCAATTCCTTGACACAGCGTCGTGTACAAGTACACCAGTAGAAGCTTGCCTGGCAATGAGCTTTTTTCTTTAAGATTATTCACTTTGATGTGTAAGAAGTGGTGTTCCTGATTTCTTTAAGTCTGAGATTATTTCTGTGTAATCCCTTTCCAACTGTAAGAATCCAGAAAAAAAATATTTGCAACGTTTTCCATTTTCCTTCTAAGAGAATGTATATTTGGTGGCGATGACAGTGTTTTGCCCATATATTTGTAACAGAACTGAGTGTCTCTTGTGACTGAGCAGTACAATTTATGTATGTACCAATACAGAGATCAGGAAGGCTACGTATTGGTACTAAAAGATCTGTGAGGATTATGAGAAAGCACTACTGACAAATGTTCAATGTGGCTAAAGTAATTGCAAAACAGAAACGGTAATAAGAAGAAAAATAAAACCTCTGACAGTTCATGCATAGAGGTACTGATAGTTCCATACATGTATTGTCTGTGACAATCCTGAGCATACTTCCACTGCAGGGATTACCTGGAAACAAGAGTGGAAGCACCTTTGTTAATTCCAGGTTGTTAGATGTGAATATAAAGCCATTCTACATCACTGTGTGCCTTCTGCATTCCCTCGTCTTTTGAACATAGACCTCTTGCATTTCATGCATAATTTGCCTTTCCTCATTATGCCACGTTCAACCTTGACATGGGCATGCATGACTGAGTCTACATCGTATCAGTATCAGTAGATATGAAAAGGTGAATATGGAAGTTGTTATTTAATTATAGCCAGGACAATTATCAGTTAGCAGATTACTTGTGGGGTGCTTAAATCATACAGACACCTAAGCTGCCTAGCTTGTACCAGATGGATGCAGGTAATGCCTGAGTTAATGAACTCTATGTTAGCAAGCTCTGACAGAAGTACAAGCTCTGTCTGGGGAGCACAGTGTGGAAATATTTGAGCCGGCTCTTATCTGGAAGCAATAATTATGCATGTCTTTCCTTTATCTGAGTTATTCTATTCTCCTATTAGCCAGAATAATGGAGAGTTGACCATATTGTATGGACCCCTAGTAATGGAAACTGCATGGCTTATGCAGATCATGTCAGTACAGGTGAAGGTTCATGGCCTGTCTACTTACGTGGAAAATAGATATCTATTGAAGCTGCTCTCTCAACTGAGAGGCTCATGCAGATACTCTTAAATGTTGCTAGCAATTTCAGCATGAAGAGAGGACCACTTGATAGTATCAGCACATCCTTAAATAAGAGGCAATCTATAAGGATAATTTTCATAGGGAAATCTGCCACCTCCTCAAAGATAACCACGAGATAACAGAAAGCGCTCTATTCTCTGGATGGTCCCTGCTGCATTCTAATGCTGCTGTTAATAGGGTGTGGAAAAATCTAGTTTTAGATCTAACCGTGACTGCCACTGGTATAAATGAAGAGCTGTTGAATTATCCCATGGGGATCAGCATGCTGGAGGAGTTTTTTAACTTTCTAACATTAGTGCTGACTCCATTAACTTGCACTTATCGTAGAGGAGTCACCAGTAGGCTTTGCATAGAAGTTTCTTCCTCTTTCTTTGGATAGAATCTGATGAACCCCTTGTAATCCTTTCTGAAGAAAATGGACTGAACTGATACTTACTTTAAATGATCTGGAAAATCATTGCACAAGGAACAGTAGTTCTTAGTTCAAGACCTGACGAAGTATTGTTGCTTGCTTAAGTGAAATAAAGGAGCAATGAGTTAAGAGATATGGGGTTTGCAGAATTATTGAGTTTTTTCCTTTGAATCAAAATTATACAGGAAAGCTTTAAATACTTAAAATATCTGGATTTATTCTTGACTTGTATGAACAGCATAAAACAAGGATTGCACAGAAGTAAAACAACAGAAGCATATCTTTGTTTTGTTTTGTACTGTTAACAAGTAAATCTTATTATGGATTAGGGAGAAACCCTTGAAATCCAATAGTCATTTTAAGGCTAATGATGGCGAGGAAACTGTCTACAATGAAGATATAATGTCAATGAAACAGAACATTGTCAACGGATAATGGGCTCCTGCTGCTAGATATATGCTTAATCCAATGATTTTATTTCTATTATACAACATGATTAAAAATAAATTAAATATAATGAGCTGAGGAATAATAGTGATTTAGAGAGAGAATTGCTCATTGTTCTTACATAGAAAAGCTGCGTTCTTACAGGCTACAGGGCAAACTTGCTTTGGGATTCAGCCAGTCAGCAGTCAGGAATTGGAAAGAAGGCTTTAAAAAGTGCACTATTGCACTTTTATGAATCAAATAGTTCCAGCTTAGCTGACATCCTTCTCTGCAGTTTTTATTAGCAAATTAAGATCAGCCATGCAGCAATCTCCTTGGATGACAAGCTCATTTAGGCATAATGAGGGAATTATTGACAGTTATCAAATTACACTAACGTTTCATTTAAAATAGACCATATTTATCTAAGGTGCTTGTTTAACTTTAGTGAGCTGGACTCTGGAAATTGGACTTCTTGCTTAGGCTCATTTATTTCCTGTGTAATTCTGAACTAATGCTTTATGGGTCCAAGATATATGTTCTTGCTTTGCCTGCATAGAGTAAATGGGCCTGAGCTTAATGAATGTAAAACATTGCAGTGTTTACTACCATGCAAAGTCTGAAATGAAAAACAGCACTCTGAGACATTGCAGCAAATACAAATACCAAGTTTCATTTGCAAGCCAAGACATGGTTCATGCATTTCATTTCATTTATTTGGTGGAGGGAATGGAGTGGGGAAGGTGTTAACACGATATATTGTGTTTTCTGTTGTGTTTTTCTCTCTACCCTTCAAGATCTGTTTAGAAGCCTGCTTTAAGTTTAGGCCTTCAATACACTTTCATGACATAGGATGTCCTCCTTTCTTCTTGCAATGATTTCCTAAAGTTATGGAGAAAACTCCAGAAACATACTGTACTGAAATGTGTATTTACTGTAATGGATTATAGAAGATTTCATGTCTTTGAGAGGATAGCCTGGCTCTGTGAGCCAAAGCTGGTGAAGGCTTTCTCCTACGGGCTGCTGGTACTAATCCAGCCCAGTCAGCAGCTACTGGGAGCTATCACCACCACCAGCAGCAGCCTGGCTTCTGTGTGATGAGCTTGGAAGCTGAGATAGTTTCGTTTTGAGTAGAGGAGACTAAGGAGACACGTGATCACCTTTTTCAAACGCATAGAAATAGCTGCAAAAATAGAAGGAAAAAACTTCTCCAGCCTTAAGAACTAATGGACTTAAATTGCAGGACAGGAGCATTAAGTTCTGTAACAGTGAGAACAGTGAAACCTGGAGGACAAATTACACAGGGAAACAGCAGGACACCCATCATTTTTTAAAGAGAACAGTTTAGACAACTCTCTCTCAGGACTGCTATTGGCACAGGTGGTCCTGCCTTGAGAGCAGGAAACAAGCTGCATGGTGTCTTGAAGTCCCTTACAGCAGCTGCATGGAAGAGGGTCATTGAGAGGCTCCACATGACTCTCAACAACAGTAATGATCATCAGCCATCACTGTGGAGTTTCTGAGCAGCACTTGGACCCCTGCACATTCCTTCCATCTCAGACCAACTCTGAAGAGTGGTTCTTCATCCTTCCTTCTTCCTCGGGGAACAAATAGGATCCATAATCTGAGTGAAGTCTCCAGTGGTGACCGTGCTGCTGAATTTTAGTTCATAGGCCATTTGAGAGAGCTCTGTGAGTGAGCTGCCTGCTTCTTATGGCTACCCAGAGGCAGAAGACAGATTGTCAGCAATCGCCATTTGTGCTTTTTGTAAACAAGGTTTAAAGCTGCTCAATTTTATAAGCAAAAAATAGAAATGCCTATTTCACCGTAGCCGTGCCTGTGTTTGGGCTGTCAGGAAGACTATGCCCACAGGGTGGGCTGCTCTCCATAGCCCCTGATTTCCAGGGAAGAAAAACCCACTGGTGTGCTCCATTAGGGAGCTTTGGTTCCACCCCCTGACACAGCTCACTGGGTAAGGGTGGATGACGCGCTCTTTAATTGAGGAAATCAGCATTCTGCCCCAACCTGGTAACTTCCATTCTTGTTACAGCAGGATGGTCTGTGCCATTTTAGGAATATGGCAGGTTCCCTTCTATCTCATGAAGAGCCATTATCATATTTCCTAATAATTTGTAAAACGAATGATTCCAGTATTGCTATATAATGGCAATATTTTTTGGTATCGGTGCCACTTAATCTCCACAGACGATGTGATATCCATTCAGAACATTTTGCAACAACAGAGTTTAGTTTTATAAGCTCCTTTTACACCTTGCAATAGGAATTCATGTTTTTCTGCCAACACTTGAGATGTTAGCATGGACTGAGAAATAGGTGCTGGCATCTTACTTGGATTTGGCTCAGGGTGGACTGTTCAGGTGGAGTAAATGTGAAATGGGTTATGTAGGCACATGCTTTAAAATGCAAGTGGGTAATGAGTATTTACGTCGACTTCTTTTTAAAGAACTCATAAATTTCAAATGTCCAGAAAGAGAAAAGAGAAGAAGCTGCTGTTTTTATACTCCACCTTTGGAGGAAAAGAGTTTGCAGAGCAGCAGGAGGTAGATTTCAGTCCTTGTTAAACTGCCACATGGCCTGGAATATGAACTGCATGACACCTACCTCGCCAGCTTTTACATGACATCCAGCGTGAATACAATTCTGATAACAAAATAACAGAGCAACAATAAAGCACTTCAGAGCCAAACAGCCTGGCTTCCCCATAGGAGACAAAGTGGGTGATTTGAGACCAGCATGGCACAAATCAAATCACTTTTATTTCCTATGAAATCAATTCTGTTTTCTCTTTCTTTTACAAAAGACCTTTTGAATTGCGTTACCATTTTATTTTTCCATGATGATTTTAAAGAGATATAAAAATTATGGAATGGCTGAAGTAACCAGCACCTCCTGCCTCAAGCTTTTCTTGTTGGCACCAAACTCTGCACTGACTCTTGCCATTTTACAAGGAAGTGGAGTAATGCTGAAGACGTGATGCTGTTGTTTCTCAGGAGTTGACAATTGATGGGTACACTGAATTCTACCCTCCCTCACCATCCATCCCTGTTGGGACTGCTGGCGTCAGAGATGCTAATAAGACCAGTTAATAGTAAATGAGTTTGAGGCTATGCACACAGTGGACTTGCTACTCTAGAAGTATTTATCGGGAGGCTCGGTTTGGTTGAATTTCCTTTTGCCAATTACCCTTGATAGATGATCATAAGTAAAGTTATGAAAAAGCAGGCGTCTCACATCAGATGGGGACCAGGGAGTCAAAAATCTCCACTGCTGCAAAAACAGCACACTTTCCAAGAGGTGTCGTGCTGCCAGTGCCCGTCAGTTTAATTAGACCTAGCTCAAAATAGATTTCATAGTTGCTGGATTAAAAGGCTAAATTTTACTCCGAGGTCTCAGCCCAGCATCTGTTTTCAGAGATATATCTCTGTCTGCAAGCGCAGGAGCTAGAGCTGCCAGTCAGGCATACAAGGCCTGTTTCTTATTTCATTTGCAGGTATTTTTTAAAAGCCTCATTTGCAATGTTATCTCCAGAGTAGGAATGCAGTGCATAGAAGATGCAGAGGCATCAGGGTCTGATCTTTTCTGAGCTCTCGTTGCTTCCTGCCAGTGCCAGGCAGCACAGTGAGTGCAGCCAAGGGAGAACTCCTCGGGCCTGTGCTCAGTGCTGCGGGCAGGAGTTAAGAAGCCATCTGAGCCCCACAAAAGAGCTCCTACTCCTGTCTGCTCCGTGGCCTCAAAAAAACACCCCTGCATTCATCTGCCTTCTGTGACTTGCTTTTACAAAGCACCTCCTCAGGATTTGTCTGGGGGTGTTTGTGTGGTGGGATGAATTAATATATGCTGACGTATATGCAGGAAAGGTAGTAGAGGTAGGAAAGCATAAAAAAAAAAGTAATAATTTCATAGCTCTTGTTTTATATCTTTCCTGCTAGTATCTGGTTTTGGCTTGAGAAAAGGCATGATGGAGGCCTACCAGCATGATCCCTGTGAGCACCAGGCAGAGATGATGCAGTCAGCTTTTTGCAAGCCCCTCCTGCTTGCAAAGTCCACTGCATGCACTTGGCCATTCTCAGTCATCCAGCGCAACCCCCTCCTTTCTGAGGTCAATAACAGCTAACGTGCAGCTGACCTGATGTGCATGTTCACTTGTGTGCTCTGCTCACCCACGGTGATTTCCCCACAGCACACTGATGTGCAGAGGTGGGAGCCCATTGAAGGCCTCAGGATGTGTATGGTGTGGTAGGACACAGTTCTTCCTGCCCCAGTGCTGGAGTGCAGCCCCGCAGCATACACAGGGCTCTCAGCTGTAGCAATGCTGCCTGTTTCAGAGCCAGCGTGCCTTTAAATTCCTTGCTTAGCAAGCTAATACTTGAGGACTTTTAAAAACATCAACAGATCCCACAGTCTTAAAAACATGAGGAAAGGGCATGAGCAAGCATGTGGTAACTGTCAGCAAGTATTGATTTTCTCACCACAATCTGAGCACACAATCAGGCATACTGAGGACGTGGCATTCCTATGAATTCAGTTTTGATACACCGTTTCTCAAATAGGTTCAGAGAAGCAAAACTAGGACTCTTTGCAGCTGAATAGGCACAGAGTCCTGTGTAATTCTCTGTGTTTTCTTGCCATTACCTTATTTCCAAAGGAGAGGAAGAGCGCTGTGTTCATGAATGCGATGTAAAAGCTGTTCACGGAGCAATAGCTTGGTTTGCTTGAGTTGGGAATGAAAACCTGGTCAGAGGGAGGGAATTAAATCTCCAGTGTAATGCTTCTGATTTGCAGAAGGGAAAGGGGAAGTGCTAAGTGAATGTAGGAAATTGCAGCATTATGCGTTGTGAGAGCAATTCTTTCCATCCTTGTAGCTAATGGACTGAACAGAAAGTGAACAATTTGTTTCATACGGTGATTCACCAACACTCTGACAGCGTTTCCAATTCTGAGCTCAGTTTCATATTCAGTTCCCTGTTTACTAGTGAAATAGTACAATTATCTGTCTACCTCTTACATCTCACAAGCAGGCAAGGATGCAGTATCTGGAAGGAATAAAAATAATGGTATAAATCCTGTCTGTTTAAGGCCGGAGGGAGGGGAAATGAAGCAAGTGTTATCTTTCCAATGGTTTATTGGAACTCTTGTCTAGAAATGAAGTTAAATTTCCTGGGAAAATAGGTGCAAAGGAAAAACTGCCTTGGAAAAAATGGAACTCAGTTTTCAATTTCTATTTAATGTTTTCTTCATTCAGGTTTGTGAAAGGAAATCACAAAACATTTCCTGTTTGAGTTTCCTCATCAAATTGTCAATAGTAAAGTGGCCAGAACTGTTACAGCTGAATTGGCCACATAAAGCTGTAGTGAAAACGGGATGTCCCTCCCAGAGGCACTTGGTGAATGTGCTAAACTGCTTTACAAGGCAGGATGACATTTTTCTGCCTTTAACCCCAGTTTTATTTTGAACAGAAATCACTTGCTCTATAAGGAGTTCCAGTTTTAAATCTGGAAATGTTTGCTAGCCTGCCCTGGCTGCATATATTTCGTGCCGGTGTGATCAGTGTTTGAATGAAGGAAAATCTTGAAGCATCTTCCCAGAAGAGTGTAATTAGTCACTTGTTAATATTGACTATTTATGATTCATTAGAGCTCATCAGGGCTATTTCCCAAGAGATTCTGGAAAAATATATTGTAAAGTGCCTTTCCCCAAGCACATACTGTATAAATTCAGTAGAGCTGTTAAAATTCAGTGGGTTGAATGGAAGAAGGAGATGGCTATAAAGATAGCGATGAAAGCTATTAATAAGGGCAGCGGTCTGTGTAGCTGAGGATTTAGGAGTCTTATTTCAAATTACATAGATAAAATACGCAAAAGGTAGAAGTCATTGGTGGCAATTACCTGATGCAGCCCCTTCTTATGGTGATGAGGCTGATAGTGCATGGGAGTATCTGAGTCAACCCCTAGTGCCCACCATAAACAACAAAGATAAAGCTGTTGCTAAAAAATGCTTCTAGCCTGAGAGACATTTAAATTGGTGGCAGCAATCAGTGTAGGTGCTGAAATACAGGATCCTGCTGGTGAGGTGTGATGGGCAGCAGAGGTGCCAGTCTGTCTGGGAATGGCACCTATCACAACCACAGCTTGAATTTCATCTCAGCCAATTTACACATTGTTCCTGGTGACTTAAGGGGGAACTCTTGTAGTATAACCTGGGAGAGATTTCCTTGATAAAGTTAACATTGGGTCGTTAGTGTGTATGTAGTGACCTGCATTATTAGGTGACTCCATTTGATCTGATGAATTTCACACCTCATCCTTCTGACTGCACCAAGTTCCAGGCAGATCTGGGCACTGGCTTGAAACTGAGTCCTGCCATTTTCTTAGACTCTGGAATAAATGATGTTTTGAAGAGAAGGAAGAATTTCCCAAAGAACTTCCATGCTGTGATGACCCTTTGCAGCCAGTTAGGAAGCTTTATGCTAAGAGAAGAGATCATGATGGAACCAGGGCAGCATCAAAGTCAGTCTGGGCTGAATTTACACAAAGACATTTCAGTCACTGGGGAGCTTACAGTAGATTTCCCTGGTTTCCTTTATGTGCCTGGGCATAGGAAGAGGAAAATAAACCACAAACTGGAAAGGAAAAAAAATAGTTTTCCCTCTGCTGGTGGGCAAGCAGTGCAAAGAGGAGTCTCCTGTTTCCAGCACCACCAAGTTTGGGAGAGTGATTGAGAGGAGGTTTAGGTTAGATGTTAGGAAGGAATTCTTCACGCAGAGGGTGCCTAGAGAAGCTGTGGATGCCTCATTCCTGGAGGCATTCAAGGCCAGCCTTGTTGGGTTTGGGTTCAGTCTGATCTAATGGTTGGCAACACAGTCCATGGCAAGGGATTGGAACTAGATGATCTTGGAGTTCCCTTCCAACCAAAGCCATTCTATGATTTTGTGATTCTATGACTGCTCCTCATTCAGCCCTCCTGGATTCTCAGTCCCAGAAGCTGTCTCAGACAGCTTTCATTTCTTGTGGTTCCCTCTAGCAGCCTTATTTTCAGTTGCCTGGGGCACTAAAGCATGGTGAAAGGTGACTCATGTTTCTCTTTCAGAATATGACTTCATCTTTGCTACTGCAGAAAGGATCTTTATTGCTTGCCGATTTCTGAAGAATGTTTAGTGATGAGATGACAGACAGTACACCTACTTTCACACGTTTGCCTAAGTGCAAGCAGCTTGCACACATCCTTCACTGTTGGACATTTCCCAGCACAGGGATGTGTAATGCCTCAAGCAAGCCCTAACATCTACTTTTTTTTTTTCTTCCTTTTTTTTTTTTTTTTTTTTTTAAGATTAAAGCAGACAATTAAACTGATATTTTTTTTTTTTGCCCTTCTTCTCTTCTGCGTTTAAGTAGCCATTTCCCCTAATTAATCCTCTGTCTGGCTCCTCAGACGATAGTTCTGACCTTTTATTTTTCAGTGTGTACGTATGTACATGTAAACAAACAGGAGAGCAGATTATTTTCAGGACAGATTTCTCCATGCTCTCCTACGTTGTGACTGTTGTCCAGGGTTCTGCAAAGTTGCACATGTGGTTCTCGTGCAGAAAGCAGAGCAAACATTACATAACTAACACATATTGCCCACCAGATGCCTCAAAGTGTCCAAGACTTGTAGGAAATTTCTGTTTTCTTAGGTCTGCATCCACCCTGACTTCTGATGTTCTCCCTCTGATGCACTGTGACCTTGTTGCGGATGCGGTGCCTTCTGCTCAGTGCTTTGTGGACAGATGGACAGTGGTGCCAGCAAGAGACTGCAATATTCAGCCCATTAGACTCTCGCTTGTCATTCCTCAGATGGATGACAACTGATTAGCTAAAGCTAATGGTTTCAGACAAGTGCTTAACTAGACTTAAAGAAATACTGTCTCTGTGAAACAACAGTCTTTTGATGGATATTTAAAACTTCACTTCTCTGCCAGATGGATGTATTAGTAACTGTAGTTCACCAGCTGATCACGTCTCATAATTACAATTACTTGTCCTAGCCCAGGGAAAAGCTCAGTTCATTTGTCCAAGTATTGATTAACTGGTGTAGTCAGGATCACTTTACTTCACAGAGGATGGATAGCCATTAATAATGTTATAATTACAGCACAGAAAATATGCTGATGAGGGGCTAGATTGGAACTTCAGTAGGTAAGGAGACAGGCACTGTTTTTATAATCCTGAAAAAAAATTAAAGCTGTTATATAAAAGGGGGGTTGTTAACCCAGGGAGCCTACTGGCAACAATGAACCATTTGTGTTCCCCTCTGCACAGAGGGGTAACCTGGACCAAGTTCCTGGGGCAAGGCCGGGAAAACATTTGGGCTAAAGGGTGCGTAGGAGCGTGGGTAGGCAGTGCTGTACTTTGGTATCACAAAACCATCATGAATTGTCAAACTCAGTCATACCCAAGTAAAGGAAGAGTAGCACTAGTTCCTGCTCTGGTGAAGCAGGGGGGAAGGAGCACGGGATCTGGTCCTCATGGAAGGTGCAGAAGTGCAGGGTGGCACAAGCCCTTCCCTCTCCTGTTTTACCTTGTGTGGATACCCAGCGCAGATGTGAACCTCCTGGCACTCACTGATCCCCATTAGGTTGATGCTGTCATGGACTGGGACTGGGCAGTCTCCAGGTGTCCACTTCAGTCTTGGCCATTTGGTGACACCAAGCCCAGGACATTTCACAGATGCTGCTAATACATTATAATAATGGTGCCACCAGAAGCTTCACCATCTTTCTAAACCAATGTAACATAATGTAAATTTCATCTAACTTTCGTGATAGGATCCACAGCACTGTCTGCTGTTTTCTTCTATGAAGCATTTTCCATGCTTTTACTTGAGATATTTATCACTGATCATTAGTCAGTAAGCTCTGTTCCCGGCAGAGTGGGATCTCTTCTGATCTCCCACGAATGGTTTGAAGCAAAACAGAAAATATATTTTGTCCTCCTTATGCAGTTCGGAGGGATGCAGTTTTGCAAAAGAAGACAGCAGTTTGAGGCTTGTGTGGTTTTTAAGTTTATTCCTATCAATCAGAGCTGATAATGCATTGCACACTCCATCTCTGCAGCTTCAAAGCCAGAGTCTGACAGCTCCTACAACTCAGCGAAGAAGTCCTGTAAAAATCCTCCCAGTGTGGACAAAGATCAGAACGATTTTCTTAGTGCTTTAGGTGTCAAAATCCAAAGTATACAGAGTAAGGCACTTTGTCCTGCTACAAGGGTGATGGAAGTCTTTTGAGTTAGGGATGCTTCAGGAGGGTCACGCATGATACCTTGTTCTCTTGAATTTCTGGGGGAGGTAAGAAGTAGAACATGCACCAAAGATGTAGCTTTGTGGAAGGGGTAAAAAGGAATAAAATTGTCTTAGACTTGACATGTTCTCAAGGATCTGTTCTGAAATTATTGTTGAAACACAGTCAGTTAATCTGATGTTCATCCCTCACACAGAACAAACGTGACCATTCCTATAGGACAAGTAATTGCCTGTGGATAGTGTGTGTGCTTTTATGCCCTAGACAGCCTGTTCTTCCACACAGGATCATATTTTTCACAATTTTTTATGTAAATTCATACTTATCTCAGTCTGTGTACACGTGAGCACATTTCACTCTGCTGATAAGGATCAAGGGATGCATCCCTTGCTACATACTTTATATTCAAACAAGCTAGGGGTTAATTTGATGCCAGGAGAACAGCTTTTAATTCTTCCTCTCACAGCATTAAACAACCAACATTAAGTTGCTTTGCTAGCTCTTGGTGTCTACAAGGAGATGGTGTGAGCAAATTTGATAGCAGGTATATTGGCATGTGAATGTAAATCAGGTAAAGAGTTGTGTGAAAAAGAAATCTCAAGCTAAGGTGGTATGTCATGTTTTCCAAAGGAAAAAATGAAACAAATTAAGTTCAGGCTGGTTTGTTGTTGTTGTTGATAGGGTTGATAGTTCCACACTGTAGTGATATTTTGGAAATAGTAGGTCAGGAATTCTTTTATTAATGAAAACACGGAGCTCTCCTTTGTCCCACTCTGAAATATAAAATCTCTTTGCCAGTGCAAGTCTTTGTTGCTATTCATTAATTTCTACCAAAAACTGATATTCCCTTCACCCCCCACTCCCCTTAGAGTTCTCCAGAAAAATACATTCCCTCCTTTTTCCCTATTTGGATGCATACTCCTATAACATACTTTTCATTTACAAACTAAGTTCTGGGAAGCAAAATGTAGACAAATGATCTGACTCACAAACACTGATTGCACGCCTCCCTCTTTACCACAGCCATCATCACTACAAAATTTTTATTGGATTTTATATGGTGCTTGCAAAAGTTAAGAAGTTCCAGGGAATTTTATTTTCCTATTAAAGCTAAGAAACGTATCTCAAAGCTTGGAGCCTTCTTTAGCAAATCCACTGCAAGTAGGTCTTTCTTAAATTGGCAAAGTGACAGCATGAGCACATTTGCTGAGTGCCACCGTGGCAATCTGATCACCTGGAGAGAGAAGTGTCTCTTCGACGGATACCAAACCATTTTGATAATTACAGGTGAAAACTAATAGCTTGCCTTGAGGTCCTTGAGTGGCCAGGGCATGTACTTTCAGTAGGAGCTTCCACAGTACAACAGCTGCATTTGGTGATTCTGCTCTCTGGGGTGCTCCAATGGGCTCTCTGGGTAGAGGGCATTATAAACAGAACAGTCAGGAAGTAATAAATGGAATGAACAGCAATTCTGAAAGCTCCTGACCAGCTGGAGTTGAAAGACCCCATGCCAGCTACTGCTGCTACGGGATGATCAGGTGTGGGCTGGGCACCTAACTAAACCTTCTGGTTTCAAACTAAAGTGATGCTCCGTCTATTCAAAAGTTGTTTATAAAACTCCATGATTGCTTCTCGCAGTAACATTTTCCACCCTCATATTTTTGTCTGTTCTCTGACCTTCACTAGGCACTGAATCAGAGTATCACTATAGGTTGGAGAGGTGATGTTATAGTCACCTGCATTAACATCAGAGGTGATGTCAGGTTGTCAATTTTCTGTCCTCATAAGAGTTAGTTAATGCAGTGGCCAATCGGTGAGACAATATCATGGCTTCAACAGGTCTTTCCCCGAATGTAGGTGTTAGGTCCAAAAAACAGGCTCTGAAATTTAGATAAAGTGTAGATAGCTAAGTTCAAAACCATGGAAATTGCCAGCTCCTTTCCTGCTTTCCTTTAAGGACAATCAGTTCTGACTCTTGCATTCACTGATGCCTAAATCTTAGGAAAACCCATGAGTACCTTCTTTGGGGCCAGGTGTCTGCCTAAGTCTGAAGGTGAAAATCAAGTTGGAATCAGGAGGACTAATTTCACAAAATGAGGTGTGCATGATCTTTCCTGTTCAAAGTTCAAGCAGGGAAATTAATCTCCCTCCTCCCCAAAATACCAGCTGGAAGCAGAACTGACCAAAGCCATATGATGATTTTGGTCTTCTGCCTGAAAGAAGAGAGCCCAGCACCTCTCACTTGGGCAGGACATCCCAGCCACCACTGGGCACTTGCATCTCTCTCAAGAGCTGTGACTCTGTGTGTCAGTAAGTAGAGGGGGCAAAATGTAGCTGGACTGTTAGGATGTAGTTATCTGAATTTTACTTTTTCTCCCTTAGCTTAGCAACCACTGCTTTGAGCGACTTCCCACAAGAGGTACAGCAGGGACCTAAATTAATGTCACTGCTGTCTTACCCTGATAAGATAATCCTCAGACTAGAACTACTCTTAAAAGAGTACTAAAGTGTAAAAACAAGAGCATGGATCAGATCTGTCCAGAAAAGTTCCTTTACTTAGAGAGAGACTGCAGTTATTCTCTGTAATTGTATGTAAAATAACTTCCTCGTGTCCAGGTATCAGGTTATGTGATGTGTTAACAAGGCTGTTGTGACAGAGTCAAGGAGCACCAAATCTAAGCTTCTGTTAAAACAAGCGCATTTCTAACCATTTTGTTTGCCAAGAAAACCTTCCCACAACCTAATTAATGTAATGTTGTCTGTCTGAGCCTGCAGACAGCCATAACAGAAAAGCATGAACCTTTCCACCCCATTCATCTCAGTGAAGCGGCAACTTCACACTCCTCAGCTTCACTCATTGTCAGTGCTACTTGTTTTATTGCTGAGTGTTTTATCAGAAGGTTTGGAAGGGGCAGGTGTGCTGGGACATGCTGGGAAGGATAAGCACAAAAAAAGATCCAAAAGAGAGAAGGAGAGAAAGAAAGAAAGAAAGAAAGAAAGAAAGAAAGAAAGAAAGAAAGAAAGAAAGAAAGAAAGAAAGAAAGAAAGAAAGAAAGAAAGAAAGAAAGAAAGAAAGAAAGAAAGAAAGAAAGAAAGAAAGAAAGAGAGAAAGAGAGAAAGAGAGAAAGAGAGAAAGAGAGAAAGAGAGAAAGAAAGAAAGAAAGAAAGAAAGAAAGAAAGAAAGAAAGAAAGAAAGAAAGAAAGAAAGAAAGAAAGAAAGAAAGAAAGAAAGAAAGAAAGAAAGAAAGAAAGAAAGAAAGAAAGAAAGAAAGAAAGAAAGAAAGAAAGAAAGAAAGAAAGAAAGAAAGAAAGAAAGAAAGAAAGAAAGAAAGAAAGAAAGAAAGAAAGAAGGAGAGAAAGAAAGAAAGAAAGGAAGAAAGGAAGAAAGAAAGGAAGAAAGAAATTGAAAAGTAAAGCACACTGATTGTAAAGGGAAATGTTTTCTCTACTTTCTGTGTAGTTTGGGAGACGTTTCATAGAACTTCTTAGCATAGACTTCTGACAGTCAGGGCTGGGACAGTGGGAGGAAGACCAACCGCAGATCATCTCTGCTCCTGAGGAAGTACAGTGGTTGCAACTCTAGTTGCAAATACCTTTCTTGAGACATTTGTATGACTTCCCCCTCCTTGATTTGGCTTCTGCCTCCTGCTGTGCTTGTGCCTGAACTCTGACTGCTGCTGCATTATGCCGTGGTTGAGCACTAAACCTGTTCAAGGCATCAAACGTCCTCTGCATCTGGGTGATGGACTGAGACTTCCAGTGACTGCAGAGCAAATGGGAGCCTTCATGTGTTGCACTACTACTGAAGGTGGAACAGCTGTAACTGTCAGTCCTACAAAGCAGTCTAGCTGCTACTTGTCCATCTGCCTTGTCCCACTTTCTGCTGCACCAGCCTGAGTTGTCATGGAGAGCAGCGTGAGTCGGTCTGTGCAAGTATCCAGAGTGCTACTAATTGGAGGTGTTGATGTTGGCACTGACTTCTGTCCTGTATCCAAAATGCACCAGTCTGTTTCTGGCTTAATCTCCATCGCAGTGGCACCCTCCCTGTGCAGTTCTCTTGCAGAAGGTCTCCCTTACCCCTCTCTTCCACTCAGTGGGTTTTCAAGACACTGCAATCTACTGCTTTCCTCCACACTTGGATGAGACTATCTACTCTTAGTCCCATGTATTCTAAGTCCTGCTTACAGTTCACAGCTGGTGTGAAACAGACCTGGCAGCTTTGGGGGCTGTGACTTGTGAAACGCTTCTACTCCATGGCCTCTAGCACAGATGCTGCAGCTTTGTGCGTGCTTGAGCTTCATTACTTTTGTAATGAATGCCTGTAATGTTCCTCCTCAAGGAGGAAAAATTCAGGAGTCACGAAGTGGGGTTCCACTTCCTTAGAGAAGAGGTGGTTGAGAAGGCACAGGCTGTGAAGGGGAGATGTGCCTAGGAGAGAGTGCTGCTTCACTGAGCCAGGCTGAGCCTAGCTGGGGGAAAAGGGCATGGGAGAATGCAGGGAGAGATGGGGCCTGGAGGAACCGTGAGGGGAGGCTGCCCAGTCTGCCCTTCATCACCTGGATAAACAACCTGCATACCAATGACAAGAAATAGTTTTGTGAGGACCTAGATCAGTTTTTAAGGGAGAAAATGGTAGGAGATTTAACTGCAAATTGAAGAGGAAAGCAGCTGAGATGGGTTTCCCTGTTGCCGTCTGTCCTTTATTTGGCAGCAGCTCGTTTGTGAGGTGGGAAAAAAAAAAAAGCAATCAAGAGTAGTTTATGATGCTAAGACATTTCAATGACTTGCACTCAGTGAAAATCATCGATGCTCCCACTTTAGCTAGATTTTGCTACTTGCAGTTGAAAGCATTTCACTGCCTGAACTCCTATTTCACTAAACCTGGCAATGAGTAAAATCACCAGTTCCCAAAGAGAACACTCTGGGGTTGAAAGAGAACATGTTCATTGCCTCCCTTGCAGTTAGCAGGAAGGCTGCACCTTGAAGGGGCACCCCATCCCTTCTGGTCCCCTCCCCACAGCTCTCTCATCACCAAGTGCTGTACCTCATCACCACGTGCCAGTCATGTTTGTAGATTGCTGCTGTTTACTGCATTTTGTGGATAGCACTGATTATGTGTCACCATGAAACACTTTGAGAGGCAGGCCATAAATATTTCCATCAACCTGTCTCTCCACTGTCCCCAGCACTCCACTCCATGCTACTCAGCTTATCCCTCAAAATACAGTTTGTGTTTTGATTTCTGTGGAGCTGACCCATATGCAAAGGAAATGTTACCTTGGGAACAAGGTTAAACGATACGCTTACAGACTTACTTTCTTTCCCCCCCTCCATTTTATGATGGAAATGTAAGATGTTGTGAATGGTTCATCATAACATATGCCAACAGAAGCATGCCAAAAATAACAATCTGAAGCAGCACACGGTATGTAACGCTTGCATACTTCTCCCAGAGTTAGAGAGATCATTGAAACAACACATGTCAGATGCTATTACTGTCATATTGTTGGGGCCATCTGTTGGGGCCCAAGATCAAGACCTGCTGCTTTCCCTGGAACAGCAGCTCCACAGAGGACTGTGACAAATTAAACTAAATCTGCTCAGGCCTGGAGAGTTCATCTGAGGGGTTTGCTTGTTTTATTTCAAGATTTCATCAGGGGTGAAACCAACGGTGTATTTTGGATATTGCTCCAGGGAAGTCTGGGAAAAAAAAGGCTTTTTAAATTTTATTTATTTATGTTAAGTGAGAATAAGCAATAGGTACAAGATGAGGACTGAACTGTCAGGATGGAAAATGTACATTTGCAGCCAGAGATGTACTTCTTATGAAAATGTGATTGCAAATAGTATTCGTATTAATGTGCGCGTGCAATTGTGATAAATATCGAAACATGATAATTCGATAGCAAGCTGCTGTTGTAAATTATGACTGACTAATTTTGGTGACTACATGCACACAGATTTTCAAAGGAAGTTTCTGAAATTGTGGAATTCAGATGTCAGCTCTTCCTGGTGGTCTCCAGATTCTCAGCAAGAAAACCTATAAACCTCTTTATTATACATAAAATACATTTCTATGTAATTTTGGATTCACAAGGAGATTTACTACTGTGGGCTGGATTTCACATATATGCTTGCTGTATTGTTACAGTTACACATACGCAGACACAGCATGCACAGATATGTGTGTGATCTATCTGCTCTCAGTAGAGCCAACATAATGGAGCAGCTTTTAGTTCCACAGTATCCATATATGCTTATGTAATGGACATATGTTTTACTGATGTGTTTCATAACAATTTTAAACAATGTCCTTACTGACACCAGAACTCTGAATAATTAAATGCGTTGATGTGGAAGGGGGAAAATCTGTGTTATGAAGACAGATATGATTCAAATGCCACAAAGTGGGAGTATTTTTCAGATATGGGTAAGTGACATCATAGATCTGGAATATTTCTGTGGAGGTTTAGTTATGCCTCATGTTGGTGAAAGACTTGGACCATCTCCTACTCATCCTGCACTTTGCAGTTAGTGGGGGAATCTTTCACCACAGATCACTTCTAAACTTTGGTTCAGCTCTGGTGCAGGACAAGCTTCTGCTTTGAAATCTCAGTCTCTGCTGCAGCATATGGATACTTCTCCCATGGACTCAGGATGCACATGCTCAATGTGAGAGCCTCTTTCTGCCATCTGGAGGCGTTCAGCATGAGGGGTGCAGGAGAACACTGGGGAGGTGGAGGATCAAAGCTAGTGCAGAAATGAGGGGGAGGCAGCAGAGTGATGCCCTGTGGGTCTGTGGTGGAGAAGGAAGATATATCAAGAGAGGACTGCTGGGGATTCAGTGCTGGTGGCATCTCCTTGTATTACCTCCCACTGTGTCTCTGTTTAACCTACTGGTGGTTGAATGTGAATGGTCCTTAGAGCTGAGGAAGGATGCAGAGTCCTAGTTTCCAGGAGAGCATCCCTATCAGTGAGACAGTGACTGGAAGATTATTAACTGTGCCATCAGGTTCAGGGGAGAGAGATTTTACTTGTGGAGGTCAGACTCTGGGGAGAGGACAGGAACTTCTTAGATTTGGTAATCTACTATTGTTCTTTCCTTTGGGTTTCTTGCAGGAACCTGGAGTGAACAAGATGCTGCTGGGGGTGATGAAGAATGATCCCAGATGCAGCATCCTCTAAACATGTAGCTATATCTGGGGATACTAACTCTGTGAACTGATTATACAGTGCAGAAGAATCTAACAACCTTCTGTTTATTTCTGTTGCAGGAGAAAATCCCAAAGCAGATCTCTGTCACTCCTCCCATCCACTCTTACTCATTGCAGTCTTCAATGGGAAGTGTTTGAAATAATTATTTGAATCTCTGTTTAATTGAAATGCTTTGTTTCCAAACTAACTCAAAAGAGCCCAAACTCTTTTTTTTTTTTTTTTTTTTTTTTTTTTTTTTTTGTGATGGGCTGCAAAACTCTGGAGTCCTTGGAGGGAAGAAGTCAGGTGGAACTGAGAGATGATGAGGTAGCTGTGGGGCCAGGCAGAGGGCATGCTGTTGGACCGCAGGTACCGTGGAGTCATTTGTCACCCTCAGGAAGAGCTAGCCTAAAAGAAAAAAGCTTCCATAACATGAAATAGCCCCCCCCCCCCCTTCCTCCCTCTGTCTCCAGGTTTGATCTCACTGTTATTTGGGGTGGAAAGTATTTTTCTGGTTTTGAAATTTCTGCCAAATGACAAGCTCCTAGGACTGGGCATTTCAGCGCAGTGAGACTGATGCTCTTGTCACTTTTACTGCTACCTCCAGCACAAACCGACAGAGATGCCAATTTCCCTGAGCAGCTGCTGGCGCCTGCCACCAAATGGGACTCTGGGGGCACCCACCAGTGAATTGGCCCACAGCTTCCAGCATCTCCAGCCTGGGGCAGGTGTGCCAGCAGTCAGGATGACCAGTCTCAGAGGACTGTCTTGGATTAAGAGGAAGATGCTTTGACTGGAAAATTTCAGGCTTCACAGTGTGGTGTTTTCTGACTAATCTGTATTTTGACAGTGCTATCAACCATTTGTGCAATAACTCTCAAGAATTCTCACAATCTATGGTCTCACGTTCCCTCTTTGCTTGCACATCAGATGGACTCTCTGATTGCATACAGCATCCACCCAGCACGTTAGCAGAAAAGCTCTTGAAAATAGCTCCACTTTTAGGTCATGGAGAAAGAACAGTCAAATCTGACCAGAGCTAAGGCAATTCTTCTACTTTTCATACTATATGAAAATAAATAATAATAAAAAATCTTTCATAGAGGTGTAAGGGAAACTGTTGATCATAGCCTGAACATCTGATTAACCATCTGAGACAAGCGACGAATCAGCTGCAGGAGCACAGGTGAAGGTAATTCAGCTGTGCTCCTGGAAGGGGTGGAGCTTGACTCCACCTCTCCTAGATCCCATTTAAGGGCTGACCACCACTAAGGTAGCATCTCTTTCTGGAGATTGCTCCTTTGTGGAGTTTCTGTGGTGAGCCTTGATATTGGCAAGCATCCATCTTGAGTGGAAACCTCAGCACTGGCGAGTCTTTTCTTAGATACCCACTGGCTATGTATTTACTCTGTAATTACAACTATACACTTGTATTATTCTGGCTATACAAGGGGAAATCCCAAACTGCTCTGTCCTTCAAACACGAAAACTGCCTGCCCATGGTCTGCAGGAGTTCAAACTTAAGATGGGTCAACATGAGATCTGTGTTCAGCCTAAGCTTTTGTTAGTCCTACTGCCAGGCACCCAGCAATCTCATACTGGAAGAGGTTTGTGCTGTCTTAGGAGGGAAACAGGCAGCCATGTAGTAGAGGCTATCCAGTTATGAGGAGTTTTTCAGGAAACACTGTAAACATGTTTTCCTTCAGGAACCATTTATTGAGCCGTGTATCTCTAGAAATACAATTATTCTGTATGACTTTTTCTGCTGTTTAGAGATGTGGCAGGTTTAAAAATCTGGTGACTAAAAGATGAAGAAGTATAGAGTAGAATGATGTTTTGTTTCTTTGCTGTTCTTCTGTTTGATTTTTTCCTTAATGAGGAATGGTCTTTTGATGACGAATTTAACTAAACATTTCCATACTGCAGAACTCAAATGTGTTTTCCAGTGCTGAGAAATACAGGCCTCCTTGTCTACGCTGGGAATACAATTTAATGAAGACAATCCTCAAAGTAATAATATGTATGGGGGAGGTTGGGGCTGGAGATATTTCTCCTTAGGGAATTGTGAATTAATATGTGTTCCTCTCTTTTCCTGTCTTATGTTGTTAGTGAAAAGTATATCCATACTGTAGATTTAGTCTGTGTAGTTTAACATCCTAGAATGGTTTCCCTTGGGACCTAGGGGAAGCAGGGAGGAGTATGCTTAGAAAATGAGATGATTTGTCAAGAATTAAAGAGCATTTTGATCAAAACAAGATTCTTGAAATAGATTTGGTATGGATGGTTTCGAATCTGCTGGTTAGAGCTGCAGTTCAATGATGATTTATTGCACTCTTTGGCTCCTGGAGTCAAAGGCAAGAAATAAATAAAGTCAATCTTAATAATTCATGGTGTTCCAAGAAGGAAAGAGCACCAAACATTCTGCCCACGACAATCCTTGGGGAGAGAATACAAGAAACAGGGCAAGCCCTGAGGAATCCTTGCCATTGTTCAGTGCTGATGGCTCTGCTTCTGCTGAGAGAGGTAGGCCTGCCTGTGGGGCTGCTGTCCTTCAGTGGGCACACATTGTCCTTTGTTGTCCTTCCTTGTCCTTCACTGACCTCCCTTTCTTTTGCCAGTGTGGGGTCTCAGCCCAGTAACCTTTTTTGTGAACCTCTGGAAGGATGGGGCCAAGAGAGGAGATCTTGAGATGTAATAAGGCTGTCCAAGAAACGAGCCCCTATTTGGCATGAATGCGACATGATCAAAATCAGAAGAGGACAGCCTTCTGCGGTGTCAGAGCCCTATTTCTAGGAAGCATGTAGCTGTTTAATAGTCTTCTCTTTGTGAGGGGTGCCATTCATTTTATCTGCATTATTTCCTTGGGAAACTAGTCCAAAGCCTGATGTGGCATCAGGAAAATCTAAAGGGGTACCGACAGTTCTCATTGTGCAGGTTCTCAAATGAATCCAGTTCCCACTGTTGCTGGTAAAGTCTCTTTAATATGCATCTACTGAAGTTTTATTGATATATTTATGGACTAATAAAAGAAGAAAGGGAAAAAAATATACTCAGGAAGAGCAGTTTTCAGCAGCTGAAATGTTTTAACAATTGTTTTGTATCTGACTTGTATTATTTTTGGTCTTTGGAGAAAGAGACTGTGGAAAATTCAAAATCAGTAATGAAATGGTCTCTGCCCTCTGCCTTTTAAACCATTTTATGTGGTGTTTTCTCATTTTCTGCTGCTGCTCGTTCACATTTCACATCCTTCATTTTTAATGTCTGTGGGCAGCTGGCTACTATGTGTTGTACCTTCTTTCCACAAACTCATTTATCTGCTATCATATTTTCCTATTCTCTTACCACTGGGAAAACAGCATGTTGACATACCATCTTATGATTTATGCTTTTAAATACCCACCTGGTCCAGCCTTATTATGTCCTCAATTGTTGACTTCAGAGCAAATTAAAGTAGAGACTTTAGCATCTGTTTTGAAATTGCAGAGATTAGCCGAAAAATTTTGTAATGATCCTGATGAGCATCTGTCAGGTTTTTCTTTGTGGGGCACTGGTAAGAGCTTGTCAGTGGTATCTACCTTCCAGTTCATCATGCCTGCTGGCTTATGGTCTAAGCACTTCCAGAGCCTGGGATCTACTCTGTGATTTGTGCTCTTTTGCTTGGGTACAGTTCTAGTGTTAGTAACAGATAATGTGTAACTTTTTCATGCATGTATTATTTATTCTATAAACTCATAAAAAGAGACTGATTGAGAGCTATTCCTTTTCAGTTCACTTATGAGAGTTGTCCAACTGCTATATCCAGCTCAGTTAGCATCCAAATTTGGTTTCATGGAGGAAAGGTTATTGGCTCTATCTCAGAGGTCACATAGAACTTAGAAAATAAAGGTCACATATCTTCAATTCAGAATACACAGATGCTATATGGAGATAAAAACGTGAAACCCAAAAGGAAGAGCAAGAAGTATTTGCAACTATTCTATGTATATGTAAATGGAAAACAGATAATTTAGTGCTGGAGAAGTGTGGTTTCCTTTTTCTCTTTTAACAAAATGATGCTATAAAAATACATAAACAAGGAAAAAACAAAATGGACAAATGAATTACAACAGATACTCAATCACTCTTAAGTAGGAGACTGGGGGAGTAGATACTAGTTTCTTAGGATATGGCCAGTGAATATATAGACCCTTAGTGGCAAATCTAGCTTCTCAGAACATCAGTTCCTATATCACCGATGGAAATAAGGATATAAACATCAAAAATGAAGAAGAGAAACAATACATATACCCTTGAGATCTCTGTAGGAGAGTTTAAGAATACTTTATGCACTGAAGGTATGCAGCTTTCCATCAGAGAAATAAAATAGATATATCTACTATGTATCAGGGCCAGTCTTATTTCCTTTATTTCAAGATCATATTTCTTCTTCCTTCTATGATGTGATTTCATAGTTGCCGTGCTTTCTCCTTTGAAATTCTCCATTCCTAGCTCAGATGTAGCTATAGGCACATTTCAGAGAAGAAACTCTTGGCTCAGTTTTCTCCTGTGTTGTAATCTTATCCTCTTTTACATTTCTAGTCATCTTCTATGGTGAGACATTCTCAGTGCCTTCACAAGCACTGCGTCCTGTGAAGCAATTGCCTTTTAAATCTATTTGTCTAGAAATCACTGTGACTATCGCAGACACATTTATCTATCTGCCTGTTTATATTTATTCTCAGCTATCTTCAGGAGTGTGGCTGTAATGGCTTATGTATTTAGATAAGTGCTACATCTAGATATGGACAGTTTTACTATTTGCTTCATTTGTCTTCTGAGAAGCAGAGCCACTGGATACCAATGTCTTCTGTGGGGTTTGTGCTTGGAGATCTGGGGCTCCTCAGCTGTGCTGTGACTGCTGTAGACAGACTCACAGAGCACATGGATTTACCTGAGAGCTAAGGCTGCCCAATTATATTCCTCAAAAAAATCACAAATCCTGGAGGGTGAAAAGAATGTGAAAGGAAGGCAGGTGCTGGAGGCACCTCCAAGCATTAGCCAGCTGCTGCAGCAGCCTGAATACATGTCCCACTGCTGACCGCTGAGCCCACTCACTCCTTATAAAGCAGTGCTGGTGCTGTGCATAGTCAAGAAAGGAAAAAAAGATGTGTAGATTTAACCTTCTGGTACTAGGTTAGGCACTAATGCCTTAAAATCATAAAGTTTACCATTCAAGAAGAAGGCATGCTGATTGTGCTTGCATATCCTGCTATACCTAAAATGTTTGTCTAGTACTAATATATTTTGTTGAATATATTGTGGTTTTTAAAGTAGCGGATGCTTCACTGTTAACTGAAACCCCATACAAACTCATACTGAAATCTGCACATTCCCTATTTCTTGTTTATATTCATAATATACACAGTGCTTTAGTGGCTGCAGTCTCCAGGTGTCAGTGTGGGATGCTGAGTTCTGTCTGACAAATAGAAAACCTAAGCACAGGCAGAGTAAATGAGTTCCCTGAGGTCGCATGTGATCTTTGCAATAGGAACAGAAGCTGCACTGAACTTCTCTGGTAGATCATTAAATGCAAGACTTTCCTATCCATGTATTTGCCAGAGCAGCCCAGCAAGCAACAAGGGCCAAACAGAGGGATGCTTGTGGTTTAGTACATGTTTGATTGAAGGCTGGTTTATGACATGATAATCCAATGTGCTTATGAAAACCATTAATGATTTTCATAGGATCATGAGAGCACTGGAGCAGACAAACAGCGGTGTGTTTGCAAGGAGGCTGTAGTGGTTCTGAAGCAAACACTGTGGGACTTAGATCCCACATGGTGCCTTGCCCCAGTCTCAAATACAGATTGGCATAACTTTAAAGCAAGGTGTTTGATGTCTCTTTAAGTACCTTCAGCAAAACCCTTGCACGCTTGTAGAAGAACACCTTTTGCAATGTGATGTATGCTCTGCCTCAGTCACAGGTTGATTATATTTTCTGTGGGGGGAAAAAATCAGTGCTAAACAGAACTGATTTTTTTTTCTGGCCTTTATTTTATAAAATGCATTCTGGTTCTTGACATGGAGAAATAGATAAAGCAGAACAAAACACAAATATAATTTACCAGCATAGATTAGAAGCCCATATACAGTAGAAGGAAGTAAGTCAGTTGTCACCTCTAAAAGCCTCTGGAATTGATTTGTTTATCTTAATAGTATAAATATTCTTAGAGCTATTCCAAGGGTGATTTTAAATGATGGATTCATATACTAACAGACTCTGCAGTATACATGCAAAAAATTTCCTCAGTGTATGGTGCATTTCTCACAAGGCTGAAAACACAGTGGTTTTAACACAGTTAAAATCATAGTGCAAACTTTCAAATTGATCTCTTCTGTTGTCAGCTAAATTCTATATTGCTTATTACTTTGCTTAAATAATTAGTGACCTGGTAGTGCTCCTAGTACCTTCTATCAGTGAGACTAATGATGTCTTCCATTATTGATGTTTCAAATGTCTCTCAGACTGTATCAGAGGGCAGAGCACCTTTCATTTAATGCGATACTTCCATGATAACCCTCCCTAGATTTCCACAGGATTGATCATTACACTGGGAAAAAATACTATTTTTTTTTTTAATGTGTGTTATTTAGTATGTTTTAGTATTTCTAATTATTTTAATTATTTTAGTATTTATGTATAGGAGTGTATAGCAACTGTTTGAGTCATTGCTGTGCATGTAGTAATTTAATTCAGTCTTCAGTTTGTCTGTTTTAAGCAAAAAAAAAAAAAAAAAATCTTACCTAATTTTTATAAGTGTTTCCTATTTAGCATTGGTTTTTGTAGGGATTACTGGGGAGTCAGCAGAGGCCATTTTGTTCTCTTTAACCATGAAGAGGAATTATACTGTAGCACTTTAGGAAAGAAGGATAACAGTGCAAGAAAGCTCGACTTGAATCAACTCCTAGCTGCTTAACTTCACCTTTATCCTCAGAAAGCTACCATTAAAAGTGAAGCGTCATGTTTATCAAATCTTTGGCTTCAAGCTTAAAATTGCCATAAGGGGTCTTCAGCCTTGATGTTGCAGCTGTTTGTGAAGCTGACTTCAAGCCACTCTCTCAGAAGGCAAAGGAAAAACTTGGCTTGTCTGATGGCAGTGTTTGAAACAGGAACTTAACTGACTGCCTGAAGGGAAAGAGTTTTGTATTTGCTTATGGACTGGGCCACTTGATTTAATAAAACCCACCTGTTACTCATAGTAAATACCAAACTGCTTTGGATCTGAACTCATCTATCTGAGGAAGCTAAACCTTCGTCTCTGCCCCGTCCTCCTCCATGCTGGTCTTGGCACTCTTCTATCTGCACCAGGGGTTCCACTGCTGGAGCCAGTGAACCACAGCTCACTGCTCCCTCTAAGTATTCCTGCTATAGAGACACCATCTAACATTTACAGTGCAATTCTCAAATAGTAAATCTGTCTTTACCTTTAGTACACTGTGGTATCTGTAAACATTTTCTGCTTTCCCCTGTGAGTTCAGAATAATACAAGGGTATGTACAGGGGGACTTGGGGCAGGAACCACCAAAAATCCCTGCTCGTATTAGGAGCTCTTTCCTGTTTTTACAGTTTCTTCCAAAGGAATCTTTGGATTCCTGCTTCTTGTGACTCATCTCAAAAATCTCCCTCAGGTTCTCTGTGATGCCTCTAAAATTCGTCCATAAAGAATGTAAGTTCAGCATTTCAGGCATATTCCTATAGAGACTGCAGGGCCATTCCAGGAAGCGTGTCCCCTGGATCTGCTGTCTAATAACTCCTGATCTGTACTAGAACTTAACATAGCCATTACTGAATGAATAAATTGCTCTCAGTCACCTACTGGTGGAAATTTCTCCTCACAGCATCACTTTAAAAAGAAAGCAGTTCCCCTAAAATACTAAATTGATGTTCCAGCTGAGAAAAATAACAGTAACTTTTGAAAGAGGATTTGATTTTTATACTTTTCTGGTTTAATAAGCAGCAACCTTGGGTATCTACAAATATATCCTGAATGCATAATCAGCCAGCGCTGAAACCAGCACAGACTTCATGTATCTCTTGTAAATACAGCTCTTGAGATAGATACATGCTCTATGGCAGCATACAGAAATCACTGCATGAATTTACAGTGTGCTCTGAGAGTGTACCTTACAGGGTTGTGCTTTCAGGTATATGACATGCCTTGGTTTTGCAGTCTGTTATGTGGAGAAAAGCCTGATTTACCAGCTGGGAGAGGGTCACAAAGTTCAGTTGTTGCAAAAGTTTGAATTTCCAGTTCTTGGGATTGGAAAGCAAAATACAGCCTGGTCCCTGTCTCTGGAGGCATTCAAGGCCAAGCTGAATGTGGCTCTGGGCAGCCTGTTCTGATGATTGATGACCCTGCACATAGCAGGGGGGTTGAAACTTATATGATCATTGTGATCCTTTTCAACCCAGCTCATTTGATGATTCTGTGATTCTAGCTTTGTGGCAGAATTGACAAACACTGAAAGATGTGTCAAATCAAAATCCATTTGTATTAGCAAAGAAGGTTACATAAAATGACATGGAAAGTCCTCTGCCAGTGTTCTTGATTCTACACTTTGATCTTTTATTTTTTAAATCCCTGTTGTGTACATGGTAAATAATATGGAGTGGTAGAATATGAAGGTTTCTACTTGCTTCCTCCCATGAACTCATAGTACTTTATGTCAAAGCTGAAAATACACTGAGGGTCATGGAAAGAAAATATTTGCTAGTTCTCAGATAGTTTTGGGTGGAGCAAAGGACTGCATGCAGCAGGTGAACATATTGCAACCCTTCCACCCTAGCCTGCAAACTTCACTGACATGAAAGCATTTGAAGAGGTGTCTAACTAGGAACACATTTCCTCTTCTCTTCTGGAAGAAGAGAAATAACTCTGTTTCCTGCTTGGGGATTTTATTTCTCCTCAACAAGTTTTCAGCTCTGGCTGTTGTCAACCAGCACAGCTGCAGCTGTACCATTGGTGGTACTGGTGGTGAGCACTCTTCTGCTGTAGGGACATGTTGTGTTTCTATGGGAGCTAAGCCACTGAAATCCTTTGAGGTGTGCAAGAAGTGGAGGGTTAAGGGAGATCCTGATTAAAGTTCCATTTACTGATGCTCTTCACCAATTTATATCCAAGTGCTACTTCACTAATTAATGTCTGCTCATGAAATGCCATGTGTCAGCAATGAATCACTTACTTTTGTTGCACTTCAGTAGTATATTGTTAATGAGCAAGGACAACTCTTATAATTAAAGCCTAAAATAGCCCTGTCTGTAGGACACCATCAAGTGTTTATGTCTTGCTGTAGTGGGTGGACCAGTTTATATCACTCTCCTGTATTTGTCTGTGCTAGTTTTGTAAGAAAAAAATAAAAAGAAGGAGGGGGGGGGGACTGGAAAACTGTGGGGCAGCAAATTGTTGTTGGTTGTTTTTATTTTCTTTTTTTACTGTAATAGGGGTAGTGGTTTAATTGCTTTTTGAAAGAAAGAAAAACCCACCAGTTACCCTTATCTGGAGCAACCTTAAATTGAGACTCTCTTAGGTTATTGCTTCTAATGAGTGTCACCGAAGCTCAAAACTAATTAAAAAGAAAAACATAAGAGGGAGAATCAGCTTGTTTAGAGCAGAGGGCAGTTTGGTGCAATCACTGTTAAATCAGTAATTCTGTGTTCCTCAGCTGCAGGTAGCTGTGAAAACTGGGGAACAGAGTCAAGCCCTCTGCGAATGTACATAGGCAGCTGTTCATACTTTTGAGCAACATTATGAAAAATGTGCAACTGAACCAGTAAAGCAGTAAATAACATTTCTCCTGCTTGACCTGATCAGTGCTGGCACAGCTGGAATGTTGCATTTCTTTCACGGGAAGCGAGACCGAGTCTTTGGAGAACATTTGTTCAGTCCATGCATCCTGCATTCCTTTCTCCACTATGTTATTTTACACTGTAGCTTGAACCGCTGGTGCAGTCCAATGGTTTCTTCACAAGAGGAAATAATGAATATTTTTTTAGGAGAGCATATATCTACTGTCAGCCAAATTGCCACTTAGTAGTAGCGATGTGCACAAGTGACTGTTTCCCAAAACTGGCAGTGGGAGAACTGAATCCCACCTTCCCTGCCATGGGGTAAATCTGTCTATTGTGGGTCCACTCTTTCTACCAGGCATCAGGAGGGAAGAAGGAGAGGGATCTATGTAGTGTATACTGAGAAGATTAGACAAAAAAAAGAGGCATTCCTAAAGGATGGGCTTCAGTAATTAAGTGGAAGAATGGATTTTTAATTTTAATGGTCAAGAAAAAAAATACACAATTTAAGGATTTAATTTTGTACAGAAAAACTATTTTATAGAAATATACAATATTTCACCCCTCAGCAGCCCTCACTTCTACACCAGCTTATGTGCAAGCTCAAGCTTCTGTGAAGGATCAAATATTTTCTGAAAGCTAAATCCACCACTCCTGCTGGAGAAAGTTGTTTTTCCAGGAAAAGAACAATAAAGACAAACATCTGTTTCCCCTGGAATGGTTTCTGAATACTTTCCCACTGTGGCCAGACCCAGTCCTGTGGCTCTGCAGTCAGAGCAGCAAAAGCTCTCCCATTTTTGCTAGCACGACAGCTCAGCACTTGTAGCAAGCAACATGTAGACCCTTTGTATTGGCCTCCTACAGAGATTTAGGAAAAAAAAGCATGAAATGAAGATCTTTTCTGAAATGACTTCTACAGCTTTTCAGAAAAGCTTTGTGAGTGCCTGACAAAGCCCTCGTGCTGGTATATAAAGCACAGTGGGATTGCCAGCTGTGTGTGTTCCCAGTCTTGCTGAGGAAAATCACTCGGCTCAGGTTGAGGAGGGGAGATCTGAATCTCCTTATTCCTGATAACACAGCAGCCTTCCCTGCCTGGTGTCTCTGGAATATTAAGTGCTGAAGACAATCCTGCAGCTTATCCCCTCCACAGCCCCTCTGTGATCTCCAGTGGCATCATGATGCTGGATGGTTACCCAGTGATAAATAAAGGAATAATTCCTCTTGTCAACATCTGCTCTCCCACATTTGTTGAGCTCTTTGGATGCTGTTTGTTTGCATCAATGGGACTATGGATAACCTCCCTCCATCTGAGCTGTAGACAGTGACGGAAGACCTTAGATGGGATTCATTAAGATATTTTCGGTTTCCTGACATCCCTGTTGGATAAGTCAAGGTTCTGTATAGCTGCAGAGTGGAGAAAGGGATAAGAGTATGATTGCCAAAGCATCTGCAAAATGGGCACTTTATGTTTTTAAAAAACATGCACTGTTGTGGAACAGAAGCATAATATATGCCATTAACATTAGTGTCATTGAACAGCCTCTAAATAGCAGATTGGTGGGGGGAAAAATGATATGAAAATATAAACAAGAGAAAATGAAAACAGTTATAAGCTCTCCGCATAAGAAGGGTAATCTACAATTAAATACAAAGGCTAAGCTGAAACAATGTGAAAGATGAGACATATTTCCTATTTCAATGTGAAGACTGATGCTCTGTCTCTAACCCTCAAAGCTGTGACAAAAACTTAATGGTGTGAAGCAGAGACTCCATGTCAGACTTCATTCTGCATTCCTGGCTTTGGATGATTTATCTCTTGCAGGCATTCTGTTTGCCATTAATTAAGTAGAAAAGTTATTTTAGTAAGTTAGGCTGGTGGTGTTGCATCCCCTTCTGAGTTTAGATGAAAGTGAAACAAAAGGTTTTTATCGCAGCGGCTATAAATTCAAGTTCCAAATGCATTCTTTCACATTTTCACACTCATAAAATAAAAAAAAAGTAGCTTTGATTCCCTGCTGTAGGTGCTCCAACACTTGTTATAAACGTGGTTATAAAACCCGATTACCTCCTAACAAATAATCCACATGAATTGTTACACAGCTATGTGGATGTGTGCGATCTGCATGGCACTGCAAGAGAATTATGTCTTTTTTTTTTTTGTTTTTTCCTCCTGACAATGACCTTAAGGGCCTTCCATTTGTGTTTTGGAGGACAACAAACTATTGACTACCAAAGGATGGGAGAATGATGCTGGATGCTGAGAAGGGCTGCCTGGAAGTGCCCCTGAGAGGCAAGTGCTCAGCAATGCAGGTATTTCTTGGAACTGGAGCCAACTGCCAGCCAGGCTCTGTCTAGTGTTCTGACTGCTTTGGAAATGTCAATAATGTCAACCAAAATGAGAGGCTTGTGAACAAGGAAGACAGAGCATCTTGCTGAGTTATGGCAAAAACAAATTTGCTGCCAAATGTGAGTTACCACTACCTACCCACACAGCATTCTGTGCTGAGTGGATAATGCACCTCTTTACACAACTTTCCTGGGGGCACAACTGTTTGTTCATCTGCAGTCCTACTCTGCAGGGACCTGGAAACGTGAATAGACACATATTTATGACAAAAGAGCCATTTTTTCTCAGCTCTGTTGGGAATGAATTCCTGCTTTCTGAAGCATTATCACCTTCTGTCTCTTACCCTTTCCCCCCGGGCTTCTACTCACAGAATATTAGATTACTCACCTGTAATGCTTTTCTTAATGGCAGATAGTATGAAAGCTGCACCCAGTAATAACAGCCACAGACGTGTCAAGATAACTGGTTTTCTTGCAACTCAAATCATGATGGAATGAAAAGTACATTGGTCACTCTGAAAGTAATGCCTCCTATTTATTTATGTGGAAACCGAGACAGATACGAAGATGTCAAGTAATACTATTTGATGGAACAAATTCTCAGCTACCAGACACTATTTTTCATCAGAGTCACCACCATTAGCTGTGCAGTTTTGCCAGTGATGAGCAAAAGCTTGCATGCCAGGCAAAAATATGTACCATGGGAGGTGACCTGCTGTTTCACAGCTGCTATAACTGTGATACTGTGAAGGAAGTGTTGCCCATGCAGTCCATCTTTCATCAGCCCAAACAGATGGAAGTCAGAAGGAGCCAAATCTGAACAGTACTGTGGGTGTGGTAGGACAGTCCGGCCAAGACTGGCAGTGTGCTCCTCAGTCTTCAAAATGGCAAGTGTTGTTGTGTTGCAAGAGAAAGGTTGTCTTCTCCTTTGGCCTGAATCTGGAAGTTCAAGCATTGGACTTCATCAGCTTTGCAATGTAACAGTCAGAATTGATGGTTTTGTGGGCCAACATAATAATATAGGAGATTTCATGTGAGGAGCAGCCCTTGTACAAATTAACAAAGTAATAAATGGTCTGGCTGTTTGTTTTCCACTGGCCACTCAGAAAGTAAATGCCTCATTCCTTCTTGTACAACAATGACAAATTGGTGACAAGGAGTGTGGTTGGTTCTAAAAGTAAGGATTTTAGGTGGTCGAATTGAAGATACACAATGGGTGAAAATTAGTCTTGACAGAATATTCTCCAAACATTTTATTATTACTTTTTGCACTGCAGTGTCTTATTCGGTCTCGTGAGACATGAGAACCATCATTAGACACTAGACATAGTTTTTGTTCAGTTCAGAAATTAACAGAGTGGTTTTCATGAAGTTAGAAAAAGCTCAGAGTGAATAGTGATGTGCAAGACAACTGTTTTGCTCACAAATCAAGAAGAAAGCCAAGGAAAAGCTTTTCTGAAGATTTCAAAGATAATGTCAAAAAGGGAAGAAAAGGAAAATGAATAAAAAATGGCTGTGAAGGCTGTGACTTCTAAAATGATTTTTGGCTGTTGTCACAATTAGCAATGTTCAGGGCTACCTGATTGTGTGTGCAAATCTCAATATGTGTGAGAGGATAATAGTGTCTGCAAAAACTAATTTTCTTGTGAAGATTCAACTGCTCCACCTGTTACAGTCTGTCTACAGTCTATACTCCTATTGAGTGTTGCCGATTAGTTCACAGAATGTAATTGAAGAAGGAAAACAGAAGAGCGAAATGTCTGATTTATAGACAGAATTGGTTATGCACTGTGATTCCTTTTTGATGCTGGTTTAAATATTCTGTTATTAAATTGATTAAATAATTAAATGCTGCTATAAACATGTCAGATGGTATTTTACATCAGTTTTCTACAGCAGAGTGCAACTCTCACGTACTTTTCAAGGCAGCAAGCACTACTGAACTAAAGCTGGTGCTAGCTGTTGAAGAAAAGGGTTAAAGAGCATGAAGGAAAGGGATGGAAATGCCCTCTGTAATCATGCTAGTGAAAAACATAGTTAGCTTGGGAAGGTCATGCTGTTTGTGTATACTTTGTTCATGCTAAATAAAATGCCTTCTCTGCTGGGTTAAGCAGAACTGAAAGAATAATTTGTTTCAAAGCAAAAAGATGATTTAAATGACTACTGCTGTTCAAGAAGAGTTTTGTGACAACACCATCACCAAACTGCATGCTGCACTTCTTGTATGCTTATTCAAGTGTAGAATTAAATCTGTATTTGAGGAAGCATGAGAAGTTAGGACTGTAAGTAATCCCAAGATCAAAACAAAACTTCTTGCTGCGAATCATAATATTAATGGAAGAAATAAATTAAAAAAGTGGTTTGTTTTTTTTTTTTAAGGAAAATATAAAGGCTGATATAATTGAGGTTGACCAGCAAGAGTTTAGTATAGCAAAATAAAAACTACCTTCAGCTATAGTCATAAAGAAAGACAGCAGCTGCTGTGTGTTGCCCTCCATCTAAAGACTGAGTGAAGCGGGAAGTGTGGGGGCCCATGAAGCCCAAGTATTTCCTCCTGCAGTGGCCTCATTGCGCGGCTCAGCTCTCATACTCCATCTTGCATCATCTGTCTGGCCCAGCAGACCTCACAATATTCAGAGCATCTGTTCACTCATTAGAAATACTTAACTTTTCCTGGCTGTGGATAGCATAACAGTTACATGCTTGCACTGTTTAGTTTCCTCCTGTGAAATCAGTGGATTTGGGGATGTGGAGCAAAAGGTGATGACTGCCCACTCTTCAAGCCCCTCACCTATCTCAACTTTTACTTGGTTCTTGAAGCCTTCAGTGAAGCCTATGGCTTTGTAGCTGGCTCTTGGTAGGAGTGGGTGTGCATGCATGGAAGGAGTTACTTTGGCTGAAATTCTTTTCCTAAAACAAATTGAGAGATTTTGCAGCTGTGCTTTGCTATGGTTTTGTTTTTCACGTATCTTTAAATTTTAAGAGCATTCTGGATGCAGTATATGTATTTTGCCCCTAAGACTTTACTTCTTTAATTCTTTTTCTTAATGTATTCTATTAATTTAACAGAAAATCAAGGCAGAGGCTGAAAAGATATAACAATAAGCTCTGTATTTGGCAAACAGCAATTTCCAAGAACAGGTTTGCCTTATAGCAACTTGAGACTCTCATTTGTTAACATCCACATGGAATCCACTTTCCAGGAGTCCCAGTCTACATCAATCCTCTGCCACAGCATCCACTCACATTTCCTCACAGTTTTTCATGTTATTTTTGGACTTAACTGTCCAGTCATTTAGAATCTGCATGTGAAGACAGGAATTTTGTTACTGCACCAGCAGCCAGGTGCTGGGACAACTCTCTGCTCACTGTCATTTCACAGGTGCAAAGCAGGGGCCTTTTTGCAACTGGTCATTAATCACGAACAGTCAGACTCAGATACAAAGATTAGAAACTGCTTAATGCTTTTCATGTTCCCTTTTCAGACCAATTCTGAGCTGGGTGAGCACACACACTTGCTATTCTCTGAATACACATCAAGAGGATCACATTAAAGTATTTTCTTCTCTTGTTGGTAAAGAGATTCATTAAGAACTTCTGGTTCAGTATGTTGCAAGAAACTTGGGAATTTGGATCAGTGGGTCTGAAATTGTATATTCCAGCTGAGAGGATGGCAGAGGAGATACAATATTCACTGTGGATTTGGGGCTAAGGTTCCTAAACATGTATTTAGGAGAACAAGCTAAATATTGGTGTGAACAAAACCAGAAAGCTTATCAAAGGATTGGGATAAATACTGAAAAATAAAATTATTTCTCAGTGGTAAAGAAACTGGAGAAGGCCAGTAGATCTTGTTGACAAGTCAGCAATGCTCACTATAAAAGATATACTCTGAATGGACATCTCCACAATTCAAGTGCCTGGATTTACTCCAGCTCTATTCTGAAGTCTTAAAAATGATAAGTTTCTACACAGCTCCAAAAGGTTTGTGGATATTTATTTATTTATCTATCCATCTATTTATGTATAGAAATTGCTGTAACTAAGGACAGATATGATTGGAATTTGGAAGGCAGTGTTTGTCATTACAGAACTTATTTGCTTACATTTACAGTTCTTAAGTGTTGAAAGTTTTAACTTGAAACAAAGGTGTGGTGTTGTTAGGAAATGTGGCAGAATAGTTCCTTTGAGATGCTCACTTTCTATGTTGTAAATACTCAGTGGCAATTTTATGTAGTGCATGGAGATCCAGGCATAAGTGTTTGTACATCTTAGTTCATCCAGCATCATTCAGTGTGAGGATAGTGTTTTGCTGTACATTTTATTAAATGGAAAGCTGAGAAACAGAGAAAGCTTTCAAGCCCTGTGTCAGTGAACCACATAGCAAATGTGCAATTATAAAACTATAGTAAATATTCATGCACCTACTGCATGTTGTAAACCATGCACAAGCATGGAATAACAGAAAACTTAATAGTGGAGCATTTTCTGCTTTGCCAATTACTTTAGGGTTACCATTGCCCACCTGCTTTGGAAGCAAGAAATGAACATATTAATATTTTCATGTGCATGAAGAAGCAGGCACTTTCTCACACCTGACAAGGAGGAAGTATGCGACATAATGTGTCCAATGTCAACGTATTCATGCGGAGCATAGGTGTCACCTTTTAGCAAGTGGTACCTCCTCCCCTTCTGTGGACAGAAACCTGGGCTCTTCTGCACTCTAAAAATCTCCCTGATTCTCATTTTGTCAAAGAAAAAAACCCCCTCTGAGGTATGAACTCTGTTCCTCTGGGGAAAAGAAAAAATGATGCCACCTTTTTTTGTGAACGGAAATAAAGGTTGAGAGATAAGTCTGGGGGCATTAATTTTAGAAACTTCCAAATGAAACTGTCAAATCATTTCTTTGAAGGCACTTTTAAATATGTATTTCAGAAAATGAACAATTTGTAGGATGTCAAACAGCTTTAATTGAAATTTCTGTGCCTTTGCTTTAATAAATTCACTTCATTTACTTCATCCTTTAAACTCTCTCCTTAAGTGGTCAGCACTTATTAAGAGAGAGATGTGATTTACGTGGAATTCTACTCAGTTCTATTTTCGTTGATGAGAAGTCCTTGTCAATTGTGGTGCAAATATGCAGATGTTTTTCTGAGGAGACACAGGAGGACAAAGAAGGCTGGTAAGGCTGATGCGTACATCTATTTCTGTAGGGCTTGGTTATGGCATTCTGTGAATAATCCACTCATATTCAAGTCCTCAGCGGAGGACTTGAGCATGTGAGTGAGTCCCCTATGGCAGGTCAAGGATTTTAAGATAAGAATGTTGATTAGATTTCTGAACTGTCATTAGATATGCTGTGGGACTGCAGGGAAAAAGGGCAGCAAGACTGGCCAAGCAATTCAGTGTTGTAAGAGAGGGGACAAGATCAGGTCCTGGGCCAGGCTCAGCTGTGGCAGAACAGACCTTCCATATGGCCTGGAGGTGGCTGTGAGCAGAGATGTATGTGTCAGTGACAGTCTGCCTTTTCAGGGGTACAGTTCTTATATTTCAGTGCACAAAGAGAGATTGAGCGGGTGTGCTAAGGTTCTTCCGCATTTTTCTCAATATTGTTTCATCTAGCTTGCCGACATTGTGATAAACACATTATAACAACACTGTATGTGAAGAATATTAGTTGGCTTGTCTTCCAGATCTGCAACAACTTAGTAGTACCCAATGGCTGAGAAGTAGGCCCAAGTTGGCGCAAGCAAATCTAGTCACGATGACATCAAGAATACCTTACAAATTGCACACCATTAGGAAGGCACAGGCTACAGCCCAAAAATAGTTTGCATAGAAACATTTGCCTATGTCTAGTGATAACTGAGAGTTACTCATCCCTGCAAAATAAATAAGTAAATAATTGAATAAATAAATAAACAAATATCTGCTTAACTGCACCTTTTCTTAGCACTTTTTGTTCCAGCCTAAGGGACACCCAGGTCAGGTGGAGAGACAGCAATATCCCAAGCAGTGAATCTACAGTTTTATAATAGGTTTTGTATAATTTTATGTCACATTTTTAAGTGTAGCAACAGGTAAAATGATTCCCAAGCATCATTTTCTTTATGCTATTTGTTTGGAAAGCATAACTACCGTTGCAGTTCTGTGCCCAGTTGTGAAACAAAGTACCTGTTGTTTGCAGTAATACAAGTTAGAGGGAGGCAAGAGAAGGATTAGTGTTTTGTGCCAGCCAGATTTAATAAGTGAACTGAAGTTACCTAAATCACATGAAATCCTAGGGTACCTCATGTGCTTTACATTATGTTGTCCAAATACCTTGCTGGGCTGATAGGCTTAGGTTTAAAGAATTCCTAGAAGAATGTGAAATAATTTCTGTTCCACACTGTTACTACTGATGTGTATTGGTTATATATTCACCTTAAACTGAAAAGCAAAGGGCTTTTAGCTTCAGGCAAACAAAATCATGCCTTAGATATGTCCTCTGTATGGTAGACAGGAAGATAGCTTAAATGGCGATGTTAGATCTCTCTAAAATAGGGGCATACCCTAAGGATAACCACTGTTACATAGAGGTTACTGGTGAGGTGAAGAAATGGCAAATGGAGCGCTGGAAGAAAAATTCTACAACACTCGCCAATATCTTGTCAAAACTAGATAGATTAAAAATTTACTTCCCTCAGCTGAATTTTCACATTTAAACCATTTCTGTCTGATTATTTATCTGTCAATAAACAGATACTATTCCCCCTTAATCTTCCTTTCTGTCTTCTCAGAAAATAAAATAAAAGAAAATAAAAATCACAATACTTGCACTCCTCTGTGCTGTACTGGTATTCCTGTATTTTAGCTACAGAATTCTGTGTGAGTATATAAATTACTTGTCAGTAATGGACATGAGTAGTAAAGGGTGGAGTGCCACATTGCTACTGGCTCCCCATTCCTGAAGTGAAAAGCTCAGGACACTCACACAGCATTTCCCCATACCAAAGTGGAAGAGAAAGCAGAATTACTTACAGGAACCAGTCCAAGTAGTTACTCAACAGGAACACATTCAAAGATGTACGTAGGCTACAATGTTTTCCCCATGGAAAAATTCAATGACACACTTTTATTTCATACGCACTTCCACGTCAGACACTGTTTTGCCAAACTCCCCTTTGCTGCCATCTGTCATGGGGCAACAATGTGTAATGGAATATCTGTGGGAAGGTTTAGACCCTACAGCCATACCACCCACATCCACCTCTGCTGTCGTGGACCAACTTAATGAAGTTGATAGAAGGGCACCATCATCCTCAACTTAACTTTGTTTCCTCTGGGTAAGCCTTACACCCAGAACAGGACTGACAGTTTTCTTTTTCCTTAAAATGTGAAACTGGTGGGAGAGATTTGTGTAAAAACCACAGCAATTGTTCTCCTTCTATTCAGGTGAGGGTGGCCCACTTTCACTGTTCCTTTGTCAGTCATCCTGCAAATCTCCTGTTTTTGACTCTAACAGATGTGGCCTCAAGTGCCCATAGGATTTGGATGAGGATGACAAGTAGGTTTTTATGTTTCTGCTGCAATTGAGACGCAGGGGAAGCACCATTTGACTTCTTATTGAGTGGATGCTGGAAGGTGCCATCTGTACCTCCCTCTGTGCAGAAATAATGTCAGTGGGAAATCTGTGGTCACAGTTGTCTGGGACAGAGTATATCCACCTTCTCTTTTATACCTCTGTGTTTCAGCGTTTCCTTTTTCTTTTCTTACACAAGCAGAAAACATTATCTAAAGGTTTGTTTCTGGGTTTATTTATCTACTGTACCCTTTGCTTCATTTGAGGCTGTTCATAGAAAAACTATACGCAGCACTTTTGGGAATTGGAAGCGTGGAAGGAAAGAAAATTGCACGTTTATCTTTACTTGATTTCTTAATTTTGAGAAGCAAGGATAAGTTAATTAATTGACAATGAGGTTTTAGATTTATCCCATTAGCAGTAAGGGCTGGGATTGCTGAGCACTTAACTATTTTTGACAGGTCCAGAAGATTGGTTTTGTTACACACTTTTTTTTCTCACTTCACTTTTATATTTGTTTTAATATTTTTGCTAAGTAATGAGAATGCTTATATTAGCTAGCATGAAAAGATCTCTGCTTCCAATAGCTTATACTGAATGGTTATTTTGTTAGGAGAATTACAAGATGCTCTTGCACTACAACTACAGATTCCACTCCTCAAAAGCTGATGATGTTGAGATTCAGGATTCTTTTTGGATTCTGGTAAGATAAAGCTAAAAATCAGCAGATCATAAATTGTAGTAATATTGAAGAATGCTAATAATGTTAAAAGGTAATAATTAAATTTAATGGTGATAATTCTTCAGAAATGTAATAAAAGGCAGTGACCATGCTAAATTATGTACCAGAAATTTATGGTCAAAATATCCAAGGCAACCAGGTAGGACTTTTGCACTTAATTCAATGTCCTCTTTGTTCTGTGTGTTTGGAGGAGATATTCTGCTGTAGACATATCAGTATGTAGAAGCATCTATGAAATTTAGTTCAATTCCTCCACAACCAAAATTATTTGTAAGTCCTTCAACTTCTCCTTTTCTAGACAGAACTGCATCTGGTATGTGGTAGGAAAACTCAAAAGTATTACTGTATTCTGTTCATTTCTCAAGTGATTTAATCAAAACCCCAAAGAACTGCACCCAAACTTGGTTTGTCTCCTTGTGCTTAGCATAAATTCATACTGGGGCTTTATTTCCTCCTAAGCTATCTATCTAGACAAATGCTGCTGTAAATTATTCTGCATTTAGTGAAGTATTATTTCATCTTGGGCATGTGTTTCAGAACTTCCAGAAGTAAGATGAGATTTTAGTTCCTCTTACCCCCAACATTTGCTTAGATAAGCTTTGTGGCATGGCTGCAAGGTTTATAAAAACAATACACATATTAAGGGATTGGAGGGCATTGGTGACATTTAATATTGCCACAGTCAAAAATTTATTTCCTGTCTGAATTCTCCTCTGACATATATGAGATTGTGGGATAATTTGGGCTGGAAGGGCCTTCAGGAGGCCTCCAGCGCTCTCACAGCATGGTTCACTATAAGGTCAGAGCAGGCTGCTCAGGGCTGTACCACAGCATGGGCTTGATGTCTAAATAATGTTGGTGGAAACTGCACCTGAGCAGTGTGAGCAGCCTGACCCCCTCATGAAACCATTTCTTCTGTCCAGATTGAATTTCTCTGATTTCAGTTTATATCCATTGCCTCTTAGCCTCTGGACACGCACTGTTGCGAGAGACCTGTTTCTACCTCCCCACAGGTTCTGAGGGGCTGCTGTTGGGTCCACTCAGAGCTATCCTTTCTATTGGAGGTCTCTCAGCCCATCCTCGCAGGACATGTGCAAAAAGCACCATTATTGTGGTGGCTCTGCACTGTTTGACTCCAGTTTATTGATGCATTTCCTGAATGGGGCAGCCCTGAACCAGCTGCAGTGCTCTCGATGTTTTCTAACAGCAGCTGAGTACAGGAAAAAACCCCTTTGCCTGCCCTTCTGTCTGTTCCTGCTGACACAGCTCAGGGTCCTGCTGGCCTTCCTCACTGCCAGAGCTCACTGCTGGCCCATCCCCAGCTCAGGGCACTCCAGCACTCCCAGGGTCTCCTCCACAGAGCCACTCCTCAGCTGCAAGGACTTCTTCCTTCCCAGGGACATGGCTTTGCATTTGTCCTTGTTGAATTTCATAAGGCTGCTGTTGGCCCCGTTACTGGAACTTGACCTCAGGCAGGGCTGGAAATCAAGTGGGAAAGATCTGAGAGGATGAAATTGAATTGAGGGGTTACTCCTAAATCATTCAGGATTGAAATTTAAATACATTAAAGGGAGAAAGACTGTGCAAAGGTATTCCAATGAATCCTTGAAAAACCTTGAAATGTTATAACAGAATCTTTCATTAAGCTATGTATGTTGTTGAATACAGTGAAAAACCTTATACTGTAGAAATACAGCCCAAAACCTCAGCTGTTATAGCACGGAGACCCGTATCTGGCAGCAGTCAGCTACATAAAGTGAACATTAGGCATCTGATCCGAAAGTATTGTGTATGCCCTTGCATCTATACATGCATACACACAATGTAAATACTGGACTGACAATGTCTGCTAATGGTGCTGGAATATGTTGATGGGATGGGCCTGCATCTGAGTGGGAATACATGCCCCTTCTTCATTATTAAAACACTGAAATAAAGCAAAACAAATGGACTCACTGGTGTTGGGTCCTAAGAATAAGATTTACCTAGGTGAAATGTCATTGTTCTACCTACTCACTGTATTGGGTCCTTTTGAGTGTTATTTAGGATTAAGGAAGGACATGATTTAAAGTAAAATAGCTAGTCTATCTTTTTTTTTTCCTATGCAAACAAGATCTCATTTGATTTTTCTCTATAATTATTCAATAGCAAGAAAATTAAAGACCATATTCCCTAATAAAAACCCTTATTAAGCATTTGGCCCACATGACTTGATTGTATCATTTTAATGAATACAGAAAAAATTAATCAGCACAAAAATTCTTTAATTATAAAATGGCAGAAAGCCACAGAAGCAGACAACAGTGGTTCTGTAACAGACACCTAAATACTCAGACAGACCATTTCAAAGCCATCTGACAAATTTGTCCAAGCTTTTGTGAGAAGCACATATCAGAAGTTCACCATGCCCTTTTAGTGCTTAGAGCAGGAAGGAATCTGCACTTCCCTTTAACAAACGTAGTTCAGTAGGAGTCACCCTGTTAAGGCTGGTTTATTCTACAGTAGTTGACATGCACAAAAGACAGAAGGATATTGCTAAATAAATAACTAAATACATTTAGAAGCCATCTCTCTTTTCACAAGTGCAACTAAACTTTGACTCCACATGAGATTCCCTATCAGTGCTGGCACTTCATGGGAAATATCAGAACTACAGTGCACACAGCTCTGCACTGGTGTGTGAGCACAGGAAATGACTTACTGGTCATTTCCACAGGTTCAGTCTTCAGATGGTCCAACACGGGTTAATTCTGCAGAAGTCAATGGAGCTGTGTTGATTCCCACCATCTGGGTGTTTGGCTAAATCGCTCCCTGGCAGAGTTACAGAGGTATAAGGGTGCCAATGCTGTTCCGCTGTCATTCTTTGTGGGTTGATTCTGTATTTCCTGAAAGAAAACAATAATTGAGGCACTGATATTTGCTTGACAGATAATGCTCATGGCAACAATCTCTCAAGCGTTTATTGTGTACACAGTTATTGAGAACACTGACAGTTTTCCTTTACTTGATGACATAATAAAATACTATAATTAGTACAAAATGTACTGAGCGTTCAACATTTAGCTGCCCAGTGATATTCTATGTTGTTGTGATTGACAGTTTTTAGTGGAGAAAGAGGAATTTAGTGATATTTGAATATGTTTTTCAATAGATGCTCACTGATTGGCAGTGTCAAAGGTAATGTGATGTCCAGATTTTTGTTGTCAAGTCAGGACCGGCTGCGTTTGTTTTGAGGTTTTCCATTAATCCATGTACTCTATTGTGCAAATTACTGTTTATTTCATCATGGATAGGTGCATTTCCTACAATGAATAACAGATTCTTGGTCTCTTGTTCCCACGATATGTCACTGACAGGAAACAGTGACTTTTCTCTGCATGCTTTGCTGACTTTAGGATCACAAGAATCGGAAGTGAGGTTAGTTTTCCCTGTAGGAGGAGGCTGTGCTGGCGCTGCGTTGTTCAAGGGAACAAGGTTGCTTTTCTAATTTTGTTACAGTCAAGAGCTGTGAAAGCGCAATGGAATCTGAAAGGGTGAAGAGTAGGAAGAGGACAGTGTTTGTGCTATGGAGACAGAAATGTCTGAAATAACTCCCAAAGAATCAGTGAAGAGGATAATGACAAATATGACCCTGGTAATTCTTCCCTGATACAGCCTGGCTGAAGATTCTGCCCGTTTTGATTGCTACATTTATAATCAAGTACTTGCCGTAAAGCATCTAATTGCCACATAACTCTTTCAGTAGGCAGCTATAGAAGAAATGCATGCAAACCTTTATCAGTGCACGCTTGGGGTGCATGGTGAGGTGCATCTTCATCAGTTATTAAACCCAGGTGAGAACTCAGCTCTGAAGCTTGAAACTTAGATAAATGTTTAAAGCTACCCACCGTAAGCAACATCAACATTTAGTCCAGTGCCCCTGAGGATGAGAGTGCAACAGGGAGGTTAGGTTCACTTCTAAACTGAAATAAGAGAAAGCCATTAGGAAATTGCTGGCTGTGGAAGGTAGGCCACCCCTAATTCTAGAACTGCAGAGCAGCAAAGTGAAAAATGATCTTTTGGAGGTCATCAGGTCCAAGACTTGGCTTGAATTAGGATGACTGGAATCAGACCGCTTAGAGTCTTATCCAGTCAAATTGTTGGTTTCTCAGTTGATTAAGATCCTATATCCCATCTGGTCAATCTGGTCCAATGCTTGACTGTCCTCCTGGTGAATATTTTTTCTCCTAATTTCTAATTGGAATTCCTCATTTTGCAGCTTGTGCATCTTGCCTCTCAACTTATCTTTAAGAATAGTCTGTTTCTGCCTTCTCTATGCAATTCTACTAGTTTGTTGAAGACAGCAAGAAGACTCATACTTAGCAATCTCTTAAGATTGCATAAACTTGGCTGACAACTTCACTTTGTATATCAAGTCTTCCTGACCACTGCTGAGGTCTAGGAAGAGCAAGGTGAGGCACAAGGACTCTTCCCACTTCTTCCTTCCCTCTTCAGTTCCTCGTGCTCAGGTCAGGTTTTGGTGCTGATACTGGAGGTCAGGAGTAACGGGGCAGAAGGAGACTAGGTTGGATATTAGGAAACAGTTCTTTACAGAAAGGGTTGTTAAGCACTGGAATAGGTTCCCCAGGGAGGTGGTTGAGTCACCATCCCTGGATGTGTTTAAAAACCATTTGGATGTGGTGCTCAGGGACATGATTTAGCAGAGGGTTGTTAGAGTGGTATGATTAGGTCATGGTTGGACTTGATGATCTTTAAGGTCTTTTCCAACCTGATTGATTCTGTGATTCTGTGATGCTATGATTCTATTCAGGTGGGTGTGAATGTAATCATCCTGCTGGGGCCCCTATCTGTGAATGCCATAAAACTAACCTGCGAGCCTAAACTTAATGGGAAGTGACCAGTTAGAAAGATTATGTATGAAGATTATTTTGTTTTGGGCCTGAGAACTGATTTGAGAATAGAGCTGGTGCCTCCTTTGTGAAACTTCTCTGTTGCAGCAGCAGACACACAACAAAAAGCTCTGATCAAGTGATACATCATGTGCAGGTGCTGTTTACATTCACAGCAGATACTTTAAGAATAATTTAAAGAAGGTTTTAAACTATTTTGTTGTGGTCCTTGCTTGTACCTTTCCACCTGCAAAGCCATGCTGACATGCACGAAGCAGATACCAATCAAATAGATGTGCAGCAGTGGTGCAAGTACTCATTCACTGCACCTCTGACAAGGCTGGATTCAGTGAGGCAGGCTGTCTGCACAGATCAGCTAGTCATCCATGCCCATCCAGTGCAACAAACCATTCTTCCAGCCATTACTGTTACATACATCCAGTGGTATCAGATGAGAGTTTAGCTTCAGAGATGATGTTTTGATTCTGCCAGACTGATTTCCATTCTTTAAACAGCCCTAAACCTGAATGGTGCAAAGGGAATGGAAAAGAACTGAAGCTCAGTTCTCAACTCTCCCACTAGACAGTGCAGCTGAGTTTTCAAGTCTGGAGTCTCACACCCTGTCCCTTAATTTGTGCTGGAGTGGCTGCTTTCCCATAGAGCTTCCAGAACCAAACTCACAGCGTGAAGATTTTCAATCATTCCAATTTGGTGGGTGATTCTCATGCAAGGAAAGCAATGTCTACAAATTCATGCAGTAGTGGATTCCACAGAATACTGAGATACAGAGGCTTTCATGCCACAATCCAGAGAATCATAAAGATATGCATGTACAAGCAGCTTTAAAATATCAGTTTAAATATCAAATTGCTGAGCAACATCAACATAACTTTGTCACAGTGTTTAGTGAGAAACACTTAGAGCAAAATATTACCCTCCTAGCCAAATGTGTCAGAGAGAAATATTCATCTCTTTTTGTATGGCTGTAGATTCAAACTGGAGTGAAGAAAAAATACAACACTTTTAATGTAAGTGTTTATTTTAGGTTGATTTTTTAATGAGATATTTGTCAATCCTGAAGCACAAATATCATTATTTACTGCAGGATTTAATTAAAAGTTGCCTATTTTAGACAAAAATAATGCATCTGTCCTGAAATATCTCTGTTACCGTATGCAGGCAAAATAAATAAGAAAACACAATTTTGAAGTACACTTTTAAGTCCTACTTATGGGCCAAATTCAAGAATCTGTGGTTGGCAATCTCTGTGGGAGAAGAGTTGGTGCGGCGTTAGGAGGAGTAAGCAGGATCCCCATGAGATCCCTGTATCCCTTATGGTCACCTTCCATTTCTCCCTGGGCATGGTTGGTTTTTCCATATAGTTGTACAGCCTTATTCACAAGTTGGCAGTTTTTCAAACACCTTCTGCCCTGCCCTGAAAGTGCACTTCAGTGTCTGCTGAGTTGGAGCCAACCATATGAAAAAATTGGCAGGCTATGGCCCCAGACAGTCCTTGCCCTAAACTGCCATTGTGTGGTCAAGTTACTGTAACTTGCACTCAGCTGTCGGCAGGAGCCCTGTTAGAGTTCATGGTGTTAGGATCAAAGTGAGAATGGGTTTGCAGAGGATTCCCTTAGCTGGACAAAACTTCCTCATAGGTCACTACCCATGTGATTGCAGAAGGCAGGCAGAGTTGTGAGCATGCTCCCAAGGTTGCATGTCCTAAGAGAAGAAAATAGATGTTTCACTGCTAAGATGGTGGGATTTACTGGCTTTAGGAACAGATGTGGCCCTCTCAGCAAGTAAAGCTTTTACAACAATAATCTGGATGTGTTCTCTGCAGATGTCCTAAAAAGTGAACTGCTGGCTGGAAATGTTCCACAGAACAACATCCTCGATAGAGAACAGGTGTGATAACCATTTTCTTCCCTTGCAAACAATGCCCCACTGCAGGTACATGAGAAGCCAGTGTTTTTAAGCGTTATCAATTAAAGTGCAGAACTGCAAGGATGGTGCATGCATATGGAAAATGTGAACACTCTCTTTAACTATAGTCAGGACTTTCCAGAGCTCCTGTCCAAGTAATCTGAGTGGATGAATATCACACATTTTATCCTCTGTTTCTTCCAGGTAATGTTTCAGTATTGTTGAGCAGCCTCAGTTTCCAGGCACCATTTTATTACTTAACACAGTCGCTGTTTGCACTGGGTTAAGAGGGTACAGGATTGCTTCTGGCAGCTACCCTTAGGGATTCTGTTTATGATAAGGATAATTGGCGGGGCTCTGGGGAAAGCGGGAGGCAGCTTCTTTTCCTCCACAGGGACTTGATTGAATAACTCAGGCTCCTTTAGTATTCACACTGCTCTCACTGGGTGATGAACTGGGATTTAAAGCAAACAAGCCGGTAGCTTAAGTCAGACAAAACCAAACAAAAACAAGCTAGCAGGTACCTGAAGGGAGGATCTTCCAACTACCAGATGAGCAAACAAGCAATGTTGTGAGGATGTGAGCCCACAGAGCAGCTCCTGGCATATTCAGTGGGAATTGCTTCTCTGTGTGATGAAAAACCAGGTCATTTGCTGAGTGCCTAAATGCGGACTTTGTGGCCTCACGGGGGGCCAATGTGGTTTTCCTCTGAGGAATTCTTGGCCTTATGTTACGTGCTTGCAAGAACATACACTTCTCCCCCCCAGCCCCTAAGAAGAAAAATAAAAAACCCCAACTGCTGTAAATCAAGGAAAATTCATAACTTGCTTGAGGTATAACAGCTGTTGATTTAAGGCTCAACATCTTTGGTAGCACATTGCTTCTAGGAAGATAAAAATCTTTTTGACAAAGTTGTGACCATAAAAATTGCAAGGCTTTAGTCAACATTTAGAAAGGATTTGCATCTCCCTTATAATAAATAACAATAATAATAGCTCACATTTATATGGTGCTTCCCAGATTCAAAGCGTTTTGCAAACACCCACTAATTAATCTTTTTGAAATACTTCCCCTTGCAATGCAGTGATACACAGTCCAAAATGTGTCTCATAAAGAGGGCCAATGACTCATAAAATGCAGCATTTTCCTTGGTGTGTGACTACTGCTGGATTTTAAAATGACATATATAAAAATTACACACCTTTATGTTTTTGCAGCCTATTCTTCAATTATTACAACAGCAGAGTGGCTGCCATGCTTAATTTGGGCTGGGAGCATGACTGGAAATCAGACCTCGAGTCTGATTCTCTGATTTGACATTCATTCATGTGCTGGGCAAATGGGTGGAAGTCAGTGTCAGCCTGCTGAAGGTGATCAGCCCAGCTCTTTCTCAAGGTTTGTGTGTCTGCCCCAGAGGGCAGGCCAGGGCCAGTACCAGTCTGTGGGGAGCAGAGGGGCTACTGTCCTCTCTCCAAGGTCTGCCGAGTCCAGTGAGAGAGAACAGCATTGGCAGCTGAAGTCCTTCCTATTCAGTTTTGAGGATGTGAAGGAGGCATGAAAAAGATACATACCAAACTTGCTCTCTTTTTGCACACTCCTTGAGCCCTCCTTGTTCCCCTTTTCCTACTTTTGCATCACAGCTCATACTGATTTTGTACCTGTTCCTGAAGAAATATGAATCAATCCCGCCGTGGTGAAAAAGGGTTTTTTTCTACCATGGTTTCTGGCATATATTTCTTGAGTGACATCCAATATTTTTGTGAGAATCCCACCAGTCAAAGTGCGCTGTTGACTTACTGTTGATAATGGCTGATTGAATTTTTTCTGCTGCTGCCCAGCAAAAAAAACCAAAAACCCACAACAACAACAAAATCTCAGTGTCCCTAGTGCAGAGGACATGTCCTCCAAACTTGGAAGAACAAAACACAGCTATAAATAGAGATAGATGTGCATCTCTGAGTGTTTGAAGTACCTGTATTCAATAAGATCAGTTAACTTCACAGCTTTCGCTATTGTTTACTGTTTCTTACTTAAAAAATTAACGTTGGCAAATATCTCATAGTGTTTAAATTTACTACAGATAAACTCAAGCCAACCTTTGCACCATATACACACACCAATGACTCTTCACTCCAGTAGACTGTATCCTTTGATGTCTTAATTATTGCTACAACATCGGTAGCATTTTTTACAGTAGGCAATAAGGTAATACCAAAAGATGTGAAATTATCCTGTAGGACAGAATCATTGTTAAAACTTGCATTTGCTCTGTTGAGGTTTTGAGAGACTATGTTTTAGGTCTCGACTCTTATTTATATGAATACTGCTTTACTCCATATAAGCAATGCCAGAAGCATTTACAGTAAATGCAAAAATAGTTGACTAAGTCTACAAGGTCTTTTTATGCTGACAGAGTGGTACAAAGTATTCTTAAATATTTATGAGAATCAGGCTGTTGTGGCTCTTGTTTACCTCTGATCCACACTTGGTTTATATCTGTTCTTTGGCTGAAGAAGCTGAAACCTATGGAGCTGGCTCTCGTCCTACAGACAGGTCTTGATTTTTACACCATAAGAAAAGAAACCGTGGCATCCTAAACAATCTTCAGCAACTGCTAGTGCACGTCTTTCTGGGCAGCAGCTGTGCCATTCAGCCCAGTCAGGCCCAGATCATCTCAGATTATGTGGCAGGGCTGGATCCAAAGCCTCACTGCCCTCAACAACATGCTGAGCCCCAAGAGAGGATGTCCAGGAGTGAGGGAAGCCCCTGTCAGACAGCGCTGGGGAGAGTGTGCCTGGTTGCATCCAGCCATGGCTCCAGCCACTGTCAGGCAGCCAGCCCCATTCTTCATAGCCATGCTCTTGGCAGTCCAGCCTCCTGTGGTGTAGCTCTGGATTTCTATGAGGGGCCCTTCAATAAACAAGCTCAGGAGCATGAAAAGGCTCCAGGAAGTCTTTAAATGCTTAGCCTCAGCTGTGAAAGGTCTCTGGGAATGAAGCAGGCGATGTAAGGAGCTGAACTTCCCCCTCTGTGAATTTGGCCATGAGTGATGACCCCTGAGTAAAATACATTTGCTACTTTCTCCTTCTGCTAGCTCTGAAAAGCTACCATTACCATGGATGTGTGAGGGAAACAATCCCCAGTTTATGCTTCATCAGTGGAGAGGCTGCAGTGCTCCCCACTGCTACTGATGCATTAAGGTGGACGTGGGAAGCTGTTTTGTTGCTCCCAGATTGACTTCGCAGGGTTTCCCATTAGCAGGAGATAAGTTTTCTTTGCGGCTTAAGCAGATCTGATCTGAGAGTTGTCAACATATGGGATATGAATGTAGAGCCTTTATAACGGCAGCTTTAAAAAGTTAGTTTCAGTTTAATCAGTGACACATGCTGCTTCAGTGACAGGCATGTTTGCTGGATCCTACTAATATACTCATTGCATGTTATCATATCACACAAATGATGTTTACATCATCACTCAGAACGTGTTGACATGACTTCTTCCTTGCAGAATAATCCCTGTGCTTTGTTTACACATTTGGGAATGATTGTGAGTATTTAGCTTAGATTTCCATTTAAGCCTGAAAATAAATATTTGAGATGCCCAAGCACCAGGCATTTGTTGTTCAGACTATTCTTTACATTCAGTGCTGAGCCCTTTTCGCATTCTTATGCTGGACCATTGTCAGCTGGCTGAGGGAAAGACTAATGAAAACTGCTGGCAAGCAGGGATCAGCACTGCTCACTGGTTTGATGGAAGTGCTGAGGAACTGACATAAATTTAGGCGTAGCCACTTGGTGGTAAGCAACAAACAGGTAAGAAAAGAATATTAACATCTGACTGGAAATTGCCTCTAATCTAATACATGACAGTCAATACCTCTCTCTTTGCTAATGACCATTTATATGTACGTTCTGAATAGGTGCTGGGACTACTCTACTGTAAAAAGGGTAGACTCAAAATCTGCAGCAGACCTGAGAAACAGGTTAGAAAATAAGGTTAACTGTTGAGAAAAATGTAGAGAGTGGGAGTTCTAACAGCACAATTTTACATCACAACACTCTTTCCATCATTATTCTTCTTCAGACCAGAAGGACTGTTCTGAATTTTGCAGTCAGGTGGGTATGGCCATAGCTGAAAAGTTGAAAACACATGGTTGGACCTCCTTCAGAACCACATCTCTACATGCCAGGAGAGAGCGCTATGTTATAATTCATTTAGTGAGATGTGGGTATGAATATTCCTCAGGAAGTTACCTGTGACAGCAAGGCTTTAATATCACAGCTTTAAATTTAAGCACATTATCTTTTGGGTACTTCATGAGTATGTCACAGCTTGAATTGGTGATTGAGCACCTGATGAAGATGTGCCCAGGGAGCACAGGCAGGTTGTTTGCACCTGTGTTCACAACATGACCAGAAGGGGTGGATGCAGGGTGGAGTCACACTGGGCTTATATAAGGGCCAGCCACTGGAGGGGGAGTATCTCTTACACTTAGGCTGCTTTTTGTAGGGTAGTGTTGCATAGTTAAAGAGCCCCTTCACCAGCTGGGAGAGTTCAGTTCTCTTTTCTATATATGACTTGTGGCCTACCACAACTGCATACTGCAACTGCATACTACCACAACTGCATACTGCAACCATACTGCAACTGTTTTTTCCCAGTACAGCCAAGAGCCTATCTGTAACTGGTTTTATTTATTTATTATCTAGATTCAGCTTTTTTTTTTTTTTTTTGATCTTCCTGTTTTAGGGAAAATGACTTGGGTGAGATTTTTATTATGTCACTTTTTACGTTAGAGACTTCTTGAGCATATGACTACATAACACCTGCTCGCTTCACACCAGCTGAATTTTTCTTATATCAACATTCAAAGTCAGTATGGTTTTAACCTTAGTTTAGTTATCTTAACTTCTTTGATATCAGTGAGTCTTCTGAAAAAGCTGCTGTGGAGGAGTAGCTTTTGGTCTCATCATATGAGAAGTACGAATATAACTGTTCATGCAGGAAGAGCTTCTTGACAAGTAATTGTAATGCCCCTCCTCATTCTCATCACATCCTCTTTTCTCACCTCATGTATTATTAGAGCAGTTTATATATTTCAAACATCCCATGACTGAAACCTCTGATATCATTTTGGTTGAAATTAAGGTGCTAGTAGAGAACAACTCTGAAGCCTTTCTTAAACAGGGAAGACATGTTAAAAGCAGAAAAACATCCAATGCTTTGAAGAAAGACTAACATCTCTGCAATCCTGGGAGCCCTGTAGAGCATACCATTCTTTGTATCTTTACTCCTAGAGATCTATAAGGGATAGTTTGGGTAAACCTGTAGAGATTTATATAAGTTTTTTCCTCTGAAACATTACCATTACTTAATTATTTTAAAATGTCAAAGGCAGAAAACTTGCAATAGTCAAGTATGGTTCACCCAAGCTAAAACAGGCCAGTGTTTTACAACTGAGTTAGTCTATGGAAGGAACAGAAAGAAATAAATCAAGTTGTGAACCATTATCATTCACTTTACATAGTGAAAAACAAATATAGCTGTCATTTCCTAACATTCATTCAAAAGAAATTGAAAATGTATATCATTCTTAAACCTAACAAAGAAATAAAGAGATGCCTAATATTCTGTGAAGCATATTACTTGTATAATGTGTATTACCATGAGGAGAAAAAAGGAGAGAACTAACGAGGTAGTTTAAAGTTATAAAAGTGGCTTATTGTATCCCAGAATCGTAAAAGGCTCATTTGAAAGAGAGAAGGGGGGGGGGGGACGGGGACGGGGGGGACAGAAATTAAAAGTATACCAAGTAACTAGCAATTGTTTCTATCTTCCTACGCTGCCTTGGAGCCACCGTATTGAGCAGCGGAAAGGGTAGGTGTGTGTGGGTGTTGTAAGAGTCCAAGATGGGAATTGGCTCAGATTCTCAGATTTCTGAAGTGGTTTATACCTCTGAAGTATTATTTTTAAAGGATGCCAATGTAATTACATGGACTTTTCTTCTGAAAATTCTGAGAGAATAAAAGAAATTTACCAATTTTTTTTTTTTTTTTTTTGCTAGCTCAGTGGATCGGAGTAATGAAAATAAAGTGAAGAATAAGCCCATAAGCTTTTCTAATGTGTTAATAGGTACTGAATGTTGTTCCTTTTCAGAACTTCTGGCCCGAATCGTGCTGAGGATAGCTTTATTCTTCACTCCTCACTGACCAGACTCAGCACTGAGCCAGGTGAACTTTTTGTGCATCTCAGTGGGTTTAGCTGCAGGAGTCATGCTTACACTCTTACCATCAGACCAAATTTACAAAGCTATCACAATGATCAGTTCACAGCCTACAAGGTTTTGGACCAGGTACCTACGTAGAAAGGTTTCTCAATTAACATCACTTGTCCCTTCTACTAGTTGGGGGTAGTTCAGTCTGGTTCCTGGCACTTTGTCACTTCTGAAATCTGGAGGATTGCATATTCACTATTTTCAATTTCAGAACCACCTCACTTGAGAAGTAACCCATCTTAAACGATTCCAGTGGTCCATTCCAGAGGGTGATCAATGGCCAGCTGACATGTAAAGGATGCAGGCAGCTAATGAAACACATGCTGATGAGAAACCTGCTCACAAAGATAAAGGCTAATTTATGTAATTCAGTTAGACATTAAAAATGATGTCCAGTTTCCTTGGAGCAGTTGCTGATCACACATTAATTATCCTTCAGAAAAGACCATTACCAAAGGCTAATAAAGTTTAACCCTGTTGAGTGGAAAATACTTGTTCTATAAAATATTTTTCAGTAGTCAACATACAAGAGCTTGCTTCAGTGGGGAAAAAAAAGACAGATACCAGGTTGTATAGTAAGGAGTTACATAGAGTTGTCCTCCTTCAGAGGACCTCTGCATAAAACATGAATTACATTCTAATTTGTAGTATCCTAATTGTGTCAGTTTACACTGAGAAATAAAACCTTTTTCATACAATATATCTGACAAGCATCTATTATAGCATCCCGCAGAAGCAATTTCCAGTGAGATGTATTTTCATGCGTAGACTTATTAAAAAGTTAAGGAAACTGAAGAGTATATTTGACAGATAAAATTAGAAAATTAATGGAAATGGGTAATCCACTCAGATATTCGGGGAAAAAATGTATGAAGGACCAAATACAAAAGCACAGGAGAGGAAATACTTCAGTTCATGAAGATAAAAGTGAATTTTACTACTGGTTTGATTTCTTTTTCCTTAGTATTATTAACTTATATACATGCATGCTGCAGCTCCAAGAAGCCCTAATCAAGTCTGCAACTATTTTATAACAAATCCTTTTTATATGCTAGCTCTGATATGCTCTGGCTCTGTCTTCTTCCCCCCTCCTCCATGAAAACATCCATTTATATTTTCTTAGAGTAAGAAGCACGCAAATTGTAACTGAATGCTAGACACAAATATCGTTACAGCAATTATAACAAATTCAGTTTCACAGAGAGGTTCATAATATCACGTGAATTGTTTCCTGTTTTGTGAAGAAGGACATGTAATAATTTTGTTTTCACTATAAATTGTTCTTTATTTCCTAAAGCAGTCTTGGAAAGAAAAAAAAAAAAAAGAAGTGAAATAGTTCATACTTTTTACTTATTTCCTTTTAAATAAAAGATTTAAAGTGTATGTAAGATGGGAGCATCTGTGCATAATTTAAATGTCATTATATTAAGTTCTGTGCATGGCTGCTCATATTGAAGCTGCTGGTAAAGCTCAAACTGATATTGAAATTTTGCTCTACCGTAGTTGTATGTGATAACATATAATGGTGTGGGGGGAAAAAATGAAAAGACGGTGAAAAAGAACTATAGGGTTTAGATAAGGACAGGGAGATCACTCACTAATTACTGTCACAGGCAGAACAGACTTGATATAAGAGAGACTAGTATAATGTATTGCCCATTCCTGATATGCTAAAGCAGTGAGAACTAAAAGTAAACAAAATACACCACTGCTCTGCGTGGTACCTGTGGGCTGCAGGGCACGTCCTGCCCCCCATGGGCCCTTCCTGTGCTGCAAGGAACTTGTACGAATTAATATTGCTGCTTCTGTGGAAGTGACACCTTTTACATCAGCTGCAAGATGGGGAGTTCAGGATTATCCTCAACAGAATCTCTCCAGAAGGATGCTTGGGTTTCATCATATCGATCATATTCTGCCTGAGAAGATGGTTTTTACATCATTTCCTTAATTAAGTTTTATTGAGCAAGAAGCCATTTACAAGAAATTATTTTCAATACTTGGCACTGGATAAAATACTCTCTTAGATGATGGTTGTTATGTTTATCTCCAGTTTTGGGAGGCAGTACAAGAAGATAACAATAAAACAAACCGCAGTCTGTGGTGTGCATTAGATGTGGCTGTGACTTTCCCATTGTGCCCCTGTTCCTGGCACCCAGACAAGTTCCTGACAACACCAATTCGGGTTCTCATTCTTACTGAGCATCCCCTTCTATTTCTGCAAAAAGCCTTTTGGCTCAGCTGGCCTCTAAACAGGTGTATCCCTTTTCTCTGTACCTCATTAGGCTCCTTGCCAAGGACAGGAAGGCTGATTCAACTCTCCTGTCAGACTGTATCTTTTAAATTGGCACTTTCTAAAGTGAGATGTGGTATTCTGCTGCTGTAATGGGCTGAAGTTTGGGAGATGGTGGAGCACTCCTGGTTACCCCAGAAATTAACATTTTTAAGCTTTTGTGATGACATTTAAACACATTAAAACTTTTCTTACATCCTGCACATCTCACTGAAAAACATATTGTATTTCAGATATTTTTAATAACAGTTGACTACTCGTTATCACAGATAAATAGAACTTCAATGGTTTTCTTATGCTGGCATTGTTCATAGGAAAGGGGCTGTTCAGGAGATTCATTATGATATTTTTTCTTCAGATAACATTTCCCTGGGGGACCAAACCTTGCCATCCTCTATTCACATTCTCTCGCAGTGGTTTCTCAAGGTGTTCAAGCTTCCCTCTGACTCAATAGCTTACCAGCTGGCAGAAGCCATCTCACCCTCTCCTCCTCCCATTCAGGGTATTTTTGGTAGGGAGGAGGCTAAGGACAAATGCTCTGCATCAGAAGCAAGTCTGAATGAAGACTGGTTGCAAGATGAGTGTGGGGAATTTTCCACCTGGAGGGAGCACAGCTCAGTGTGATAAATGCTGGGGCTGAGGCTTGCAGAGCCAGCCACAAGGTTTAGCTAGGCAGCTGTTCCTGGGGTGAGCGGTGGTTACATGGCTAATCCCTCATCTGGCAGTAGACAAGGTGGGTGCAAGCATGGATGTGCTGAATGGATCAACACTACCAATAAATAAAACCACCAGTTTATTCTTTCTTTCTTTCTTTCCAGATTGTTAAATCTCTAACGCAGCTGTCGTGCATCAGATTTGTGCCTTCAGTGAATCATATAGGATTTTGATAATCACTTCCTAAGCTGAGCCTACACTGCATGCTTGATAGGAGTCACAGTCTGCTTGCACTCTTTCTTGTCTGTCTTTCACCCTACCACCACCTCACGCTTGGTTCCCTTACCATGTGCAGCTCCAGAAAATGGCTTTCTGATGCTTTTGCCTCGTGGTATGCAAGCTGCACAGGTGTCTGGCTGTCCTATGGCCATCCCATGCTGCAGCCACAAGGATATCCATCCTGAAGCTATAGGATGCGTATTATAGCCCCTGAATTTTGGCACAGCACTGAGGATCAGCAGGTTTCTCAGCTGCTGGCCTCAGCCCACAGCAAGTGCACTGCATGAGTGCAACCCACTGCCCTGAATGTGCACAAGGCCATGCTGCTGTAGTGCTGCGCTGCTAGAGCCCGCCCAAAGCTTCTGCTCTATGGGCTTAGAAATTAATAATTTAAATAAAAGAAAAAAATAATGATAATTTAAGGAGTTCTTTGCATGTTCTCAGCTAATATACCCATCTATCCAGAAAGGGAAGATTATATACACAAGTTACATAGAATGTTTGCAAACATTAATGTTAATGTGCACACCTTATCAACATGCATTGATTTCATATGCATCCTTTAATTTAAATAGTTTTGATTTTCTGTCTGGAAGACAAAAGAGAACAATAATAGCTATTGCTTACCGAGTTTACAGAGCCCTACATTAGCTCTTCTAAAATGATCTTGTGTTTCCTCTGCTTTAACTGTTAGTATCTAAAAGAGTATTAAAAATGCTGGAAACTTGAGTCAGGTAGACACTGTATAAGTAAATTGCATATTTGATATTAATTTGCCCCGTTACTTCTTATCATACTCTATGAAATTGTAAACATCCTGCAAAGCTGTGAACAACAATCTCTGTGTGCCAGTTTATTACCTGTACAGATATCATTATTCCCTTGTGACAGCAAAGTCAAATTCAAGGCATTTTTCATAAAGTAGGAAAAATTACCTTTCCAGTGACATATGACACAACCTTCAACTACTAAATGAATCCAAGAAAAATCCTCCTTTGGGAAAAGACCTTGCACATGATTTGTCAGCCTTAAGAACGTTTTTTGAGAAAGTTAATTCTGAAAGGCTTTACAACGGAGTGATGTTTTCTGCTTATATTTAAACTGTCCGTTGCTGTGATGCATTTCAGAATCAAAACTACAGGGGCAAAATTTGCTTTGGTACATTTTAGCTGTGCAAAGACTTAAGCTCTCGTGGTGAGATCTGAGAACTTATTGGAAATCTCATATAAAAATCTTATTTGTAAATGTCATGTCATGATTTTCAGCGGCGAAGTGTTCCAGGAGATTGATGCTGCACTGAGGAGCCTGAGGGATGGAGGCTACAACCGAGGTGAGATGTCTGGGGACTGACAGGGGAGTTTAAGCAGGATGAAGTGGTTGGAGCAAAAAGTGTCAGCTCTGGGGAGAGTGGAGGACAAAAGGATATTCATAAAGAAAGCACATTCCTTCCAAAGCCTCACCAGATTTAACCCTCCTTCTGCTCCTGATAAAGATGTGTTTGTGAAGCCCGTTGGCACTTGAGCTTTACAGCGAGTCCATACGCAGGGTGATAACTTACTGCATCCCGTAATTTCTGGGATGGGGTGAATGCACTTTGCCTGCCCATGGCCCCAGGAGGGTTAAAGAGAGCCTTTACCTCCCCCAGCCGAGATCAGGCAGCAGCTCTGCACCAGCTGCCGTGAGAGATGGCATTGTGGGGCAGCAGGTGGTGAGGCTGCAGGCTGTCCTGCAGAGGCTTCAGAGACACAGGCTGACAGGAGTAGTGGAAAAAGCAACGTGGGCAGGAAAACTGCCAGGGAGGGAGCTAGGAAGATGCAAAGGAAGAGAGGAGGATAAGGAGGAATGCTCTGCTGTTGTTTGTTTTGCAGCTAGCAAGAAAGAGCATCCTTGGTCATCTCTGCCCCAACCAAATGGGTGGGATAAGGGTGCCTGAAGTTGGGGCAGGGACTTGTGAGGAGGTTCAAACCCTTGCATCCAAAGCATGTGACACTGAGCTCTTCTTTGTATGTGGGGATTACCAACCTGAAAGCATATGGTTGGAGGGGGCTGTATGGGGTGGACATGCTTGACTTCATTGCAAGCATGTGCAACATGCTTTGGCAGCCTTGGAATCCAGCTCGGGGCTGTACAGAGCCCCTGGGGCTGCCTCTAAAGGCAGCACTGCATGGCAGCACTGTGTCACTTGGTCTCACACATGGTCTTGCTGAAAACACATTGGAGCAGCATGAAAAATCATAGGATTTAAAGCAGCTAAGCCCCCTGCGCCCACTTGGATCACAGCTTTCCCAGGTGATGCTGCATTATATAGATATGCAGATATTTACCACTTGGAGTAACAAAAACACTGCAAAAGAAAGGCTCAGGTGTTTACTGAAGCAGAGAACTCTGCAAGCCTTTTCTATTCCGCAAACTTAAGTTTTCCACCTGCATAAACACATATTGGTAAAATTGGAATTTCCTGGGCTTGGGAGAACTTGTGTTATGAAGAGGGAAAAAAAAGCTCTGGACAGGTAAAATTATTTCTGTGTAGAATTTTTCAGAAAACTGCATTGTGCAGTTTCTTTAGCAAGGGAGGTACTTGAGTGGGAGCCTGTCTCAGCAGTGGAGCAGGAAGGTGATCAGACCATGAGGAGTGGTGGCTCTGGGCTCTGCCACTGGCTGACCCGTGGGCTAGTCAGGGTGCAGGTAGGTGCACACATGCTGTTTCTAATGCAGAACGTAAAACACCCTCACAGAAAGCAGACCCTGTTCTGTTAAGCATTTCACCAAAGCCAGCACAAGGACCTTCTGTGTCCATTGTTAGGAACATGGCCATTCCTCAGTGTGACTTTCAGAGAGGCAGATAGCCTTCCATGCCAGGAAATATATAGACAGACCTGATTACTGATGCTAGTCTGGTGTATTTAAGGGCTTGGGTGGAGAAGGTGTGATAAGAGCAGCTCGAGAGAACATGGGGCTGTCTAAGGGGAACTTCCCTGGACCTCACTGAGCAGCTTCAGTTGTGGCATGAGCACCCGTGCAGCTCCCTGCTCCCATTCCATCTAAATAATGGCTATACCTGATCATGGGAAACTGCATTTCTGCTGTCTTATATTCCTTCACTCATCCTGATCGTATGTCTTAGGGATGAAATCTAATTTCAGTAAAACCGAAGAGCTACCATTTAAAATGACCCCATCCTTACCAGCAAGAGTAGTGATATAAGACAAGTTGATTTAGTTCCAGAGATTTTCAGGGATGACTTATTTCCTTTATAAGTCTGTAGTTAGGAAGAGGGAAGACAGAGGAGGCAGCCACCTAAAGCATAGAATCTGTAACCTTAAAGCGGTTTGCTGCTTTTAATGCATGTGTAGAATAAAATGTAGAATGCTTTATTTGGGGATAGTAATGTAAAAGACTTGCTTTTTTGTAGCTTCCTATGTTGAGAAAAAGCACAAATATATATATATACATAGGTTAATTAAAGAAACAGAAGAAAATATTAGAAACATCAGAAACATCTCCCATGCTGCTTTCAAGGAGCCAAACCAAAGATCATTGCACAGCTCCTCCTGGGATGGGGTTGTGTGGGCTCAGTGCTGTAGGACTGGGCAGCTGCTATCAGTGTGGGGGCACTGAGTAGCTTGCAAGAGCACAGCCCAGCACAGTTCAGGCCGGGTGCCCTGCACACTGCGTACACCCCCTGGTTCTTCAGGTTGTCTGTGTTTTTGAGAGTCTGTGCTGCATCATCAGCAGAATCTGAAGCTTCTGTGTGGAAATCCACCCTGAATTTCACAGGCAAGTGTCCTGCGGTATCGAATCTGACCATCCATCTCTTCTGAAAGTGGGATTAGTGGGAGTTTACAATTATCTAGCTTTGCTTCTCACGGAAAGCTGTCACAGAACTAATGGCAGTGAGATACTGGAGCATTTTTCTTGCAGCAAAAATCACACGAGCCAGAGCTTGCCACTTACATTTTCCAAGATAAGTTTGATGATTATCCTGTAAATTAGCATTGATTTTTTTTCTGCAGATCCCATTACTTTCAATCCCAGAGAGATTGTTCTGTCTCCTCGCATACCCGTTATAAATGTATCGCAAACGTTTTCCCCGTTGTTCTTTCTCTTTAAGAAGCCCCCGGCCCCACCGCCTCTCCACCTTCCACTGCACGGCTCCGGGCGGTGCGGCCGCAGGGACCCATCGCTGTGCTTTATGGCCGGCCGACCCACAAGGTGGCACTAAAGAGAAAAGTGACAACTTGCCTAATAAAAAATGAAAACCAACGGCAAAATACCATATGCTGAATCAATATTATTTTAATTAGGAGCACGCTTCCTTTATCCTCAGTCGAATTTTTATTTCGTGAAAAAGCCTTAAAGCCAGAAGGCGACAAAAATGGTTCATTGCCCCCATCCCACATCAAAAGTTAAGTTTTAAAGAGAAAGAACGAGACCCGGGCCATCGACTTATCGCAGCTCCAGAATCTGGAGGAGGATAATTGTGATCAAAATGTAGTTAATTAATTTTCTTCTCTAAGGAAGAAAGGAATTCAAATGAACTAGAAGCTGAAATCTTCTTTTCAGTCATTAGTCATGTTGGTTAGAGATACGGCACCAGCAGTTATTTGTCGTCTGCTGTAGGAATGCGTTTTCTATGGGAACATTTTGATTGTTTAATTTTTATGATTCTGTCCTTGAGTGCTCTGGGCTCATTTTATAAGCCAAGTATCTGAAATAACATGGCTCTGTGATCGTGAATTTTCTACTGATAGGAGTTAAATCTCGCTGGTTTGATAACACGTAAGGATTTGCACTGAAAACATCTTAATTGTGAAAATTCTGTTGAGCTCAGAGTTTAAGTGAGCACTCAGATTGGAACTTATCTGACAAGAAAGTAACAGCCATCCCCAGCCAGGGCTGCTCTGCAGATAGCTGACCTGAAGCTTGCTGCTTAATTAAATAAGTGATACCATTTCTGAACCTTTCCCAGCCAGACCGGCTACACTATTTTTATTCCTTCTGAGATGTATGCCAATGGGATTAGTGCTCGCAAGGGCGATAGGGGGCAGGAGTTTACTTGCAGATACATACAGAACATGGTAGCAGTGTATTAAGAAAAAAAATCCTTAAAATGTTTCAAAGCTGTTTTTTCTGTGAGGTGAGCAGCATTATTGAATACTGTGCTCTGGGAGCCACCAAATGATCCGATGTGTTGTCAATATATTTTGTTGCTTCATGAAATTTAAGAGCCTTTGGGAATCAAAGTGACCCATGTGTAGCTTGAAAGACTGGAATCTAGAATTACAAGGGATTTTAAACATTAGTTAAAGTTTACATGCTGCTGATGCATTAAGAATAGACCTCTCGCTGGAAACAGATAAGATTTTTTTTTTAAAACAATCAATAGCTGGTGCTCTACATTCAAAGACCTCGTTCGATTGGTTCACATTATTCACTGGATGAGAAAACACAAGCATCTATTCTTCAGAATCCCAGTAAAAGTAAACTCTAGCCAAGAGCAGCAGAGGAAAGCCTTCTGCCCACTCAGCCAACCCCTCCCTGCTGTAATACCCCCCCTTCTAGGACATCTCTTCAGCATGTGCTCCATTTTCAAGGCTAGCCAGTAGAGAGCCGCATCTCAGCATGCACCAAAGCGTTTTGTTGGAATCGATGATAAAAGCGTGGCAGCTATGAGCATGTGCTGACCTGCTTCATAGAGCCCTTGTACAAACAGAGTTTGGGATCAATGAGAAATTTGGCTGAGGAAACTCCCAGCAGTCCTGCAGAAGCCTGTTATTTGTTTAACAGCCCATTCCACTTGAAGGAGAGTTGCAGGTGTATTCCCCTCGATTGTTAAATTTATTCACTTCTTCCAAAATTGACTGTTTTGTACTTCTACAGGACATTTAGGAAGCCACAGGCCCCCATGACATTCTGAGTAGGAAAGTGAGGATCAGTGTGTGCATCCTGACAGTAACCCTGGGAGCCTGTAATTGGCTATTGCTGGTGATGGCGGGACTGAATGAATACCTTTGTGTACTCAAATTTTGTCAGCTGGACATAGAAAACTACCTGAGGCAAAGCATGGAGAAGTACAACAAGGGTTCTTGCATGATGAGAGACATCTCTGCTTGGCTGAGTCAGGAGAACACTTAACTTTGCATCCATATTCTTTCCTTGTAAAATGGAAACTGGGATACTGAGAGAATCAAAAGACTTCAGCATACTTATAATGATTCACAAAACACACTCAACTGTCCGCATTGACACCTGATGCAAGAGACCTAAACATGTATTGCAGAGTAAATGGACAAAGAACTTACCTACCTATCAGACTCTATACATACTTCAGTGTTCTAAAATATGTTTTAATTAAAATAAGTCTTTGGCTTGCCACCTACCATGTTCCTTGGATTTTTCAGTAAAAGGTGCTAACTAGCAGGTAAGATATGATCTAGGTGGGCAAATGTTGGTTCCTAAGTTAATAGGGAATATCCACAATTCCTGAGACTAAGAGGAATGGTTTTAAACTGAAACAGGGTTAGATATTAGTAAGAATTTTTCCACTCAGAGGGTGGTGATGCACTGGCACAGGTTGCCCAAGGAGGCTGTGGATGCCCCATCCCTGGAGGCATTCAAGGCCAGGCTGCATGTGGCTCTGGGCAGCCTGGTCTGGTGGTTGGTGACCCTATGCATAGCAGAGGGGTTGCAACTGGATGGTCATTGTGGTTCTTTTCAACTCAGGTCATTCTATGATTCTATGATTCTTACTGTTAATTAGCCAGCCGTAAGTGTAATGAGTGAAAGAAATAAGCTCTTATTTCTATGCTCTATACCCTACTACTAGCAACGTACCTTTGTTGAATGAGTGAAACTGAAATGGGTCATAGTTGGAAAAAAAAAAATGAACTGACTCTTCAAGAAGATGTGTTTAAAACAGCGAGAAAACAAAATGAATAAAAATTTATTTAACTAAAACTTGCCAGTGGAGAATGAGGATAGTTGTTTTCCATCTTAAATTGCAGTTTAGATGAGGAAAAGGAAATGAATAGAAGAAAAAGAAGAATCAGTTGCTGAATAGACATGAGTAAATATGAAAACTGAACATCTGGGTAAAAGAATGCATCTCAGCCATGTAATTTGAAAATTTAAAGTAATATTCAATTCTCATATGGAAGCAGATATTTTTATTGTAAAACTTAAGGTTAAAAACATTGGCTTTTACGTAAAAAATATCTCAGGACTTGGTAGGATAGGACTGAATAGGATCAAAATGATTTAAAGAAAAAAAATTGCACAGTGATGGTAGTATTTTGGTATATATATATAAAAGAAATATATATATAATATGATGGTAGAACACAGAAAAAGGGAAGCAGCAGGGGGTCACTGGTACTGCTAGTGCGTGGTGCATGGTACATGGGCAACACTTCATCAGTGCCCCCTCAGCTGTTCCTTCTAACCTGGGGGGCAACTGAAGAGCAAGAGCTGATGATAGGAAAAGGAAGAGAAGGAGAGGGATCCAGGGATGCCTTGTTTGCCTTGTGGCAAACTCCCAGCTTCTCACGATACAGGGATTTAGCTACAGCAAAATGCAGCTCTGTGCTTTTTCCTCTTCTGTCTGTTCCTTTAGATAGGCAAAAATAAAATGTGCCCAAGCTGAAGTTGTAACTAGTCATCTGGCCATCTTTAATTATAAACTAAAGACAAATTCTATTTAATGCCATTGGATTCAAGTAAGCAAGGTTATTTACACAGGTGGTGTGGGGAAGGTTAGGGTACAACTGTAAGGAGCAGAGGAGAACAATGGAAGAAAAAATTCATTTCTTTGTGTGTTTAAGCCAGAACAAATTACCATGTGTCAGCTTGTTTTACAGCCCAGTATTTTGGCTGTTTAGACTTTTAATTAGAACGTCTTTCTCTTAGCATTTTTCTTAGTGGCAAATTTTAAGCAAACAGAAGGCATATTCACCCGGGCAATACAATACGTTAAACAAGCCAACTTGCTGAAAACCTCTTCTGGAAAAACATAAAGGATCCATGGAGGAAGAACCACTGTCCCAGATTGCTCCTTTTGGTCCTTTTTTTTTTTTTTTTTTTTCTTTTTATTTTCAGTGGTGCTTCTTTTGGGAAGAGTGAGTAACTTGCAAAGCCAGCAGATTGGAGACAACCTGTTGTGTTTGGGAACAACCATCTCCTAACTACCATTTAGTCCCAAATACAGTAAGAAATCTCTGCCACCTGGAATCTGGGTCCGTGGGAAGTGATTAAGTAGTCCATAGTATTTTGGGAAGTCCCCTTATTGATGTCTTTTTGACCAACATGTTAGCAGTCTGCTTTGGCACTTAGACAGATGGGATGAAGAGCTATTGGTAGCCTTGACTTTGAAGTATGCACGGAGAACCTACCTATGACCACAGAAATGCCTGACTGAGGCTGAAAGGGTCAGTGGAGCACTGACTGATGTGGGCTGACTTGGCCTTTTTCCCCTTTAATTCTTCCCTCTATACGTTTCAGGGGGCAGTTGTTTCTGAGACTCTTTTCCTTCTTTCTTTGTTTCTTTCTTTGTTTCTTTCTTTGTTTCTTTCTTTCTTTCTTTCTTTCTTTCTTTCTTTCTTTCTTTCTTTCTTTCTTTCTTTCTTTCTTTCTTTCTTTCTTTCTTTCTTTCTTTCTTTCTTTCTTTCTTTCCTTCCTTCCTTCGGGGGATCAGTAAGAAAAAAATCTGTCAGTAAAGCTCTGATCTGCCTGGATGAATGAAAGATGGATCAACCAGGTCAAAAAATAGAAAAAGTTATGCAGCCTCTAAAAGCTGTAATGTGCCGATTCTCTCTTTGGAAGAACTGTACCCAGCTGCATGATATACAATACGGTTGCTCGTTTATAGAGCTTTTCTGCCAAGACTGTAAAGTACCATTGTGAATACCGAGTGGTGTTTGTGTGTGATCTTAACATAACATAAAGCACAGCTTTATTGGGGTCCTTCATCAGCTCTTTGCCAGCCATGGTATAAGCTGGTACAGAATTGGAAACTGCACTGTTTGAAGTCTATCCATGTTTCTCCTGATACTTATTTAGGGAGGGCCATCTCTGTAGCAATTTGGTTAAAGTAAGACATGCTCTTTTATTTTGTACGAGTACCTGAAACCCTCTCCTATGAGCTCATAAAATGTGATTGCATACAAGATGTTGATGGCCTAGGGGAAGTTCTGAACAACTGGGAATCATTACCACGATTTTGCTGCAAAAATGATCCATGATCTGCTGTGTTTTCCAACACTCTTCTCAGAAAGACCAACCAAACTGCAAGCTTCATAGCACTACCCTGGAAATCCAGGTGTGTACTTACAACTGTGCACAAATGAAAAGGCAAGAATCCTTCCCAAACGTGCACAAACTGTTTTGTAAGGGCTCAATGCATTTGTCATCTTCTGTAATGCAGAATGGTCATATATAACAACTTGTACATGGAACCGCTTGCAGAGAGGAGCATTTGAGAACAAATTAGAAAGTTAATACCTCCCTTGACCTGTATCTCATCAAGCTGAATTTTAGAAACCCGTCATTACTAATATGAAGAAGAGGTTAATCTGGTAATGTGCAGTTTTAGAGTGATAGATGAGTCAAAGCACTGGAGCTATTTAGCACAGCATTGTGTGGCACCTTCTCAGCATAAGTCTCTGGACTGACAAGGATCCCACAGGGCTGTGAACCTCTCGCCACACTCTATGAGTAATGGGACCAAAGTTGGAGGTGAATATAAGCAGCCTTAACTCTGCTCACCTATGCCTTGCTCCAGTATTTTGCCTGTGCTATTTTAACTTGGCTTAAAAGGAATTACCCTCGTGGTTTCTTGCTAGCATGCACCTTAAATCTTTTACATACCCTCTCTCGACACCAGCTCTTCAGTTTATAGACAGCTCTTGTCAAAGCGGAGCTGTGTGACTGAATCCCTCAGCTGGTGCTGGAAGATCTCAGCCCAGAGAGTTCTGTGCTTGTTATCTGTACAGCAAGAAGGCCACAGTGATGCTCCCATGCTGACACAGGCAGCGTGGATCCCTCCCAACATCAGCGGTGCTGGCAAACAAGCACAGCCCCATTGCCAGGCACACAGCTCAGCACTTTGCTGAGACAGCTTCACAAAACCCTTCCTCTGTGAGATTTGTAACTCTTCACTTGTATTTAATTAAAAAATATGATTAAAAATATTTATAAGTGACACTCACACTGTTCTGTTTCATTCTAGTCTGCTCCTATTCTTGAAATACATCTTTGCCTGACTGTCTCCCTGATGGGAACAAACACAACTTAAAACCCATTGCAGAAAGCGATAGAGGGAAACACTGCTTTCTCTGCTTGTGCCTGATGCTGACAGCTGCATACAAAATCTCAGGCACTTCTTTTGTGCCCACTTTTAAAGGGTTTAATGAAACATACAGAAACTGACATTTGGAAACCCGTAGCTTTGGATGTTACTTTGCAGTGTCAGTTTGTTTCTTTTTTTTTTTTTCTTTTTCCTCCTTTTTCCTTCTCCAAATCACATAACAATAGTTTTCTGCCTTTCTGCCTCAAACTTCAGTCAACAAATCACGAAGGCTACTTGCAGATAATAACGTCTTTCTGTTCATCGGCTTGTTGTAACAGGTGGGCAGCTAAATAACACCACAGTAACTATGGCAGGTGCGAGTTAGGGGCAGTCCTGGCCCTCTATGGACATGCAATCACCCATTAGCAAAAGCATCAGAGCACTTACCGTTAAGACTACTTGAAACTATCAGTCTTTGTTAGACTGAACTGCAGGATGAAACCAGAGGCTCAGATCCTTTTGGGGAGAGCAGTCCTATGTTCTGTCCTGATTTATACCGGTCAGTGAGTGATTATTCATATTCTTCAACTGCATGCAAAGTCAGATAGCATTTCTAAAGGATGCAGGAGATTCGAGGAAGGCAGAGATCAGGCATCCCTTCAGAAGGGAAAATGAATACATCCCATTTCATCAAACCGTGCAGATTTGCTATGCTTAAGAAAGAAGTGTAGGACTTTGATATTGCATTTTCCCCATGGAAAGTAAAGCCCTTATTCTGCAAACTGTAACGTACTGAAGAACATCATGTATTCCATAGGACTGAATGCTGTGAAGACACAGATAGGTAACTGCTCATGAGATGAGATCAGAGATAAATTGCTAAAAAAAAAAAAAAAGACATGGAGATAGTTTTTGAAGTATGTGAGCAAAGTAAAGAGAACAGGAGCGATGCTTTCATACATCGATCTGGATCTCCGCTTTGCAGATTAATTCTGCGTTTTCACAATCCCTATACGCAAAAGTTTGGGGGTGGGGGAGAAGGAGGAAGGAAGCGGGCTCAGACTGAGGCTTTCCATGCTCCCAGCCGGGGTTAAGCCGCGTGGCGGTGCTCACCCCGGACCGCACTCACATAATCCCCGAATGCTGCGGCTGTGACCGGGGAAGCGGCGCGGGCCGCGGGTGGGCAGTGCCGGTGGGGGGGTGGAGGGGGGGGGGGGGTCGTCCTGGGGTCTCGGAGCGGCGGCATGAGGCTCCCGGGAAGCGCCAGCCAGTGTTTAAGGGTTGAGTCTTCTCGGTATATTAATCCCATCGTTTTAAGTAGGAGTATTTATCCTTTTTCTCGGCTCCATCCCCGCGTTCGGATGACAGCGCTATTGTCGTCCAAACGTGCAGTCGGCGGCTTTTTATTAAGTCTATATAAATACGACCCAGAGCCGCGTTCAATATTTACGGGGCGAGCACGCACTCAGGCACACGATCCCGGGGAACCCCAGGGCTCGGGAAAGGGGGGGCTGCGGCCGCCCAGCGCCTCGTCCGCCTCCCGCCTCGGCCGGGGCTCCCCCCGCCCGCAGCTCCCCCGGAGCCGCCGTGTCACCCGGTGGGACACCTCCCCCGTCCCCGCACCGCCCCCTCCTCCCGCCCCCGCCCGCTCCCCCGGGGCGCCGCCGTCACCGCTGGCAGCCGGAGCAGCCGCTGAGCCGAGGGGCGGCGGGGCTTGCCCGCCTCTCCCCCTTCCCATCCCTTCCCTTCCCTCGCCTCTCCCCGGTGCCTATATATAGCTGCCTCTGCCCGAGCCAGCCGGGAGAGCGCTCTGTACCTGCAGGAGACAGGAAAGACAAAATAAGAGCGGAGCGGCGAGGAGCGACTCTCCAGGGCCAGAGGGAGGAAGAGGAGGCGGAGGACGGGCCCGGCGGCGCTGTCCGGTGCCGCCCGAGCCCCGCGGGGGCGGCCCTCCCGATCTCCTTTCCACCCTTCCGCCCTCCCTGCGCGGCGGCGCGGGGCGCGCATGGCTCGGGCGCTGCCGGGGCCCGACCCCGGCCCCGGCGGCTCGGGCTGCTCGGGAAGGAGAGCTCCGTGCGGGCGGCGGCGCTAGGGGGGGCTGCCCGGCATGTACTGAAGTGCCCCGCAGCAGCCGCACAAGTTGCCGGAGCGGCCGGACGGCGCGGAGAGCCCGCAGCCGCCCCCCCGAGCCCGTCCGTTCACCCCGGCCAAAGCTGCGGGCGATGTGAGCGGCATCGCCCGGGCCGCCCCGGCTCGCTGCCTCCCATGCCTTCGGGGCCCCCTCGGGGGGCGGTGGCCCCGCGGGAGGAGGAGGCGGCGCTGCCGTGATGGCCCTGGAGGAGAAGAGGGAGAAGCGGCCGCCCGTCACCCCCATGATGATCGAGGAGGAGGCAGCCCTGAGGAACGGCAGCCGAGGACTGCCGCCGGGCCCCTGGGCCGAGGCGGCGGGGCCGCGACCCCGCACGACGGAGCGGCACATCGCCGTGCACAAGCGCCTGGTGCTGGGCTTCGCCGTCTCCATCCTGGCGCTGCTGGCCGTGACCATGGTGGCCGTGCTGCTCAGCGTCCGTTTCGAGGAGTGCGGAGCCGCCGCCGACGGACCCCCGCGGGCCGCCAACAACGGGAGCCTGCCGGGACCAGCGGCCGGGCAGCCCCGCGGCCGGGCCGAACCGCGAGAGGAGGCGCGGGGCGGGGAGGAGGCGACGGAGCAGCAGCAGGAGGAGGAGGAAGAGGAGGAGGAGGAGTGGCAGCGGCGGCGGCAGCTGCCGCCCTGGGCCCGGCCGAGGCTGCCGCGGCACCTGCGGCCGCTGCACTACAACCTGATGCTGAGCGTCTTCATGGAGAACTTCACCTTCTGCGGGGAGGTGAACGTGCAGCTGGAGGTGCGCAACGCCAGCCGCTACATCGTGCTGCACGCCCACCGCATGCACATCGAGGCGGTACGCGTGGCCGAGGACAAGCTGGCGGGCGCCGTGAGGGTGGCACGGTCCTTCCTCTACCCCCAGACCCAGGTCCTGGTCGTCGTCCTCAACCGCAGCCTGGAGGTGCAGCGGAGTTACAACCTCAAGATTATCTACAACGCGCTCATCGAGAACGAGCTGCTCGGCTTCTTCCGCAGCTCCTACGTCCTGCACGGAGAGCGCAGGTACGGCGGGAGGGGCCCGGCGGGCGGCACGCCTCAATTCGCGTCCCTCGGCGGCGGCGGCCCGTGCACAACTTCGGGCGGCTCGGGGCGGCGCTAGGACCGGCGGGGAGGTGCGGAGGGCCGGCGTTGTGAGAGGCGGAGCTGCCGGAGTTAAGCGGGGATGAACGCGCTGCCCTGCTTCGCTTATGCGGTCAGGGTGGGAATGGGGCTCAGGCTGCGGGAAGGCGCCTCGGTGGTGGCAGGTGGGGCCGAAGGGTCTCTTGCACTCCCAAAGTAAGCCTTTATGGGTCGGTGCGGCCGAGAGGAAGGCTGAGAATTGACCAAAAAAGTCAGGCAGAAAAACACTTCGCCGGTTCAAATCGACAGCACCTGCGTTGTGGTTATTGGCAGTTCTCACCAGTGTGATGCTGGAATTGCAAGTGGGATTGAAATTGCCTGAGCCGGTTGTCATTGCAGTGAAATAAAATGAGAGTTTGGAGGTGCGCGGCTGTAGGAAAGGATGCAAATAAAATGCCTTTATTGTAGGGGAGTGAGTGAGTGGGGTAATCAGGAGTTTGTACAGACCTGTGTAGAAATGGGCACGTGGTAAGACGAGGCTGCTGACAGCAGGGGGGATAATTTGCTTTGCAAAAGCAGCAAGAAGTTGTTTAAGCAGTTACTGCTCCTGCCTGTCTGAGCCTCCTGTGGAAATAGTTGAGCCGCTTCTGCTGTGATGTTTGTTCAAAGTTACTGCTCTGTGCTTCTATGCCAGTGTTCCAGTTATGATTTGGGGGGAAAAGAAATGAAAGAAGAGATAAGCCTGTTAATTTTCAGAGTCATCAGGAGAGTTTAAGGCACAGGAATGGAAGGCAGCGGTAAAACGTTCTTCCCACTACTTTGCATGTAGTTTCTGGGATTCAAGGCGCTTTGCTTTTAATGCACTTGAATGTAGTTACATTTAGCAAGATCCTTACCATGTATTTGGTAACATTGTGTTGAAATCCGCAGTGGTTTTTCTTTGCACCAGCTCGTGTTTCTTTCAGTAAAATGCTGTTTTTAAAACGAATCAGTTCAGGGTTACAGTTTCAGATGTTCAACACCAGCACTGTTTTTCCCCTTGAACTATCAAAAAGTTAGAGTCACCCAGATACCAAACAAGTACTGCACGTTCTGAACCACAAAACTTCTTCATTAGAAGTGCCCTCTTGCAATTTGCATTTTGATTAGTGGCTCAATTTTAATGTATTTCATTTGTAGTCCTGAAACATGGACAATTTCTGCTATGAGAGACAACAAGGCTGCTCTCCTGCTCCCAGGGACCTTGATGTTCCAGCAGGATTTCAGCTTTCTGACATCTTTATATTTGATTAAGGTACGGTGACATCGCTGGAGGAGTAGTTGCCGTAAAAGGGTCTAAAACATCATTTTTCACTTTTGTTGTGTGTGAGGAGTGAGTGGTGGGTTAACTGCGAAGCTTTACAAGTGCAACAATGCCTTCACTTCATAATTCTTCTCTTTGTAAAGTTAGTCCATTTGCTGTGGTCTTCATAGGTGGAAGTCATAAATTAGCCTAAAGTGTTCACAGTAGCATGAAGTACTTATTTTCATACTGCTATCTGTGCTACTTTAATTGAAAGCTGAAATTCAACTGATAAGCTACAAACTTATTCTTCATTATGTGCTAGAATGGGCTGATTACTGAATCAACAAACATTTTATACAGAGCTCCTGTAGAGTACAGTAGTAATATGCACACATAATTTAAATGAACATCCACCTTGGGCATAAATGAAGAAGAGAAGAGAATCTTATATTATTCAGACAAAACAAACAGACATATTCTTCCATCTTATCACTACTAAGGTGTCAAAATAGATAGCTTGTTGAGGAAACACACGTCTTCCTTTAACAGATGAGGTGGAATTAAAGTACCTGCAAATTACTGCCGTGGGTATGCTGAGCAGACAGGCTGCAAGGCTGTCATTCCCAGAAGTACAACTTTTTGTGGTGATGTGCTTGGGAATTGGAGATAAAAATGTCAGTGCCCAGAGAAGGATCTAGAGGATGAATTATTCAACCTGCTCTTTGTTTTTGGTATGGGGTGGAAGTTTTGCTCGTTGTTCTCCCTAACGCTTAGGGGAATAGATGAGAATCATAGAATGGCCTGGGTTGAAACTAGATGATCTTTGTGGTCCTTTTCAATCCCCCTGCTATATGCAGGGTTGCCAGCCACCAGACCAAGCCACCCAGAGCCACATCCAGCCTGGCCTTGAAGCATATGCTATTTTATTTTAAGCAGGTTAGTCTTTGGGAAGAAGTTTTAAACTTTCTGCTTGCTTTACTTTATGACACAATAAGCAAATCAATATTTGATAGTAATGCATGTGTTACAAACACCACTGTTATTGGTGGCTGGTGTATTTTTAGTGTGGAATATCGACCATCCGGTGTTTTCCCAATTACGTCAGTGTAGATGTTATCTATTCCTCTGTGTGAATACAGAGGATGCAGAGTTCACTGGCTTTTGTCACTGGTGAAGAGATTGTTTCAATGGCCTAACAAGACAGCAGATAGGACAGCCAAAAAGTGGGAAAAATGTGCCCTTTTTAGAGGGTGTCAGTGTATGTACAGTATTCCCTATTTATGCATTTACTTGGATATCTGAGCTCATTAAAATAGTTAATTGCAGCTGAAAATTCATCATTCTGGCTTTACTAATGACAGGTACAGGTTTCCAAGCTCACTTGAAGCTACTGTCAGTGTGCATAGGTCTTTAGCATGTGTCTGGAATGTGGAATCAGGGCCATGTGAAATACTTTGCGTATAAATTAAGTTGCTTTGCGTCGTTTAATAGACCGATTTGGCTTTGTTGCACTAGTACAAATCCACCAATAATACTGGCATTTTCCTGGATTAACACTGGAATACCTGGCACCAACTTTTTACCTTTTATATTGAACAACCTCAACTTTTATATTGAACAACCTCATTCAGAATTATGATGTAACTAGCCCATATTTTATAGTGAGGCAAGACAAATGCAGTATGATGAATTCCTTCAGTAATCGTTTGTCTAAAACAAAAAACATTATTAGGCAAAAAAAAACCCCACAAACCCAACAAACCTAATGGTAAAACCTTCAGTAGTGGGGAAAAGTATGTATTTTTTAAATAGCTTTATGAAAGAGGTAATCATTTCACCTAGAAACGTGTATCTGGTTCTGTTGGGCATTGATACTCTACAGCGAGATAAATGCAACATTTCAAGAAGCTTTTCTTAATGAATTTTATAAAATAATACTACAGTATTTCTAAAACCCAAGAAGTTTTAGAAAACAATCAAACAAACAAACAACTATCCTTAAAGATTTCCTGATTATTTATTTACTTGTATTTCCCCCTCAGGGTTTCAGAGCATCAGATATTACAGAATACGATGCGGTACCATTTTATGTATTGTAGAATAATGCTTGTGGACTGATGAATAATGAGTGCCACCATTTTCATTTTATCAAATGTATCCACCTGCTCTCTTCCTCCAGAGGAGTAATAGATGATTATTCAAGCTCTAAAATTGTGGCAAATGTTTACCAGCTATCTAAAATTGCATGGTGATTTCCACTGATGGAATCTTGAAAATTGAGACATGATTCAATACTTCTCCAAAAGCCTTCATACTTAGCTGTGTAGTTTAGGTGTAGTCCTTTTCTTGCCCTATGTGCCTTGAAAAACATTCCTATTGAACTCTACAGTTCAGCCTTTTAAATGCAGCTCCTTTCTGCAGAGCGATCATCATATGTGGGGTTTTCTTCTAATGGTGTACATTTGAAGAATGTCTCTACTTGCAAAGGTTCCTCTTCAATATCTGCTTAGTTACCAAGAAAATGGTCACTGTTACTAATAATAATTCTATTATAATAGAATTGAACTAAAGCTTTCCCATTTTCTACAATGGCTCAATAAGTGTCTTCTTCAGAGATTCTTGAATATTTTTACATTTGAACTGATATGTATTTGTTCTCTATAAAATATACCGCATAAGAAAAGCACATGTAGAAAAAAGGTAAACTTCTCCGTGCTTGTGTAATTATTCAGTTATATTTGTGATTTTGCAACGGTCCCCAAATGGTTTTCTTTTTTTCTTTTTTTGGATTATATGCAGTAGCAATGCTGCTGTTTTGTAGTACAGTGTGTCTCAGACCTATGCCACTTGCAAAGAAGTAATCAGTGGTGGAAAGCAATGACCCCCCTGAGTACACTGCATGGGTGTAAGTTCTAATGTCCAAAGAAAGGCAGAGCATGCTGCCAATGTCTCAGGGCAGAGTGAGTTCCCTGAAGGCTACTAAATCTTGGCTTTAACTGAGACTGTGCTTGCTTATGACCAATATTGGCCAACTTTCTTTCACTTATAGAACAAAACTTCTGTGAGCTCCTGAAGTCATATAGAAAGCAAGGGATTATTTAACATCCGCGTGATGACAGCAAATTTGTACAAAATTTATTGGCCATTACTTTATATTGATTGTGTTACAGTACAGGTAGTAAAAATTCACATCAAGAAAGAAAAGCCACAATGATAAAGCAGCATTCAGTGCTGTCTGCTTGTACTGTTACATTTGTTGTTGTTAAATCACAAGAGTCGAGCAATGTCTTATTTACTGCGTCCATGAATGGAGTGCTGGTCACAGTCAGTAACTGCTGTGTTGGCTTTTGTTTGCTTCTTTTCCAGGTTTCTCGGTGTTACGCAGTTCTCTCCTACTCACGCCAGAAAAGCCTTTCCTTGCTTTGATGAGCCCATCTACAAGGCCACTTTCAAAATCAGCATCAAGCATCAAGCAACTTATATATCTTTGTCCAACATGCCAGTTGAAACTTCTGTTTTTGAAGAAGATGGATGGGTTACAGATCACTTTTCACAAACCCCTCTCATGTCCACGTATTACCTTGCTTGGGCAGTGTGCAATTTTACGTACCGGGAAACCGTTACCAAGAGTGGAGTAGTTGTAAGTATTTCTTATGTTGTACCAGACACATTTTGCTACTTTGAAAATCTCTCTTTTTTTTTTTTTTTTTTCCCCTCTCCAATACTTTTCTGATTGTTAATCTTAGTAGGTTTTGTAGGTTTTGCTGCCCGATGAAACTTTAAACTTTCAGGTGTCCTTCTCAATTCACTTTTATTTTCTTACGATGTTTTCTCTTGCTTGTCCTACAACCTACCCAGTACCAGTCTGTGTGGTGCAGTAATAGTGGAAGGGTTTGTAGTCTTTTAGTACTGACATTCCCTCTGGTGTACTGTGTGCTAGCTTGAGAGGCTGCTTAAGTCTTTCATAGTCTTTCATCTTAGAACTTGTTCAGGAGCAGGACTTTCTGTCCTGTCAGCTTCCATGGAGTGGAGTTCCATGTTGGTGGAAGCACTGACTTTTTGGAGCTGTTGCTTCCAAATTCAGTATTATTCCACCAGTTATGCTGTGGAGGACGGGGGGGGGTTGGGGTGGGGGTGGGGAAGAGAAATCCTTTATTTATGTCAGTTTTGTTTTTGTTTACAAATATCAAGCACGGAACTGTATAACAAGCCAAAACATACATGAGAAATGCTGTCAGCTTAGTAGAATATTTCACAGTGCTGTCATCTTGATTTTTCAGGTGTATGTTCAGAGAAACACTTCCTTTTTAGTTTCAGTGAGTAACAAAATTGATCTACTTTTGGAAGCTGAGGGCTAGGCTGGAGTTCTTGCTGCATGCCTGAGCAAAGTGCATTTTTACCTTTATGCTTCTACAAATGCTCCATTACTTGTGCTGTAGTTTGGTGGCATAAGAAAGAACCTCCTGTCTACTTTCTGTTGTTGATCAAGGCATGGGACGTCTCCATAATCACTTTTAGCAAGTCTGAGCATTGAGCTGCTGCAGAGGGAGCTGTTCCCACCTTTTCTCAGCCAGCCATTTTGCTTTCTTGTGTAATTCCGAGAACTGACCTGGAAAGATAAATGGAAATGTGTGAATGTGTTTGCGGGTAGATCAGTTCTTTGATCCATCTTTTTATGTGACTGCCTGAAACCTAGTAAGGATTCAAGGCTGTGCTGAAGATGAAAGAGTGTAGACCCAGCCCTCTTTGTTGGTGGCCCTCACTTGGGTTGTACTGAAGTCATGAGGTAATTAGTTATCAGTCTTGTTTACTGAAAGAGAAAGGCTTATAGTCCTGCTTCTTCTGGCTGGGACTAGCTGTTCCTCCCTGTGCAACAACTCTGTGCTATGGGGCTAACTGAACCATTCGTTGAGTTGATTTCACTTACTAGCTTGAAAAATGAAACCTCTCTCTCTCTTTTTCTCTAGTCTTTTGCAAGGATGTTTCTCTGTTAGTTCAGTGAGTTGAGATAATTTAGAAAAGGATTGCGTAAGTGTCCATGCAAAAAAGTAAGACGGGAGAATGGTGGAGCTGATGCCTAGTTCTTAGTGCTTCTACCTTCAGATTGATTGTCTGTAGAAGAAGCATTGCTCCTGGGATGAGTAATTGGTTGCCTCAGGCTGCTGTAATAGTTGCAAGACTGACCTAAGTAGAACAGGCTGAGATTTCAGGCCATTTCTTTCTCCTTATCAATCAGTACTGAAAGAGGCTTCTATCCAGGTTGGAGTTGATGATCTTCATTGCAGTGTTTCTCCATTGTAATCCTTCTAGGTGAAGTATTTGGTCTTAAGCTCAGAACAGTGTCATATTTTTCTGCTTCAGAAAACAACAGTTACTTGTGTTTTTCCTGTAACTCCTCTAAGATGGAAGTTTTTGATATATATTGTAGTAAGTCTCACATTCCTTGTTCTTTAATACGATGTATTATTTGCAAGTTCAGCATTCATAATACTACTGTGTTATCTCTGACATGTCCTCCAAACATCTAAAAAAAAAAAGCAGTTGTAAGCTGTTCAACTTTCAGCATCAATGTAAACAAATATATGTAACACGGAGAATGATATTCAGGACCATCAATTTCCTCTTCATTTTCTTATAGTGTTCACACCTCATAACTCAAACTTATGCTGCTTGAGTATGTTTGATATCATGAAGACAGTGGCATACTAGTGTGATATAGACAGTAACTATTGCTTGCTGCTGTTCTTAAAGAGAATATCCAAGTATTTATTTCATATGAATTCTTGGCTACAGTGATCTCAGTTATGTTTGAGTCTCTTGCTTAGCATGAGTAGGACATAAAGATATTTACTACACAGCCTCGAGTGTATCACCATACAGAACTTTGTCAGCAGTTGCTGCATATTAGTAGGTAATTTTTGCCAAATACTTGAAGACTAAAAGCCTGCATAGATTGAGATAATCTTATATCCTGTAAGACTGTTCAGATTTGTTGAAAGAATATCTTACGTCTTAATGTATGGTAAACAGTTTAGAGCTGGCTTTGTTCATATGAATTGCTGAGGTATGCCATCATTTTATGGCTTTTATACTGTAACTCCAGGAATCTGTGACTATTATCTAGGTAAACTTTTGAAATTTGACCTCCTGGCACAGGCAAGTCTAAACTTCTTGGTTTTCTCTGAAGCTGTTTAGTCACTAAAATTTACTTGTTCCTATATTTTCGGCAAGTGAACATAAATGTATGATAAAGTTAACTTCTGGAAATAAATGAATGTTCAAGAAAATTAATCTAACCTCTGTGATGAAACATTTTGACGGGTATTGATTGGATGGTCTTAGCTGCAGGATTGTGGAGCTCTTGGGGTAGGTCCAGAGAAGGGCACAGAGATAATCAAGTGACTGAAGTACCTCTTGTATGAGGAGAGGTTGAGGGAGTTAGACTTACGTAGCTTGGAGAAGAGAAGGCTTTGGGGAGATCTCATTGCAGCCTTCTGGTAACTGTAAGAAGCTCACAAGCAGGAGAGGGGGAAACTTTTTACATGGTCTGATAGGATAGAAGGCATGGTCTTCTTTTAGGCTAGAAGAGGGGAGGTTTAGGTTAGATGTTAGGAATAATTTTTTTATTCAGAAGGTAGCAAGGCGCTAGAACAGGTTGCTTCGAGAATTTGTGGATGTTCCCATCCCTGGAGGTGTTCAAGGCCAGGTTGAATGGGATCCTGGACAGCCTGATCTAGCAGTTGGCAATCCTGCCTATGACAGGGGGTTTAGAACTAGTTGAGAGGTACCCTCCAATGTAAAGCATTCTATGATTAAGGGGCCTTCTTCAATTAACGGGATGTATATTATTTCATAGATCTCTGAAAGAGTTCAGCTTGTTTGTACTTTTGCTTTTGTTTTTGTACTTTCACAAACTTGATTTTGGTTCTCAGAATGTTTAGAGAGGCTCAGGGAAAGTAACCTTTCAGATTTTGACAGTACTCTAATACTTAAAATCTCTTCTATGTGCTGGGTGACCACTCATAGTAGATTCCTGTGGTCAAGGGCAGATGAATTTTCTAAGGAGTAAACAAAACAGTGAGTTTAAAAGCAGGTTTGTTCTTAAAGAATGATTAACTTCTAGCTATTCCATTTTTCTCAAAGAATGGCATTGACCTCAAAATTAATTTTAATCCATGTATGAGATTCAAATACATACCAAGTTAAAAGTAGAAACTGACTTGGAAAACTGAGCTAGCCAATCAAATAATAATATTGATATAACCTATTTTATTCTTGCAGACATGGAGATGTTGTAAATTTCATACACTACAATTGTTTTGAGAGAAGAATTAAGACAAGTAGTGCTTTTGTAGGAGCACAGTTCAGTGGCTGTGAATCATTGGCATAACTCTTTAGTTTGTGTGGGTCTGATCAGAATCCCTTCCAGAGCAGGTAATTTAAAAGCAGAATTGCCTTCTTATGTGCATTACAAGAGTATAATTTGTTTCTCAAATTCATCTGGGATTACAGAAAAAGATTCAAATCATTGATGCTGCCTTTGTGTTTGAGCACAGCTTGATTCCTGAAGAAGAGACTATGGTGCAGATACCTGTGCCGCTGTGAACTAGGGAGCAGAGCAGTTATACCAGGGTGCTCTCTGAAGTAACATTATGTTGAGGGAGCAGGGACATCCTTACGAGCAGGTTTAGTTGATCTCTGTATGGCTTTGTGCTGCACTGCAGCTGTGCCAGCTGTAGTCAGTGAAACTCATTGAATCTGTGTACTGTCATTTTTGCAGAGTAAAATAATCCCAAAGAATTCACATACCTTCACATGCTTGCTGGCTTTTACTCATATATTGTGTTTCCTTATCATATCTCATACGTATGTTCTTTGTGAGTAATTCTTAACAGCAAAATATTGCTGGCTGTGTTGTAATATCTATCACACCACCTCTGTGTCTTTTTCCTTCTTTCTTGTCTCTATTTGTCTTTCCCATTCATCAGGCCTTAGCCTCATTTTTCCCCCATCTCGATTGGTATTTACTCTACTTCATGTTTAGCAGTGCTTCTATTCTTCAAACCCTCTGTTTCTCATTGTTCCTTTGTCAGGTGGACATGGAAACTTACTATCTCCTTCAATTCTGTCTCAGGTTATTTTTCTTCCTTGCTTTTTTTGCTGCTTATTCTTTCAGTTAGTAGAAGGAGTGAATGCTCAGGGACAGAGTCTATTGGTGGAGATGAATGCGTTGCTGGGAAGTGATGTTTCAGGGAGATTCATCTTCTATCATTCTCTCGGTGTGGATGGGATGTGGAGATAACTACAGAAATGAAGAAACAACTTGCTGCTTTAAAGTATATGACTCTTGTCAGGGCAAATATCTGCTAGAAGAGGAAAGTGTGTGGAAAGGAGTGGCTTTGGGAGAAGTTTTGGATGGACAGTTTAGAAGAACGTTGCAGGCAGGGCTGGAGCTTGTGGGAATGAGGAGTAGTAGTAGAAAGCAGCTAGCTGACAACTTGGTGATGAACAGGAGAAATAATGTTGGTGGAGTACAGTGCTGTAAGAATTTGGTGTGGTTTCTCTTTGGCTACTCATATTCCTGTTCCAAAAGGGTGGCAGAGTGAACTGCAGGACTGGCAGCATACTGGGCAACCCAGAGCTTGGTCAGCTGTGTGGGTATCACTGGGTATCTGAATCCGTACACATTAGATCCTAAGGAGAGCTCTAGAGCTGGGTGGGTCTTGGTTTTGGTTTTATTAAACATTACTGCATAGTCATCAGGGCTGAGTAATTTGTCATGATATAGAGAAAGACCTTGAGGCTAAGGAAGATCTTATGAAGAGTTATACCACAATAAGGGCAACCGTTATTGCACTGCTGTTATTTTGTTATTACTTTTTCTGAGACACAATCAGAGAACATAAGCTTCTGGTTACTAAAGATCTTAATTCTGTGCTTTTGTACAGCTTAGCCTTATCCTGACCAGTGAGAAGGAGCTGTGAAAAATCTGGCTAAAGGAAAATAAAATAATTACTGCTTTCATAGTGCTAACTAGCTTGCAGAGAGCCTGAATCAATGCTCCTGGACTGAATTCTGTAAGGCTTGTATTTGGGGGACTCGCTCGATTTCGCTTAGCATCACATAAATATAGAGAGAGATCTTAAAATGGGCTCAGTGCACTGATAGTCACTTGGTTCTGCAGATATAAAAAGTCCTTTTTACCTGGGAAGGGCTAGTGAATGGAGCTGCATGAGCAGATATAGGTCACAGCCAGCCAGCATCACACAGGAGTTGTTAGTTTAGGTTCAGCTCCATGTGAATGTGGCTCTGTACTTGTGCTTATGTCAGGAGGACTGGAAGCACAGTCACGCTTATGACCATTCATGAGATGCTGAAGAGCTAGGCTGAGCATTCCCTTATCTGCAGTGCAGTTTGCCTGCGGTCTAGGTGATCAGTCTGACGAGACTGAAGAGCTGACTTTCATTAATAGTTGGAAAAAAAATAATAAAATCAGGTTGAACAACTATTCAGAATAACTTTCTCCCCAGTGAATTCTGTCATTTGTTAGATGCTAAAAAAACAACCAAAAAACCACCAGTTCTCTCTAAAATAAATTCATGCTTATTGTACATCCTAGCCTGTAGATTTTAGCATATTATTCTGCATTTGAAAAATGTATTAATGTCTGTATGTAATAGCAATAATGACCTCAAGAACAGGCATTTTCTGTCAGTTAATGACTGCCTGGGTTAAAGGCCTGAGGCTCTGCCTTAGGCCCTCTCTTCTGCTGCTGGTTATTAACTGCCAGCAAATAGTCTCTCCATCAGTTATTATTTATTAATCAGTATTGATGTAATTACACACCAGGTAGTTCTTTGTGAATGAGCAAATTGGTTACAGCAGAGTGATTTAGCTATCAAAAATAGAATTAGTCCTCAATTAAAATTTAGTTTTCTTCCTCTTCAGCCTGAGTTTTGCCTGGCTTCAGAGTTGAGCCTTACTTTCTGAACCTACATATATGTAAAAAGTAACTTTTGTTAGCCCACTGCTCACCACTGGGAGGCCACACATGTATCTGATAAACAGATAGCAGCTAATGCAGAAAGCACCGGGTGTATTTCTAAAGCTTGATGCTGACTTTCAGTGTTTAATCTTTGTATGTCCTGAAATGCTGCTATGATAGTGATATGATGATGCTCATTCATTATTTTTTTTGTCACAACTGATGTCCTACCCTTGCTCCCCTCAAATAGCTTTCATCAACAGTTAAAAACAAAAAGAAAATGGAAAGAAAAAGGAAAAAGTAAAGCATGCCACAAAGAGAGTGTTTAGAGGTAGGAGTATTGAGCTAGAAAAATAAACTAATGTGAACAGATTCATTGTGCTTTCTTTTGCTTGTGTGAAATTTTCTCTGTAGTAACATCAGTAAGGATTAGGTTCTACACACGCTTTTCTTCTCAGTTCTGTACTTATTATTGTGAATTGTTTTAGTTAGGTGGGAAGCTCTAGTACATTAGTAATCCACAGAAACAGTAGCCTTTCCAGGTTCATCACATCAATATTTGTTTGCCTATTCTGTATCTTGTATATTGAAAATGACTTTTTGTTTATTAATTTTTAAATACTCTAGCTACAAAATATGCCACAAACAAACAAAAACCTATGCAATCAGCATCCATGCTAAACTGAATATGCCAGGCAATCTGTTAAAAACATAAATTGCAAACTTGCAGTCCATTGTTATTGATTTCTGGTGAATTTGCAAGTCGAATGCCCTAGGAAAATACTATATATGTATTGTGCTTACTGCTTTAAAAAAATACTCTTGGTCAGCACTTGTAGTACATGCAATATTTAAATGTGATATTTATTTCATTAACAAACAGATACACTCTACAAATAGTATTACGGAGTTGCAAAGCTTGAGTTTGGAAATTTTATTTATTTATTTATTGCTAAGAAGATCAAGTATCTTGTGGTAGTGATGTACTTTGTATGTACAGCATGAAGACTTAATTGAAGAGCACAGATTAGTTTCTTAATTCATGGCTAATTTGTAGTTTCGCGGTAACAAGGAGAGGAGGGAGAGGTAGCTAACATTGCTCTTGTGGCAACCATCAGTCCAGGAGCTTGATTGCAATTCAGTACCTTCAAGAGCATTGCTTTATCTAGGGTCTGTTCTGGCTAATGGAAAGAAATGTCGAGGACTTTCCACTCCTGCCACTTGCTTAAAGTAGTTCAAAGTCTCTGCAATTTCTTACATTTCCCATATTATAAGCGGGAGAAGAAAGGAGGTGGAGGAGGAAAGACCATTTTCCTTTCATGTCCTAATAAGCATATGCTTGCTAGCATGTACTGTGTGAAGCCTGAGCACTCTAGCTGTGCTCTGCTCTGTATGAGTTTTTTCATGTTTCCTTATGCCTCTTATATTCTGCTGTCATATCTGACTTCATTAACTTATTAATTAAGGCCTCTGTCCTTGTCATCAGCATGAATTCTTCTTCTGACATCCACTGAAGCAGTAAGACTCTGTTAGTACATTGCTCTAAGAGTCATGCTTTTCCTAGAGAAGCAAACATGAAGGTCCAAATAATCAGTAGGATCTCACTGCAGGACAGCATAAAGGTGCATGGATTCCAGCTGCAGCCTGAACATCTGTCAGTCAAGCCAGTTTTATCCTGTATACCCACCATAGTAGCTGCTCTCTGGAGTGAAAATGGATTCCTGAGGCAGGTGTCTTAGTTGACATCTAGTTGAGTGACAGATACAGCATCTGTGAAGGAGGAGAGTGATGTGTACTTTAATTTATTTATAGACCAGACTCTCCTTCAGGGTTTAGCTAAGTTTTAAATGTATTTTTTTCATATAGAAACCAGGAATTTAGCCTATTTATTTCCACTTTTTATAGCCAGTGGTGGGAAAATAACCACTCATTTCAGAGATTGATAACTCTCACCAGTCTAACCCCTAATTTTCTGACAGTCAAGTATCTGCAACATTTACTTTCGAGGTTTGTCTTTTACCTGACTTTTTTTTTTTTTTGTGTCTGCTAGGAAACTTCCTCAAAGGTCATCTTTTTTTTTTTTTTTTTTTCCCCCCTCTGCCTGGAGTGTGGGAAAATTTCTCTGGTTTGTGATGTTATGCTCATAGAGGATCCAGTCAGCATATTTAATTTTACATAAAGGTACCCATAACATTAACAGAATTCTTTGATTCTTTCAGTTGGGTGCTTTAATGCTTCAGGTAGAAGATTTTTAGCAGATGCCACAGTGGCAAAGCTTCAGAGAGAGAGCAGAGTTGGAGTGGACGGGCTACAGTAGTTTGTGTTCTTTTTTTTCTCGCCTGCTACTTTCTAAGGGAGTCATTTGTGTGGGCTAAGCTCTGCCACTGTGGGAATAGCTGTGGTGACTCCTGCCTACTTTGTAGATGGTTGTTTTTATTCTTGAATCTATTACATCTCTTGGTGGCTGCTGAATTGCTGGAGTACAGCACACAGCCCCTTCCCCTGACACCCTTCTAGAGCAGTGGGATGAGGGCAGGTGGCAGAGAACCAGCTGCGTTGGCTTGGTTCCACCAAATGATGCCCTCAGGAAATCCTCAATTGCTCCTTTCTGGCTGCTCTGCACTGTTGAGACATAGAAAGAGCAGTGAGAGATGAGAACTGAGTCAGTTATCTTCTTACTTGGAACAGCATAATTTGAAAGCAGATTATGTTTCTCTTTGAAGGGTAAATGATCTAATGTGTATTAAAAAAGTTATCCCACAGTGGATTATCCTGAAAAATATTTAGCGACACGTTTTGTTTAACAGCATGCAGCAGAGCTGTATGGCTGTTTAGGACAGGACGTGAAGGCTAATGCATTATTTGAAATGGCTGCAGTTAGGGAGGGCCTAAGAAGCAAAAGGTAGTTATTAGTATTCATGGGGCACCTCTGGGAGTACCAGCACTTTCTCCCCTCCCATCCCTCTTTCCCAAGAGCAGTGACTACTAAACTACTCACAAGTCACAGCAGCTTGCAACCTCAGTTCCAACTGGTCTCCCTAGGACAGTAAGCAATACCTTGGTTAGTAAAGATAAAAGGAGGGAATAAAAAGTGGAAAAGGAAGAAAGGAAGCAGATTCCTATGGAATGATATCAAAAAAGCATGCTTACTGAATCATTTGCATGCTTCTTGTTTCTTATAGTTCTCTATTCCTCTGGCTAATTAGATCACAGTTCATGGCTGAACAGCAGTAGATCATGCTGAGTTTTTTGCTGAAGATTGTTCTTATATGCTAAATATTTGATAATGTTATTTTGCAGTAAATTCATTGTTTCCTTTAAATACCATAGGGGAAAAAAAGGAGATTGATCTATACATGGTGAGAATTTTATAGTTTTCTTTTTTGGTCTTACCTGAATAATTCAGATAGGAGCCTGTGTTTGTAGGAATGTAACATGTACTACTTCATGTAAAGTTGTATGTATGAATGTATATACATTCATGAAACAAATAGTTACATTTTTGGCTGCTGGTGCTGTCAGACTTTTCTTTCCCTCCCCCAGATAAAGGAATAATTTTCCTCATCTTAATGCAGATTTACTAACTGAATTCTGATGATGGAGTGATGCCCAGCCTTGATTTTCCTTTCTTCATTAATCTTTATTCTTTGGCACCTCCATGTGTTCAAAATGTGTTAAGAATGCAGTTCTAGAGCAAGATAACAGAGGACTTGCAAATACCGTCTGGTATGTTTCAGATTGCAGAACTTATACTGGATACCATTTTGAAATGGGCACCAGCAAAGGTAATAGTTGCTGACTGCCCACATTTCACAGTTTTCTTATGATCCATGCTCAGGCTGAGTGAAAATTGTGTTAATGCATACATTTGTTATCTACTTTCAAAGACTTTTCTCAAATTCTCTGAAGTTTAGTTAGTATTCCCCATGGGGCTGTGGTCGTAGTAGTATACTTTATTGGGATCAGCTGTTTTACCCCTCACAAAACATGGAATACTATTTGCTTTTTGTGCTTAGTTTAAAAATACCAAACAAACAGAATGAAAACAAATAAAGAAATAAGGTATATATATATATATATAAAACCACACACACACACACACATACACACACACACACACACACACACAAACAAACAAAAAAAAACCACACCAAAACCACTAAAAGGAAAAAAATAAAACAAACCCACCAACATTTAACATTTATTCATTTCCTTATCTCTGTCTGTTATATGACTTGTGGATTCTCTGATCCTCAGGAAATTATTTTGGATTGATATAGGATGTATTATATAAGTTATTTGTCAAGTGAAGTTGCGTTGACTTCTGGTGTGAGAAATAAGTAAAGCATAAGGAGGAAAGGAGGTGTTAGCTTGGAGTTATGAACCTTTTCAGGACTTCAGTGGATAGCATGACAAGACTTGAAAAAGCGAAAAAGGATAAAGAAAGCCTATTCTAAGAAATAAGCTGAGAAGGCTTGAGACTCCTTGCTATGAAAGGATTTCAAAACACCTAACTAGCTTGTACCTAAGAGCTGCTTAAGCAGCAGAAAAAATTCAGAGAAAGCACAATTTAGGTATGGAAATGAAGATTTGTAATTTGTGTGGTTACAATAGGGCATATTATTAACACTTGTCTTTACTACAAAATACTTTGATGAGTCACACATGACTGGAAATGATTATGCTACCATGGAGTACTGTGAGGATAAAAAGGATCAGTGAATCACAGTGCAGCTGGTATAGTTGCATAGTTTCATAGTTCTGTTATTCAGAGGTTGATGGGTGAGAAGAAATATCTTGAGTACTGTTTTGTACATTCATGTGTGCTTCAGCAGCATTTGACGTATTTAACTGTGTTTAATTATTCAGTCTACTCTGTAATTGAAGTCAACAGTACGTTGAAATATCTATGTGAGGAAGTCCGGAAAGGAACAAAACTAATTTCTTTAGAAAATTGATCTGCTCTGAAAAATGCTTCTTCTCAAATTGACAGAATATTTATTAATGCTGGGGTGTTTTCATAAAACTGAATTACTGTAACAGTTAGGGTAAACACCAGTTGAAGTGTTTTTCTGTAATTGTTGAGCTTTTTCAGCTAACTTGGACAGGCTCTCCTCTACCACCTAACCCTTTACCACAGATTTTCACTTGCTTCTGTGGCTGCCTTGTTGTATCTAGTTACTTCAGCTTCTTTGACCTTCAAGTCCAAGTACTCCTGTGTTTTCCACAAAGTAGAACAAGTTCAAGTAGTGTTGTTGAACTTTAGGTTGCAGCTTCATGCTGCATGTAATGCAATGAGTTGTTGTCCTTACCTTACCCTGCACACTTCTATTGTATAGTTTGTGTTAGATCCAATGATCAGCAGGTAAACAGTGAGGTTGTTCAGTTCAATCATCCAAAGGGAACTAGCCATAAAACTTGATAACCTTTTGACTTAACCCCCAGTGTGTAGGTAGCCCACAGACCAACTTGGGATGAAGAGGTGAAAATGCGTGAATGTCTTTTTTTAGTGATATGCTGCCGTAACTGGTGAGTAACTGCAACATAAAAATGACTTATACAGTTATTTGGGGAACCTGACTTGACATGCCATCCTTTCATATTCAGGCTGCTCTTGTTATTGAAGTCAAGAAGTTAATGCTAGATGCTTGGTGTGTGTTGAATACAAGTGAGACCCTGCAGGGGAGTGAGGTGTTTCTTTCACTTTCTTTGCTTGTACCTCACTTTCCTGTTTGTTAAGAGCCCACTGCAATTATTTCTTGGAGTATAGTTGCCTTGGTCTTGGTAGCTGGGGATAAAGAAACTTAGTGTTTTTCTCTACAGAGAGGTATTGTGAAAGGGTCCACAGACAGAGCTGCCCTTCAGGTCATTTATTAGATCACACAGGTTGTTTTCAGTCTTTTCAAAAACATGCCTATTTTATAAAGAGCTGCACAGGATTGTATTTTGTCATGCTGTGTGTGGAAGCCAGTTTGGAGGTGACAACCAGTTGAGTAGATCTCAGCTATTGGTGACTTTGACCTGGTGTTGTTCTGCATGGGCCAACGCAGGAACTGCTTTCTATGACTGTATGTTACATGTTTTGGAATCTGTTGCACTTTACTCTCTGTGGCAGTTGATGGCAACATGATTTGTATCACAGACTCGTAGGGGTTGGAAGGGACCTCCAGAGATCATCGAATCCAACCCCCCCTGCCAAAGCAGGTTCCCTACACCAGGTTGCACAGCTCAGCATCCAGGTGGGTCTTGGATATCTCCAGAGAAGGAGATTCCACAACCCCACTGGGCAGCCTGTTCCAGTGCTCCATCACCCTCACTGTAAAGAAGTTCCTGTGCATATTTCTGCAGAACTTCCTATGCTCCAGTTTCTGCCCATTTCCCCTCGTCTTGTCTCCACACCGCTGAAAAGAGTCTGGCCTCGCCACTTTGCCCCCACACCTTAGATATTTGTAGACCTGGATCAGTTCCCCTCTCAGCCTTCTTTTCTCAAGGCTAAACAGACCCAGTTCACTTAGCCTTTCTTCATAGAGGAGATGCTCCAGGCCCTTCACCATCTTTGTGGCCCTCCGTTGAACTCTTTCCAAGAGATCCCTGTGTTTTTTTTGTGTTTTTTTTTTTTTGTACTGGGGAGCCCAGAACCGGACACCGTACTCCAGATGAAATTTGTAATTTACTTAAGTTCATTTATACCCACATGTCCCTTGGCTACCCACTTCTTCCATTGTGAGAATCTATGACTGGTTCTGCATTTGCTTTTTATCTACTAGTCCTGATTTTATAGATGGTTTAGCCGTCCTTTTTCAGATCTCTGAAATACTTAATCTGGCCTTGAATGGGATTCACTTCCCATCTCTTCTTATTCTCATCATCCTTCTTTCTGCCTTTTAAGTTCTACAGTGTCTGTTTTGATATGCTGAGCAAGAGAGAGGGGTGGTGCCACAACTGCCTGCAGTGCTTGAGGTTTATAGATGTAAGTTTGTACTGTGGCATAACGATGTTCTGTTTTTTATTCTTTTCTTAATCATTTGTAACAGTCTGTTTGCCCACTGAATATCTGCTGAGCACTGAGCTGACATTTTCAGGGAGTTGCTCCAAGAAATCCTCCCTGAATTATAGCTAATTTAGACTCCATTATTGCGTATGTACAGTTATGGCTATTTTTTCCCTATTTGCATGTCTCTGCACTTACCAATGTTGAATTTCATATACCATTTTATCATCCAGTCACTCAGTATCATCAGATCCACCTGTAGTATTTTGTACCTATGACTATTCTAAGTAATTCTGTATGGACTGCATACTTTTCTGATTATATGTCTGAGCCAATTCTGGATGCATTCCTTATTGCTTATCTCTGATGGTGTGGCAGAAGAGTTTGTGACTAGCAAGAAAATGCCAGTTGTGAATTCTGTTTTGTGGCAGGAAGCTTTCAGACAACCTCACTGAAAAGTTTTGCTGAAAAAGATTTTGACAGTGTAATACTATGTGGCTGTGAAAAAGTGAATAGAGAATATAAAGTTTGCTACTGGAATTCATTGGTTCACATCACTGCCTTGTTACAAGTGTAGTAATGTTAGTGGTTGCAAGACAATTGCTGTGACTGAAATCTGTAGTACTTTGAGTGTGTTTTAGTCAAATTCAGCTGCCCAGATGCAATGTATCTGTTTTGGAATATCTGGAATTAATTTTTTGCCTCTCTTGCTTCTGTTAAACAGATCTCTGTTGATGTAGTGATACAAACATTATCTCATATGCAGACATCTCAGAAACCTTTATGACCTGAAAGATGTTCATCTCTTTAACCATAAGTTGCAGTGTAGTGGCTATAATTCTGTTACATTTGTTTTTTTAACAGTTCCTAAGAAATGAAATATCTCCTTTATTTCAAGAAGGCATTGCCTGACATGACATACTTTGCCTTTGTTTCAGTGGAAAGCGGCACTATGGCAAATTGAATCCAGTCATGACAAATTGAGAATGGCAAGTGTGGTTGGTGAATTGAAAAGTTAGTTGTCTGCGCATCCCTAGTGAGATGCTATCACACTGTGGAGATTCTTGTTCTTATATATTTTTTTTTTATTTTCATGATTTTAGAAATCATCTACAAGTATATCAAGTAGATTGATAAAAAACAAGTATGTTTTTGATGTGTGGAAAATTTTTGTATTGATCTCTTCCCCCTCCCCCACCCCCTTTTTTGGGGGGTAGGGGGAACATGTGAGGTGAAGGTGGGGTGGTTTACAACATCCAAGACTACATAGCGAGTGAGATCTCTCTTGTCTTTTATTAAAAGAGGGCATATTTGAACCATGAAAGAAACATCATATCTTTGTCTGAAAGTCTTTCTAGTCTAGGACAGCTAGTGAAGTATTTAACCAATCCCAGTGTATCTGGACAATACCAAATACGCAGCTTCTTTGAGAACTCCAAAATGGAAAAAAGTTGGACCTTCCATACCTGAACTTTTCATCTGAAAGAGACCGGCTGTGGTTTTGTACCATTTTCTGCTCATCAGCATTCAAGCAACCCTGCAGGATAGAGGAAAAATACAGAAACATAGAAAAGAGAGATAAAAGCAGACTGGGAGCTGAAAAAAGATAAATGACTTTCCTGTCAGTGCAGCATAATGAAAATCAAATCAGTACTTGGCAATGTGCAGTTGCCCAGTATGGCTAACCCCAGACAAGGTTTTAAGTGAAATATATGTATTTCATATTTTATTCTCATATTCATACAAAGATAAATGACTTTTTTTATTAGTTGATAGCAGTGAAAATAGAGGTCCTGATTCTGTAAAGTATTGAGAAAATATGTGACAGTGTTTAGTGTCTGTTCAGTTTTTGGTTTTGCGAATAATAGAATTTGTTGTTGTAAATATAAGACCTATTACAGCCTCTCTTTAGTTTCTTTGGGCATTATTAACTGGGTATTCTGCAAACAGGAGATATCTTAAAAATGCAGAAGAATTATTAATTTGAGAAAGCACAAAGGAGATACGTACAAGCTAATGATCTATTAAAATAGCTCAGTGTTAGTGTACTCACCATTGCTTACAGATACCTAACGAGTCTTTGTGGGCCAGGCAGGCAGCAGCAAGGGAAAGGAGAGTTGTCCTTCATTGCTCCTTTCAGCAGACCCTCAGTGTGGCTGAGCTGCCATCTTCTAACATCTCTGGCACTGTATTGATTCCCAGTGGGGCCAGCTGTCCTCACTTCTTATTTTTCCTCTTATGGTTTTATGCCATCATGTGCTTGTTTTTTCTTCACGAGTGCCTCAGCTACTAATAATATTGTCTGAGTAATCTTACCTTTGTAAGTTTCATGTTTTTAACTGCATGCAGACTTTCTTGTAGCTGTTCTTTATTAGTTACAGAGGTAGACAAGATCAGAGCTGGACCTTGGCACACAGGCTGCTTAAAACCTGGATGGTGAAAGGAATCACTGGTGAGGGTTATAGTGGTAGTATTTACATCACCAAGCTACATCTGTAATTGGAAGTAGTGGAAAAATAATTTGAGCAGTTTTAATATCAATTTGATTTTAAAAAATAATTTTTTGTTATTTGCAAATAATTTTCTTAGTTCAACTTATTATCCGTTATCATAGTGCTACATTGTCGGAAATACACAGTGGAAACATAATTCATTCTAGAATGTGGTTATACTGGAATCAAAGCACAAAAAGGAATCCTCAACAACTTTGAAAGAGTTCTGCAGACTTGCACTTTGTTTCAGATTGAATCTGACTGTGTATTTTTAATGAATGTAGTGTTGAACATCTGCACAGTGTTTGCAAGCTGGGATTTTGTTTGAATAGCTGACTGTGGAATCAGACTCTATAATCACTGATGCTGTGTCTCCACAGTACCTATTTGCAATATAGTAATATAATAATAATAATAGCAATAAGATCCCTTCCCAGTTAAAACTCAGCGTTCTGGATAGCAGTATAGTAGTATAATGTGCTGTATTGTTTATTATGGCTCACATAAGACTCTGAATGGCCTCTAAACCCCATCTACAGCTGGAAATATGCTTGTTTGCTGAATTGTTCCCTTCCAGCTTCTTCATTTTTAGTAAACAAATCCCAGAATCAACAAGTGTACAAGAGACTTATGAATCAGTGTTTTGGTTTTTTTTTTTGTTTTTTGTTTTTACTTCCTTAACAGAGTAGATTAAAATGTACAAACTTGTTGTGGCATTCATTCCATCACCACAGAATGAACGGAGGATACCACTGACTCCATAATGGAAATTACAGAGGAGGCAGAATTGTCACATTCTTCTATACGTTCCTATCCTTCTTAAATACTTGAATTGAAAATGACTGTTCTAGATTTTAAAACTTTAAATACAGCAGTATGAATGCAGTGCAAAGTGCAGCTAGGAAAGCTACTGGTATATAAGCCAACAGGATAGGTAATGTACCCACTTAAGTGAGGTGCAGAAATACCACTCAGGTGTATTTTGCACAAGAACTTCTTTACGGTGAGGGTGATGGAGCACTGGAACAGGCTGCCCAGGGGGATTGTGGAGTCTCCTTCTCTGGAGATATTCCAGACCCGCCTGGACGCCTACCTGTGCAACCTGGTGTAGGGAACCTGCTTTGGCAGGGGGGGGTTGGATTCGATGATATCTGGAGGTCCCTTCCAACCCCTACGAGTCTGTGATTCTGTATGTAGAGACTGTACAGTATGATATTTTTATGTAACATGGGAGGAGTCACATTGCAGATCAAGTTTTAAACATTGTGTTGTCCAGTGTAGACAATTTCTTCAACTCATACTTCCTTTTCTGGCTCATCTTTCTAAACTGTAGGACTAAAAGGGAATGAAGGGTATAAAATCTTTTCATTGCTATGCTTACTGGCTCGTTTATGAGGGTGACTTGATCTGTTTCTGTAATTTGCAGCTTAGACGTTGGTTCCATACACTAAAAAAAAGTAGGTATTTTGAAGATACTTCATTTCTTTTATGAGCTCAAAGGTCAGCTATTAAACTGGTTTATTTCCATTTGATGCTGTCCTAGAGATTTCAGGACATCTAGTTCTTGAGAATCTGAAAAACTCTCAGTAATCTCGATAGTAATGACCTAGTCAAAGTCATAATTCAGAGTTACTTCTCAGGTCTGATGTAAGCCTGCCTGGTAAAATGTATAAGTGCATCAGTGAAACTTAGTTTGGGGAAGACCAATGGAGCAGTGTTTTCTGATGCTTCAGGGCTTGTGATATGGCATAAGGATGCTGAAAGTGATGGAAAAGAATGTGGAGAATGATGGCTGTTGAGCTGACCTACAGCTGTTGTATAGCTCATATTTGACCCTGTTCTTGCGTTAGTGTAGAAGCACATCTGTTCTTGTAGGGGAAGGTGAGTAATCCTCAGCAGAGTACAGTTCGAGTACAGCACAGTGATCCCTTAATTGGCACTGATGTAGCTGCCTCTGAAACAGAGTGGGATAACAGTGTCAGCAGAGCGTCACATCCTAGGCCATTTGCTGTGCTGTGTGTCGAGGCTCATTAGCTCTGATGCAGATCTGCGTCTGTGTGATGCAGCAATGCTAGCCTGCCTGCCTCTGCACCCTGCTCTGCAGCAGTCACCCATGCTTCCATGTGCCCTCTTCTGAAAGCTTATTGGTTTCTGAGGCCAAGCTCACCATCTACAGACCCATAGTGACTTGTGGATAGTTATTTTTTTGTTTGATGTTGTTGCTGTGTTTTTTTTTTTTTCTTTTTCTTTTTTCTTTTTTCCCCATTAATGAGACCTTTCCATTTTGCTGAGAAGAAAACCAGAGGTGAAGTATCCAGGCAGTCGTTTAACATTATCTCTGACCTACTAACCTGCTGATTTTTATTTTTTTTTTTTTTGTGAGTAAGCTGGGCAAAGATCAAATGCAGTAAAAGTCTGGAGGCCTGCTTGGATTTGTAATGGTAATGCATAGAGGCATTTGGGAGCAGCAACTGGCTGGAAGGCCCTGAAATACCACAGCTGGATACCAACTGCAGCATCAAGCTCGTAGGCTTCATCCTTCGGGGCACTCACAATGAGTCTAGCTGGTTTTTGAACCAGGGAGGGCTTTACACTTTGTCCTTTCATTTAAGAAGGAATCAGTCAGCACTATGAGCACAGAAACCAGCAATGATGCTTCTCCCTGGGATTTCATTCTTGCTCCCTCATCTTTTTTTCTTTGCTCTGTCTAATAGGAGACTGTGGCTTCAAAGACCCTCATGGGAAAAGCACAGTAGATAGCTTGTTGTTACTGCCTCTAAAATGCTTGAGAGCTATAGGCAGCACTTGCAGCAGAATATTAGTCAGTGGTATTTATGCAGATGTTTTCCTTAGAAGCTTCTGGTAGCAGTTTCCTTTGCTTCAGAGGCTGATCTGAAGACTCTCAATTGCATATTAGTTCATACTTTCTCTGCCAAGCTCCTTCAGTCCCTGTTCTCTTTTTAATAACCTTCCCCCATCCCGGTGCATTAGTTGCAGTTTGAGTCTTAGAGAAATCAAATTTTCAAGAGCAAACTCCTGCTTCTTGCTGATTAGAGTATGGAGTCTTGAGGCGTAGGTCAGACCATTTGTTCTTCTCACTGGCTGTCCTGCCAACAGCAGCCGAGCACCAGAAATTTAGGAAACAAAACTGTAGGAGGTCTACTCTGAAATACACTGAACCTGGAGAAAGCTTTCTTATGAAGTTCCTCCTTCATCCTTTGCAGTGTGTATATTCCGTGGAAGCTTCCAAATGATTTTGCATTTGTCCATGTTGCTAGTTGGTCAAGGGTGGAAATGCTTTTGCTTTCTGCTTGTACACTCTTGGTATTACCTGCAATAAGTTGCTTTAATGTTTTTTAATATGGATACCTGGAGGTACAAATCCTCTGGCTGTAAACACTTTATTCTATAGGTGCGGATATGAGAGTAAACAAAGCCTGCCATTTTAAAGGTTTGCTTTGTACTGTGCAGTTAGGGTATGTCTCATGAGAGGGAATGTTATCTTAAGCTCAAAGCAAGTGTTAAAAAGAAAGACTAATGAAGCTGTTACATTGACATGAGTGTCAGCTGGAAGCTAAGCAGGGGAATAGCTTTCTGCTGCAGCTGAGAAAAGGGAAGGAAGGACTAAACAACAGCAATCTGCTCCAGTGTCAGCAAAGGAATGCATCTGTGAAGTCTGTTTTGATGAACTAGGAAGTAAAGGAATGATTGTGGCAAAAATTCCACAAAATTCTGGCTTCCTGTTTGCCTGATTTGTTGACTCTTTAACACTTCAGACTTCAGTTTGGCCAGCACTGTGACTACCTAGCTTGCAGCAAGTTTGGAAAGCCTGGTTTGGGAAACCTTTTTCTTCTTTCTGTCTGACTATGATCTGTTGGACCGCATGTTTCAGGATGGAATTGTTTACTGTGAGGGTGTTAATACACTGGAATGGGTTGCCTGAAGAGTTTGTGATTGACCCCTCTGTGGAAGCACTCAAGACCAAGTAGGATGGAGCTGTGAGCAACCTGGTCTAGAGGAAGGTATCCCTCCTATAGCGGGGGATGGAAGTAGGTGATCTTAAGGGTGCCTTCCAACCCAAACCATTCTATGATTCTCTTTCATTTTGTGCAAGTTAACTTCCTCATGAAGGAATTGCTCTGGAATCACACATTATTATTATTTTTTTTAATGTGTTTCTAATCCTGTTTTCTTTTCCTTAGACATTATCCTGTTTATTTATAAGTTTATTCATCTAACGCATTCTAACAGTCCACTGTGAATAAAGATGTCAGCTGGTGAGCTGACTGGTAGCTGTAAGCCAGGCATGGCATTTGAGCTATAATCAGAAATTGTTAGGAAATCAGTAATCAACTTTTTCCATAGGTGTGCAGGTAATAACACTGATTCATTAGCCTCTTTCTGGTAGGAAATATCCTGTACAAATAGCAGACATTTTAAGATGGAGAATATAACTTGAGTGACAAAATGTGCAAAAGTGATATTTCATAGTCATAAATATCTGAACTTTCTGTATTCTGGAAGGGATTTGATTAGCTCGGCAGTTAAATATTTTATATTGTTTTAATTTTAATATAAACAATATGCTGTTATATGTTCTGTAGATCTTAGACATCTGTATTGGCTTTGTCCAAGTTTGTATATGTCAGAATAGTTAGATTTTGCAGCTTCTCTCTTAAGCAGCAAAAATCATCTATTTGCCAATTCACATTTTTTGGGTATGCATGATCTGCTGCTTCTCATCTGTGTCTCTGCTGGCTAGGTGGTTAATCACTTTGATCCCTGGTTGTGGCCTTGATCTTTCTCAGATGGAAGTCCTCAAATCGTAATAGTATTCTAATTGATTCAGCCCTTCTATTTTGCTTTCTCTATTTACAATTATAATTTCCTTTCCCCTGCTCTCCATACCCCCTCCATTCCCATGTTTTATCCTGAGACTGGTGTGTCCAGGATAGGGCTGGAATCCTTCTAGCTGTAAGTTGGGACATTAATAGATAACTACCTCCACCAATTTATCTTCTTTGGTTGAAGTGCTTATTCTGCCTGTGGCTTTGTCAGAGGGTAGCTGTGCAAAAATATTTGGATGCTACTAACACAGGCAGCTTTTCTGTTTTTTACTCTTTTTTTAAAGTTTTTATATTTTTTCCATTGATTTGGAGAGTTTTTTTAGAAAAAGAATTTTAGTAGATATCCATATGAAAAAAATGATTTCTTGTTTCCCTGTTTCATGATTTATAGATTTTACTTGTAGTGGGCAAATGCTGTGTCTCTGTTCTGACAAGGTTTTAGCCTGAAGAACCTCTTGCTGTTAATATGGTTGCTGCTGTTATTGATGTTAACTGCTTTTGCTTTTGTTGTGGATTTTATAGCAATCGGAGCACAACATCTCCCACATGCAAATTTTTCTCCCTCTTAAGGGCCAGTTTGTGGAGAAGTGTTATAGGCTGACTCCAGCACAATGCAAAGACCTGTTTGAAGTGTTGACTTCTCTCTGAGCCAACAAGTTCCAAACTGTAGAGCACTTTACAGTACTAATCTGTTTACTTTGCAAACAGTTTTTCTATTAAGTTTTGCTTTAGGTCACAAAATAATTCCCTGTACTACTTTAGCTCATTTCTGTTACTACTAGCTATGTATTGAGTAAATGCATTTTCTTAGGGCTGTGCTTTGTTATGTTTTGTTTATCACAAGATTATTATTACACCGATGAGGGTTTCCTGTAAATATATTTTGTGTTTGTCAAAGTTTATCTTCACCAGACTTCCAGTGAGGTTTTGCTGAATTAATGAGGAATGTGAAAGTACTGCCATACCTTTGCCATAATCTGTTGTTGTGGACAGTCTTGCCTCCACTCCACTTACTTAGCAATATTTGGACAATTGACGCATGTTTCTTAGTGGCTATTTTGTGGGGGACCACTTAGCTGAAAACTATTAACTGTAGTTCTTTCAAGTGGGTAAGAAAATATCATTTCCCATTAAAGCTAAATAGTCCCAGAACAGTAGCCACTTAATGAAAGATGTTATGGGTGTGGAAGGGTTGTTATTAGACATGAGTGAAATTAAGGAACCTGTTTTTTATAGACGGAGAATAACAGTCAATCCTTGCTCTTATTTATATAACTAGATTAGCACAGTAACGCCTTGCTGTCATGTTGATGGCCTTCAATGCCAAAATACAAATCATCAGTTATAATAGTTGCAGATTATAATTTCAGATGGAATTGCAGTCTCTAGATGTATGAAATTGGTTATACTGTATAGTTTGTTGAATGATTTAGGTCACTTTTTAGCACTTTTGTTAAACTTGTATGCTTTTCTAACTCTCATTTTTTTTATCCAAAGGTGGATGAAAAATTATTTATGAATGATGTATGATGTCATCCATTTGAGTATAAAATAGGCAATGCAAAATTGTTTGAATAAGAGAATTATTTTAAATTCCGGTCCCAGTCAATCCAAAAGATGTGGAAACTGATGTAAAGCTTTGGTATATGTCTAATGCGAAAGGCCTTCTTGGAGGAAGAAGCCATTCTCCCATCATCAGGCACTAACATGTCAAGGCTGTTTAAGCAGTGAAGTTGGATCGCCTAGATACTACCTGTTTGGTTGATGCATTTACTCCACTCATGTCTGAAAGCTTATTCTGTGATGAAATGAGTGCTGATATATATGTAGGAAGAGTCAAGGCTGAATGACTGTGTGAAGGGGTGGGATAGTGGCAGTCTTGGTTGACTTAAATGGCTCTGAAATGGCACCTGTAATTACATTTGCTACACGTTAGTTGTTAACATGTTCACTTTCTGTCCCTGAGCTATTTCAGCAGTACGGTACAGATCCTGAGTGCTCTAAATTATTATAATGACACTATGGTCAGTGATACAGTCAGTATTTTATTTTATGCCAGTTGAGCATTGGTTGGATTTATATACGAGTGCAGCTCATTAACTTCTGAAAGTATTTTATGATCTCTTCTCAAGTTAGAAATGGCAGCATGTCTGCATGACAGTTTTGCCTGCTAGGGGAATATATTGTTGCACCTTTGGCTCCAGCAGTCAGCAAACACTGGGATTTGTTTTGTTCAGATGAGAAATTGATGAGGCAACTAGATGCTTCCCTTACACATGTTTATTTGGAAAGGAGATGCACACAAGTCTCTTTTATGATGAAAATACCAGACAATTTCTTTGTTTGATAGTCCTCATTTTCTCACTGGCAGCTGAGCTGTTTCAGAAGTTTCTTTCTCTTCTTTCTCTTTCAGGGTCACATTTGCTCTAAGCCTCTTTCCTTTTGTCCTGCAGCAAAGTTCAGGGACCTCTGTGTTTGCATTTAGTTTCCAGAGAAACCTCTTTATTGCTGTAACTCCGTCCATGACTGCTTCCCTTCTACAAACATTATTTATAGTGATCAGTTCTGTTATTTCAGCTGGCTTATTAAGCCATTTAAAGCTGCCTTGAATGAGCATGCAGAGATGGTGTTTGTTTACTTCAAGAAGGTTGCACCCAACCTCCACAAAATAGTGTTTCTTCTAGAAAGCAACGGGTTATGATTTCCACCTACCTTTAAAAAACAAACTGAAAAAAGCATAGAGGGAATATACTTATAACAACAAATATTTTATCTGAGAAGGCGCAGAGTAGTTATGTGCGTGTCTACTCTGAGTTTGGAGGAAAACTTCCTTATAAAGCTGATCTGTCCCTTTGGTATTCAGTGAGCACATTTCATTACTGTACAGTCTCTTTTGGGTATTGTCCATGATGAATAATGAATGGGAGATTGAAATAAGGCATTTTTTTCTGTCATTTTTTTTTTTTCCCCCATTATCAAGTTTAAATTTGTTCACTACAGCAGATTTGATATTTTGCTACAGCTACTTCTCTCATTTTTTTTTCCTCTCTCCATTTTCCTCTTCCTTGCTCCATTGTAAAATTTATTGCATTTGAGCAGACAAAACTCATGGAGTTACACACGCAAGTGAAATAACTCATACTCTTTCTTAGTGGAGCTCGGCTTGTAGCTTATTTACTTATGTAGAGAATATGATGTCAATGTCTTCTGAATTTATCAGATTTTAAAACATGCTTGAGATGTGACACTAAATTTGCAGAAGTTGCCCAGTGAAGGAGGTAGCAGGAAGAACAGGAAAATCTATTGTATTAAATGTATAATTGTGAACATTTATCTCTGTAATGTTAATAAAAACACTACCTGTACCTGGAGTACAATCAGTGAGCAAAATAAGAGATCTCAAATTAGGAAGTAATAAAGGCTTTTAAGTACAGAGTAATTACACATGTTTGCAGCTTTCACTTGCTACAGGAGTACTACAGATCTTCAAGTAAAGAGCGTAAGACTATTTCTTCCCCCTTAGTAAAATACTTAAGCTGCTACTCTATTGAAATGTTAGAACCTGCTGAAATACTTAAGTTCATGCTTAAGGTTAAAGATGTACTTAAAATTTAACATATGCGTAAGTATGTTCCTGAACTGAGATTTTTTTAAATCATTGTGAGTTAGACCCCAGATGTACAAGTGCTGGGCTGAGCCTGTGGGTATTGCCACACAGATGATAAGAGTGAGTCTGGAGAGGCCTTCCAAGAAGCTGTGCTTTATGTGTAGTCTGCTAGCTTTGAGGAAGAGATTAAAGAACAAACATTATTCCCAGGACGATATTGCTGATACCAGTTGATGTGCAGAAACATCTGTTTTGTAATGTGAGAGCACTCTGAACTGCTTAAAACACCTGACAAAGTTACTTTTAATTCTGCTTGAAGTTAGTGGGAGGGGAAACTATCTTAATTGTGGATTTCCATGTTGATACCACATTACCTAGTCTATGCTTGTCTGAGAAAACAAGATGTAAAGCTGTCATCTGACCTTTGGTCAATTGCTGTACTCTCATTTGTTCTCAGTCCATTCAGAGCAAAGATAGAAAAATGGGGATTATACATGACAGCTAAATAGATTCCATCCTTGGAACATCAGCCACATTCACTTAGAAAGTTGCTGTAATGTTGCCAAGTTAAAGGACAGAGAGTGAAATTTAGGTCAGTTGTGGTCTCATAGCCCTATGTGGTGTGGTGTAGGCAAAAGCTCTCTGTGGGTCAGAGTACTTTGGGAAGTCTGTTGTGTGAGAATGTCTATGGTATCAGATGGTGTGAACTGAGGGATGGGATTATAGATGCTTTTTCTCCCCTTCCTGGCATCAAAGCCAGTCTTTTTGTTCCTGATGCTGTGGCAGAGATAAATGAATGGCCATTACTTTGTAAAGTTTGTCAGAATGCTTACAGGCAGCGGAGACCTATTTTCCTCATCTAATGTGTGATATAAATATAATATCCAATCAGTGATTGTGTTTCCCATGATCTAAATAATCAGTGGTCATGACCAGAGAATTGGCGCACAGATGTTCTGACACACACACACACACAGGATTGTTGAGGTTGGCAGGGACCTCTAGAGGCCATCAGATCCTTGTCCAAGCACAGTCACCTAGAGTATGTTATGCAGGATCCACTCATTTAACCCATATTTCCCAATCTTATCTATGAGAATGTTAGGGAGGACAATATCAAAAGCCTCACTGAAGTCAATATAGGCTTTTTCCACTACTCTCTCCTCATCTTCCATCATAGAAGGCATGGTGAATCTATGCTGACTACTCCTGATCACCTTATTTTCCTCCATATGCTTAGAGATGACATCCAAAATGAGCTGTTCTGTCACATTTCTAGGTTTGGAGGAAAGGCTGGCTGGCCTTCAGTTTCTTCCTCCTTGACCTTTTAGAAGACTGGAGTGACGCTGGCTTCCTTCCAGTCCTTGGTTCTCTCTCATCTTCTCCATTACCTTTCAGAGGTAATGCAGAGTGGCCTACTAGTAACATCCACCAGCTACTGCAGCACTTTTGGATGCATCCCATTTGGGTCCATGGACTTGTGGGTGTCAAGTTTGCCTAAATGATCTCTGGCATTCCTAAGATGTGGGTTTTTTTTTTTTTTGTTTTTTTTTGTTTTTTTTTTCCCCCTCCTCCTTCTTTCCCATGCATAATGACTACTGAATTGGTGATCTGAAAGCGTGAACCAGAAACAGGGCATCTGCTGTTGGTGAAAGTTGTCTTGGAGAAAGCATCCATACCCCAGGGATTGAGCCGATCATGCCTTGTCTCCTCCAGATTTAAAACCTCAGTAGTTAATGGGAATCATTCCATTGAGTTCAACAGGTGTTATGTTAGGTCATTAGAGCCCAATAAGCCATCTGTTCTCACAAGCTTTCCCTTGTTAAAACAGAGGTGCATTTTGTTCGCTTGGGGTAGTGTTTCTCATTGAGTGAGCTATAACTCCCCCAAGGGCATCAGTGAAGACAGTGATAGCAATTGGAGCTTTAGATCATGGAAAAGATGGATTAAAGATTTAAAGAAAATAAGAATTTAAGAATTATTTCGCAGTTTACATATCTTGAAAACCGAATCTAGAAATTCTTGGATGAACTTATATGTGGGATTATTGTGATCAGTAAACTTGTACCCTGGCTTATGGCAGAGATGTAACGATAGTCATCACTATGTAAACTCTATATTGGGATGCTTACAAGCAGCAGAGAACTGTTTTCCTCATGGCACAATTTCCTCACTGTTGAAATAAATCTAAAAACAACAAACCAAGCCAACCAATTCACCTTGAAATCAAGCAAGGTGCCCCTCCACTAAGGAGATAATACTACTGCAAGAGTGAAAATTTTTCAAAAGGAATGCACACGAAACAAAAAGATGGCATAGAGAATGATGTCTTTAAGAGCTGGTTTTAAATGTAAAAGTGGATGTTGAATTTAAAACAAGCAGTAGGCTCTGGTGTGTGGCACACTTCAGGCCTGCAGGCATCTTCCTGTAACATCCTGATTTCTGCCAAGCTTCCTTAATTCCCTGGGGGAGCAGATTCAGGCTTTTGGCACCTCTAGCAAAGGTTGGTTGTGTCTTCCCCTCACGCCAGAGGGGAAACATACGTACATTCTCTTTGATCATCCTTTGTCTTTGGTGATTCCTACAAAGGCAGGAGGTTGAACAACAGTCCCTTTTCAATTGGATATCTGTAAATAATATATTTTGATACTCTGCTAAAATGCAGAATGTATTCCATGTTGAAAAAAGCCTTCAGTTTGACCCCAAATATTTCACAGAGTGGGGAAAAAATGATTTTTTCTTATTATTCTTCTTCCATTTCATCCTTTTTTTGAACAAAGATGCATTTTTAAAGTGTAAAAACAGAACAGTTCTACTTCATATTAACACCTTCCTCTGTTTGTTATGTTCTGAAGTTATCGCTAGTCTTTGGTACACTGGAAACATTTTTAGTGAATGCACAATTCACCAGAATAATTTTCACTGCTATTACTATTTGTACTTGTCAGAATTTGTCCATTGTACGTTGTATATAGTTACTAATTCATATCTTCTCTGAAACTCCATGAAGTAATAAGAACAAGTCTTTTAAGTGCTGACTTTCTTGTTGATGAATAATTTTTGCAGCAGACAGGAAGATTTTTCTCATACACAGTATTTAATAGCCTACCTTTGGTTAGATGCAGTTTGTTCTAAATCTGTTACGTGTTTCTTAGCATATATCATAACAACCCATCACTCTGGGGAACAGCTCTTGACCGAATTTATCTAATTTGAAGACCTGGTATTGCAGATATTTTTAAACTGCTTTGATATATTTCATGTATCAAATGTTGAAATATTAAAAGACACTGTGTAAGCTGTCATAATATGTAGAAATTATTTCTGAAACTCAAGTTTTTATGCAACAAATTATTTTGAATAAAAACAGAGGTGGAGACTATTGAGTGCTTACAACAGGTGAATGAAATTTGCCATACAAGTCTGGGGGATGTTTTATGTTTTAATTGATAATGCTGCCAAAGTCATTCAAAGAACCTGAGTTAGGTAACTGATACTTTAAAACTAATCTTTAGGGATGATTTTTCCATGTTGGTATCTGATTGTGGTTGTTGTATTGTCATTATCTAAAGTTCTAATGAAATTAACCCAGTGCTTCTTGAAAGGAAACCAGGGGTAGCAGTGCTGTTTTGCTCATGCTAGAAAAGAAGGAGAAAATATGCGGTGCAGCAGTTTCATTTATAAACTCTTAACTTCTTCAGACACAGGAGGAGCAATGCAGCATCAGGACAGCACCACTGTGTAGTGAATATGCCTGTTGTGTCAATGGTCCCCACCTTATTCATCACCACCCTTGGAAGAAGCTTGGTGCAGGATGTCAGGTGGTCCTGAGGCTGAGTTCTGTCTTGGAATTTCCCCACTGTCTCTGCCTCTGAACAAATTATATAAACTAACACTGTCATTTAGTCACAAATCATGTGCTATGAATGCTCTTCTATACCCGTCACCAAACTCAGAGCTGTGTAGGGTTCATTACTGCAGTAAGATGCAATGAGAACGGTACTTTAAGTGTGTGCAATAAAAATCCTGAGTATACTTAACATGGTGAGGTGTCAAGATAACTACCCAGAATAACTCTGTCTTCCTTTGTTCTCTACTTTCTTACATGAAAGTAATAATATCATTTAATCTCGCATAGCTTGTAGAAAAGAGCCTCAGTAATATTTGCAGGGCTGTAGCGTACTCTGAGGTTACCATATAGAAAGGGTAATAAAAAAAAATCAAATAACTCTAATCTTGAAAGAGCCAAATGTCACGTAGTGAAAGACATCATGTAATGATATAATCATGGACTGCACAGGTGTGCAAAAGGAAATGAGTTGTGTGGGTTGTCTTACAATGAACCTTTATAAACTTTTAAAAATCCTTCACTTTGTGGCTAAAGCTGTCTGCTGTTGTGTTTTGTAGTTATTAATGGTATGAAGAATTATGCCTTACATTGTCCATGCAGTTCTGAGCTCCTGAAAACTGTGAGCACTGGTCTTTTACCACTGCATAGACATTCATTATGATACAGCCAGACGTAAGCAAGTAATTATACTGATTCTGGTGGAAGACAAGGTCATGAACTGGATCTGAGTACGTTTGACAAAGGCAGATAATTTGTAGTTTTGTCTTAGGTCTCTATCAAAATGGTCTTCTAAAGGTACTGATTAAGTTTCTATGAGAGGTTAGGAAGATAAAAGGATGCCTTTGAAACATTCAAGAAGAGACTTTATTATTTAGTTTGGATGACCACCCTTACTGTGAAGGAGTCTTTGCAAGTCTTCCAGGGCATCTTTCTATCTCTACTCATGGAGTCAGCATATACTCTTTGGTAGGAAAAATAGAGCACGCATCTAAAGCACTAGCTCAAGTTGTAAAACAGATTAGTCTTCTTTGTATCTAGTTTTAAATGGTGTTCAGATCTACATGTGTAAGAATGTGTGTGAGATCCAGTTAAGGGAGCAAAAATAGAGAAGAAAGCTGAAGAAATCAGAAAACAACATTATTTCTAAGTGAATATCAATGCTGTGTGCCCTTTCTTTTGGAATGGTCCTTATACTCTTACATGTGCTATTGCGGTATTCTATGAATTATGCAGCTAGTCCAGAAACCTCTTTATCTTTCTTAGCAGGACACATACTACTTTTATTTATATTTAGGTCTGACCCTGCAGAAATGTTTCTTCTTGTTTATTATTTAAATTAATGTAAAATCAAATTCTTAGCATAATGATCAAACAGCCGGTGGGAAAATATGTAATAATTATGCATTGTTGTTCAGTCCAACATACTTATAAAGTAATGCTGCTTATCTGCCTTCTGAAGTGAGAGCAGTAAACAAACAAACAAAAAATATGCTAAACACAAATCTCTTAATCTTCATTCTGTTTTATCTGCTGAAGCTTCTTGTTAGAGCACTGTCTGAACGCCCTACAGGCTGTATTGCTTAATGCTCCAGAATGTCTGCATTCCCTCTGCTAACCCAGGGATAATTTTCTGAGTCTTAGGGTTCCTTCATACGTTTTATGTTCTGAGGCTGTTCAAGTGGAAGGCAGATCCTAGTAGAGTGAGTGTCCTTCTGGCATGAGTATTATCCCTACTGCCTGGTTACTTTTCACTACTTTGTTTCCTTTTACACAATTTCTGGACAGAATTTTGAATTATTTTCTGGGTAATGCCACCCATTGTGTGTTAAATGTGTTAAATGAAGACTACACCATCATGCAGCCGCTGTTGTTCAGAAAAGCCCATAAAGAGGTGCTTAGGGTATGTTTTTGGGATGTGCAATATTGAATTCTTTTAAGAAAGTGAGAGAAGTTAAAATTAGGTCTCTCCTGGTATTAGGCAAACAGACTAATAACTATCCTGTGAAGCAGCCAAAGAAGATGTGTTGTAAGGAAAGTATCAGCATTAACTGCATTTCGGATGGAGCTTTCCTGGCATTAGAAGATAGCTGGCACACCTGGGAATGCCCATGAGAGACCTGGGCAAAGACACAGATAATTTCTGAACCGTGTTCAAGCTTAGGTGTGATCTGTGTGTTCAGCAGTGCAGCACTGTCAGTCTGGAGCTGTGCTAGGCAGGTGGAAAGGCACCAGGGAAACTTTACAGGACAAATAAAACTATGCTCAACACTAAGTAGATAGAAAATGAAAATTTGCAGCGTTATTTGAGTTTTGGTACCTGGCTCCAATCTTTTAAAATCTTTAAACAATTTTTCTGCATTTGCCAGAAGACACTTATTGTAATGCGGTGTGCTGAACTTTGATTTTTCTTCTATGTCTTTTTTTTTTTTTTTAATTCCCTTCTGTTGTCCAGTTTTTCGTAATGGACACATTTGGCCACTGCCAGATTGAATGATTTTTTTGCATACTTGGTTGACTGAGTCTTCTTTTTCTAATACACTGAAACCGTTAACTATGCCAGTAAAACAATTATGCAAAATTGTGTAAAAAGGTTTAATGATACATGACAATGTTCATCACAAATCTAATTGCAGTTCTTACCATCTTTTCGTAAACTAAAAGTTTCAAGAAGCTTTAATTTGCAGCTGTGGTTAGTCTCTGGTTTTAGAAAATACACTTAACTTAGCAGACAGGGAATGTCTAAAATAAAGCCACCGTAAACTTTGGAAGGAAGCAATAAATGGAAGTAGTGACTTGGAGGAGTTCTGGTGATGTTTTATATGCTTTCAGGTGATGATTATAAAAAGTCTGCATTATTACATGTCTCATTAAGTTACACAGCGTTATCCATTTTACCTTACAAATTGTAACTATTATGGCTGATTGTGCACTGGCTCTGTAATATGATACAAAGATATAAATATCATGATGGAGATAGTTAGCAGCAAAGAATGATGACGGAATACCCCCAGAAAGCGAGAATGGAATAAAGCAGAATTGACAGGTACATTGTATTGAGGTTTGACGTCTGAGTTCTACTTGGGTAACTGAATTGGTTCAGAAAATGAGCAGCAAAGCACTGTTTAGCTGAAAATCCCATGGGTTTTTCTTGATCCCAAATAGAACATTTAGAAATATTTCAAAACTGATATTTCCACTTCATGTTTGCACTGGTATTTTCTGATTTCTGCCCTGCTGCTTTCCTTGGAACCCTGGGTGGGATTTAATCCTTCCATGGGAAGTAGTAGAGACTTGTATTATTATTAGAACTGTTTTTGTAGAGTCTCATTTTTGTCTGGTCACTGTGAACTGCAGGGAGAGGCCTTCCGCCCCAGCCACTGCAGACAGAGCATACTTCTGCCCCTCCCTGTTGAGGCAGTCAGGCTGTGTGCGAGGTAGTAGTATCAAAAGTGGCCCTCCTTTCTGAGCCTTTGTGGTTAACAGTTGTCATAAGCTGTATGTTGTCTTTGCCATAAGGAAGCACTGAAGAACAGAAAGACTGGGAATAATGGATGACCTCATGATGCTTTGTGTTACCTTGTTCATTGAATGTGTGCTGGTCAGCACGTTTGGTGCTCTGTGTCGTCAGATGTGTGAGCAGTTCTGTACGCTGAACACAGCAGCTTGTATAAGCAGCTTTAACTCACTGCAGTCTGAAAACAGAGGCTTGAAGCAGTCAAGTAAGACTGGGGAATGTTAATTGTTTGTGTACATGAATGAGCTAATAAATAGATGTTTTTGCAGTCTTATGTAGCTCATCGAGGATAACTGTATCACTGCCAGAGAAAAGAAAGGAGAATGATTTTTTTTTCTTCACAGTCTGCTAATACTTTCAGAGTTTCATATAATGTGCCTTTAACAAACCATGAACTTCTCTCCTACTGAGCCACTGCATCTTGCCTACATTCAGTGTAGGCAGAGAACCATTATACTAATCCACTCTACCATCATATCTCTAGCAAACACATGTAAGTGTTTTCTTTAAGTATTTTGATGCAAGCAGTGTTAATTCTTCTATTTGGCATCATAAATATGCAGGAGATTTTGACTTCTCAACTTTTTAACCTTAGTTGTGTATGTTATGATTTTCAGCTGCAGTGTGTTTTGACAAATGTATGGCAGTAATGTTTGGAGACAGGTGAATAAACCTGCCACCTCACAACAACCTTAGAAAAGTTCACCGCTGCAGGTAGCTTAACTTTCCTATCCAGGCACTGAAATGATCAGTATTTCACTTTGTTCTTTAACAGGTACGATTGTATGCGAGGCCTGATGCAATCCGAAGAGGATCAGGAGACTATGCCCTAAATATTACAAGAAGACTCATTGAATTTTATGAAGATTATTTTAAAGTGCCCTATTCCCTGCCAAAATTAGGTAAGATTTTCCCTAGAATGTGAAGTTCATGCAGAGCCCAGGAAATGCCTTCTTGTTTAAAGGAAATTCATGACTGAAATGCGCTAGACTTCAAAGTAAGGAATATTTAGGCTAACTTAGAAGGGTAAGGATTTTTTTTCTCTTTCCTGGAGGGGAAAGGAAGTCAAATTGTCCCTTCTACAGTCTTGCACTGAAAGGAGCAGGAAGCAGACAGCATGGGGGCTCGTTAGGCAGTGAAACACTGGGAAGAGAACTTGGCAGCTTTCACTGATGAGTTTCTTATTTATTTATTTATTTATTAAGTGCTGTTTATTTTGAGCCTTACTTTCATTAGGAAGCCATTGAGAAGTGTTTATTTCGTAATATTTGTATCTTGATGTCTTTGCTTTAGATAGGGAGCAGAATTGAGAGTACTTGTAGAAAATGGGAACCTCTAACTGTGTAAAGAAGTATCTGGCATGCTTGTTTATGTAGTTTATTTTTGATGGTTAACATATGTTTAATTGTGTTGTAGCTTGCTGAAATAATTGCTGTAAACTGTTTTTTGCAGATTAAGTCACCTAAAGTAGAAGCTGTTGATTTCTCTTATTTTTAAAATAGTTTCCTCTCTTCCTCCCTTTCACCACAATCATTTTTTCACCAATACAGTTGAATATTTTACACTGTATTATTACACCTTCCCTACTTAGGGGCATGTTTGATCAAGATCCAGGAAAGCCTATTGCTCAGCAGCAGGAAGGAAACTTGTATTTGATCAGAAGTGTTGGAGTTGGAACCACAGGTGATCCTCCCAGGAGCTCAGGGTCTATTTCATTAAATCCTTTGCCTGCTGAGTAGTGTTATTAGACTTACAACTAACGATGCAGGAGATAGATAAAGTAATTGATGTTGCTAGATGAGGGTGTTGCATGAATATTTTATAGGGATGCTTTGGCATTTGTTTCTTGTTCTGTTTAAATGATGGGTTACAGGCAGTGTTCTCCTGGTGGTATATGCAAACAGATTTAAACATGGCATGTGCATTAGATTTCCTGTGTATCCTTTGGTTCATGGTTTCAGGTATGTAATGGTGACTTCATATTGTAAGTTACAGGCTTACTGGTACCAAAAATTTAGAAGGAAAACTATGATCAAAAACTTATATCTGAATATAAATGAAGAGCAGTGGGACTCTGATCGTTACTTCACATAGTTTACTGTGGAGGCTGGGTAACAGCAGGCAGTAGTGGCTGTTTCTGTTTCAGAATGTCTTTCACAATAGCAACATATGTCCTTTCAACTCAACGTGATTTATAAGATATCATTATGCTGTTGCATTTCTTTTAAAACTATCTTATTGGAAATGAGTAAGCTCAAGTTTGGATCTCTTTGCAACAGACTGGGGGAGTAGTAATCACAAGTGGAAAATACATTTTTTCCATCAAGTGTTCATCGTAAAATTGTGTTGATAGGAAGTACTGTGTGAAAACTTGAGCTATGCTGTAGTATCCTTACAAAATAGTTTGCAAATTTTATTATGCCATAACAGAGTAAAATTTATTTAGTGTAAAGGAATGTTAATGTAAAATATGGAAAATTCTAACACAGTCTCGGTGATGTAAATATTTTTCAAAATTTGAATTGAATGTGAAGTACTTTGTTCCTGGTTCAAGAGAATGTTAGATCTCTAAGCTTAAGAATATACTATTGCCTGTAACACCATTGAGTGCTGGTATTTAATTACTTATTTTTACTGGAAAGTGGAAGACTGGAAACAATATTATGGCAGATGAATAGAAGATGAAAATACTGCATTGTTTCTACAATAGAGGTTTTACAGTAGTATATATTTAGAATATAAGTAAATATAAGTACTTAAGTAATATTTAGAAGTCTTATCTGAGAGGTCAAAGAAGAGAAAAAAAAAATAGCATTGTCTACAGCTGTTGAAGGAATGCTCATTGTGAGAATGCTTGGGTGCAGAAAACATGTCTGTGCTTTCTGAAGCAAAGAACTTCAGGGCTGTTACATGGTGTACTTTTGTCACATTGCAAAGCATTGTGTACTTCAGTAAGGTTTCTGTCTACATAGCATATCTGAGGGCACTTAGGCTTTGAAAATGTTGCTTTATCAGAGGGACCAGTGTTCATTTGTAAATTTGACATCCCTTTCCACAGACACTTGGCATTTAAAGTTATTGCTCGTCATCTGAGATTGTAGTAAATTAGCTAGGATTCTGTACAGGAACCATTTTGTCCTAATGGTTTTGACTACTTGCCTGTCCTTTGACCAGGCTTTTCAGCTGTACTTATTTACTGTCAGATATTTGTGGTTGCTGTTGCCTGCTGTGGGCTTCTCTGAGATGTTGGCAGATATTATGGTTATCAGAAACTGTGGAGAATATGGGGGAACCATTTTGTCACCCACTGACAAATATTTTTAGGACTTGTTCTGACTTTTCTGACCTCTGATGACTTCTGAGTATGCTGGGACAGTAGATGTGTTTGCCAATTGAATTGAATTCTGGTAGTGAATGTGAAATAGGGGTTTTTCTCATTTGAATAACCAATTTCCACCTTTAAAAGTTATACTTAACTTGTAGATATGCAGTTTTCTTCCATATCATACTCTGAACTTGAAGATGATCATGTGGGATTTTAAACTAATAGCTCTTGTATGAATTTCATTTCTGAAAAATAATTCTAGTCTTTAAAAATACCCAATTTTTCCAATAAAATATCATTATAAATAGTAGTTAAAATGAGGGGTGGATAAGGCATTGGATTTTACTTAATTCTGAAAAGATATGCTGTAGGGTTTTTAATTGTGTTTCTGTGGATATTGAATATAAAATACATTTCTGTATTTGTGTCACATATCTAGTTTTAATCCAGTTTGCACTACACAAAACATTTTCTTCATATATGCAGAGTGTTTTTCTTGCAGGGATCTCTGAGTCTGGAATGTTTTTCCTGTGGGGAATGATTAGGTTAGCAAAAGCTTTTCACACTTGGATGGTTGTGACTCTTAAAGCAGTGAATGACATGGTGTGGAGGGGCTGGCTGTCTCTTCCAGGGAAGAGTAAAGGGCCATGCTGTGAGGTTGACTTGAGACAGGTGCAGAGAGCACAAAAAGATTGTAGTTACTGGGGCAGGTGGTAGATTTGTGAAACTTGTCAAAAGAGGTTGTCTATGCAATCCATAGGTCCAGAGGAAAATGTGAACAAATACATAGGTAGCTCTGAAAGTAATGTTTCCTATTTATTTCAATGGAAACTACAACAGGTGGGAAGAGCACAATAACTCTATTTGATGGAGCAAATTCTCAGCTATAAAGCGCTATTTTTGAACATGGCCACTACCATTAGCTATGTGTTTTTGCCAGCAGTGAACAAGAGCCCATGTGCCACACTGGTAAAAATCTGCATAGCCATCTATCTGCGAAGCTCTTCTTTCATGTTGCTGTCACAACTGCTGCAACACACCACCCACCACCTTGCTGTGCTCACAGCCACCACTTGTTTTCCACAGATGTTTAGCAAGCATCAGTGAATGTCAGTGGTTGTCATTTTTTCCAGTTGGAGGAATCAGTTATACACCTTTGCTTCCTATGCAGTTCCATGCCAGGTGCCATTCTGTCTGACTGTTCCTCTGCTGCCATCTGTCTTATGGCAACGAAGTATAATGGAATGCTGGTGGGAAGGTTCAACCTCAACTGCTATACCTCCAGTATCACAGGCCAACATAATAACACAGGAGGCATTACTTTCGGAGCAGCAAGCAGCCCTTATAAGAGTCCTGGTAGGGGAAGAATGAACAGTTGGTGAATTGAGTTTTATATATAGAAAAAGGATAGACAAAGTAAATACTTTTGCTGGTTTGTCTTGAGGGTTGTAGAGATGAATCAATATTTATTTAATCTATAAATGCTGCAATGTGGTGTGCAAGTTAAAATATATCTTAGAAAAAAAAAAAGATATATTTTTAAGGAGTTGGGGAAATATTTTTCTCTGCAGAATTACTTCATGGAAACTTTAAGGTTATTTAGGATAATTTAGTGGGTTTTTTTTGTTTTGTTTTTTAAGGGTGTGTTCAAGGATCTAATTACCTTGTTTGTGCAAAAATGATATGGTCTTGTTTTCATTATACAGCACAAAACACTTTGAAGTTTTGAATGCAGTCTCAGAAAGTGTTTTTCCAAAGGTTCAGTTAGTACACTGAACAATGGAAGACAAAATTGGGCCATTAACATTTACCCTTAGAATATTTTTGAAGGACAGAGTTCAGATATTGAAGTGTATTGTAGAGGATTTTATACAGTTTCCTGCAGTGTAAGAAGTTGGTCAGCCATGTAAGGAAGTGGCTTAAAGGGGAACTGTTTTGATTTTTAAAGGAAACTCACGTAGATCTAATCTGTTTCCCGATTGCTGACAGTGAATATATTGGTGAGAGAAAGTGATGTTGCCTCTTGCAGTGTGATGCATTGGAGGTCCAGAATAAAATGTTGGGATGGTGCTGTATGGTGGCCAAATGATTTGCTGATCATTTTTGTTTGATTGTTTTACCATTACCTTGACTAACATTTTCCCAATGTGTTCATTAGAATATTGCTTTCTGGCCTGCTGTCCCCTTCATCTGCACTCTTTTCTACTCTTACTGCTTTCTGAATTTCCTTTAGTTGTTCTTTCTCCTGTCTAACCTAACTCCATGTTCTTGTCTGCATTCTGTGTGTTAGTTCTACCAAATTTCACAATTCCTACCCTTTTCTTTGGTCTTTGTCCCTAAAAGGTGCCTCTTCCTGCCACTTGTCCAGCTCTTATGTGGGATTGCTGTATTACCCCAAGTTGGCTCATTTTTCTTTGTCTACCTATAAAATGAAAACTGTAAGCAATACTTTTCTGGTCTTGTTTTAACAGTAGTTGAAAGCGATTGTCAATTATTTCTTTGGTTCCCTTTTGACTGATAGGTTGCCTACCTGAAAATTCACGAGATGTTGATCTGATCTAACCTCTAGCCAAGGGCTTGTAGAGTTTCATGGCATTCTTATGAGTTCAGGTTTACAGTTTCTATCTGAGCTGCAGATAATCTTTTTGAAATATTTCCAGTCTTTCTCTGAGAGACAATCCATCACAACCCTGTAGGAGAAAGGGAAAGGAACACTAAACTTAATAAAGTCTGAATGAGTGGTGTATTTTACAGTGTTCTGAATCTTGAAGGAAGAACTGCAGAAAGAGTGATGCCCTGGAGGTAGGGCATTTGACTTCTGGAATGAGAAAGGTGGGAGGGCAGGCACTAAGGACTTGATTCATTTGCCTAAGCATAGTTATCTCGTAGTGTTTAAAATGCCTTGGAATATCCTGAATACCTCTAGTTCCTGCTCGTCATGGCCTCCAAATGAGATGCTGTTGGTTCGTGACAATTTCATGCCTGACAGGTCCACATGGATATTTTTAATAACTTGAAGCATCTCAAATGGGGCTATCATCCACGTTTAAGTAGTAGAGTCAGAATTTTCTTTGGATGGCTATTTGAAATGTGTCTGGTGGCTCTGCACACATTTTGGTTGATACAGAGCATTTGTACACAGAACCAATTATGTCACTTTTACCTTGACCTTTGCAGCTTCTGTTTTGAGACTGCTTTTCTTTTTTAACATTTCTAAACTCTGAGCGCTTCAAAACAGCAGCTGGTCAGTTCTCCAGAGAGAAAAATTTCTGCTCCAGCCATAGCAAAAGACAATGTTTTTCTCTGAATAGTGCTTTGAAGTATGAAAAGGAGCTGTGAGTTACTAAACTGAAATAAACAAACATCACCATAGCAGGATGTTAAGAAAAAAAGGGAAAAATAGTATTCTATGGACTTTGTCTTACTGTATTGCTATAAACTATGATAAATGGTAAGCTGGTGCCTTCCAGCAATTAGTACAGTACAGATCATAACAGGCATTGAAAATGGTTTCAGAAACTTATTGAGAGGAAGCTGGTCTCCCTTCCATGACTTAGCATAACCCAAGCTTCAATCTGATAGAGTTTGTAGGAGTCAAGAGAAATGACATGGAGAAATAAAGCAGGTTTATATTGAATAAAATGAATAGGCACTGGTGGAAATAATCCTCTTCTAGTGGAATGTTTTGTTTTCCTTATGTAGTTATTGCTCTGCCCTCTTAATTAGGCCATGAATAGAATCCAAACCTCTCAAACAAGGAAAATGCTCAGTGGTAGCATTATAGCCAGTAATGCTGTTCAGTCAATCTATAGTAAAAATAAAAAAGGTGCCCAAATCTGACAGCATCCCCATTGGCTACTCAGCTAAATCATCTTATGACACCAGTTGGCTTTTAAATAATTAATTAAGAAAATGGGAGAAGGTGATGCTGTTATGAGATTGCTATAAAACGTGGCATTGTTGGAGACGTTACAGAAATGCCAGAGCTATTTGAATCATGAGAATGCGTCATGCTCAATCCTTCCTGTGCATTTAAAGAGACTTTTTTCTACGTTTCTTGTAAGTAAAGCATCCGAGCAGTCGACAACAGTGTAGAAGTGGATGCACTGAACTTTAGCAGTCTGAAAGCAATGTCTGCTCCAAGTACTTTACCTTGTAAGAAATGTAGGTGCCTTTAGAAAAAGATGCTGTTTTTTACCCCACAATTAGCAGAAATGATTCATCTGCACAGAGGTACCAGTGGAGGTATCTTTGCTAACTGCAGAGAGAGGAAATCTGGCTAGTTGAAATTTGACATCTGATTGTTAGATGGCTGAAAGATGGGATGAATCCTTTCACAGAAGTTATAAAACATGAAAAAGTGCTTAATAGATGCAGATACTCTACAGAAATACTGGCAACTCCCAGGAAAATGTGTGAAATTCTGCTTGGTAAGTGAGAGTTAACTATCTAAAAATGCAGGAATATAAAATACTTTTCAGATAGCCATGGCTAAAGTAGTTTTCATTATCGCTCTTTTCACTCTGTTACAGCAGAGCTGTCATCTGTGATTGTCTTCTCCAGGGTTGCAAGTGATTGTTTCTTAGCTTAATCACACTGTTCTTCTCCAGAGATGTTCACTTATGAATACCAGATTTTCAAGAATAATTGTGATCTCTGCTGTAAAACAGTATTGTTGGAGCAGGAACCTTCTTGACCGTGTCCAACATGGTATTTTTTTAAGAGCCTACTGAAGATTGTTAATAACTCTATGTCTGAGAGTTCAGAAAGTTCATCAAGCTTTCACCAGCAACTACAACCTTTTTTTACCTGTAACTTCACTATATTTTGAAGAAGCTTTCAGAAAAGCTGCTTAGGACACCTCCCTACATTGAGTTTCGTGTTTGCATAGGCATTGGGAACTGCAGTTTTTGTAATAAGATGGGATCTGTATTGGGAGAGCTACTTCATGGGCATAGCATGGCACTTCAAAAATTAGGATGCTGGGAGTATTGTTATATTGAGGGGAAAAAAGCAAGTATAGAAGTGTTGGGAAGAAAGAGAAAGTGATATAATGGGGATGTGATGAAATTAGGTGACATAGGTTTGCATGTGGATTCCTGGTCAGTATGGAAAAAGACTGGATTTGCAGTAGGAAGTGCAAAATGATGAGTTTCCTTTTAATAGTCATCGCTATAATATTCAGGTTGAATAGAAGTAGGTAGTGCAGTTGGTCTAAGTTGGTTAATTAGAGCGCTAAGGAGAACATAAAAGGACATAGTGGTCTGTTTTCTTAGAATTAGGCTGGTGTGAGAGTTAGAAATATGTAAGTCTCTACATGTGGAATATGTTGTGGAAATGTTATACAATGTGTTTCAGTGTATTGTCCGCTGATGGAAAAGGGAAATGACTGCTAGCCTAATGAAACAAATAGTTCACTTCTGCAGTAAATGGTGTTTAAAAAGCCCTGTCAAGATGGCTGTGTATCCACAACAGAATAACAGTATAACACAGCTAAGAGACTAACAGAAGAGTGGTTACAATGGCACTATTTGAGTAAACATGAAAGTTCTGTGAGGTTCAGCCTGGAGAAGAGAAGGTTGCGGGGTGACCTCATTGCAGCCTTTCAATACCTGAAGGGAACTTACTCCCAGGAAGGGAGTAAACTCTTCGAAAGGGCTGATAATAGCAGGACTAGGGGAAATGGTTTTAAGTTGAAGGAGGGAAGATTTAGGTTGGATGTTAGGGGAAAGTTCTTTACTAGAAGAGTGGTTAGGTCCTGGAACAGGCTGCCCAGTGAGGTTGTGGATGCCCCGTCCTTGGAGGTGTTCAAGGCCAGGTTGGACGGGGCCCTGAGCAACCTGATCTAGTAAAGGTGTATGTTTGGTGGCCCTGCCAGGCAGGGGGGTTGGAACTACATGATCCTTGAGGTCCCTTCCAACCCGGGTAATTCTGTGATTCTGTGAATTACTTCACTTGCTGTATCTTTGAAAAGTCATATGATAAATTTAAAATAAAATGGTTTATTGTAAGAAAAATTCCAGTTTACATATAAACAGGGAGATAAACCAAGGGTACTAGGCGGAGTTCTGCCAAATAGGGGTTTTTCTGCACTGTGTGTAAAGTAGAGTCTTTCCTCCATCAGAAACAAGGCTCAATAATGTCAAGGTATTTTGCTGAAGAAAAATAAGCAAAGCTATGTCAGATTATGTTGCTGCTTCATACTGGTCCACATCCAACACCAAAATAGCTCAATCAGGCAATTATCTTCAGTTTTAGTGCAGATGATTTTACTTTTTTGCTCAGGCTTTTTGTTGTGAATTGATTGAAATGAGTAGTTGTACTTATGGGAACAGCGGTACATTTCAGTGGTACTGTCTTTCCTTTCAACACTGTGGTTATTGGGCCTCTTGCATTTGATTTGAAAGTGAAGACGACCAAGTTTCTGCCAGACTCAGAAGCAAGTTCAAATGAGTCTAACAGGAGTTATAAATGGTTACAGTGAACTCTTTCAGTCTAAACAGGTTTGTTCTGTACTTGTTTGAGCTCTACCTTGTGTCAATGCTTGTTGGGTGCTGTAGGTTACTGCACTGGCTCTCCAAACCTGAAAGAGTTAATGCCATGCCAAAGCCTGTTCAGAACCTTATTTAAGATGTGCAGCTTATTTAGATTTAAACTCGCAGAGGAACACCAGTATAGCCTACTTTTTCAGTTCACACAGGCTAGAGAGGCTTTGAGGAGATTTCTCTTGGCTTTTCTCCTCACTCCCAGTACTTAGAGCCGTTAATAGTTTGCTTAGCTCCCTGTCTACCTTCTCCTAGGTAGAGCTGACATTTGAAGAGTCATTAGATCTGTGTTTTAAGGCTTTGCTGTATTTTAAAATGTGCTCTGAAACTTCTACTTATTTAGACGCCCTTAGTGGCTGGAATGACAACTTCCATGCAGAAAGACTAAAAGATAAGAGCAAAAGGAGATTTCAACAGTACTTACACTGCATTCATTTTTTTTCCCCCAGAGATTACAATTGACTCCACAGCAATTTTGAAAACACTACCATCATTTTCATGCTGATTAGGATTTATAAGAATGTGTGATATTAATTGTTTTTAAAATCAATATCATTCGTAAATGAAAATTAAAAAAAAAACACACAAGTTAATTGGATTTTATTTTGTTTTGTTTTTCTGCAGCATTGGAGAAGGATTCTTAGTAGCTCTCCAGGTTTTCAGTGTTAGAAGGACTGGTTTTCCTTGGCATAGCTTGTTGTGCCCTCCATGTGGTATTATGACAAAGTTTGCTTTCCACTAGATGCTGGTTTGAAGGCATTAAACTTAACACTTTGAGAAAGAAGTTTCACTGGGCAAAACCAATGAGAAAGCACTTTGTCCGTTGACTCTTAAACTGACTTGCATTTGCTTCTGTTCAAATGTTATTTATTTATTTATTTATTTATTTATTTTAATGCCTAGCTTGAAATTTGCATGTGTATTTTAAAATCTTGACATTATTCACTCTCACTGTGACATCAAGGTCCTTAATTGTCCTACCAAGAACAATCATTCTTCTTTATGGGGGATATTATGCTCTGCAAAGAAAACAAGTGAGAGGAGCTCACAGAAAAATTCTATACAATTATTATTTTTATTTTTTAAGAGTTATGCAGTGCTGTGAGAGTCACAGGAAAGTAACCAGCATCCTGAATGTTAGAAATAGTTAGAAGTCTGTATGCAGATGTATAAAATGAGCTTTCACATCTATCTTCTGTGCTGTAAAAAAGCCAACCACATAGACACAGACATAAAGCAGATATTTTCATATATCATCAAAGGGCATGAGGAGTTTCTTTCAAGAGATTATGACAGTGTCATGAAAAGATTATAACACATTAAAGGGGGACTTAAATAGGCCACAGATTTCTGTCTGTACAAAAGATGTGAATAACTGTATAACTACCAAGCTGAATAAACCTATTGCTGCTGCCTAGATTTTGTTGGCTTAGTTCTATAAACCTTCCACCTGTACTAGGTAGTTTCTGTAAGCTACTGAAATTCAAAGGGATGTACGTGCTCACCTTTTATTGCTTTCACTAAGGATATTGTAACTGAAAAGATATCCTAATGCAATCAAGTATGCTGTGTTTGCAGCACCTTGCCTGAAGCAACTTCATTTTCGCATTAAAGAAACCAATGATTTTCAGCATAAAGATGAAAATATTAAGATGGCTGAACAACTTTCATTAAAATAAGTGAACTGTTGCTGTAGATACTTTTCCTTTTTTTTTTTTTTTTTTTTTTTTTTTTTTTTTTTTTTTTAACGCATGCTGGAAAGCCTCTTAAAATGATATATGGACATTAAAAGAATCACTTGGGGGGGAGAAAACAACAAAAAACTGGGGAGGTCTCTGACAAATACTGCTAAACTTACTTTTCCTGTTCTCCCTGGCTGTGCTTATAATTCCCCCCTTTCCTTGAATCTAATATATTCAAATGCCATCTGCTTCTGTGTTTAAAACATAAAATTTCCAGATTCAGGATCAGGTCTGCAAAAGCTGCATTTTCCTTCCCTTTCTCTGTGATTCTTATCAGTAATGCTTTCTAGTGGAGCTGTCCTCATGAAGGTATATATTTGTCATAGTGATAGCACACTTCAGAAAGTGTATTAAGCTAAACCAACTCCCACTGTTCAGCTCAAAAATATGTTCCTTGTCATATGCTACTCCTCACTGAAATTAAACTTAGAAAATATTTTAGGCTGGAGAGATTGAGCCTCTTTTTTTCTCATGGTGTGCTCCACTTTGGCATGGCTGTGCACACTTGTCCTATTTTACATTATGGGCTGGATCCCAGAGCAAATGGGAGGGAGGGGGAAAAGTTACACAAAGACACATGAAAGACGAGTACTTAAAACTGTATTCTGAAGACCTCTGTCACAAGTGTCTGCAGCTACTGCTATCTCTCTGATGGCACAGATAAACATTTGAAAACCTTGTCAGGATAGCTCCTGAGTCTATGGCTTTGTCACCGATCCCTCAGCTCTGTAATGACAGGTGTCTCTTAAAACAGCAGAGCAAGTGGTTGAATTTCCCATATGAAATCATGTCAGATGTTTTCATAATTGTCACAATACATAAGCATTTTATAATCACTACTGTCTGTGATGCATCTCAAAAATAAAGTACTTTGGCTCAGTTGTTCTTTTCAGAGGCACAATGGAAAGTTGTAGTGCTGAGAGGAGAAGACGTTTTGTTGATCAGACCTGTATAGAGTTCACTTTTCAGATGAGATGAGAGTATATATTGCAAGAGAAAAGAAACAGAAGGCAGTTGGAACTTAATATTCATTCATAATTAAGTGCTGATTATTCAGTGGCTTGAGAGGGCCATAAATGTGGCTCCAGTATTTCCTACTTTAAAACTAGTCTGAGGGTTCTTCGTAGGGTGTTGTCAGGTGTGGAAATGCATAAAATTTCATAAGGCTGTCAAAACTGCAACTGAGATACATAGAAAAATACATTACATGGCTTTTAACTGTTAATTTAAGATGGTTTCCTAGGTGTTTCTTATCCATATTCTTGAAATTGTTTAAATTTTGGTTCTGTTATGGTAATGCAGATAACAGTTTTGTGAAGAAGCATAGCTGTTACTCAGTAACAAGCAGATACACCAGGAATGCAGTTTTATGCTACGTGACATATCTCCGGGTATTTCTGTAGAAATTGTACAACAGTTTCCAAGTGATTAAGAGGAGTGGATTGTACACACTACAATTGATAACAGAATGTTATAATGTAGCTCTTAGAGAAACCTTCCAAAGGCAAGAATGTTGTCAGATGACACCAAAGAATATCAGGAATTTTTGCCAGTCATTCAGAGTAACAACGATCAGATGGCTTCCTCTAATGCCCATATTGCTTTTGGAGACAGTTGAATGAAGGTCCAATCCCAAAATTCACTGTATTTTATTTTCACCAGCCCGTTTCCTAAGCAAAAGAAAAATAATGTAAAACCAAAGGTCTCTTTCTTCATAGTCAGAATATGATTGCTGTGTGGCAACTCTGTTATTTGTGAATGTGGAATATAAAATAGTAAAAAAAAAAAAAAAAAAAGCAGTATGAATGAATATAATGCAATTTTAAGCAAAAAAAACTATCCCTACAAGTAGTTCTCGCCTCTCAACACTGTATATATATTAGTCTGAATGCTATTTCAACATCATTTTATCTTTCCAACCATGCTCATGTATATATAGATAGACACATGCAAACATATACTCGTTATCTTGGCTCTGTTTGTATATATAACATGATTAACCCTGTTAATTAAGATTTTATGACTACTGTCTTGTTGATAAAATCCCAATCAGCAGGTACTACATGATTCTGGAAGCTCTCTCAGTTCACAGTTCCCATCTTCCTGCTGTCACGTGATAAAATAGATTGCGAGGCGAGGGGGGGATTAGACATCCCCCAGCAAAACATGGATGCACAGCAGAGCAAGGAGTCTGGGAACCCAGAATCTCACTTTCAGTCATTAGATGAGTCCAAAGCTGTGGATAATTAAGACCTGAGTCATTAGTGAGTGCGATTTCTTGCAGGCCCCCTTATTTGAAGGTCTTGTGAGGAAGATAGATCCTGTTTGCAGCTGTGGCTTTAGTCTTTCCTTTTTCTTGTGACCTTTTACTAGTCTCCCCCTCCACTTTCAGGCTCTTTTTTAGAGTACTGTTTCATTACATCCAAGAAAGATGAGGCACACAGTCTGTATCTTACATGGCAAGTTTCATAATGCAGCCAACTCAGTGGTATGACTTACCTTCTTCCCTCGTATTTTTGTGAGGTTATTTTTAACTAACAGTTTCTGGAGGTCTGTTTTTCAGGCTGGTCCCTCAGTTTAAACTGCACTGCTGAGCTGAACTATAATGCGAAGATGGTGGCTGGGCTGAGAGTGCAATCTGGAAATTCTTAAAACAGCTTTCCTGTCAGTGTTGATGAAACTATAACCTCAGGAAGATTATGGTCACAGATGGAGTGGCCCTAATAAGAAGTTTGATTCTAAAGTAACTCTTGCAATTCATATGTAAAGAATACACATGTGATATCTGTGTTAGAAAAATCAGGGCACCTCATCACCAAACTCCCTGGTTGCTACCTGTTAACAAAATAAAGATGGCAGAATTAACTCACCTAAAGTACTGTCTCATACCATGCCAACAGTTTGCTTCCATTATTTGGGTAGTTTGTAAGTGAAAGCTGACAGATGCAGAAGCTGTAAAATGGTTTCACTTCAGTGATCGTGTTTACGAAGAGGGTTCCCACAGAGAGGTAGTAGGAATGGAGATAATATAAATGTCTCTTTCCATATCAAAACTTTTGACTTGACAACCAAGCTATTTTATGTTTTGGAAAGTAATTCCATGTAGAACCAGTTTTGTGACAGCATATTCTTTGATCTGAGAGACTGGTGAGCTTTGCTGAAACTCATTTTAACACTCCTAGCTAGGAATTTGCCATTGCTGCACATGCAGGATCAAGGCATTTTGACCTGAGGATTATAAACAAGTCTGGGCAGTGCAGTATTGCTCTTTTCTTTGTGTGAAGATGGAAATGTCTGTAATATCTGAATTAGTTCATGGGATTAAAATGAAAAACTGCATATAGGTTGATTTAAAGGCTTTTTGGATGTCTTTATCTGTCTATTGTCACTTACATGGAACAGTGCTTTTCTTGTCTTCGGGTTGCTAAAACCTCATCTCTCAGATTGACCGTTATAAAATAGGATTTAGATAAATACCCACTACATATTGCAAATGGGGTCTCTTTAGGAATGTATTTTCTTTTTCCTAGTACTCTACCACTGTATTCCTCCTTAAATTAAGCATGCTGTGGCATGGAAGTTTAATGAGTTTAATTTGCTGGTAGCATTTCTTCAAGTTTCTAACAGTTCAGTCAGTAGCTTCTATCTCTTGCTGTGATGGAGATGATGCATTGTGCATTCACTTCAGATGCATTTCTTTCTTGTCTTCTGACTGACATTTCCCAGATGCGTAAATGCAGTTACCCAATAAAGGGAAGGTATCCTCTCATATATCAGTTACAAAGGGGTACATTCTCAAATAAAGGCCGTGATCTGTTTCTTTCAGTTCAAATTGATGACATTTTTGTTATCATTTACGTTACAGAGTCATACCCATGGAGATACTTTCCTTAGCAGTGGTAGTGAAAATTAGATGCTTAGAGTTTTATAATAAATATTAGATCCTCAGCTTACTTTTTTTTTTTTTTTTTTTTTTTTTTTTTTTTTTAAGTATTTTAGTTTTTCCCCCTTTGCTTTCCTGGGGAGGACTAACTGCAGAGTCTGGTTGCTGAGTGTCTTTATTATAGAGCTTATTGCTCTGGTCTTTATGTGAGCAACATTTCAGAATGGTAACCAGCTCTGAGTTGAATTTTTTTCTCATCTGCATGTGGTACTTTCCTATGGCATACCATGGCCTTTAGACTCTGCTGAATTTAAATTCTTCTCTCAGCTGAATTTAAATTCTTTTCTCAGCTGTTGAAGGCTATCAGCTGAGATTTACTTGAGATTTAAAGTTTGTATAGGCACAAAATGTAGTAACATTTTGATGGATTTCAGCAGATTATTTTTATTCCTTAGAAATATTTTTTTCTTTAGTGATTAAAATAGAGTTGATTTATTTATTTACTTTCAAAATTTCCTTTATTTATTTTGTCTGAAGTCCTACCTTTTGACATGTAGGTTTATGGGCCTACTTGATTCTTACCCTGAATGTTTAGTTTGTTTCAGCTGGACTGAACAGTTGGTGGGTAACACTAGCTTTTCTGTGTTACTGCGTGAAGGCAGAATAGCTGAAAAACGTAACAGCATAAAGAACCTTTTGTTTACCTATTCTGCTCTCAGTGTTATCTTTGTGTCCACTGGAGCTGGTTTAATGTCGAACTCATCTGACTGTCGTTAAACTTGAACATGCAGCTCTTTTCCATGACAGCAATTTTTGCTTGATTTCTTCCCTTTGTGCTTTTATGCATGGTGATCAGTAGTGAGATTGGAAGCCCCAGGTGAGGTTAGACTAGAAATTCAGCACATGGCTGGAGAGTTGCCAGCAGCTTGCAGGTTTGAGAATCAATATGAAACACCTGATTTTGCTTGTGGTTTGCCAGCTGGTTGTTCTTCATCCTCTGTATGTATACCTGGTTCATGTTTTCAAACAGGATTGTAGAAAAGCTTAGAAAAGTCTGTATTCAGTTTGGTGAGACTGCATTCACGTCCTTTATGTTTTTTTTAAAATCTTGATATTACTATTAAAATCAAATTTCCTATGCTTTTATGTACTATCCAAAGCCAGAATGCTGTGCAGTTTCAGGAGATGAGATTGGGTAGCATTCATTTCCTGTATTGTATGTAGATACAGAGCTTTGTGAAGAAGTGTTCTGAACTACTTTGTTGCAGTACAGGTAAGATGCATGATTGTTTGGGTTTGTGCTTAAATTGCTCATTACTGTGTACTGAAACTGTGCAAAAACATAACATTAGAGTATTTTATACTTCTACAGTCATCACCATTGATTAATGTACCATAGCTACTAGCAGCACATTTATGTATTGTGGGTTTCCTCAGCTAGGCTGTAATCCTATCAGCTATTATAAATCAAACAGGACTAGGAAGATCAGAATTTTCACGGAGGCTGTCCTATTGGCAAGGCAGTCTTTTTATTTCAGTAGGTGATGTTCTGCTTCTGATCAGCTCAATTATTCTGTTGCTTTTGGATGAAGTGCAAGTGAAATAAATCCTTCAACACATCATGCCTTAAAATAATTGTACACTTTGGGAGGAATTAAAATGGATGCTTACATTTGGTCAAATTCCAATATACTGTAAATTGTGTTTGTATTATGTATAAATCTTCAACTTGTAAAACCACTCTAATCCAAAGTGGCTTCCAAATAGTAAGTGAAATGATTAAGTCAGCACTGAATTGTCATGAAATCTGTCATAACTCACTGTTACGTAAGCTAAACTTTATAGTTTGCATAGAATTTAATTTGTGTTCATTTTTTCTTCAATGAAATTGTGTAATTGGATTCACAGATTTTTTTTTTTATTTTTTTTTCTGTATATTATCCACTGAATGTATAGAGTACATATTTACAAAATGAAAGTCTTATGTCATAATAAAATTACCAGAAAAAATTATACCCCCTATATATTGTAATACAGTTATGGGTAATTCTGGAAGAACGTCATACTATCAGTTATTTCTGCTCACAAGGAAGCGTGAGGACTCTGAGCTTGAATGTTTTAGAAGTTTTTATAGCTTGCAAATTTGATTTATAACAAGTGATTTAAGTGATTTTCTGGGAGGAATAACAAAGCGAAGATGGATATCTACATATATTACAAGCATTCCTGTTGAATAGCAATTGAGTATTTTGTAATTGAAAATAATGCTGTTAATTTTAGATTTTCAGATGTCGATAAAACATATATATATATATATATATATATATTTATATGTATGTATATTTTAAGAAAGGTAGTTTTAAAATGTATCCAGTGTTTTCCTTGGTCCCGTTAACAGGCATACCCTCACTGGATGTATAAAATAGCTACTTTTGTCAGTAATAGAAGAAGCTGTGTTGTGCTGCACATTCAATTGAATAATTTGCCAATGGAAGTTTCATTTTGGGAGCTATTTCAACAGGTCATGTATTTGACTGAATAAAATAAGTAGATGATTATTTTCACTAACTTATAAACATGTTTAAAAATGCCAGTGCCCTAAGGTTTTAAACATGTAACTGGTAGAAGCCAATAGGTGATTTCTCTCTGCGGTGATATTAAATTTATGTAAGTTTGGTAGCTAACAGATGTTGAGCAGAAATGTTTAAAATTGACAAAATAAAGTATAAATGAAGACAAAATTGAAAGAGAGCATTTATTTACTTGCAAGAGATTTCATTTTTGAAGAAATGGATGTATTTACTTCCTTGACTCTGACTGTATTGAGGCTTATGCTATGTTTCATGGCTCTTGCAACACTGTGGCTCTCAGGATTTTTTCTTCCTAGAAATGCCTATACTAGCTGCCTGAGTAACAGACCGGCAACCTTTTCAGTGCCACTTGGATTTCTTTAAAATTACTGGCTTGAGGACCAAATCTTATGTTCCTCAAATGCAGATGAACATTAATTAAAAATCACTTTAATTTCCAGATTAAAGGACTTCTTAGTTGAGTTTTTGAATCCATGGTCCAGAAAACTTGCCCTGTTTTGTTTTCTCAGAGTTTATTTCAGACTGTTTCTATCATGTATTGGCTTCAGGATTGAATCTGGCTTGTGAAGCTGTTTAGCCCATTGCTGTTTGCTGCTTATCCCTGCATGGGCCATTAAAACTGTTAATTGGAGATTGCTGTAAATCAGCATGTTGAAATGACACAGGTTAAAATAAGCTGTCTGGAAACATTCCCTTTGACGTTTGCATTTTTTAAAAGATACATGTCCACCTTCACTTTTTAAAGACACATGAAGAAAATATTACCTTAGAAGAAATAATTAACCTCCCCCAATAATTTGCACATTAGCATGGGACAATATTTAATGAAGGAGTGTCTGCAGTCTGTTATTTCAGAAGGCAAAAGAAACAGTTTTATCTAAACTGCTTATATAAACATGTTGGGGTTCTTTGACAGCCCTTTTTCTACAAGTTTGCTTTTTTTTTTTTTTTTTCCCCTCTGTGAATTTTGTTCTGCTTTCTGCTTAAGAAAGGTATTTTATAAGCTTTTTTTATTTTTTATTTTTTGGCCTATGCAACATGTTATTTCTAACAAGTTGAAAATTCTGTTTCCTTTTGCAGATCAGCCTGAAGTGAGTCACTTCTTTCTCTAATGGCTGGGATGATGTTAAGGTAGTTGGGAAAGGAATGGGATAGGTTGTTGTTGGTACGAAGTTGTTATCAGCTGAGAAATGTTCTTTCTCTGTGATTTTTTTCCCCCTCTGTTTGCAAGATCTTTCTTCAAGCTGGTGTTGACAAGATAACAGTGAGAAAGGTTGTTGAGAAGGATACGGCTGTAAGTCCCCTGGAGAATTGCTATATTCCCATGTACATCAAAAGTTACTGCATGCCAAGTAATCTATGTGAAAAGAGAGAGAATGATTTGCCATTGACTTTTTACTGTCTGAGAAAGCAAATTGTCTTTTCTGTAGTGTTGTGGAGAATTTGTGTTATTTTGTTAAATGATTTCTAGGTTAGAATAAAAGCATCTGGAGGAAACAATTGCAGAGAAAAGCCCAAGGGATAATCTTCAGGTACAGCCAGATAATTAGAGCTTTAGCTGTACAGGCTGTTTGACGTGTGATTGCATGCCCAGTGGAGTCAACGGGAAAAACCTGAAATGGAGTCCACAGACATCGTTTCAAAGCTTTAGGCTGGCAGATGAAAGAAGCCAATTTCTTGCAACAGTTCTGTTGTGAAAAAACCCACGCTCTTCTTCCATTAAGCAATGTTTCAAATTCAGAATATCTTCAGGAGAAGAAATTTGGTTTAGGACCAAAGAACGTTGCTTTGCCTTTTTTACTTATTGTATGGCTAAAAACACTGTTGCAGGGGAACTTTACAAAAATCCCTAGAAAGAAACTGTTTTGTGTAATTATTGATTTTTCTTCTTGTGTTAGGCCAGGGAAAAGGATTCTCAGGATTACAGAGTGTGTGTGTGATAGCTGAAAATATGTCCTGCTGTGTAAGCAGGTCCCTATGCTGTCCTGGTAGATGGGCCTCCTCAGCTGCTTGTTTTGTTCATGTGCAATAACTCGACTGTACCTTTGTGTTCTAGGTGGGCTGCTGGGCATTGTGAAAACAGGGTGCCTGATGGTCTGCACAGGGAGCACTGTTACTGTACTTCTAAATATTGGTAGAGGCAGTTTGCAGAACATGGGGAAACCACATGACATACAGGACAAAGCCTGTTCAGATGTCTCTGAATCCTAGTTGACTACAAATTTAGCTTCAGCTCTAATTTTGTAGATGGTAGCAGTGAATGTGAATTCCTTTCTGGACTGGGAAGTAACTTAGGGATTTCTCCATGGTCTGCAGGGTGTAGAGTATATGCTTGGAAATCTCATTGCAGGACAGTCTGTTGACTGTTTGGGTGCTGCTGCCAAGCTGTTGTGAGCCAAAATGACAAGAGCCTTCTTGATCTATGATACAAAGCCGGTGCCATTACATACATTGCTGCTGCTGTTGCTAAATTGTCATCCCACTCTGTGAATTGGCATTTCTAGAAGTAGATTCTTTGGTCAAAGGTTATTTTATCTGGGGAAATGCTGAGTGAGTGCTTCCTCCCATCTGTCACTTCCTTCTGAACATCAAGTAATATGTTCATGTTCTCTAGTTAGAAGAAGATGTTAAATAAAGGAACCGAAAAAGATGAAAGTAGTGTTCACATTACCTGTTAATATATCATTTTTGCAGTGTCTGTGTAAGCATCCAGAGTACATCTGTCAATGATGGGGATAGTGTCTGTTTCCCTTGCTAATTGTGGGAAATGTCAAGTGATGGAAACAATTTTAATAATATTTATCTGCTTTCTGTGTAGAAAAGTGGCTTTTATATAGTAGCTAATTTATGGGTCAGAATCTGGAGAATCAAAGTTGTTATTTTTTGCTCTGTGTGTTAAATAAAAAATGTAAAACAAACCTTCTGGTACCAGATTTTCCAACAGGCTACAGATGCCTTCAGCTGACTCTTCTGGGCATATGTGTACTACTGGCAAGTGACTGGGAATAGTGCATAAGGAATCCCAAGTAGCTTTTTATCTCAGGGTATCACTGTGGTTGTATTTTTTGCCTTCCGGGCAACAGCCCCAGGGAGATTAGATTATATACCTGATATAATTAAATATGCTTATTTTCAAAGCAGTAAAAACAGACTTGCTGTGAGACCACCTCAAATAGCAGAGAGCATGCAGGGATTGTGAAGGCCAGGCTGATAAATGGCATAGTAAAGGTAGAGTTTGGAAAAGGGACCTCTTGGTTCATTCAGTGCAGTCCTATTTTTGTGTTTAGCTGCAAAATACATTTCAGCAACTTATCAAACTGCACTTTACATATGACTTCTATGAGTTCTCTGCTTCTAGAAGAATATTGTGGATTTAGAGTTGCTTGACAGAAGTGAATACTGTTGAGTATAAATTCTAGTTGCAGTGACCAATAGGATTCTTTGTCTAGTTTCTCCAAATTCATTACGGTCTTAAATGTTTAATTTTACAGTACTTCTTGGAAGAAAATTTAAACATCTACTTTGAACTAGTGTGTATATATTTGAAAAGGTAATATTTTCCTACCACATAAAATGTATCCTAACTTCTTAAAGGAATGGCAGGACTGTGTGCAAACAAATTGTTTAGTATTTAGAATCAATAGCCATCACTAGTTTGTGAGGAGTGGGAAAGACTGAACCTAGCCCTAATGTGGCAATTCACTGTTTAGAAGTGAGTCCTTTTGACTCACTGGTGCTAAAAGGAGAAACAAGTCAGTGAAAAAGGACTTCTGTTAATCAAGGAAAAGTCCTTGAATATAGGCATGATATTGTAACCTATTTCTTCCTAGAACTGCTAGCTGCTTAAAAAACATTAAAGACAAAATCCAAATGTCCTACTTTTGGCTCTTAAATTAGACATTGCAACTCAGGTCCAGAACTGTAACTGTATCAGTGATGTTTTTCTGTTTTGTGGAATACTAGAATATTGATTTAAGTGTATATTCTCTAGGTACTATATTCTCTTTCCTTTTCAAACTGTGAAAGTTCTATATCTTTTCCAAATCCACTCAGTTTTTTCTTCCTTATATATTGGTTGGGGCCATAGCCGGCATTACTACAGGCATTTCTTTCCCAGAGCTGGGTCTTAGAAAAAATCATGCTCTATCTGGAGAGGCAGAATCATTTATAAAACCTGGTCCTTCCAGTTCTCATCAAGGCCAGAACCTTGCAGGCACTGTAAAAAGGAAGAGTCAGATGAATAAAAGCGTTAATTTACAGTAGACTATCTGAGACTTTGTAAGAGATGTAAACCTTCTTGCTTCAGCTCATAACGCAACTGCTGACTGACAGGGAAGGAGGGGGCAGAAAGGAGAGAGAGGATGGTAATTGTGAAAAGGGAAAAAGTTTTTTGCTGTGTGTTTTTTGCAGGAATTCACTCCTAGTGGTGCTACTCACTTAAGCGTTTGGGTAAAGCAAGATGCAATACACAGTCACCTCTAGTGATGACTGATTGCAGTTTGGATGCAAAATCAGTTTAAGATATCTTTTTAGGATATTATTGTACCCTTCCTGGCAGAATTAGGATCAATACATCCTAAGGTCATTATCATCTGAAAGGGGCTTGTTACTGCTGTAGCTGTTCTACCTATATAAGTAGTATAAGAAGACAGCATTGCTTTTTGTGTAGGTAATGAATGTCTCTTGTGCATCTATTTCCCTAAAATCAGAGAGATCAACGTGTTTCTGTTAGTGTGAGTCAGGGTGTGAGTATGGAATGGTTCCTGCTCAAGTGGAAGTAGTCTTACTCCTCAAAACAAATTATTTGTGCAAAGTTCACTCACTGACAGTCCAGGTTGCTAACAGAATCTGTCAGTTTACATGAACAACTTCCAAGGATGGATATAGCAAGAGAGGAGAGGAGATACTAAGTTTCTTCCTGCCTGGCTTGAAACATACAACTAAGATGTTTTCTGACAAAATGAGGAGTTGAGAGAAGGATCTAGAATGGTAATGATTCCAAAGTTAGATTTCTGTTATAGAGATATGAATTGATCTTGTTATTTGGGCTCCTTTCTGGAGAGGAATGAAGACTACTCTAGAAGATGGGACACATGAAAACCACAATATTCAGTCTGAAAAGATGTTGGCTTACTAACCAAATCATAGTGTGGGGAAAACTATCAAGATGGTTAAAATGCGAAGCAGAAATGAGTCTGCTTCTTCTAAGTTATCATTTTTTATATAAGTATGCGTGAATATACATACATATATAAATATATAATTGCAAACTGGTGCTTGAATCTAGAAAATTAGTATTTTTATTTTCTTTTAGCTTCCTATAAAGCTAATTTAGCTAGCTAACATGGAGATACCACTCCCTATCACTTGTAACTTTTCTTAGAAATTGGATACTATCAGTTGGTTTACCTGTTAATGAAGTATCTACCTTCCATATTCAAGAAGCTGTTTCTTCCCTTAAATGCACTGGGTATTTTGAATTATTGATTTGGGAGAAGTACCCACCACTGATGAGTGATAATGAGGGAAGTCTGCACACTCAAGAACACATAGTGATTCTCTGATTTTTGTGAGATATGTTCCAAGCATAATGTGTGTGCATGTGGGGCAAAGTAAGATAAAGATATAAGCAGTACTGGTGCAAATGTAGAAGTCTAGGTTCTTGTAGACCATAGAGGCCTGATTACATCTGTTTATTTTTTGTTGCCCTACATTGCAGGGAAAACAGCTATTTAAAAACAAAAAACCAACAAAACAAAACTAAACCCCCCCAAACCAATGAACAACAATAGCAGCTGTAAATGGAAGTATTTTTTTCTTTGGCCTACGGATTAGTTTTGTTGACAGAGTACTCATTTGTTGCCTCCAGGTTGTTACTTTAAGTTGAAAGCCTCTGGCAATTTTGTCAGGGACTGAAATTGTTTAAGAAGAAAGGGGGAAAAAAGGAATGGAAAGGAGAAAAATGGAGGATTTCCTAGAGGGGTGTTTTCAAATACTGTCTCTGTGCTTTGTACTTGCTGAGAACGTAGAACTTAAGAACCCTCCATTCCCTATGGCTACGTGCTGTCAATGCCTGTTTTGGCAACCTCTGGGCAAACAACTTGGAACAGCTTTGATTTTGTTTCTTCTCCCCTCCTTCCCATCTGTTGCTTCACTCTGGATAACAAGGTGTGCCAGCCTTCTTGGGTTGGGAGTGAGATCAAGCAAGGGCTTTTCAACAAATGCTGCAGGAGTCTGAGGCCTGTGTAATTGGCATTATCTGTGATATCCCAAATCAGGTAGCAGCAGAGGATCAATGCAAGCAGCGCTGAGAAAACTCTCAGAGCCGCTGCACTGGTGTGAGCAGGCTGCTGAGAAAAGAAAACTGATCCTACAACTTTCTTGCAAACTCCCTGTAAGGCATTAAGAATATCAGTCAGTGTTCCACTCAGGAATCAGTCTTAGAGTTGAAGTATTGAATTGAAGGTCTACCTACTTTTTTTCCCCAGTATGTTCCATACTAGGACAAATGCCAGGCTAAAGACAGAAATGGTTGGATAAGAGTAGCATGTGTATACGTCAAATTTCAGAAAGAAAGAATCTTTCATGTTTTGTTTATTAAATTAAGCCATCTTCTACCAAAACTGAGAGCAGAAGAGCAACCAGGTATGCATGAATTCAAGGTGCAGGAACAGTGTCAGATATAGGTGACCAGAAAATAGGAGAGACGTTTTACTTCCTTCATTAGCTACATACTCAAATATTTCAAGTGTGATTACAAAATTCTTCTTGAAGCACATGAATCTAATGTTTTTATTCTGACTAGTTTTATTCAAGAAAATCCCTTTAGAGATTAAAGGTTTCTTTCCTGCTTACATGAATTTAGAAAGCTAGTTGATATGCTGACTATTCAGGGTTTGGTAAGATGTGTCACATAAACACAGCATTCTAAATCTGGCTGTACATTTCAGCACTGAATACTGTGTCTTTTGTTATATTACTTTTTTGAGGGGGGAAGCATTGCAAAATAAGAATTATTCTGGGATGGAATTAAACATGGAACCCCCCCCCCCCCAGCCTTGCATTCTCTTTCTCCTTTCTTTATAGTCTTCCTTAATTTTATTCAAAACTGTTTTGTCTTTGAGAGTACACATTGTAATATTAAAAGGGACCGTCATGGAGTATGTTAAAGAGAAAAATAAAGCTGTAAAAGAAGTAATGCAGAGCTATTGTTCCTCAGGCTATACATGGGACATTACTACTTGTGGTAGTCATTGAAAGCAATAGGAGATTGGTTTAAAACAGATAAAATACTTACTCACAAAATTGCTGGTAAATTATCAGAGAATTTTTGATTAATTGACTCCAGTATGAATTCAGAAGTAAGTTGCCACTTTTTTTTATTAGTTTCTGAAACTGAGATTGTAGTTATACAGATTTTATTTTTAACATTTTCATGGTATACTCATGTCTTCTAACACTGATTTTGCTGGTTGCTGGAAGTTCAAACAGCACTTTTTATGTCTTTGTTTATCTCTGACTGCAACTCTTCTCGATATACTTATGAAATAAAAAAGGAATGAACAGCTCTTATAGTTTCCAAAATTGTCAAGTTAAAATAAATCATAAGCATCATTTGGGAAACTTGTCAAACCATAATTAGGATTAGTTTTATTGAAGACTGTGTTGTGGCGGTTACTAAGCAAAAGGTAGAACATAATTAATGACTACCACTTCAAGTCACCTCATATTATATGCCTTTTAACTGTTGATTTATTGATGCAAAATTAGAGTGTGGTGGCAGTGCCTACCAGTTCAGCATATTTGGGTGAACCATTCAATCACCTCCAACACATTTTATATGTGAGCTGGCAGAGATATCTCTGCATCAAGTGGCTTCACTGCCAAGGGAAAGATAGATACAGCCTGGAACTGTGCAGGCAAATGCTGCTTCAAATATATGCTAAATTGGTGCATTTCCCAGAAACCTTGGCTTAATCTCTTCTACATCACCAACAGGGTCTTTGTTCACGTACCTATGAAGAGCCTTGAAATAAAGAGTCATGAAAAAGCACTTTGCAACTGGGTGTCTCTTTATTAGATTTGCCATGGTGCAAGGAGGAAGAAAGATCAGTGGTCCTGCTCCAGCTGAAAGAACACACAGACTCCAGCAAGTCTAGTATCCCAGTGAGAAAAGCAGACCTTGAGAGGGTATGGAGCCAAGGAATGGCAGATAATTACAGTCTTTTGTTGATGTCAGTATGTGACCTTCAACCTGAAATGTCATCATATCCATATGTGGTGTTTTTTTTTTTTTTTCTTTTTTTTCTTTTCTTTTTTTTTTTTTTTTTTCATATCCTCCCTGGAAAAAGAACAAGGAACTATTTAAGAAGATAAGTTCATTCATCAGTCCTAAGCGTATGCATCCTATATCTTAGCTGATGGTGATTCACAGAGACAATGCCTTACTGTTTGTTACAAGACAATCCTTTACATGTGCTAAGGCTTCGTATACAGATCTCTCCCTTGGTGAGAGTAGCTGTCATCAAATGGGTGGTGACAATCATGGCAGCACAGGAAAATCTGACTTGGTAAGAGGAAGCCTCCTGAGGGTTCATGATGCCATTGCTTTTTTTTTCTTGCAGATGGACACAAGGTGCAGTTATTCCTCCAGTTTTCTCTTAATTCTCTGCCAGCATCCAAGCATAGTAAATTGGAATAGTGGAAACACATCTGAGGATGTGAAAGGTAGAAGACAAAAAGGGAATAAAGGATTTTGATCAACAGGGAAGTGTAACTGAATTACTAGAAAATGGGAGGAAAAAATAATAAGATTTGCTGGAAGAGAGATTTTGGAATTGACAGCAAGAGTTATGAGGAGGCCAGAATATCCAGAAAAGCCTGGATTTTCTGCAGGCCTAGTAGAAAAATCAAGGTGCCTATAGACAAGTGGAGACATTTTTTTGACTCTGAGAAAAACATTTGAATAGATGGAATCTGTAGGAATAACATCTTTTAACACTATTGAGAGGATACTATTGTATGGCCTTAGTAGCAGTTTGTTACCACAAGTGTTCCTTGTCTTCATGTTGCATGAAACAGTGATTGAACACCTGGTGGGAAGGCAGGGCCAATCTAGATGAGCTCAGATGCATGCAATGCTCCTGAATGACCAGAAGGGATGGAGCCAGGATCCACCCCTTTCCAGACCTCAATTAAGGGTTGGCAGTGGAGGAAAGGGTATCTTGTTGAAAATTTCTGTTTGCCTGAGGCCTTCTGAAGATAAGCAGCTTCTTTTTTTCTTTCTTTGCCCATGGCTGTTGCATTTGAGCAAGTTCTCACTTGCTGCAGCCAGTAACCTTGCTGCTCTGCTGTTATTACTGCACTTTCCATCATGTTACACTATGCATTTCAGTATATTATAGAATATGCACAATTAATTCATTGTATTTGAACATTTGTTTTCAAATGAAGCTACTTGGTATGCTTACTGTAACTGCAAAAATTACATTGGAATTTATGAGAAAATGTATCTGGAGAAAGGTGAATGTCTACAACATTGAATACTAAATGAATGAATGTTATCTTTAGGAAGTGATGGTAGGGACTGTTCATCATTTGTTGGAAGCTTCTGAAGTTTTTCACTTGTAACTTCAGTTGCTGAAGTTTGAAAGGGCAAGTTACAACTTTTTTTCAACATTGTCAAGCATATAATTAAATCCACTTAAATTTGTGTTATTACTGTACACTGAATATTCACTGGTAAATGAAATAGCTATGGCAAGAGATAAAAGTAACTTTCACTAAATAAATTTATTTATTGTTTATTTTGTACTGGCAGTGTAGCTGGTTTTCTTGAAGTCTATAGTAATTTACCTCTCTGGATGACTATCTTTGGTCATCACTGTAGTACCTGTGAGCTGACATATATATGAACTCACCATCAGAGCAGACAGCAAGGAATGTATTGAAGCCATGTATGGTAATGCAAAGTGAACTGCCATATCTGTTCTCTTTGAAGAAGAATGCATTGCACTTCTTTTAAATAGCTATTGAAGCATTAAAGATGGGGGGAAAAAAATAAATGAAATCAGGATACCCATAAAGAACTAGTCGCAGTTGTGGATTTGTATGTTTTATAGCCAGTGAAGTTTCAGCATCTTTGAAAGTAGTAAACAAAATGAGCCCTTCTTGTTTAGCTCTATCTGAAATGCAAACGGGGAAAAAAGTCAATGTTTGCTAAATGAGAGAGAACAAAATATCATCTTGCAGAATACCTAAATAATAGCAGGAAAAAATAAACTGAAACAAACTCTTTTCTGATAGAAATACCGTATTGTGAATTTCATCAAATAGAAGTGAGATAAGGAGACAAATCCTTCACCAATATCACTGTTTCATTTAAACCTGTAGATTTATATTTTATAGGGAAGTATGCCAGGTTTGTTCTTTGTCTTCATCTTTTTTTTTTTTTTTTTTTTTTCTCTTTTATTTCTACTCCTAGTAAAGTGCTGGGCTTTGATCTTCCATTTACTTAATCATATAATTTAAACAAGTTCTTAGTTTTATTAAATGTGAATGACATTTGAACCAGCACTGTTAAGCACTGCTCCAACACTGAAAAGGGACCAGGAAGAGCATAAAACCACTGTTTCATTATGGCTTTATAGACAGTCTTTTAGAAAGTGAAGATGATGTCTTCAGTGTAAAGGAGAACCTGATTTGTAGACTTCAGTGTGAATTTTGCATACTTGCAGTGTGGATAATTCAATGACTTGGATTGCTAGCTGACTAAATTCACTAGAGGACTTTGAGAACTCTGCATGGTATTAAGGTCTTTAAGAACACTTTCATGGTGCCCACTGAATTGTCAGTGCAGTTTGAACTGTGTTGATAGGTGCCAGAATACAAAAGCCTTCTAGAATCAAGGGTTATTAAATCCTCATCCCATACCAGTTGTTCTTCTCTGGTTTCATTTTAATTCAAGATAAATTATTTAGTTAATATTTCCTTCTTAAAAAAAAATATAAAAAATCTCAAGGCAACAGTTTCTTGAATATGTTACATTTTATTCATTTTCTTAGTTATTATGGAGTGAATAAATTTGTCTTATGCAAATCTGGCTTGTAGGTATCAGGTTATTTGAGCTACCTATTGCATTAATCTCTGCTCCTTTGAGGAATGTTTGGCATGAGTCAAATATGTTCAGGCATTTCTAAAACAATAGGGCTAAAACTGGAAGATATGCTGAGGGATTTACATGATAGCAAATGAGTTAGGTTTTTATCTTATGTTATCTTATGTTTGTCCTTCCTTATTCTCCATCATCTCCTTTCCTTGTCATATTTGATGTTCCCAGTTTTTGAGTAACTGAACTGAGAGAGTGATAACATTGACTTCTTCTCTCAGGATCCTCATGTTCTTCCTCCTCAGGCTGGTGTGCCATCACACTAGTAAATTCAAGCAAGATAGGAAGAAAGACTCTTCCTTATCATTCAGTTGTAGAATCATTGAAAATCTTGAGATGGAAGGGGAGCCTGAAAGGATCACTGAGTCCAACTCCTAGCTGTATTACAGGATCACCCAAAATTTGAACCATTTTCTGAGCATTGTCCAAATGCTTCTTGAACATGGCAGCTTGCTGCTGTGTCCACTGGCCTGGGCAGACGGTTCCAGTACCTGACCGCCCTCTGGTGCAGACCTTCTCCCTAACCCTCAGCCATCCCTCCCCTGGCACAGCTCCATGCTGTTCCCTTGGGCCCTGTTGCTGTCACACAGAGCAGAGCTCAGTGCTGCCCTCCGCTCCCTGTGAGGAGCTGCTGCCGCCATGAGGCCTCCCTCAGCTCCTCTGTACTGGATGCATCCAGGGACCTCAGCTGCTCCACATACATTTTGCCCTCCAGACCCTCCATCATCTTTGTAACCCTCCTTTGGATACCCTGCTCTATTTTATGTCCTTCTGATATTGTGGCATCCGAAGTGCATGCAGTGCTCAAGGTGAGGAAGCACAGTGCAGAGCAGGACAACCCTTCCCCTTGCCCAGCTGGCAGTGCTGAGCCTGGTGTATCCCCGGGTATGGCTGGCCCTTTCAACTGCCAGAGCAAATGACTGACTTATATTCAACTTTCTTTCAATCTGAACTTCTAAATTTCTTTCTGCAGGGGTACTCTCCTGTTTCTTGTTCCCCAATCTCTATATAGAGCCAGGGTTGCCACATCCAAGGTGCAGAATCTGATACTTGCTCCTGTTAAAGTTCACATGTCTAGAAATTGCCTGGAACTCTAATTTTTCAAGAATTCTCTGCAACTCCTCTCTACCCTTGAGGCTGTCATTCTCTCGTAATTTAGCTTTGTCCAAAAACTTACTTAGTATACCTTCAGATCCTGTATCCAAGTTACTGATGAAAACATTGAAGGGAACTGGCCCTATAATGTAGTCCTGTGGAACCCCACTAGAAAATGACAGCCAGCCTGGTGTAGCCCTATTTACTATAACTCTTTGCATCTGAGCTGCCAGCCAATTTTTCATCCATCATGTTGTTTTTTCTATCTGCATGCTGGACGTTTTGTCCAAGAGAATACTGTCAGCTCTGCTGAAATCCAAAAATATTGTATTAACTGACTTCCTGTGATGAATTAGGTGGATAACCTTGCTGTTAATTCTTTACTTTTGTGTTCTCTGGTGGCTTCTGTTGTTACAGTTTGCTTTTCTAATTATTCTACTTTATGTCATATGTCAGAAGGGGCTGCAGCTGTGCTGACAAATGGAATTTATAGTTTCAGAAGAGTCTTAGTAGCTATACTATGATCGTATTTTTTTGTGTTAACAAAATGTGTTAATATTGTGGCTGTCTGGGAATGCAAGTGGCCTTCAAGTGATTATGCCTACTTACAGATACCTGTTCCGACCACTTGTATGTGTGACACTCGTGAAGACTTGGGTTCACGCTTTAAATGGGCAATGATGTGCCTAGTGTCATTTTACTGAAGATCTAGCAGATTGTTCTTTATCTCTGAATAGATTTTACAATAGTTTCATCATGCAAGTTATTCTTAAGCTTTCTGGAAATAAAGACACCTATGGTTTTTTGTAGTCTTCATTCAAATACTACTGATGCAGATAATCTTTAATTGGATTACTTTTCTTTTACATGGAATTTACTTTTCTGTAAATAATACTGAAGCAAGATGGTTTGGAAAAACTATGCTTTTGAAAGAAAAACACATTTTTAAAGGAAACACTTTAAAATGAAAACTGTATTATTTTCATGTAAATTATTCATAGGTTATCAAGTCTAGATGAGGTTTGTGAACCTAATTTTGTCATGGTTCTTTAATATAATTTTAATATATTTTTAATGTTTAAATCTATGATGCAGGGAATGAAATTGCACTTGGGAAACCATTTTGATTTCTGTACCAATTGGAAGAGTATATGTATTCAGTGGGCTACTGGTAGGGAGAGAAGATATTTATTTCCAAGACTTTGTAAATTGTTTGTGTCCAATGTTATATTGCCAAGATTGAACTTGCAATGCTCTTTCAGAGGAATAACATGCTACACCTGTTTTAGTGTCTTTCTTGTACCCAATAAAAGGACCGATCAGTCAGCTTTTCAATTTCTGTTATCTGGTAGTTGATTGCACCAAATTTGTCTGCTTTTTTTTTTTTCCCCTCTTTTTATGGCTTCTTTATGCTAGTCATGCTTATTTAACTGCCAGTTTTTCCTTTGACATCTCTGATGCTCATGTGATTGTTGCATTCTCTGTCACTGCCTTTTGTGTGTATAATTTACTCTTGAGTATGACTTCACCATGTAAAGCTGTTCCTTTAGTAATCCTGAAGCTAGCATTCTTCCAAAGTTTTATTGATTCCCAATTAGTAGCTCAAAAGGGTACTTTTTGGGTGTTCCAAGCTACCTTCTCATCTCTATGGTTATTGCTTTAAAGTCTTTGAAACACAGGTTGACAGGAGAAGGTGCAATAGCCTCTTTGCAATTCTTATGGATGTTGAGTACAGGAAAAGATATCTTAATATGAACCTTACATAAGTTTCTCGATACCGTCCAAAGTAATATCCTGAATAAAACACACTCAGCAACAGAATAATCTTTTCCAGTAATGATGAAATACAGGTGAATAAAGTGCTGTAATCTAAAGCATTGTGTTTAAATAATAGGTTTCAAATCTTAAATTCAAGCAAAATCTCTTGAAATTTTAACTAATTGTAAGTTACTGTCTTTTTTTCCATGCCTTGACTGACCTTTGTTCTTTCATGCTCTTTTAAATTAGGAGTATATTAATTATTATACAACAAAAACAGCGTAATCTTACTTCTGATATTTTAAAGAATATTGCATTACTAAATACAGAAAGACAGTTTGCTAAACGCCATAAAATAGGGATTGTTGAAGTGCTGTATCAGTTTTTGGTAGTCATAGCTTCTTGTAATATTGGAAAAATAAAGTTTTATTTGTGTTGATTTACTCTGTTCAATGACTTGTTCAACTTGGAGCTGAAAAAAACAGGAAAGCTGTCTCTCCTTTTCCAATTCATGTTGAAGAAGAAAATTATGAGAAGGTGAGATTTATTAGTTCAGAAATCAAGAAGGACATGCTGACTGAAGAAACCTGTTTAATTTGTATCCTGCAGATAGCTGTGATGGGTAATTCATCAATAGTGTGACTGTACTGCATCTCCTAATATAGATGATTCTGTATTCCAAATTATTATTCATAGATGCTGAAGCTAAATATTACTGTAGTTTTTGTAATGGTCTTATCTCTGTGTTTTTATAATTGTGCTTTTTTTGACCTTCCTCCAAGTCTGTTTCCCTGACAAGAGCTGAGCTGTACTGTGTTCACATATCAGGAATCAGTTCCCCAAAAGGGAATGTTTGGGATTTGTTCTAGAAGAAGGAGGTCAGGAGAAGAAAACAGTAGCCACAGACTGCAATGTGAACTTGCACTGAAGTCTGTAGCATAGGGTGGATTTCCTGTGGGTCAGGTCTTAGCTGTGGGAGCATGAGGTTGCAGAGAAGGAAGACTTCTCAGTGAAGAGAGACCCTGGCTCTGTTCATAGCCTTTTTCAAACATCCTTTTTGCTTCCTCAAATTACTTAATAGCACTGTGATCCTTCTTTAATTCTCAATATGGTAAAAGTTTGAGATGTCATTACACATTTCTAATAGGTAGTACTTTAGATAATGAATGAGTGCATTTTAAATGAATACAGTTTTATTTTTTTCCTCCATGTCTTTATCATGCTTAAAATTGTTTTATTAAACTCATGTTAAAAATGCTGTTTTCCTGCATTTTGAGTTTTTATTCCAGTATCCATTTAAAGCCAATTAACATAGCTAAAATAATTAATAGTTTATCATCTGATAAATAACAAATTTTGCTCAACATTTCTTACATAATTGCATTAAAAAAAAAAAAAAAAAAAAAGATACTCTGAATAGATGATTCTCAACCTACAAAAGTTTTAGTTGAAAGATGGATAAGGCCAGGATTGGTTGGAGCAGAGAAACTGTACAGCTTCCTCTTTGTGGCTGCTCCTTAAAAATGTGGGAATAAAGCCTCTTGAACTTGTAATGCTAATGGGAATTGCAGTGGTAGGACAGGTCAGTCCTGTAAAGATTACAGGAAGAGACTTCACTGTTATGTCTGTATATTATCCATACTCCAAATGTTTTCTCTTGGTTAGCTAAAAGCAATACCACTCTGGGGAAGCAATTGCCTAGAGAAACCCAAGCTTGCAAGACAGCTTGCAGTAAAATACTTTGGGCACTCCTGTGTCCTCTGCCTTCATTTCCTCTTTTATGCTTTAGAAAGATCTCATCCTTGCCACTCCCTTGCTCAACTGTCTCCCCTTCCAGAGGTTAAAGCAATAAAAACTCAGAAAATACAACTTGGCTTGCAAGAATAACAGGGAAACAGCTGGTGATTAAAATCCTATGAGTGTCCTAGTGAGTTAGTATTTGCTTTTCCAACTAGTTAGCCTCCAGCTAGGAGGCACATAGCCTCCAGTATCTATTAACCAAAAGATGTGTTAGAGGAAGAACCTTACCTATAATTTGAAAGATGTGTTAGAGGAAGAACTTTGCCTGTAAGCTGAAGTTTGAAAGTAACTGTTGTGTGTATCATGTTAAATCTAGGATGTCTTACCTTCAAAGGTGTGTCTGAAACTTCATCCTCTGACCAGAAAATGGGCATTGTCTGAATGCTTCCTTTTATTAATTTTGTCTGGAAAGCAGATCCACTTACAGATAAAGTTCTGGGGAAAAAAATCTAGAGTCAGGAAGTGGGCTGATGGGAACCTCATGAAGTTCAGGAAGAGGGAAGTGATAAGCCCTGCACCTAAGGATAAACAAAGCCATAACATGCACATGTTTTGGGTTGCCCAGCTGGAAAGCAGGTTTGCTTTCTAGCTGAGCATGAACCAGCACCATCTCCATAGAAAGTCAGCTGTATCTTGAGCTGCCAAAGGAGTAGCTTTGTCAGGTTGAGGTGATCTTTTCCTTCTATTTGGCGAGACTGTACCTAGAGTGTTGTGTTCAGTTCTGGGCTCCACAGTACATGATAGGTATGGATCTATTGGAGGGTGTTCTTTAAGGGGCCTCTGAGATTACAAGGTTAGAGCATCTAACATACAAGGAATGGCTAAGAGAGTAGGGCTGACTTTTTCTCAGTGGAGCCCAGTGCCATGACAAGAGCTTGGGCTAGATTGACCTCCAGAGGTCCTTCACTGAAGTTACTGAATTAAAAAGCTACTTACTGGTCAGTTTAGTATGAAAGATAATTTTTAGTCTAACACAGGTATTTGCTTGTCTCTGGAAGTAAACAAGTAGGTTTAAGAAGGATGGAAATTTGAGAAGTAGAAGGAATCAAGGTGAAAGATTACCCATTTGAATCCCAGGAACATTTCAAATATAAAAATAGGTAAAAATCTTCTGCAATTCAACCAAAGAACATAGAACGTGAAGGTCTGAGAGTGATGAGAGGAGGTGCACCTGAAAGCAGTCTTTGAGTTTGTCTCTTGCAGATGAGGTCTCCAGCAAGGACTTCTGAATCATTTTTCAGTGCAAGTGAAAACATGAAACACAAGGAATACACAAGGACTGAAACCATGACTGCCTACTTGTTAGTGCCAACAGAGGACTGATGCGTGTATCGATAACTGTAAATGCATTAAGTATAGATTTTTTATTTTTCTTTCTTTTGTCTGGTAGTAATTTTTGTAGTATCATCAAGTTTGTAAAAGACCTCTGAGATCATTCCATCCAACTGTCTCCAATATTTCCCACTAAACCATGTCCCTCAGTACAACATCTCAATGTTTCTTGGACACCTCCAGGGATGATGGCTCCGCCACCTCCCTGTGCAGCCCATTCCAGTGCCTGACCACTCTCTTGGAGAGCAAGATTTCCTAACGTCCAACCTCAATCTCCCCTGGCACAACTTGTGGCCTTTCCCTTTAGTCCTATTGCTATTTTTGTGGGAGAAGAGGTCAACTTCCACCTCACTACAATCTCCTTTCAGGCAGTTATAAAGAGCAATTAGGTCACCCCTGAGCTTCCTCTTCTCCAGACTGAACAATCTCAGCTTTCTCTGTCATTCATCATAAAACTTGTGCTCTGGACCCCTCACCAGCTTTGTTGCCCTTCTCTTAATGTGCTCCAGGACGTCAGTGTCTTTCTTGTAGTGAGGGGTCCAAAACTGAATACAGTGCTTGAGATGTGGCTTCATGATAGTGATTAAAATGTGATGATCACTTCTGTGTTCCTGCTGGCAACACTATTTCCGATACAAGACAGGATGCCATTGGCCTTCTTGGTCACCTGGGCACACTTCTGGCACATGCTTAGCCAAGCATCAACAAATACCCCCAGGTCTGTTTCTTCTATACAGCCTTCCAGACATTCTGCCCCTTAGCCTGTAGCAGTGCCTGGGGTTGTTGTGACCTAAATGTAGGACCCAGCTCTTGGTCTTGTTGAACCATTGACTTCAGTCCAGCTATCCAGCCTGTCCAAGTCCCTTTGTAGGGCCTCGCTGTCCCCAGGCAGGTTGATGCTTCCTGCCAACTAGGTGTCATTTGTGAACTTAACCAAGGGTTCACTCAGTGCCCTCATCCAGGTCATCGATAAAGTTATTGAAAAGGACTGACCCAAACCTGTAAGAAGTATTTGTTACAGTGTTGTCTGTTTTGAAAATTATTGACAATTTTTACCTGCTTTTGACCTTAATAAATGTGATTTAATGGAATTAACAAGGCATGTTTTATGCTGAAGTGTAAAATTCCCCTATCCTAGGGCATTTAGGTATCAATGAAATACCCAAGAAATGATAGTTGGTGTTGCTGTCATCATCACCTTTTGTCAACAGTGTATACTCGTTTCATCCATGAAGTGATTTAACCTATAATCTCTCCAATATTTCTTCCCTCACGTTGATCGTGATTCTCACTGGCAGTCCTGATTGTCACTGTGTGTGCAGCTCCTGTGTTCTCTGAGCTCTGTGTGGTTTTCTGTCTCGGATTTCTTTTCTGGTGGGATATTGGGTTATTGTTATTATTGGTCTTATTCACTGTGTCAGAGATCTGTCATCTCTGTATGCTTTATTCAGATGACTTCTGTTGATGGCAGACTCAAATTTTCCTTATTTCTGTGTCCTTGTTCCAAGTTCTGCTACAGCCTCTTCTGTTCTCAGCTGTTATTAGTTCCTTGCCACACGTCATTAGTATGCTTAAGTAGATATTGGTTGCCAGCTTCTCTACAGCATATTTTCTTTTAAAACTTTGGATTAAAATGTGTTCCTTCTAGTTTAGTTTTCATATGAATTGCAGTAACCTTCCATTTTTGTAATGAATTTTCACGCTTGGGTTATACTCAGAGTTAATTGAATCTACTAAACAATATATGTATTTCTGCAACCACAACTGCCTAACTGCATTTCTCTTCACCTATTGATTCCAGGTACAGAAGGAGGCACCATTTAAATCTGCTACCATTGTTTTTCATTCTTAGGTTTTCAGACCCAGTATACCCAGTTTGCGTACTCTGTTTTTTCCATTCTACTTATTTCTTTGCATTTGCTTCATTTTTCACTTTTTCAAAGTTCAAGTTCTAGCCTTTCCAGTGCTGTGAGAAATCCAGGATAGCTGTGTGGAGGACATCGTCTTTTCTCTGTTAGACTCTTGCACTCCTGCTTCTTATTGTGATTTTGCATATGTGATGGTTGACAGTGCACACAGCAAGTTGCTGGTAGCCTGTGTTCATGCTGATTTGGAAGAGAATGGATGAATAAATGCATATGATATAGTGGACGGTTTTTAGAGTTAGGGTACTGGTTAGGCTGCGGTTGGACTTGACCTCTTCAAGGTCTTTTCCAACCTGAGTAATCCTATGATTCTATGATTCAGGATGTCGAAAACCACCAAGAAATTTAGCTTTGTCTTTCATGGTTTGGGCCTACTGACTCGCTGGGGTGTCCCTGTGAGCCACTTGTAAGGGTGAGCATCAAGTCTACTCCAAGCCTTAATGTAAGTTGTTTGATCCTCAGACACAAGAAAGGAGGGAATAGTGTGGATTTGCATGAGAACAGGATGATTGTTATCTCTGTTACTGGTATTTCTTCAGTCTTCAGGGTGACGTTTTTATGTGATATGTCACCGAAAGTTATTCTTGTATTAAACCTGCGAGTAGGTAGATAAGTGCTTGCTTTAATAAGGAAAGTTTTCTAGTAAAATGTTTAAAGCTGTAACTATTCGGCAAGCACAGAGCAAGAGTAGTTCATACTGTGGAAATCTATCCTGATGATATATTGTCTAAAGAATTTGGGTAGGAATATAAGATGGATTTTATTTTAGAGCTTACTGTAAGCAACAAGATCAAAATCAGTATCTGAGGAGCTATCCTTGAGTTTTTGTCCCACGTCAGTCCACTCTTACTTCATCTTCTTCTGGAGGAGAGGAGAAGAGAAATGATACACATTATCCACAAAAAACATTGCCTTCAGATGTAGTGCATGTGATCAGCTACACTGTAATTTGCACTCTGAGTGGAGTATTGTGATAGATATTGTGAGACAATGGTAATGCAGTACTTCTGCTTATCTTCCCCAAATCCTTATTCATACTTTTTTTTGTTAAAACATGCCCATTGTCTGTGAATACAGTCTTGCTTGGAAGCAAACAGGAGAGGTAAATCTAGGTATACACAGTATGTTTCTAATGAATATATCTAGGTCCTTATCATTGTGATGCAAAGCAGTTTTATGTCATTTATGGCAGATGAAGAAATTATTTTGTATCATTGTAATTCTCAAGTAATAGGAATTTCTGGAGTTTTCTGTGTATTTACACCTTGGTTTTGCAGTGACAAGAGTCAAGCAGCGGTGCTTGATCATTTTCTGTGCAGCAGTATTCATACTGTAAGTGTTCTGTAATCAGCAGTGTGTTGTTTTCAGCTATGGAGTCCTCATGCTCTATTAACTGTGGTGTTAGGAAAATGGCTGTTGGCAATTTTCCATCATGTCAGTGCTTTTAGTATTTACGTTAGAAATGGTATTTGTGAAGGCAACAGACATCACTCTCATTTTTTCCTCTCTCCAGATATTTTGGTGTTGAGAATGCATTTTCTCTGTTCTTACATGGTATATGTTCTGTATCTAGAACTGTGACTTACGGAAACAGAACACTGGGTTTGTTTCAGTCTGTCTTAGTTCTGTGCAACACTTTTTTGTCCAGTGAATGCATGAGAAGAGTTTGGAATACCCACATCGGGCTGAGGAAAAAAGGGTTTCTATAACACGCTGTAGTGTTGTTCCTAACTAGGAATACTATGAAAGATATTATGAAAGATATTTTTTTTGTCCTTGTCAGCAATTCATAATGATCTGTCTAGGTATTATTTAGACGAAAGGCATTGTTCATGTAGGGATCAATACAACCAAGAAGATACATAATTCAGCCTCAGTGGGCTATTGCATTCATATTTCATTTCAACAGTGAACCATTTGATATACTTGGAAATAACAAAGCAATGATCTATAGATTGGGATTATGAAAATTGAAAGCAGTTTAATAATATGCATGTCAAATAAAATCAACGGGTTTCCATTCTATTTTCTTAAACTATATACCAGCCACCACCCAGAGTCAAGGCTCCACTGCTTGAAAAATAGCAGTTTTTTTCTTATATTTCTGCTTATTCTTCCCTTCTCTCCCACATAATTTTTCCCTCTTGGATCCTTTGGTATTCACGTTTTATTAACCATCCGCTATTCACATCAACCACTCTGGAAATCCATCCATTGTTTATGTCACTTAATGTTAAGTAATACTTTGTTCAACAGTAAGAAGCAATAAAAATACCAGCAATAAACTGCTGTGTGTCAGTGATTTCTCCACAGGGTCTGCAACAAGCCATTTGATTTGACTGAAATAATGGCAAGCAGGTTTAGACCTTTGCATTAGCTCTGCAGGCTCACATCCACGTGTGCCTGCTAAGTGTCATGCTTGCAGAAGGACAACAGTGCTGTAGCCCTGAAGATAAAATCGGTGCCAGGAAAAGCATTTGGGAAAACAGAAGTGTTACTCAGAAAGCTCCCATGTCACCTGTCATCCAGGTGGTCTGCAACTTCTGTGTTTCTGAATAATTCACGTACAGAGAGAAAGTATCAAAATACTCTTTAGTAGTAGTTTAAATAAAAATACAGGTTAAAAAGACAGCTAATTTAGGGCACCCGGCTGCTAAGTGCTCAAAGTCAGGTAATGAAAATTGTTTAGTTTTCAGAAAACATATACTTAGTATTGCCTGAAATCAGTCTCCTTTGAGTGTCTCAAAGTACAAATTCAGATCCATTAGCTGTGCTTTGTTCTGCAGTTGAAGTCAGGTGGAGACCCTATTGGCTTCAGAAGTATTTTGTCTAGGCCTGGAATGGCTTCTTTTTCCCTAAAGGCTTTTTAAAGGAGTGAAGGTACATATATCAGGAAAACCTGCTTTCTCTGGTACACATTTCTCTGTTATATCAAGAAAACAGTACAGAACAGAAAGCTTTTGAGTAGCAAATTTTGATGTTTCTTGTGAGGGCTGTTATCAGTAGTTCTTTCTGAGTTACCAATTTGTATATTTCCTTACAGTATCTACTGTTTGGCATAAAGATTTTTTAACCCATGCTGCCACTTCTGGTTATTGGCTTTTTCTTTAAAATCATTGAATTTCCTTGAATCATTGAAAGGCATTCGGTTCCAGAAAAGCACATTCTACTTGCTGTTAATAAAGAAATGCCTTTGATTAAGGAATCTTGAGTAGCACAAATATAAACTCCAAATATAAACTTTACTTTTAGTAAAGAGTTTGTATTTTTGTTCAACAGCATTCATTTGCACAAGACCATTAGGGAGATTTAATAAATCTATTGATTGCATTATGCAGCATTATGAAAGGGCAAAAACATACTTGAGATTTTCATTTGTCAAGATTAAAATTACTTGATACTAGACAAACTTTCCCTTAATAATTAGTCAAAGTCACTGTCAAGAAAATGAAATGCCTAGTTTCAAGAGATTTATATTTGAAATGTCGAAGAAAGCCTCACTAAAGACAGGTGTGAAAACAATATTCTGAGAGGCATGTGGGTAAATTCAGATTTATAGTCTGAATTTTGAAATAAATATGAGGATTAAAAAAGAAAAATGTGGAGTTCACACAATGAACAGTTCATCTCTGCAGCAGCTTCCTAATTTTATTAAGGAAATGTGTAAAGATGTTTGTTAGAAAATCAGTTTCTTGCTGTATGCTCTTGTTTTAAATTGCAGTGTTTTAGGGCTCTTCCATTCATTTGGGTTACTTATCATATGTGATAAAATTTCTATTTTTCCCCCCATATTTACTGTCTATTTTTTTTTTTCCCTCAGTAGCTGCTGTTCCTTTCTCCTTGATTATATGAAATTTAATGCTATGTCTGTGTCCTGCAGGATCTATCCCTTGCTTACATTTCAATGGGCAGCTAGAAGAATATTACAGTATATCTACTAGTAAATATGTTCATTCGTGTGTATAATTGTGCTTGTGCACACAGTCATATTTATATGTAGTAGGGATGTGTGTTCAAACATTTAAAACAAAGGTGGTTAAACACAGTGGAATGATAAGGGTGAAAAAGATGAAGAAGTGAAGGAAAAACCTTCAAATTCAGGGTACTCTGAGACATTTGCATCTTGTTTTGCATTTAACCATATTCAGTTCTAAATCTGCTCTCATTTAAAGTTAGAGTGACGTTCACAGTTGGGGTATTTAATGCTATAAATGAGTAGAAAAAGAGAAAAAACATTGTTATATCTTCAAATTGCACCAATGCTAAATTAATATGTAGTCACATTGAAGGTAGATTCTCTTTGTGACCAAGTTAGGCAATGAATTGTTAATTTCTATTTTGCACTGTGATGATACTTGCTAATAATGTCAGACAATTATATTTTGATTTAAGCTCACATAGTTATGATGCCTTAATTGAATGTTTGGAAGTAAAAGGAGCTGCTGAGCTATTTACAGTTCTTGTAGCCTGAACTGCTGAAAAATGAGATTCGCACAGAAGCATATTTCAAAAATATCTGTATGTATTTGAATAATTTGAATCCCAGTAATTGTTCCAGTATCGTACATTAGTGTGATGTTCCAATGCCTTTCAGTTTTGATAGCTTTTGTGGTGATTTCATTTTAGCTGTTTAGTTTTTACTTCAGAGTCATGTATTTAGTCTCTGTGAAGGCCAAGAGGTGGAAACCTTCTATTATTCCAGTGGTGCAGAGGACACTGCACTGCTGTATCAGGAAATCTCAAGTAACGCTTTTATGATGTATGAGGATATTATTCTCTGCAAGCAATAACAAGCACTTCTATTTCCCTTTCAATATCTACATAATCAAACATTCACGAGTGCTTTACAAAGAATTTAATTAAATACTGTGCAGAGTAACTGGATACAGCATGTGCACAAGCTGTTATATATTCAGTAGTTCACATATTTGCAGTTAGTATAGAATGCTTTTGAGCAATACAGTGTATGAATAATGTTTGCATCAAAATGTTCATCATCACCCCTCCTTTTGTATCTTGCTTCTCAAAAATTACCTTGAAGCCTTAGTGGCTGTCACCTCGAGCATCATCAGAGACCTTCCTCTGTTCTTTAGTGTTGTGGTTGGCAGAGGGAAATACAAATCCTCTGATGAGACTTGAACATCAAACATTGTTCCTCTGAAATGAAATACTTTTGCTCCCTGGATAATGTTATGGATGATTGACTTGGATCCAAATTAGGGATTTTGTTTAAAGATGGTGGAAATCTGGGGAGCAGTCAAGATCAGCCTCTGAAGAATTTTGTTTCTAAATTAACAGTAAGACTGGGTATTCTGATTTTAGATGAGACAATGGGAAGAAAAGGAATTCTCGTGTTGTAGTACGTTTGGAGTCCTGTTTGTCAGTTGCTGGAGATTAAGAAAGTCGTCTTCTTGGCATTGCAGTGCATTAGCTGAAGAGTGGAAGGAGTGCCAAGGCTTGCAGAGCAGTGGCCCTGTGCAAGAGGAAAGTGATTTAGAGTATTTCTCTGCTTTTGTCTGCCTGAAAGGCTGTTAGCCATCCATCAGACTGGAGGGTTTTACTGGTATGCCAGTGCTACCATGCATCCATCCAAGCCAGCAGATCATTACCAATGAAATAAACACTGAAACAGTAATAAGCTAAATACCTTTGTATTTAGGAGGGGGTGAACTCCTTTCCTGGACAGCATAAGACCTCAGTTTCCCAGTGCTACAGAGTTATTTCAGTTTATTACTGGCAGATACTAACAAAATGTGTCTGCTATGACTGACAAGAAAGACCGGGAACTTCAAATGAATGCAAAAGAGAGAAAGGAAACAAAGCAATCAGTGCAAGTATAAAATAGTTTTTCTTTTGTGGTAGCTTTGTGTCAGTATCACTTTGCTGATGCGAAAGGAGTAGCTGAAAACTGGGAGTAAATTAGAATCATTCTTCCTGTGTTCTTCTGAAGATACTTTTTAAATGAAAGTTTAATCACTGCAGGAAAAGTTATGGCTTTCTTTACAGAGCTAAGAATAGGAAAGGTCCCTGCTTAAATTTAATGAATATTTGCCATTAAGTTTAGCGATTTCACCCCGTAGCCTTTGTGTCTTCTTTTAATGCTTATCCTTCCTTTGTATAGCAGACAGGAATTTTTCATGTTGCTAATAACAAATTGCAGTTATTCAATAAAAGTAGTATGTTTCAAGCTTCAACTGAAGAAGAAAATTAAAGCATGTAATTTTGAATTAACTGGCAGTCTCCTCTTGAACACCATGCTTTGGACTTTTGCTTTGCTCTCCTTAATTAGGTTCTTGTTTTAATGTTTGCCTTTATATAAATATTTGTTATTAATCCTTTGTAGTCTGTCCCTACGATTTGGCTATTTTCAAGGTGTTTTTTTTTTGTATTTGGAAGTAGCGGCTGTGCTCTCTCTGTGCTTCCACTTGAGGTCTGTGGGTTTTTTTTGTGCTACTTGCAAAAAAAGAAGAAAATATTCCCCTTTTTGGCAGTACTGAAATATATCTGAGTTTTTTATCTACTCCTGATATTTTGGTGGCTGCTTTCTGTGAATCCTGAAGTAGAGCTCCTGCTGTCAGGTTGTTCTTCAAGCCAATTCTACCACATATATCAGCAAGCCAAAATAGGAAAACGTAGGAGATGTGTCTGCTGTAATAGAATTGCTGTCTTTAAGTAAGTAAGAATTTCACTTCTTTGGAAGAAGTCAATCCAGAGACCATTCATCCCATGCAGTGAGGCACCACCTAAGTCTGCTTGTGTTGATTATGAATGAACTGGCTTTGGAACCAGAAGTAACATAGCCACATGAGAGGAGTATCACAGCCAGGCTAATTAATTAAGAAGCCAGGTTAATTAATTCAACTAGAAAAGAGCACCATGCTGACGTGGCAGTATAGCTTCCAAAGTCTGACTGATTTGCATTGGGTTTCTTGTAGACTTAGAAGCTGTTTCGAGCCTCTTTCAGATACTTTGCTGTGGAAAAGCACGGTGTATTTGATTATTTGTTATGTCAGTTTAATTTTATTTTCAGGCTGGTCAATTTGAGTTTCTTTTCAGCCACCTTCTGTAAGATTTTACTAGCATCTGGATAGCTATTGTAATATTGCCTTCTTGAATCTCTTGCCACTGAGAGAAATTTCCTGGCACTCAATTCTAATTTTTTTTTTTTTTTTTTTTTTTTTTTTTTTTTTTTTAATAAGATGGAGGATCTTCCCATCTTCTTCATACTGTTTTATCTCTTACTGGATGCTAAGCTGAAGTAAGTCATCTTTGATAGCATCTAGCATCGTTGTTCCGGCCTCTGGAACTGAAACAGGGCTGTCAGCAGCTCCATCCTCAGAGGGGCTGCTTGTGGTACTACATACTGAAAGATGCCTTGTTTTGGCAAGGGGATTCTGAATAGCTTGTGAACTTTCTGGTTGTTATGAAACAGGTTTTTTTCAGTTCTACCCTTACATATAATTTGACTTGAAAGGTGTTCATAAAGGAGTCACTTTTAATGAAAAGGTGAACAATGCTTTTGTTAGAATCTGTGTTACTGCTTTGATTTTGGTGTAGTAAGCATGAGAAGTAGCATCAAACTCAGCAGTAAATCACAATCAATATACTTTAAAATAATCTAATTTCTATATAGATAACTTCTTCAATTAAAAATAATAAATACTGTTACATAAATAACAATCATTAACAGGCAGTGATTTAAGAACAAAAATTGCTATTTTATTAATGTTTCCTAAGTAGAAACGGTAGAGAACTGAAATTAACAGTCCTGTTTTTACATTTATGCTATTTAAAGTGCTTTCAATGATAGTTTATGGCTTTATCTACAATAGCTCTTTAGTAAAATATCTTTCACAGGAAGTTAATGTATTTCTTCTTTATTTTCAGATCTGTTAGCTGTGCCTAAACATCCCTATGCTGCTATGGAGAACTGGGGACTGAGTGTTTTTGTGGAGCAAAGGATACTGCTGGATCCAAGCATTTCTTCTATATCATACCTGCTGGATGTCACCATGGTCATTGTACATGAGCTATGTCATCAGGTATTAGGCGTGTTCAGATACATAATATTTGCATCAGAAACCATGTGTTCCTGTTCAAAACTCAAAATGAATTTGCATAGTTACAGTGTTTATTGTGAGTGTAGTCTAAATAACAGAAGGACCTGTAAGATACGTAACTGGAATGCAAAAACAAGCAAGTTTTTGCATTCTGTGAGTACACTCACAGTGTTTATTGTGAGTGTAGTCTAAATAACAGAAGGACCTGTAAGATACGTAACTAGAATGCAAAAACAAGCAAGAGTCAGAAATTGGGATGAAGAAAATTAGTAGCAAAGAAGTTGCTTATCTTCTGTATGATTTTAACCTATGTGTTGTTCAATAGATCAACTGTAGAAAAGAATTTATTGCACGATCATAGCAGATTTACATTGAATTGCATGTTCATGTCAATAAATGCTTTGGCTGAAATTAATTTGATAGCTTTACTCCTCTTGTCTCACATATACATGCACTTGCCTTTTCCTTTTTTGATATTAACCCTCTGTTCACTCACAGTGGACAATTGAGTCTTTATATGTACAGAAACCTTTTTATCAATAAGAACACGTAATAAATCCATATTACAATTTGTTTCACATTTCTTCCATCTTATCTCCAACTAAACACATTAGGACTGTTTAATAATATTGAGTTGAATGCAAATGTTATTGAAGAAATGTGCTTGAGGGTTAGGAAACCCTTTCTTACACTCATAACAGGCATAATCATAGCCCTGAGGTTAAAATCCTACTGTGTAATCAGCATGGCTTACATCTGTGACTTTACACAGTATTCTTTAAAATGCAATGCATATTCTTAACACTTTCTGCAAATAAAAGTACCATATAAAAGGGAGCCTTCATAATAGAGTTATGGTAGCTGAACCTGGAAATCATAATGCTTGGTTCATATTCATGTTTCACATTAAATCTGTAGATGAATATGAAATCCTCAGCTAAAACATGACATTTTAATTGAAAGTTATTGCTGGCTTGTTCTCAGTGTGATCATCTTATTTTGCTATATGCTCTTTATTGTGCTGTACAATAGAGTAGCACCCAGTTCCACAGGAAAAAATCATGGTGCCTTAGAAATAAGATGTGGAAAACACATATTAGGTCATCATATCCCAGCTCTGGTTAGTATTACATTCCGCCACATAGGTTTTTTTTTGGTTTGTTTTTTTTTTTTCTACTGCAGGGTTCTGTGTTCCTGATTACAGGGTCTTGGCAGACTCCTTCAGAACCTTTCCTATAACCCTTTAAATCCAGTGATTGATAACTTTTTCTTTGCATTCTGCACAAGTCTTCCTTTTTCTGTAGTCATTCCATTCTTTCAATTATTCTTTCCACTGCTGAAATAATTTCCTCTCCTTCCAAAGCAATTTATATGTAATTTGTGGGCAATTATAACATCGATACCTTGAAAAGTTTATTTGTTTGATTCTCATTGAAACTGATTCTTGTTGAGCCTCTCTTACATTGTTTTGGGAATATTGGAGGATATCAATGTTGGTGAAAACTGTATTTGAGTTTATTTTACAGTAGCTGTGTGCTCTTAAGTAACCTTAAAAGTGTAGAGGAGAAACTTGGTGTCTGTTCTCATATTACTTCCAGTAATGCTCATTTAATTAGAAGCATCTTCCTCCATTCTTGTTGCTGCAGTTTCTGTTTTAGTACCATGCATATCAAGGCTGTGCTCAGCTATTTTACTGTGCAAATTGATGTAGTAGTTAATACTCAAAGGGAAGAAATACTGTTTCTACTTTTTAGTTGCAGAACTGAGACACATAAAATATGGATCATTCAACTACAAATAAAATTTAAAGACAGAAGCTCTCCAAAAATATATGCCACAAAACACTGATGAGACAGTATTGCTTATTCTGTAGCCAGTGTTTTCTGCTGCAGTTTCCTCTGGCTTACATAGGTCAGGAGCATAAGTGGTATTATCTTTGCTGTATGTTGAACTGAGGCCAGATTTGATCCAAGATGTCTTGCCCCTGCTATTTAATTAATAATTATTCAATGTATTTTTCATTCTCTTGTTCATAGCCTGGTCTTCTAAACTTTGGTGGTTCAGACATACTACTTCACTAATTTTCACACACTGAAAAACAAAGACTAATGAAAATCTCTGCTGACATTGCCAAAATTGGATTCCACATCTACTGCTTTACTTTGTATTTAATATATAGTTATGAAGATTTCCAACAAAGAGAAAGGGAACTGCCCTAAAATATATGGTATTTTTTGTTGTTGTAGTTATTATTAAAAGAACAATATTGTTGTCCTGTTTCATCATAGAGTGCTCCTTGATTTTGAGCTCTACTTGAATACATACACAGCATATCTTAGTACAGTATGAAACTGCCCCATGTGATACCTTTGTCCCTTACAGTAACACAGCGAAAATTTTGTTAATGGTCTACCCGAGATTCAAAGAAATTGATAAAATTAAGATTTGGGATTGTAAACTAGATGTGACTGTTTAAGATTGGAATTCCTAAATCTATTGAGCATTTTATATGCATTTGGTCATGTAGTGCGGTTTTTAGAACAGTGAGACATCACTGCATAATTACAAAGCAATTCTGTGGTCGTCAAAGTACAAAGAACGTAAGAGAGAGTTTTATACCTGATTTCTTCACAGGTGACTTTGTAATGCTTGACTGGATTGTTATTTTAGGTACAAGTTTTAGGAAGGATGTATTTAATACAGCTGGCTAGCTTTAGTTTCATCATCTTTAGGCTAGTAGTGCTTGACATTACAGCTTGAATGTTTTAGTACACTGCAAGTGTTTAATTAAAAAATTAATAATTGGCAAAAGGTGGAGTATTTCTGCTTTAAAGCTTTTCCTCTGAGCCCCAGAACACAAATGATATATTTGTCAATACACACATATTTATAGCATCTTAAGTTAATATCTCTAAATAATTACCATAATTTATTAAAATAATTCTTGTAAAGTAGCAATCCATTTTATTTGAATATCACAGATCAGCCCCACCTTCAGCCTCTGAAGAAAAAGTTGTTTGAATTTAATCACCATAATTTTTTGTTAGTTCTCCCCATGAGCACAAAACTTGAGTTAAACATGCGTGAATGCAGAAGAAAAATTAAAAATCCCTAAGCCACAGTTTGTTTTTGTTTTTTAAATAATCTGTAAGGAATGTGGATGGGAAGGAGTATCTTTTCAGTGTGTCTGTAATGAAGGCCTTTTGTGTCAGGATGAACACAATAGCTGAGGGAAACAACCAATTTATGTAACCGATATGTTTCAGCTCATTTTTCTTTCTGAAAGTGAAAAGAAATAATCATAACCACTCAGGGCAAATAGTGTCCCTCTTCAAACACACAAATAAATAAATAAATGAGCAATTACTTAAATGAAACACTTCACTTAATGTTTCCCTTTCAGACATGTAACACCTAGGATGATAATAGCGCAGCTCTTCTTGAATATTGGTCTTCATTAATTGCATTCTCTGGGACTGCTTTCTCTAGCAGTAATATTCTCTATGATATTCAAGACTTGTTAGGCAAATTCCTTATGTTTTCATACTAGTGTCATATGCTGTTTTAATTCCTGTTAAATATTTTTTTCTCCCGAATGATTGAATGAAAGCATTTAATGAAATAATTACTAAAAAAGCACATTAATCACCCAGAGGAATAAATGAAGTACTGGATTGTGACAATCATATATTGGGAATGCAGCAAAATTCATATTTTCCACTTTTTGGATAAGTTGACAAAGCTGGGTTCCTTCTTAAAAAAAAAAAAAAAAAAGACTTAAATGTAATTTTAAAAGACTTCACTGTTCTACTTTAACAAATAACTTTATAATAGTAAAATATATAATATATATATTTGCAAGAGTATGTATTACAAACTTGAACAGTTTTACTGTTTAAACCGCTCTCTGAATCGTCACAGTATACCCTGACTTTCTGGTTTCTAATCTGTTCAGCAGTCTTCTAATCCAAGACATAAACACTGTGCTGTTGTGTTTAACCTTTTTTTTTTGCGTTAGAAATCATTTAGTCAACATATTCTAGAATAAGTATAATTTTCATATTACTTTGTTAACACGTTAACATAACTTTTAAAATTGTGCACTATAAACATAAACAGATTTTAATTAGTTCTCTACCTCTTCGGATAAATATTCTTAAGATCGATCTTTGTTTCTTTTGGTCCTGTAGAGAGATAATGTAATAACCTTTATCTATGCTATGTTCAACTGTCCAGTAAGTTTGTTTCACTTAGCATGTGAATGTGACTTTTGCCTACCCCTTCTTTTATCCTGAAATTCTTCAGTTCATTGCTGCTGACATTCATTTTCGCATTTTGTTTCTTTTTTTCTTGAAATCCTATTTTCTGAACATTGTGTGGCAATCTGATCATCTCTCTTTCTGTGGTCCGTTCTTTGGAGCTCCTGTGTTCATTTCATGAAGGATCGTAGTCATGGCATTGATCCTCCCTGAGCGCTATTCTCCCTCAACAAAGATGTGCTCAGAAGCAAGATCTTTCACTGAGATGCTGGACAAAGCCTTCACATATGCCAATCATCCTGAAAAGAAACTGCTTACTTGGCCAACCCAATGTTCCTTCATTCTTTTCTCTCGCTAGTGCCAGCAGCAGCACCTGTCCTCAGACGTGTTGCTTTCCTCTGGAATACTTATTTGCTTCCTTAGTTTTTATTATCAGTTCGAAGCTACATGAAAGCTCAGAATCATCTCTGTTGATTATTAGTGACTCTTTTCTAATCACATTAAAAATAAGTTTGTTTCCAGGAGCAAAAATTTCTTTTTTGGCAAAAGATTTTAGAGTCTGTGAAATAGCTTTCCATAATAATGTGTGTGTGTGTTTCTGCTTTTGTCACTTGTGTTAAGATATTCCAGGTTGCCCAGAGTCATTACAGTCATTTATAGAGTGTGATTTGTCAGCAGTAGAAGTGATTAAGCCTGATTTCATGTATTTGTTTGTCCCTATTCCTTTCCAGTGATTATCCCATCTTTGGCTAAAATCCTTATGATATGTACTTGTCCTCTGCCTTAATAGGTTTGTGGCTACACCCCAGCTAAACTCCCTGTTTTGAGAGGTCTGAGTTTTACTGATGGAGAGGGTGGCATGAAACAGCTTTCCTTAGGAAACTGGCCAATACTGGCCAGTATTGTTGTAAATCTTAACAGGTGGACATTACAGAGGAGGAAATGCTAAAATTTAGGTTTGGAATAGAAAGGTTATGTTTCCAGTTTTTAAATATTCACATGATACGTACTAAAGTTTCCAGGCGTTAAAACAGCTTACTTAAGCTAGGAATATTTTTCTCTCATTATATGGGTTAGTTCCTTAAACTGAGCTGAATATCTACCTTAGATAAATAAAGCAATGCTGTGCATACTTTCCTCAATGCTTCTTTTCCCTTACTAATTCTTTTCTAATATTTTATTTAAGTAACTTATGTGCATCCTGTAAAAAGGCTTAATCCAATAGTATATGGAAAAAAAATCTCCTTGTCCTCTGAATGGCTGGAATAAGCCTCTGCTTTTATTAAAACTGTTAAGAATCTTCTCTGTGTAAGTGACATATAAGCAAACGTGATTTTCTAAAAGTATTTTTTTATCTACACTTTCTTTGCAGTGGTTTGGTGACCTTGTGACTCCAGTTTGGTGGGAGGATGTGTGGTTGAAAGAGGGTTTTGCTCACTATTTTGAATTTATCGGGACAGACTATCTCTACCCAGGATGGAACATGGTACGTTTGTTTTATTTCATTTATACTGAAACTCCACAGCAAGGCTTCTCTCTTGTTATATTCCTGCTTCTCCTATAGACAGAGGCTGCTCAAAAATAAGAAATGATGCATGAAAGTATCAGATGTCCAATAAAGCAAACTCACAAGGTGTGAAATAATTTGAAAGCATTCCAAAAGTGTAATCTGCAATTTATTACAAAAGAAGTAAAGTCATGTCTACCATAACCCAGTGTTAAAATAACTACTGTCTCTTTGCAGAAAAAACATTTTGGATTACAGAGGTTATGATTTAACATGGATTGTTTTTGAAAATAGACAGAATGTTGGATTTAATCCAGACCAAAATTGTAAAAGAGATGTTTGGTTAAAACATACTGTGAACTTGAGAATATATTTTCTTGGAGTATTCTGTTCTCCTCTCCTCTCTATTAAGTTTACCCTTACTGTTGTATATGGGTAATCTTGTTTACATATGCTTCTTGTGCAGTTCAAATTCTTTGTAGTATTTTAGTATTTTGTTGTAGGTGTAAGATTAGATTTATAATTGCAGTAGGAAAGAGGAAAATAAATCTTCATCTGAACTGACATCAGTCTTGTATAAGTAAACTTAGTTGGTTCACCTGGCTTTGGTTCTATTAAAACTATTCTCTTAATCTTTATGAAAAACACACCCTGAATTACAATGTAATCATTCTAATTATGAATGCAATGAAATCTGGCAGTCCTTTATGATATTAGCATAGTGAAATGTCGTAGATGACAATGTTTATACACTGAATTTTATCTTGAAATCATCCGTCATTTGTTCTTCACATAATCAGTTCAACAAATGCTGAATAATTTTGTTTTAGAAGTCATTTGGAATATAGAATGTTTGCTTGAGATTTCTGTGGAATGAATATAATATTCACTGTTATGCAAATGACTTGCCCATCATGTGAAGTCCTTGTATCTTAGCAGAATACAGGCAAAACAAATGGATTGAACAAGGTATGACTGTTAAAGTAGGAAATTAGACACATGCTGCATAAATTAGAATTAGCTGAAGTAGTATCTCTGTGCCTGGAAAAATACTATTCCGTCAGTTTTTTCACGTATATTAAAAAGAAGGTAGAAATAAACTTTTCATAAACACTTGGTTAATCATAATTAGAAATAATTCAAAAAATGGTTGTAAGATGAAACTCTTGTTGAGTTGAGCATTTCAATATTCTGCATTCATTTGCAGACTACAGTAGAAATCAATATTCTGACTTATCAGCCTTATAGAGATTGTAAGAAGAGGAAGCAAAATCTACTGTAACTAAAATTTGGCTTGCTGGATATTTTTGTAGTTGATATAAAACAGCATTTCCTGTTTAGGTCATAGAGACATTTATTAAGTTGGACAAATAAAAAATGAGTCTTTGTAAAATGAAAAGCTGTTCCAAACAACTTAGGGTTTTTTTGTTTTGTTTTGTTTTGTTTTTCCAAAAATGAAGGATACAAGCTTTGTGGGTCAGTTGTAAACACAAGAGCTACAAATCTTATTCTCTCTAATGTTGGTTAAACATAACAATATTCCAACATTCTGGTTGGTGTTTTGTCAGCAATTATGTGAAATAAAAATAAAAGATGCCATGCTGTATGATCATAGAGTGCTTTGCTTCAAGAAAATGGAGAGCTCTGCCAAAATCCTCCTTCTTTCTAAAGAATGGGAAAAGTTAGTTCACTCCTTTGTCTTGCAGTTTTGAAATTTTACCCTTGGAACTTTCTTTGGGAGTCCATAATCTAAAATGTCAAATTCAGTTTCATTTCAGTTTATTAGAGAATATGTGTGATATTTTCACTGAAGACTGCAAGCAGTTCCTGGAAAAGGGCTTTTGTTTAAATGCAACCTGGACAGCAAGGGTACATCTGAAACAAATACCTGCAGCTTCTTATTTAAATTGTAGGAGTTTTACTGGCTAAAGGCACATAAGCTTTTATTGTTGAAATGACATAAGCTCCTAGTAATTTGCTACTTCTTCTCTAGAGATGTCACTCTTTAGTGAAGCTGAGTATTTTTTGCAGTGTGCATCTTATGTGGAATTCATAGATTTGGTATTGTTTTCTTCTCTACATTCTTTAACTTGATTAAACATTTCTGCCTCTTCTAATGTTTTTGATTTCATTGGTTTCCCCTCAGTTGTTTTATTAACTCTTTTTTTACCAGAGCATAAATGATTAAATGCCATGGAACGTGAGCTATTACAAGTTATTGAGTCTTCCAGAAAACTTAGTCTCTTGTTTTGTTCACAAGGCATTACGTAGCTCACTGGGATATGTAATCTCAATGAGAAAGGAAGTCCAGTTTTTAATACACTCTGCTCATTCTTATGCTGTGTTAAAATTTTGGGTCAACAGTTTCAAGAATGGAATGAGAAGGGTAATTCTGACAGAGGCTTCCGTTATCTGTTGCAGTTAATGTAAGGTTCATCAGAACTATTCTGAAGAAGTAGACAAAGTTTAGCTAGTTTCAAAACAGAAAGGTGAGCCTTCTGTACTGAGATCTTTCATGATCTCACCATTGGTTTTGATGTCCTTTTTAAATTTTAATTTAATTCAGGTCAAAGCTAGACAGTCTCACTTCATTCCCTCAACTAAAAATTAAGACCCTGCATGTTATTTATTACTTCTTGAAGGTGAAGCTACCTTTGATTTTCTGGGAGATATATGCCTAATGGCTACTCATTAGACATTTGTAATAGTCTTCCCACTTCAGCCTTTTACCTTGTCTGTACCCCAAATTAAGGTTTTTCTTTTTTTTTTTGTTTTTTTTTTCTGTTTGTTTTTTGTTGTTTTTTGTAATTTTTATTCCGAGCTGTTTCAAAATCTTATTCTGAAGTCTCCTTCTTCAAGGTCTTTGAATTTTAAAACATTGTTTTTGTGTTGTCAAGACCACTTTATAAAGAAAGTTTGGCTGCAAGCTGTTTTCCCCAAAGATCAGAGAATATTGCTTAATCATTTGTACTCTGATTAACCATACATATGCAAGTATCTTTACTATTGCTGTTTCATGACTAAAATGCAGAGATGAGGTTTCTGTATTAGAGATGTAACATATAACATTTTGGTTAGCAGCTGAATACAAGTTCTTGAGGTGTGAGATCCTCTGACTGGTACAAAAAAGGAAATCCTGCCTTTGTGAGAGGTGTTTCTGCTTTTTTTTTTTTGAAAAAGAATGTACTGCTAATTTGCTCCTCATAGCCCTGTCATTTGCCATGCACCTTACTCCTTTCAGAGGCCCAACAGCAACTATATATTCCTTCTTCCTCTCTGCTTGTTTCTGGTGTTATCTTGAACTCCTTTCTATATGGCTTGTGTAAAGGAAGGAATTCAACAGAGACTTTCAGATCCATGAATTTATTGATTGATCTTTTGCCTCCTTATTTTCTAGTAGAAGGAACCATCATGTTTGTCCTTGAAATTCTCTGGCACAGGGTTAGGTATTGAGGACTATGACAGCAGGAATTACTGACATGTAATTTTCCCTTTCATCCATCAAATGAGTGTCAAATACTCTAGCAGTCAGTACCCTGCTTGATGCTGAGAAAGCACTTCACAGAGCCTCACTGCCTTCTCTTTTTTTTATTAAATGAAAGTTTGCTTTGGTGAAAACTTTATTGGATGAGTCAAGGTGTAGTACATCTATGATTGCTTTGAATCCTTTGCCTTCTCTGTCAGTTGAAATTTTGGGATAAGATCTCCGACTTTCTTACTACTTTTACAGACAAAGGTTGTTGTGTTCGTCAAAGACTTTCTTAGTATTAAGCAACCGTGATTAAAATATTTGCAGCAAAATTTTGTGACTGCCTGGAAGGACATCCTTCACCTTTCTTAAAGTGAAATGTACTTTGTTCACACTGTAAAGGTTCCATGCTCTAGATGGTCTTGTTATTACTACAGGCGGCTGAAAATAATAATGATGTTACATATCAACATTTAAAATGCTGGAAATTACCTGTGCCTGGAAAGTTAATAGAAAGCTAGTTAACTAAACTTCATTATATTAAGTACTTTGAATGCCATGGAAGACACTGCCCAAATCCTTGATAAATGATCCTAATTGCTTATCCTTCTTATTGACATAATTGAAATAATTAAAGTGAATATTGCCATTAAACTCATGCTTATCTTTAATGTCCTTTGACTTACATGGCCTCCTAGAGTGTTTTTCTTCCTTGTCTTATTTTTAGACATCATTTGGCTCATAGAAGACCCCCAAAAAACACTGTAAGTTAAGACATGTACCTTTTGGATTTATTTTATTATTATTTTGGCAATTCAGGCCTGAGATGGAGCCTGCTTGACCCTTTTGACTCAAATTAAATAACATGCTAACTGAAGTAAGTCTTCAGTACCACATGGACTATTTTGGCCCCAGTAACTGCTGGGAACATGAGGTTGTATACAGGTTTGGAGAATGTCAATGCCTCTTCTTTCTTCATGTCATTATCAGCTGTGTTTTTGTTCAGCTTCTATTTGTTTGAAGGCAACTACATACAAGATAGCAAAGCAGATTCTTTGACTGCAAAGTAGTTTTCTTGAGGCATTTTCAGGCAGTGGGGGATGTTTCCTTTCATAATGTTTACTGATTTCATTGTGTCCTTATTTTTCTGTAGGTCCATATTTGACAAAATGAGTCTTGAATACAACCAAATGAAAGTTATACTTGAAAAACAGAGTGGTGACAGGAAACTGTATTTGAAATATCTGGTGAAATTGCGAAAAAACTCCTTGGTGATATATCTATAGTATTTATGCTATAAATAGTATACTATATACGGTATATCACCTGGGGGTCATGATTATCTGATTTGACATTTCATTCAAAAGAAAATAAATTTGAAATTCTCTTTCCTGATAGAAGAGAGTTATGAAGGTAGGCATGGGAATCATGACATATTCATGGTTGATAAAAGTAGAATACGCTGCAGGCCTCCTTCGACAAACTGGGCATGTAATCGAGGCACACGTGCAGAGATATAAATTAAAAAAGTTTTCTGAAATCTTCATAAATATAGTTGGGAGGAGAAAAAGAAAAAGCACTGTTTTCATTTGCAAGTACTGTGGAGACGTCCTGCGCTATAACAATGTAGTATTTATAAACACATAAGCAGGAAGGACTTTATTTTTGCCCCCATTGGATCTTTTCTGGCCTTAAGGGTTTTTTGGTGTTTTTTTTTGGTTTTTTTTTGTTTGTTTTTTGTTTTGTTTTTTTTTTTTAACCTATGGTTTCCTCACAGATTATATTCCCTTGCAGTTTTTTAAACATCACCCTAAAATGTGCTGTATTTGAACTGCAACTTCCTGGCATTGTTTATGCTAGAATTCTTTGATTGCTTTCAAAATCTGCCCCTATTGCTTTTTCCCTAGGGTGTGCTTTCCCTATAAACCAAAGTACCACATATTGCAAATGATGATTTTTGTCAGGCATGAGAGATCACTCATCTCCTTTGTATTGCTAATGGCTAGTAAAGTTTGAATAAGATATTTCCAGCAAGTTTGTCAGGGAAATGATTTGCAGGTTTGCACGCTAATATCAAGCTCTATTCATGTTGATTTCCCAGTCTATAAAGCATTTGAATGGCAGTCCCAAAATAAAGGCACTGCCTTTAATACTGAGGCCTTTGATCTCTTCTGTGTACTAATTATCAGTGTTGGCTTTTATTGTGTTATTCCTTCTGTTTCACTCTTGGATGTTTTCTTATCTTTTTTTTTTTTTTTCCTTTCTTCATTTTAATTATTTTCTCTTCTATTTCACATTCATTTTTAGAAATTATTTTTATGTGACTAAGAAGTATTTCATTATTGTCACGCTAACTTGCACATTATGTCTCAATATAGTATCTCAGTCTCTTTCCATTACATCATTACATCGATTACATCATTATATGCAAAGCATTTTTACTGGCTCTTGAAGGTACAGTCTTTTCTGTCAAAAAATGCTATTTCACAATTTATTTCCACTTAGAGGTAGACTCTTTGAATGGTGGTCAGCATGTTGGGGGGTAACACATAAAGAATGGCCATATCCCTTCCATAAAGCTTCCTTCCTGGAATGAAATGAAATCAAAACAAAACAAGAAGGCTTTAACATGGTTAGCCAGTTTCTTGTTCCTCCTTTTTTCTGTGGAATGATTTATAGATCCACATTTAAAAATCTACAGATTATTTCCATTGATTGAAGGAATTGCTAGAGCTACAGTTTCTGACCCTGTTATCCATATCATTTTCACCTGTAGCAGTGAAATCTGAATATTCATATTATTTAAAAGTTGGCTAAGGAAGGGAAAGCTCAGAGAAGTAGTAGACATTTCAAGGCAACCACATACCAAACAAAGAAAGACTTAACAGCAAAGAGTGCAAGTAATTCCTGTGAAGACAAGTACATGAATCTAGTTACCACTGGTGTTTGGGCAATAATCTGAACATGTAAATGTTCAAAAGCTGATCTGATAAAAACACTTCAGTCTCTTCATCCGGAAGTACAAGGAGGAAAGCAACAGTAAATAATCAGCATGTCTTTTATTTCTCAATGCAAGAGAACCTGTCCTTCCAGACCTGACTGAACTTAGATCCAGGAGGGTGTTAAGGAGAGGAAAAGAAGAGGCTGGATGCCAAATAGGAAGATAAGAAATGGAATAGTTTCCTGCTTGCCCTTAAAAAAAGGCATAGGTTTGAGTGGAAGCATTTCTGTCCTTATTTCAGTCTTATTTCAGAATAGGTTTCTGCTGTTATCATACCAACTCTTGCTCAGTGCACTGCCTTGTGCTTACATGCAGCTACTGACAGCCTCCAGGCAAAACCCCAGAGACTTATCTGAAGCTGCCTTTTCTTTACAGGCGAATCACAGTCTTTGGCTTCTCTCTTGCAGTTGAACTCCCTTGGAGGAGAGCGATCTTCAACAACATTTTGTAATTGTTTCATGTTTAGCTGCAAACCTGTCACCTACCAGGTTGACAGCTCACTGGCCTCATTAAATGCATTCCAAAATTGATTTTCTTTACTGTGCTGCATGTTTCTTTAGTTCAGTAGATATCATGCTAAATCAGATCAATTCCAGTGTACCTCATCAGGTAAAATAAGTAGGGAGTAAAAGGCTCCTCTTCTATCATTATAAGAAATTTGGTCACATGTGTTGCCTTATTCTATTAATGTTCAGATATGACTCTAATAGCTGAAGTGGTGTTTCTTCAACAAAATAATTAAGGTGGTTTCAGTTTCTTTCTGCAATTCAGTTTTCTGTTGTCTCTTCAAGCTGAATGCCTTCTCAACTGGGAAACTCTTCTCTCAGTATCCCCCTGGAGTTCTGCAGATATTAGAGTCTCATTTTGAAATCTACTCTCAGAGGCTATGTATTGAAGGGAAAAGGTGTGAATACTTTGGAAATTCTTCTGTTTCAAAGAAATTAGCTTTACAAGCTCAAAAGCCACCATAATTCTCACTAAAATGCATGAAGACTTAGTAGATTTTCCCATTTTACACCATTGTTATGGTCTGCCATAAATTCTATGGAAAACTTTCCAGTTATGGTAATTTGAGTGAACTGTGAAGAATCTAAAATGCTCCTTTCCTGCTCATCAAAGGCTAACATAAGAAAAAACCCGACATAACAGAAAACCAGAGTACATGCTTTGTTTTTTAATACCTTATATATTCTGTATAGATTTGCTTTATGCTTATGACATTTTCATTCTCCTCCACCTGTTCATTAACTGTGATGTTCAGACATAAATTTTGGAGGCGAATCTATACCTATGTGTGTTTATACCTGTATGAGTTACATATCATACTTTTGATGAAATAGGTGTTCTGCTACTAATAGAGAATGTGACTGAGATGTAACCAAAGCATCTGCAATCCTTTCTACCTCAGTAGTTTTCCCCTGAGTGGGACTGTCATAATACTTGTTTCCCTATGCTTCTTGTTTTCCCATAAAAAAGGATAGTTACTAACTGTGTATGCCTGAGAAAATTTGGTAACGAACAATAATATGAACAAGACATCACTTTTCCCTTTGCAAACCTTACCTCGCTCAGCCAGCTGAGAACACTAAACGTGTGTTGGGTAATTGGCTTCCCTGCATCCCATGCTTTTAATTGCCTGAATATACAATCAACTCAAGGTACATTTCTTGTGCTCTAATGAATTTTAACGTAGAGGTTTATTTCCAGATGGATCAGCACTGAAACAGCTTTTCAGCTTCTTATAAATATGATTTAAATTAGCACATCGATACCAAAACCTTACCACCCAAGAAATTAAGTGTAGGGTTTATTACGTAATTGTGTGACTAGTTTATCTGTGGACATTAAAATAGCTTTTGGGGGAAAAAAAAATATATATAAGCACCACTCTCTAGAGTACAGTATGGCACTAGAGGAGCGTTAATGCAGGAAATGTTGTACTTACATGAAGTTTGAGATATGTCATTTCAGGGGGAAAAAAAATCTTCCATAATTTTTAATTCACACTTTGCATTTATTTGTGACGTGAAAAACCAAGGAAATGAAACTCTTCTTTCCTGACACAGCATGTTGGAGTACAGACATCTATATGAATGCAATATGAGGACATTTTACAGCATGTCATTTCTCAACTGAAAAAGTCACATCTACTTGTACTCTAAGAGTGAAAGCACTGCAGTTCATAGAGTACATCTGAACATTTAATTAATGTTGCTGCCACAGTAAATATGCAGCAGTTTTGACATACCTCTGCAATCCATTTTTATAGAGGATATAGGAATGAATTACTAGTATGTTAGATATTGTTTGGGTTTGCACCTGCCTCTGATGAAGCTGTGACTTTGACTATGTCATTTGACTTCTACATGTAGCAGTAGTCTCACTCATAAAGAGAAATAAAGGAGGTAGTGTTTGTAGAGCAAATGAGCTTATGTGGAGAAATTATTTTTTTTACAGGATTTAAGAAAGATGATGCAGATATTTGCTGTGATACTTTGGGCTCTGTTCAGTGTTCTGTCCCATGTAAACCTGCTCTGTGAATTTGATACTACTAAGAGTCAAGAGACTTAAGCCGTACTATGCCTTTGATCTACACAATAAATCAGTAATGATAGTATTTACTCATCTTTGTTGAAAACGTTTCTACCATGCTCTACTCCTCTATTAGGTAATGAGCTCCCTGAGTGCTAATCCGTAGCATCCATAGGTTTTTGTGATTGAAAACTATACCAATTTCTCCTTTGTCCCCATCCTGAGTAACTGGGAGTGAATAGTTAGGGTAACCAGAATTGCAGTTTATACCTGTAGATACATTTAGACTCAATTGTATGCTGTAACATTTCAACTAACTTATTTCAGCGAATGATCTCAAGTCAAGAGGGGTCTCTGATGCTAGAATTAATTTCTGTCTGTTCTGTAGACCTGTTCAAGATTTTAAGATGTGTTGGTGGCTTACATTCAAACCAGAAAGTCGCATTTTAGTTAACTGTTGTATAGAGGTTGCTTCTGGTAACCATGCATCATTTCTCTGTTACTGTAAATGTGTCTGTGATGCTGTTGCTTATGCTTTATTTCAGGAAAAGCAGAGATTTCTGACAGATGTTCTACATGAAGTGATGTTGCTGGATGGTTTGACCAGTTCGCACCCAGTATCCCAGGAGGTGCAGCAAGCCACAGACATTGACAGGGTGTTTGACTGGATTGCATATAAAAAGGTGGGACTAATTAAACCTATCTGTTTCTATAGAGATTTGTCAGAAGCTATTAGAAGATTGCATTCTGTCTGTGGAACAAATTCTCAAGAATACATTTATAATTGTTAGTAGGTGGTAAACTTTAATTTGTGTGGAATATGTTTGCAATATACTACAGCATGTCACTACAGTAATTTTATCCCATGACATTCAACAGAACAGTGTTAATGTTATTTTAATTACTATTCATTTTGTGGCAGTATCTGAAATGTGTTGAATGCTTTAAAAAGCAAAAGGATACATAGTCTTTACCCTATTGAAACTCTTAAGAAGATTTCTCAAGTACTGCATTTAATATTCCCCCCCCCCCCTTTTTTTTTTTTTATATATATATGAGATTTTGTTTTTAATCAGCTAGTGAAAGCTCAGGTCATTGCAGAAGAGTGAGAGCAGAGGAACGGAATCCTACTGTGGAAAAGCACTATGTATTAATTCAGGCAGTTTCAAATTGTATTTCAATGATAGGAATGATTCAACCAACTTTGGGACTTCTGTGGAACAGTGGGAGGGATGTACATTTTCACCTTCTCCATCCTATAGTAGGGCTTGCTGTTAGCCTATGACCAAAAACTGGAGATTTCCATCATAGCCTATGACCAAAAACTGGAAATTTCCATCATACCACATGATGATTCTCTACTGCGTGGTATGGTGTCCGATACTGTGATTTAATTTCATGACTAAATGTGCTTGATGTGTGGTGCAGATGTTGTTTCTTTCAGCTTTCCGCTGGGAGGGTTGTACTGGAATTCTCTGCTCCAGACAATAAGTCTTCTGACTGTTACCCTTGTACTGGATAATATTTTCCTTCTGCATCATTAGCTGCCTAGCATCAGACTGTAAGAAGACAGCTGTAGCATAGCACTGACTTGCCTGCTGAGCTTCCAGTTTATCTAGCAGATATTTAGGGCTAAAAGAGAGTGTATCCTCTCTTGCAGTTGCCAGTTATTCCCATCAGCAACAAATTCAAGATGTTCATCTTCTGTTAGAGGTTTTTATTCCTTTAGGGGTGGACAGATGAGAGTGTCTGTGTATAAATGTTTAATAGATAGAGAGTGTAATATTTGAACATAAAATACTTAGGAAAATATTCTAAAAACCTGGAGTAGCTCAAGAACCCAAATAACATTCTCAAAAATCGTTTAGCTGCCTTTGAAAATATTATTCTCAGTCAATTAAGTGATAATAAACAGCAGGTTTTTGATTATTGAAGTGTTCTCATTGTTTAAATACTTTAATCTTGTTTTCTGGTGATAGCTGAACCTCAGTTGATTCAAAGGTTTATCTCACATCAGTATCTTAATATTTCAAGCTAATGATTTTTTCTAATTAATATGATAATAGTAATATCACACAGTACACTGTAATACTTAGCACCAATCTTTTCATCATGAACATTTTACAAACCCCAAGAATTTTTTATTTACATTGAAATGATAAATAGGACACTAAGCCACATCTGTATACTGTTAGCTATTTTATACAGGCCAGTAGCATCACTGTGATTTCTATGTGAATTTGAGTGCAATCTGTGTATTGTATCTGTCCATCTATTTAGAGGTTCATTTTTACTGTAACAGTGGCCATGCTTGGTGGATTATGGCAGCATCTCCAGTCAGCTTCTCTGATGGCTGGCTCTTCTGGAGCCCTGAGTGATGTCGAGTGAGTTCACATCAGTGCCTGACCCTGTAAATTTTAATTCATTTACCTGATCTAGCAAACCAACTTGAGAAATGGCATTGAAAGAATTTACTTTCTTAGGCGAAGAGATTAAAACACAGACATTTTTACCCATTAATTCTTTGTTTTGCTGTCTAATAAGTTATCCATCTGCTTTTCTGTCAAACCATTCATCCTTTTGTTTTGAATACAGTCTCCCATGGGAAGAAACTTTACCAGTGACTTCATAGCTGTTTTTTTCCCTGCTTCTGTACTTTTCTCTAAGCATCTGACACTGTTTCCTTCTGAGAATAAATCAGAACAAACTTAACATTTTGTAGATCTTGCATTCTTGTTTCATTCCTATGTAATCTTGTATGCAAGCATGCACAGCTTGCACTTAAAATCAGTTCGCTTGTTGATGAAATGAACTCTTTTATGAGATAGCTAGAACTTTTGCCTGTGCTTCTAGCTCTCTAATCTCTGCCAATATCAATACTGTGACAAACTGTATGTCAATAAAAGGTGTTTGTTCAAATATTTTCCAGTGCCTGAAATCCCTCCTCACACAGTGAGCCCTGAGTGAAGGATTTTATTGCTGTTATTTCATGGATGGCTTTTTAGTTGATTACTCACTTATTTTTTAAATTACTGAAAAAATACCAACTACTTAGGAATTTGTTGCTTTTGACTTCAGTAAACTTTTGGTCAGGACCATTAATGAGGTATTTTCTACTATCTTTATTAAAATGTTATTTTTTTAATATTTTAATATAATTTAAACAGTTAGCAGTACATGCAGTATCTTTTCCCCACCTTCCTTTTTCCTTTTTTTTTTTTTTTTTTTTCATTCTCTTTTAATTTTTATTCAAAATATTGACCTGATATTCCCCAGGACCATTGGTTGTCCATGTGATCTCTTTTCCCTCTAGTATTTTCTATCTGAAATTGAAATCATGAAACTTTCTCCCATCTCATTTTACTGCAATGAAATGACAGTCATAGATTGTCATTGTCATTTCATTATCTTTACTGTCATCAATATGGCATAAATCAATTAGAAACCATTAAAATGCCTGTGTCTGCTAGACCCTCAGTTGTCATTACTCTTTCTATACATTTCAGAGGTAACCATTGAAACTGTGCTATTTAAATGCCTTGGAGCTGAATATACTTTTCATTTCCACTTTCTTGTCCTCAGTGATTGCAAATGTTAAAAGGTTCATGACTAAACCCCCGAAGAATGGTATTCAGGTAATCCCATTAGCAGAGTGAAACAGGCACTGCAGCGCACGGTATGTCCACTTATGCTGTTGACAGCGGTGCTTGGCTCTTTCGAAAGCCAAATGCTATCATAGCAGTCCTTCACATAAGAGCACGTCATCCTCCACTAAGGCCACAAATATGTAGAAATAAACAAAAAGTCATGATAGTACATTAATAAGCAAACAATAGTGATAGATGATTCAAGGCTCTCAGCGCACATCAGAGAGTGGATATATTTTCCGAGTGCAGCTGGAAGTGAGTGTCCTCCTACAATGACAGGAAAAGTAGTTACATCCCAAGTGCAGCGGGAAATATAGCCTGTTGAACACAAGAGTGGATCTGAGAATTATTAAATCAAAGCAAAAAGCATGACAGCCTTTCCATACCAGAAATAACTGACAGCAGGAATCAGCCCTGGAGAGCTGCATCAACAGAGGGGAGAGTGCAACAAGGATAACATGAGGAACAACAATCAGCAAGGAAGAACCAGCTGCAATGAAACAGAGAAACAAGGCAGCTGCATCACAGAGGGAGCAACCAGACCCAGCACAGTGTTAGAGAGATATCCTGGACAGAAGCAAAGAAGTCATACTATACATGAGCAGTCACAGCCAGATAAGAGAAGGGATGAAAGGGCACCAAGGACAGTGTAGATAGTTAGATAACATCTGAAGTTGTTTCCATCATGCTTCTGAATGCTTTGAAGTGTGCTGGTTGCAGATCCTGGTAGCAATCAGAGCAGGCAAGTCCAGTATGCTGGAGTGTAGCTATCAAAGTGTACTCCCAGCAGAATATGTCTTGGCAAGTGACAAGCAATAATCAAAGAAAGGAAGAGTGTGGCTGAGATAGAGAAAAATATTCATTTTTTTTCCTCCCTATAAGCAAAATGAGCTTCTGTAGTGATGTCAGTTACTGGCCCACACTTTGCAACCCAAGTAATTATTTTCTAAACATTTGTCTGTATAATTTATTTTTCATTGTAACTCTGTGCCACTTCTTTAAAAAAGCTTTTTCCTGCTTTCTGCAACAGACTGGTGGAAGGGGGATATATTTCCAATAGTTATGAAGGAAGGGGGATGCATCCCTGCCTAAGGGCAGTATTAGAAGAACTATACAACTAAAAATCCTCACAAAGAAAAATGATCACTTTTCCCATTTGTCGCAAGAAACAGTTCTGGCAAAAGAGGATTTAAGACACCAAAAGTAGTGACTTGCTCTCCCTATGGTTCTCTCTGAAAATTCACAGTGTATCATGCTTTGCAAGAACAGTCAGTGGAAAGGTTCTCTAAAATCTTCATTCTTTTCACTTCTGTTCCTCAGAAAGCTGGAAGGAGCCTGATGCTGAAATAAACAAACAAAAACCAAAACATCTATTCTGATCAGTGAAATGGATGTTAGTATTGGTATGGAATCCACTCAGTCCATAAGTGTAATGAGACTGTGACAGTCTTTGCTTAAGGCAAAATGGCTGTGTGCAATGACCACTTGCTCATGAACACTGTACGAAATACTAGAGAAACACTAACAAATAATGAAATATAGTAAAACAGGTTATATTTTTAATTATTTACATAACTAAATTGGGAATATGAGATGACAGCCAGCAATGACAATACATTTCAGGTCACTTTGCAGCCCATTCCCTTACTACAGTGTAAAGGTTTGTTCTTCCTGACTAATTTCGCTGTGATGTCACCCGTGAATGTCGTGAAGCTATTTGAGTGTGTTTGATGGTGGTGTCTGTTCCTTCACTTGATAGAACAGAAGGTCAGTGCCCAGATTGCTGAAGGTGCTTCCAAGACCTGTTTGAGGGTAATGCATTATATCAGAGGATGTATCTTGCAATGAAAACAATTTCTGTTTAGATAAAAATGTTGTAGAACTTCATAGCTTCCAGTATGAAAGCCACTGAAATATGAAGTTGGTGTAATCTTTAGATTCAGAGCAGTCCCAAGAGTGCCTGACTTCATGTATGCAGGAAATCCTGCTCCAGCCCATGGGGTGCTAGTTTGTAAAGCCAAGCAGGTACATTTGAGCACCTTCCTGACTCAAAACAGTCAGTAACCTCTTGTACTGCTAATCATATGCTTATGTAATGTTTTCTGAAGAAGAATCATAGAAACCTCTGTGTGAGATGTATAGACAGCTGCACACCTAGAGTGATTCTGGAGTGCTAGTTTCCCCATGCTGGAGAAAATTATGCATAGAAAAAGTAATAACAGTGGAAAATATTAATCAAAACACTATTTTAAAGAAGAGCACATTAGACTAGATTGCTTGGTCAGGCCATTGCAAGGCAGAGCAATCAGGAAAGGCAGCCGTGACCATCTTCTGCTTGTTCCTTCTCAAAGGTATTTGGAAATGGTGGCTCTCAAGGCCTAGAGCAGGAGATCAAAGCAAGAAATTGCATCGGTGCCTCAAGATGTGCCCTGGTATCCTTTGTTATGTTTCTGTCCCTAGTGGGGAGTTAAGGAGAGGAACTATGTGGCTGTGGCTCAGATGTTTTCATGGCCTAAATGTTGATGAAGGTGGACTAGTACCAAGTACACAGCTATGCGCTGGAGTTCTTGAAGCATACTTACATTTTCTGTCTCCCCAACTCTACTTTGTAATGGTAATTTTTAGCAAAGGGCAAAACAGAAAGCTTGGTGTGGTACCTACTTAAGCCTTCATGGGTAGTTTCTGTTTTTTTTCCCTGATGGTGACAAAAAAGAAAAAAGAACAACTATTCTGTAGTGAAGATAAGGGATAACTTTTGCAGATACCCATCCAAGTTCAGATTGGTGAAAGAAGGGCAACAATTACAAATGTTGATGTAATCTGGTACAAATTGTAAGAATTGGAAATAGAAAACAAAATCATAGGTAACTTAAATAGAGTAAAGGAAAAAAAAAACAAAAAAAACCCAGAAAATATGAGGGCTGTCTGAAAATAATGCCTCCACTTTTATCGTGTTGTCTCACAGCATCAGCAGATGATAGTGGTATGAAAATAGAGGTTGAACATTCTCTCCAGTATCCTATTACACTTTGTTGCCGTGTGACAGATGGCAGCAGAGGGGCAGTCTGACAGAATGGGGTCTGACATGGAAGCGTGTTTGAAGAAATTGTGTGTCATTGAATTCCTCTGTGCAAAAAAATTGCACTTGCTGACATGCATTGATGCTGAATGTCTGTAGAAACCAAATAGAGGATGTGAGCGCAGTGAGGTAGTGTGCTTCAACAGTAATGGCAATGGCATGAAAGACAAGTCATGTTTTGGGCACCATTCACACTTCTACAAGTGCAGCATGCAGGTGCTCGTTTATTGCTGGCAAAAATGCATAGCTAATGGTGGTGACCGTGTTGAGAAACACTGATTTGAACCTGGGAATTTGCTCTCTCAAGCAGTGTTATTGTGCTCTTTGTTGTAGTTTCCTTGGGAAGAAATTACCATTGGAGCAGCCTATCTATGACAGGCTACCTGTAGATTTTGAAGGCCTGGAGGACCCCCATTCAGGAGGTAGCTGTCTGGAATAATCTTAGCCCCGCTGTTTTGTTCTTTTTATTTTAAGGGAATATTTGAATACCGGAGAATTTCCGAAGCGTATAAGATGTATTGAAAGAAGAGAAGTAGAATGGCATGCCTGATTATAGTTAGCTGCAAATCAATCAGTTTTAGACAAACGATTTGAGGTGCTTAAGTGATGTTTATTTAACTAAAAATATGAAGGAATGTTAATCTTCATGCTTCATAAAAATAAATGCGATCAAACAGACTTGATTTCAATCTTTGATGAGATTGTGTGTTTGGTAAAGATAAATTGTGTAGAGACGTAGACATAGACATAGAAATTCTGTTTTATTGTAGCAAAACATTCCATTAAAAAAATAGTTCTTTGTGGTATCACTGCAGAACACATTGACTGGATTAATAGATAGCTATCTGATAATACTCATCTCCTCAATAGTAACTGGTGGAGAATCATCACAAAGTTTTAGTTTCATTTTACTTAATTTGCTTTTAGATTCTCAGTGGGATTGGTTGGCAAAATGGTGATATGTTTCTTCTTTGAGGTAAAGGAACAGTGATCATGGAAACACGTTAGTAAATGTTCCATCATAAAAGAGAAAATCTTCATCTGTTACTTCTAATGGAAGACATGGAATTGTGGAGCTAGTTTTATCATTAGAAGAGATTCTTAATACAGTGGATTTTAAGACATGCTGTTTTATTCAGTGCTTACTTATATTATGATGATGGCCCATCTATGTAAATAATGTCATAACCTTTTGTGCTCATAATTTCTTGAAGGTTTCCTCATTTATAATGAAGAAGTATAAAGTGCTTTTCCCTTGGTGATGGTGTCAGCACATGTAACAGATTTTGATGGCCAGGCTAAATGAAACTGCTGTTGTAAATGGAGCCCCATCCTAGGCGACTGATGCATTTTATTATTCAAAGCAAGTGGTATGACAACACCTGAAGAACATGATGGCCATTTACTCCTGAATTTTGTTCGTTGTGTCACGTTCCTAAAATTTATGAGAGAATTTTTGTCTAAGACAAACATTTCACCAAAGCTCATCTTGCCATCTGACCATTTTGATATTATCCAGGCCTAGAACAGCTGTGTTTGTCAGAATAGAAAATGATTATGATTTCTCAGTGAAAATTTCTCCTTGAATATAATGTTGCTTTTTCAGTGATGTTTTGGCATCAAATAAATGGCCTTACAGTCCATAAAAACAACATAAGATGCTGTTATGCATCTTAGATGATTTAGCACAGTAAATTACAGGTTTATAGGTATACTTGCTGGTTTTAAAAAATATTGACTCAACTAGACCGCAAGAAAAGTTTTAAAAACAGGGTAAGATTAATTTGTTTATTAAAATTTATCTTGTTTTTATTGCTGAATATCAGCAGCATGTTAACTTGTGGGTCTGCACTGCTTGATAAGCAAGTATCAATTGGAAATGATATTTTATAAAAAGGAAAAAAAAATACATTTATCTATTTATCTATTTATTTATTTATTTATTTATTTATTTATTTATTTATTTATTTATTTATTTATTTTCCCTTCTAGGCTGTGTCATAAAAAAATAAAGATGTTGGTTTTTTGCTCCTTTCATTTAGGGCAGACACTTTTTAATAATTCATTACTGAGATCATGGAAATCAATGGGACTCAAATTCAGCTGATTGTGTAGTTTCTTGTTTAGTTTTATGTGTGTAAGCTGTGGAGTTAAATTCCTTGTTTTTTTTTGAGGTAATTCAGTGTGTTACTAGATGATGGCGTGGACTCAAAATCTAAGTTAGTCTTGTGTTGTCACATCTTGTACTTGTATACGTAGTCTGCGTATACCGATCTCCTTCCTCACTTTTTCTCAAAGCTTTTACATGGATTTTCCAAAGTGAGAGCCTCTAGGAATCCATCTGAACATGTTATTTTTTGCCATACTGCTTATATTAGGAAAACATTATGTTATTGTTAATCAAAAAAGGAAACATTCACATTCATGAAATTTATTTGTGTTAAGCTTCATTTGTCTTGTAGTATTTTGAAGTACTGTTGGAGAATACAGAAAATTAGCCAGGCTGGTGTACTGCGGTGCTCAGTTTCTGAAAATGAAAGACTTGGTGCTGGTGCCTCATGTTGCTGTCTAATTCATTCCCTGAGTAGAATTTATCTGTGAATACTTCTGAAGTTTCCAGAAGTACAGAAACACTTCAAGAACTCCAGAGAGGGCTTTGCAGTGATCTCTGTTCCGTGGAAGGGCTTCAATAGATGTGTCTTAGGAGCTGCCCATAGTACCATATTGGAGTGGCAAGTGTGAACAGGACATTTGTTCCAAGACTATCAGTGAGTCTATAGACAAAGAAAGGTGGTACAGATTACAAAAACAGGAAGGCAGAGCACATTTCAGCATGATCTGAGTGGGAGATGAGGAATGACTGGACTTCTCTTGCGCAAAAAGAAGCATATATGGTGAATATGTTTGGTTAAGAAAGCAGAATTTAAATGCAACAGCCTGGATTTGATGGTGGTTACGTAGCTGTCAGTAGCTCTCAAGGGAGAACTGAAGAGATGTCACACCAGTTGCTCAACATACATTGCACCAGGCTACTCGCGTATCTCAGTCCTCTCCTTTAAAATGCTGAGGATGGTAGTTAAGTTAATTCAGTGCAGTACTTGTGGTGTAACACAACAGTTCAGCTGAACAGGTTTTTCGAAAGTAGTTTACACAAATGAACACTGTTCTGTATTTGCAATGGAATTCTGCAGATGTGCCTTAGTCAAAACATATTTCCCGTGTCAGATTTTCTGCAAGATTTGACAGACTTCATTTTGGTTCCTAATTTTATGTAAAGGTTCTTTGTTGAATGTCGCATTTTTGTTACATGTCTGATGTACATTGTTCTTTCAGTTTAATTCATGCTGTGTTTTTCCCAATAAGCTAAATTTCATAGAGTATCCAGCTGTGGTTGCTTAGTACCAACAAAGAATGATTGTTTTGAAAAACGTGGCTTGGATACGACATGTTGGCTAGTGTTCAGATTACAAAAATAATGTGCAAATGTACATTCTTTGTATGAGTGCTTTGTAACACGTTCTTTCAATATTTTAAATGAACCTTGAATCATGGAGTTATCTATTCTGTATTTTAAAAAATACAGAATTGTGTATGAATTCAGGAACTTTGAGGTGAAATGAAATTATACTCATTTTCTTAAAAACCTATTTGATTGTGGATATCCTTAGCTTTCCTCTTGAGAGAACACCATAAAAATATGTTCAACGTTCTTAAGAAAAAGAAATGCTGTTTTTATTACATTTGGAGTTCTAAAAAAATCTCTTTCTTCAGCATGTTTCATGAAGAAGAGAGATGCATTTCAGTCAGTATTCAGAACATTTCAGTCAGGATTTGGAAGTGTCTTCCTCAGTTTGTGTGTGATCTTCATTGGTTTTGTTAAGGCTGTTCATGTCGTAATGCAGCCAACAAGCATACCTTGGGGTTGCTGGGCGAGGGGCAACTTGATGACCAGTGTGTAAGAAGGGGAACTCAGGTTTTTAAGATGAATTAGTTGTATTGGACTTGCTTGGTTCCCATGCTGAGTTTATTCTTTGTAACAGGTTTCAGAAACTATCAATTTGAGGTAGATATGTGGGAAATACTAATCAAAATAACTCAATTAGTTTTTAGAAAGTCTTAAGATCGAGGTTGTATCCATCTGCATGTTCTGGAAGTATCCAAGTGCGACATGCAGAACTTCTGATTTGGGGTGTAGAATGTCCTTGCAAACAGGATCTGTCAGAGTTGCTGGGAGCAGTTTAGTTCCTAGAATTTCTCCTAGAGCCTATTCTCCATAGACTGATGAGTTCAGCTTCTTACTCCAGCAAGATGTGGTCTATAAAGTATGTAAGAGATAAGTAACTTGGTACATGTATAAGTAATTTGCTTTAGTGTTAACTTCTGCAAAAAGAGATTTTGTCTCCCTATCCAGCTCAGGTTTTTTATAGGAAGTTAGGAGACACTGGGTTTTCAGAAATGCTTTAGGCAGACACCATGCCAAAGTCTTTTGACTCCCTACACATTGCTGAAAGCGATTAGTGTTGCTGCAGACTGGAGGAAGGTCCTTTTACAGACTGGAAATGAAATGAGCAAATGATCTGGAACAAGTACAGTTTATGGCCTTGTCTCCCACCTGTCTATGTGCCCATGGAATATTGTCTCCAAAATGTGGTGGGCCTTTCCATGCTTTTTCTTCAAATCTTGCTTCTCAAAACTTTCTCAGTTATACTCATTTGTAGTACGGCGCAGAATAAATAAGGAGGGAAATGTTTGTGTATGTTTAATATAACTGATTCATGTAAAAAAAGAGTACTGGTCTATGCTACATATACCAGGCATATATTAGTAGTGATCAAACTGTGTATTGGTACCAATCTTAAATCAGTAGCTTAAGGAAAGAACAGAACATTTGTTAGTGCCCATAGATGACCTGAGCTTTGTTATCATCATTTCAGATCAAGGTGAGTGCAAGAAATTATAATTGATAGTAAAAGCTCTAACAATAATATTATTTTATCTATCTATCTATCTATCTATCTATCTATCTATCTATCTATCTATCTATCTATCTATCTATGAGGTAAGCAAAAGGAAAGTGGGTCATTGGAGGTTTTGTAGAAAACTAGTATATTAGATTTTTTTCTTAGAAATTCGGTTATGCAATTTTTGTTGGCAGTCCTGTGCTCTTCTCCGTATTTCATTCCACTCTTTTACCTTGGACACCATAGTGGTGGTTGCCGTAACAAGATACTTCCTGATTTTAGTTTTTATGTCAATGCAGTTGGCTTTTATCCCTAAGCAGGTGCAGCAAAGCAAACATTTAATGAGAAAGACTTATATTGAGATCTGCACAATTGTTATTCCTGATATTTGATGTTACTCAAACTAAATTTATAAGTGAGCCTGCAAGATGCTGTCTCAGATTTCACAAACTCAGGGAGGTGTTTTTGCACTTTGTACACTTTATCTGTGCTATTTCAGATGTTTTTCTTCATATGAGATGAATCAAATGCTTGCTTCTCTTTCCATTGCCTTTAAAGGGAATCTATGCAGCTGGCTCAGCTGTGCAAGACTGAGTAAGCATTAGGTAGTTACAGTGTAGGCATCTGCAATCAGTCACATGAACCTCTGTCCTATGGTTAAAAGAAGCAACAAAACTGCCAGAAACAGAAGCAGAAGGAAAGATAAAACACACAACCATGATGATATTCTAGAGAAAATAAAAGACAAAATTTGAAAGGAATGAGGATGGAAAGACTGCTAGTTAGCCTTTTATGCTCTCTGTCTTTCCCTACTCCAGCGAAGTTCTTGGGGAGTACCTAGTAGTATAAAACTCCTGTAACAGTGGGGAATCAATCTGCGTACAGCCTTTTTGAGCAGTGCAGTTGAATTAATCGTACCTAATTTTAAATGTCTGCATTGCAGATTGGTATATGTAAGTCACCCATGGGTCATTTTGGAGTCAAATTTAAGAGATAGAGTATTTAGGGTACAAGTCATCTGTTTTGAGATGGAGTGCACCCAGAATCGACACATTCTGTCCATTGTCAGCATCTAGAAGTCTAAACAACTAAACCATCTGTAGACAGAGATACTACTGACACCTGCATTTTGTATCCCATGCTGTATGGCTGTGTAACAGTACTTTCTAGTAAGCAGTTGTCTCGCTCCAATTTGTAGGAGGGAGGCAAGGTTCTTTGATATGTGTATACCCGGCATGAGATTAAGAAGCAACGGTTCAAATGTTGGTCCAACCAGTTTATTAAAGTCCTAGGCGTTTTTAGGGAGACGGGGAAGGGAAGGTAGGCGATAGGGAAAGTAGGAAATATAAGCAAGGAGTCTTTGCAGAGAGCAAGAGAGATAGTCACCACCGTGGGTCCAGCGAGGTACACAGTAGGTCCGTTGATCTCAGGAACTCGTCTGATCGCCGCGGGGGATGGGAGACAGCCAGGGAGCTCCGCAGCAAGCCGGTCCCGGGGGTTCTTCCGACAAAGTTTTCCCCTCAGGGAATTCTCCGTCAAAGGTGTCTTTGGGAGTTTGTCTCCAAAGTCCCCAGTTTAGCGAGGGCCTTTTATCCTCCATTTCGGTGGGGGTTCTTCTTCTTCTTTGAAGTTTGACTCAGCATTTTCAGGAACGTATCTCGAGCAAACACTGAACTTCCAAACAAGCAGGTAAACACACTTTGTAGTAGGGATTTAAAACCAGCTTTTGTGACATTCCTGGCCCACAGATAAGCCAGCAAGGAGGGGGGGGGCTCTGTTGCCAGACACAAGCATTATCGCCTTCTGCAGTGGTCAGCTCCTTCGAGCAGCACCCCTGAAGAAGACTGCTTGTCCTGCTTCTGCTTATCTTTGCAATCGTAAGCAGAGTTGCTGTGGCACAACAACACCCACCATTCACCCTCCTAGATAGTTAGCAGTTGCCAGTCAGAGTCTTATCATCAGGAAGGCCTCATGAAGCAAACTTTGAGACAACAAAAGAAAACTAGTTCTGTCTTTCACAGCAGTTGTGATATTTTTGTGGTTTCAAACTTAAAACATGTTGTTGTTGTTGTTTTCCCACTGAAAAAAAAATCCATTTAGTATTTTCTCGTGTATAAGAAATGATTACGGGATGCAAATTGCAAGTGAAATAATTAGTTTAATAATTCAGATACTGTAAAATCAGATCACCTAATTAGGGTATTGAATTAACTTACAGTATTTTTGACTTACAGTGATGCCACGGAATCACAAAATGTAGGAGTGAGTCTTTAAAAATTAAATTAATTTAATCTGAGATCAAAGTTACAATCTCATTATTATTTTTATGTGGAGTAATCAGACTGAATGCCTTAACTGTGCTTCTGCATTTTCTGGATATCCAAGACTAAGTTTCAGCTCACATATAAAGGGATACTGATCCTCATTCTAATAATGGGTGATCTTTACTATAGTGTAGGTGTGCAAACAAGTTTGTTTAGATAAAGAAATTTATATAGCTTTTACTGCATAAACTTAGAGCAGGTTATCCACTGTTGGCTAATTGCCCATGAACCTGCTTTCCCAGGAGTGCTTAGCAGACAAGGAGTGCAATGCAGTTAATTTCAGTGGGACAGCTGATCTTCTGCCTTCCTTCCCTATAGCATCTGTCTTATTGCTGAAGCTGAGGAAGCTCCAGCTGTGTCACAGGCTGTAGGATGAACATGCTAGGTGGTCCTCACTATATGACTTCACCGTCGTGTTGCTCAGTTTCCATTTATGTAATGGGAAGGATACTGATATCAGTGCCTCACAAAGCACTGTGAAATCTACTAATGAAAGGTATTTCACCAGAACCAGGTAATGTCATTACTCACTGACACTGAGTGAACTTTTGTTAAAGTATGGTACATAGCTTTTCCCTGGATTAATTAAGCTTTTGTATTGTCAGGAACATAGAACAGGAACTTTTCATGAATAGAAAATAATTACATTCCACTAGACATGTTAAAACCAATGCAGTTTACCTCTTGACAGAGTACTGAGTCATCTACTGCCTTGAGGAAAGCACTTAAATCATCAGTAAGTGGTCACGGTGCCCTGTGAGGGAGCCAGATTCACTTCTCAAGAGTACATACATCATTCCTCAGCTGGACAAGTGCTGGCAGAACAGAAGTGGCCCGGAGAGAGAAGTGGGGAGCAGATCAGTTGCATGTCAGGACATTTAGGGAATTATGCTGACAGATTGCAAAGAGCATCCTCTTCAGCAAGGCAGGTTTGTTGTGATTTAGGATTTATACAAATGGAGGTTTAGGTCTACCTCAGAGAAGCTTTCAGAAGTATGGAAGTAGAAGTTCTCTGGATTCCATATAGTTTACTGCTTCCTAGGTGAATAGACAGTGAAAATGCCAGCATTTGGGCTATTCAGATAATCCAAAGTCTATGTATTCAATTGCTCCTGTAACTGAAGATACTGTACATACCTTCTTTCCCTCCTTAGGGTCCTCTAATTAGGGACATCCTCCATGCCCATCTTTTATTTCTCTTACTCTGACTTTTTAATCCTTCTCTCTGCAAATCTGTTTCTCTTCATATCCAGTCAGCTTCAGTGTTTCTTGTCTTTTCCTTTCCCTCTCAGAGCTGGGAATGTATCAATTGCGTCTGTTCTTCTTTGGAATGTATCACTGTTCTCTCTTCTGCCTCCTTTCAAAGTAAAAAGCATGATGAAATACGTGGTGTTTTTTTTTTTTCCCATTCTTTCCCCCCATCTTTTTTCACTCCACACCAAGGGCTCTACTTGCTCCTCTGTTTCTTGCCCCTTTTCTGGTTGTCTGGTTTTCTCTTTTTCTTCTTTTCTTTAGAATCCCTTTCTTTTCTCTCTCTCTTGTTTCCCATACCATTCTTCAGCAAATAAGTCATCCAGATAGGCAAGCTGTGTGGGGAAGATAGCAGAACTGGGACAAGCACATTGTTGTTCTGGATGTTATAAATGGACTTCTGGGCTTTCTGAAGGTAATTAGAAAGAAATTCTAAAGTATCTGTGAAAATGAATAGATCTGGAGAGAGTATTCCTGTCTTTGTATCTTAGAACTCCTATTCAATCTTTATTTGCTTTTTTATTCTATTTGCTATGTAAAGGTCAGTCACAGTTTCATCCATGATGTGACTAAAGGAGAGCTAAGAGAGCAATTTTATATTTATTTCATGTCTTTCTGATGGTTCTTGGTCTCTGGATAGAAAAGACTGCATAGGAAAGATTGCAGGTATTTGTTTGCTTACTTTTCACAGAAATCGGTAGAACTAAGGTGCCTACACGAATATGCATCCATGACTAACATGTGAAATTTAGATACTGATAAATGAGCAGAGGGACCACGGAATACTGACAAATGAGTGTCAAAAAGATTGTGCTTATTGTTAAGGATTTGGACTGATGTACTGTATGTATTTTGGCCTTTTTTTTTGGTTCTGCTTCATATATTTCTGGTTGCACTGCCTAAGTTACACTCCAGATAAATTGGATTTATCTGCTTATTAGGTTCCTTTCTGTCTGCTGTTTATCTGCTTACATAGATTTATCTGCAATTTATCTGCTTAAGCATCTCAGAGAACTTTATTCACTCAGTTCCTCTGGTAAAATGAGGGTAATAACACTTCCTGACCTATAGTCATGACTGTTCAGGTAATAATCTGTGTGAACGGGAAGAATTTTCCATGCTGCTGTGTGTTCCTGATCTGATTACTCTCTCAGTAAGATTAGGTACTATCATAAAAACACAACACAATATTAATAATGCAAACATCTTTTATATTTTTTCTTTTTTTCTTTTTGCTTTGTCTGGTGTTCATTTCTTAAAAGCAATTACAAACATTTTCTGAATTCATTCTTTTTTTCCCCCCCTCTTCATTTGCTTTATGAACTACGTATTATTTGTTGTTACATGTGTGAAAAGTTTATGATCTTATGATTACTAACAATTTACTAATCTTTTTGATTTATACTGTTACTTAAAATGTTGATTATTACAGGTGGTTTGTTACTTCAGAGACAGGCACTGCATAGAAAGTTGGTGGAATATGTGTTAAACAGCTTAAAAATCAGACCAAATTCCAAAATTTGAATTCCAAAACTAACCTGAACTTTAACAGAAAAAGACATTAAATATGGTTTTAAAGGTTGCAGATAGAAAAATTCAAATTACAAAAAAAAATTGCACATTTAACCTGTTGGTGTAAGTATTGGTTTTGACACGTTATGTAGTACTGTGAAACATTTTCCTTTTCTTGAATCTTTTTAAAATAGGTGCTGTTATGTGAAGAGAAGCAGTAAGGTTTTTGCCTAGATTGCTGTTTGACCTCTATTAATGCAGGAAGTCAGATTATATTATTGGAATAGTCCTTTTGGCTTTAGTACCTGATAATTTTTGCATCTGTGTAATGTAACATTTTTCCCCCCTAATCAGCGTTAGTCTAATTCCTGACCCTGCACCTGTAGCAAAGGTTGTTGAACTCTAACATCATGTTTTCTTCCAGCCTTTGATTCACTGTTTTTAAATCAAAAGTGTCCTCCCTCTCATATAGAGATCATTACTAAGTGTAACATTTGATTAATGGGATTAGGAGGCTGATATGACTGCAAAGGCCTGCAAAGGCCTGATTTGACTGCAAAGTAAGATATTATAGCTAGATCATCCATTCTGCAAAGGTATTTTTGCTTGAAATAGAGCACTTGTGCAAGGGGAAAATATACAGCAGTTGTGGTCACACTGAGAGGGAGTAAAAAAGCCCATGGGGTGCCTTAAAGAAGGCTAGTCTGGCAAGTATGTTTGTGGTTCTTGATGAAAGTACTGACAATTGGAATCATTTGTAAAACAAAAGAAATGTTTTAGATCTCAGTCCTTTGTCTGAAGGGACAAGAGGTTAAAAACTGATATAAGTACAGTAAGTATATTATACAAATATACAGTACTTACATCTTTGGAAGACAGTGTGGAAGATAAACTGACTGTTAATGAAGTCAAGTATGGATATCAAAGTCTTAAAAATGAAAACAAAATGATCCACTTCCAGATCACTCTTTCTTGAAGGAAAATATTATCACTAAATCCTGATGTACAGTAATGTCATTAAAATGAGAATATTATAAATAACCGTTGTTGCATATTTTATCATGGATGTTATGTTTTGCCCTCACTGAAAACTGCACTGTAGTGCTAAGCACACACGAGGCTGGGGAGAACCCAATCATTTTTCCTTGTAAATCTTTGTGTTATCTTTTATCTCATTTTTTCATTCCAGTGCAATTAAGGATTATAATAATTACAAGTTTCTAAGATGATACTGTAGGATACAATTGCATACTTCAAATTGTTGTTATTAGCTTTGCACGTCAATATTTAACAATAACAGCTTACTTTTCTGAATTATTTCCCACAGGGTGCAGCTTTAATTCGAATGTTGGCTAATTTTATGGGTCACTCTGTGTTTCAAATGGGCTTGCAAGTAAGTAAGATGTTTCTCTCTTTGTGCAAGTGTGTATTTATAGCAGCTTGTCTCATTCTTTTCTTGTTTTTAAGCTATATTCTCATACATTTGTGGAAATGTTTCTTTAAATCAGGACTGTTGGAGGCACCAACATATCCCCGAAGCTGACTTTGATAGAAAACACTGGGTGGTATAGCACACGAGGTGGTGCCCCTGTAAATGAAAGCTTCACCTCTATTTCTTGGTGTACATAGATATTGTGCTTTAGCTGACACACTGGTTTGTGTACAGTGCCAGGCAGAGGCTGTTTTAGCCACATGACAGCTGTGTGGAGGGCTAGCTGAGGAAGGAGCTACTTCTGTTTGGTTACATTTGCATGCTGATATGAATGTCAAGGCAGCTGGAAAAATCATAGCCCTAGAAACTAGTAATGCTTTTCAGGTAAATACTATTGCCTTTCCCTGCCCTACATATAAAAATCTTTGAGCTTTATTTTTACCTTTGATAAACATGGAGTTCTCTCTACCTTAACAATGTTTTCAAAACTTATAAAAGAAATCTGAGGAGGTAACAGTTCCATTTAAAGAAATTCAACATGCTGATTACCAAGGATGAACTCTTTTCAGTAATAATTCAGTGCAAATGAGTGTTTCATAAACTATTTAAAAACAAACAGGACAAAGCATAAAAAACAATGCAACTCCCTCCATTCCATGGAATTCTGCTTGAGTAAATCATGTTACAGGCAGCTGTGATTGATGAATTATGTATGATGCAGCCTGCTACTTAGAAGTGTCCTTTAAAGTAAATTGATGTTCACCTGAAATACAATTATGCTAAGATGGAAAGAGCAATCAATCTTATCTGTTCTTAGTAAGCTTTTCATTTTGAAATTTAAATAAACTATGTCTGGGATCAGGTCATTTTTTAACACAATAATTCTACATCTAACCAAAATGAATTGAAAGACAAAACTATAAAACAAAGTTCCATAAATGCATTAGTTGTATTGCAGACAGGTATATTCTATACCATAGACAATGAAAGGAAAGGGGTAAAATACAGCTTTTTGGAGGGTTTATAGGACATTCATGTTTTGCATGGGACCTATTTAAATCACTTCCTCAGATATAACACTTGGTCTGATCAGATAGTTAATTTCATCCAGATTATTATTTTGTAAGATCTTGTATATGTAGATATTGATATCCTCATCTCACTTAAGCCAATAAGACTTGTGTTATTAGTCCAGCAAAGTCTATATTTCAACTACATTTCATAAGCAAATTCAGTTTTAGTAAAAGGGCATTTCACTCAGTCTTGGAGTTTGGGGAACATTTTTATGCATATATCTCAAACCTCCTTTTTCTGTTTGCCTTGAACAGTGTTAAAATTGTCCTGGAATAAATCGAAGAAAAATACTTTAAATCAAACAAAATAATTATAAGTTAAAAAATCAAAGTTGTAGTAGAGGTGGTTTTTTTTGTTTTGGTTTTTTTTGGTTTTTTTTTTTTTTGGGTGTTTTCCTATTATTTTTCCTTTTCCCTGTTTCTACTCTAATAGAAACCCTCACTTTATCAAAATCATTGAAAAATATGTGAAAATCTAACTTATGAAACTCTTGGCATCAGTTCCGTAGGATGATATTCTGCTTCTGTTTATAAAAACTGTTTGAAATCCAGATGGAGATTTCCTGTGTGTCTGAACAAAATAAAGCACAGTGTTCATGAGCTTGTTCATAAGCTACAAGTTATGTAATTGAAGTGGCTGTCATTCATTTAATTATTTTGATTCTTTATGAATATAACAAAATATCATTCACTGTGCTTACTATAGAGTTGGGATGCTAGCTTTGCTAATGGTGTGGGAAACTGGATAACTGATTTACCCTTTCTATCATTTGTTAAGGCTTTTTAGCTCTTCAGCCCCAGTGCTGCTACTTGGGATTTAGTGTTAAGTTCCCTCAAATCCAGTTTTATTATGGAATTCCAGTGTTAGCAGCAAAGTGACATTTTCCACATATTGCTGCAAAAGTGAAGCATCATTACTATTATTTACAGATCTCTTCAGGTAATGAATAGAAAATACAAAAGTGTACTTGCTGGTTCATTTGTGCTCATTCTAATGGCTTTCTGAGAAACTGGGTTCTGATAGACATCTGCTTTTATCTTATTGACCTTATTTGTTATCCTCAGGTATGTAAAACACAACAGTATTAATATTATCATTATTTCAGTTCTTTTTAGTGTTAGTTATGTCCTTAGTGTTTCACAGATGATAAAAAAGAGTTTTTGTTTAGTCTTATTGCACCATCATAAACCAAAATGAGTAAACTTTTTCATGCATTTGCGTGGAATGCTTGTGATTTAAGTCAAGGTATGATTCATCATCTAATTAAGAGCTGCAAAATTAGATCTTTTATACAATGCTAACAAGCCTTTGGGCTAAGGAGAGGAAAAGATAAAATTTACAGCAAGTAGCAAGTAGGATATCTACCATTTTTGTTGCTCACCTCTTACATTTTCTGAATCAAATTACATGCTATCACCTGGCAGGTGGATATTACGAAGAAGTCAAGATAGCCTGTCAAAAAGAACAATCATTTGTGTTAAAAAGTAAACTAAAATGCTGGTGAAGGGAAGCATGTCTCACTGCTGGATATTATTTGATAATCAGTGTGGACTGGAGTATGTGTACAAAGGTGCCCATGATGCCCAGAATTCAGCCAACCATCTTATGGACAAGTCTGTGAGGACATAAAATATTAACAGTGGCAGTGTTATAGAATATATGGTTTGGAGAGATTCATGTTTATTGAGGATAACTGGCCCATCTCTTTAACAGTAAATACACGGTGAATATATAGTGTAGAACTTCCACTGTAAAAGCGCAGCCAAGAGAATATCTAATGAAGATATGATTTTCTGGAAGCCCTTCAGAAACAGGATGTCCTGAATCATGTGACATATCAAACACAAGATTTAGTAACAAAGACAGTGCTTTTTCACTGTTTCCAGATAGCGTGCCACAGACAAATCCAGGACAGAATGGTTTTATATTTAATGACTGAATAACAACAGTAACTGTTACCACAGCTGGTAACTTGGATACATAAAAGTCACAGAGATCCTGTCTGTAGAAAGAAATCTAAGGACCCCTTCCACTTTTTAATGGGTGATATATACTGGGTGATACATTTCTTGTTAAAAGTCCTGACATCTTTCTTGATGTGCCAAGTTTACTGTGCTCCAGGGAAACTGAAAGGGTGAATGTCACTAAATACCAGTACTCTTCTTACAAAGTGTTGCTTTTCAATCAAAATGCCATTAATCAGGTAGGGAATATGAGTTGGAGTATGGAGTGGCTTGGTCAGCAGAAGGCACCAAAGTTGGCCTTATCACTCAGTCATCACTCAGGGCAGTAATATGCAATATAATTTTAGATTTGTATGAGGTTTTCATCTGTAGGTTGTTGCTCTTAATTTATGTGCTTGAAATGAAGTATTGGTTACTTAACTTGTGTCACTGTACTACATTTCTAGGAAAGTTTTTTTGCTTTACTATGAGACACCTCTTAAAGTTATCAGTGTTTTTGTTATTATTTTTTTTTTCTCATATCAAATACAGAGAAAAAGCCTGATGATTTGAAGGTCTCCTACTTAGATGTGTATAAAGAAACACCCTCGACTCTGTAAAGAAACCATTCTGCAGTGGTTAATTTACATTTTTCTTATATTAGGTTGATTATTTTGGGGATTCATCACTATTATTCTGTATCTGTCAACACCGCATTTCATTTGCCATGTGGCAGCTCATTGATCACGCAGATCTGTATCCTTTTGAACTTCACTTGCTGCTATGTATGTGTTCATCACTCACTCTGATTTAGTGCATCATCAGCAGTTTGAATTACTTACCAAAGGAATCCCTGCTCCTGTGATAAATTAACTGCTATTGTACTTCAGGCTTCACATTGTGAAGAAAAATTTCCATACTGTTCTTTGGATAGATGCTGGCTTTTTTTTGGTGCTGTTGAGTGGTCACTGTATTGAAACAAATTGGTCAACCTTTCAGAAGAGCTGACTGGGGAAATCTGGCATGCAGGCTGTTAAATACAGCAAGGTTCAAATTGCAGACACTTTTTACTATCATAAAGCTGGATAGTTAGACTGAACTTTTTCACTGACACTGCTTAGTATTTGCTGCTTTTTAGACACCTTTGTGCATACCTGTGCTCTTTGAATTGTTCCAGCGTGTCTTAATATGGAGCACTATCTCAAACTTTCTAGGATTAAAATAGAGCTCTGTATTTGCTTCTGTATTGTTCGTTGCTTCTATCCAAAAGCCTACTATTTCTATATGGTATATTAAACAGACTTAAATGTACCCATTTTATTTTACCTATTTATTATGTCTTTATTCCCAATTCAGCTGTGTACTGTCAAGAATTAAACATCATTGAAGACTCATTAATGTCTTAATGGAGTTAATGGAGTTTTCTGTAAAAACAAGAAGTCAGGCACCTTACAATCAGGCTCAATGAAGTAGTCTTGTGTGATGCTCTCCCTAGAACAACAGTGAACATGGACCTCTCCAGGGTCTTCCTCAGCTCAGCAAGAAGTCAACTTTTGCTACTAGGCAGTAGCACCTTCACAGATGGCAGTCCTCTGATGTTGTAGTTCTGCTGTCTGGTGCATTTATCAGCATCCATTTGCGTAGGTTTAGAAGAGCACAGAGTACATGACTTTGACAAACATCATGGGTCATACTGGCTATGACCTGTACTTTAGTTGCTACTAATCCCTTTATTTTTTAAACTCTTTCACTTTTACTGATAGTTGTCAACGGAACAGCTTGAGCTTGTTGAAAGCAGGACATGGGAAATCATAGGAAATCTCATAGGAGCTGACATCACTGTTTTCTACACTGCATGTCGTATGATACTGGTAACATCTTTTGCCTTTTCTGACCCCTTAGCATTTATTGTTCTATTTTACATCATACTGGATTTTAGGTTTACATTTTTAAATGAATTCAGTGCTATGAAGTTTTTTTCTGTAGCACCATGAGTTGAATAGCTCAGTAAAATTTTACCTAACAAATTTTCTGTATGTTGCAGGACACCATGTTACTTTTTCTTCCATTGAAAGTGTTAAGATGTACAACCATGGTAAGGGCCAGATTCCATATCTCCATAGGAAATTAAAGTCCTATTTATAATGGAGATCTAGGCCCACAGAAATATAAGTTAAAAGTTACATATCTGTGGAATATGCAATCAGAGATACCCAGTACAGCAATTTTTTTTCTCCCCTGTTTCTCATCACTTACAAATCAGAGCAGTTTATGTGTTTAAAAGTTCTTCTTTCACTGCTTTCAACTTCAGCTGCCTGGCCTCAGTGTGGCTGCAGCTCAATCTATAGAGGTATCCTATAGTCACTGCACAGAGAAAAAATCATCCTAAAATGCTGCATTATAAAAATATTCCCATTTGATTATATTATTTCCCTACTTTCTGATCTTCTTTTTGTTCCCTGTGCATTTGAGTCACATGTTTTTCTTCCCAGGCTATCAGAGTGCCTTCAGTCCATAGAATTGCTGAAAGATGGGGGAGCTGGACTCTTCAATTTCTGTTTAAAGGCTCTAACCTCATCCTAAGCTGAAACAACTATGAATTATTGATGTAGAAAGAATGTAGAACTCTCTTGCTGCTAGATCATGTTACTAAAGTTGATCGTGTTAAGAAAAATCACATCTGTGAAATAAGATCACTTTCCTTCTTGCCCTTAGATCTCTGCTACAGTGCATGGAGATGGTAGAGCTTTTCAAAGAGAAGAGTGCCAAGAAAAGGCAAAACTAATGATTTTTCCATACTTTCATTCTGTTTAATACAATTTCTGAGTATTCAGTCTGAGACAAACATTTTGAAGAAGGGATTTCAGCTCAAGCAATTACATTTTGGCCAAATTGGAAGTCACAACAGGGAGTGCTATATGTAAAGAGTTGTAATGGCAAGTGCTGCTAAGCCTCAGAAGCAGGTGATGTTCCCAGTGCCGAATGTCAGCACAGTGTTACAGTCAGTGTCATGTTCATTAAGAGGACATCATGCTGTTGTTCAGCTACCATAAATTGTGGCTTTATTTCTCCATTGTTAGAACTTCTTCCAAAAAGAAAAACAATTATTGTAAACACAGCTTAAGTTGTTAAATGTGTTTTCTTAGAACGTGATCGGCCTTTACAACATTACAATCAACCATATTACACATAATGCATACATATCCATTCGGTATGCTTTCAGTAAGCTTTATTTCCTTATTTTGTTGCATGGGAAATTCAATTATGGCTATTTTCTCCATTTTTATTATGAGAATTATTAAGAGAAAGAATTGCAGGTATGAATTCTCAGATAACATCAGCAGGCTGAGTGGCTATTTAAGAAAATGCATTCTTTTGGAATAGAATTATACTGTTTTCCCAGTACAAGCTTACTAGCAACTTCATCTCTGTTGCTATGAAGCAGCACAATGGAATTTGCACAGTGCTGGAAGTACATGTTTTACTGCAATTCTGCCATCCTTGTACAATCAAAATTTCCATTAGCTCTTTAGAAGTCAGTGGGAATATTTCCAGCACAAAGACTGCAGGGCTGAAATCCAAGTTAATATTTAGTACACATAAGAAATGAAATAAATCTATTTCTGTTTAACCTGATGGAGGACATACAAAATAAAGCTGAATCCCTACTGGGGAAAAGAGGCTGTCATAGAAATTCTCTCTTTCTCTACACTCAAAGTTAAGTTACTGTAGTAGCCAGTAGTATATCCACATCACAGCAAGAGAAATCTAGGAAAGAGTCTTAGATGGAATTTCTATAGTCCAGCCAGTGTAGGCACTATGGGAGGGACATGGCTCCAAACCATACCAGGAAGTACCCTCAGTGCCTTCAGATGCATTCATGTGCTGCTTTGTACTCACCTTTCATTCTCAATTGTCATCTGTTGAATTTTGATCTGATCACTTTTGAGCAAAAGCAAAGACAGTCTTCCTGTCAGGATCTTGCTATTTTACTTCCCAGCTTAGCATGTTAAGCAGGGTATCCTCAGCAGTGTCCCAAAAAGAAGGCTACAGTTCAGTGTACTCGTGTTGTCTGTCTTTCTAGCTGAGGATCCACACAGGCTTGACCTGGAAAAGTTTCTTTTGTAGGTGTGATTTGACTGTATTTTGAGGACCAAATTTGTTGAGGTAAATTGAAGTAATGAGGCCACGGACTTAAAATATGACAATAAAATGTATCAGTTTTTTGCTACTTGTAATAGTGCAGTTTGCTTAAACAATGAGGATTACCAAGTGGATTGTTAAGGAAGCAAATAGAATTAGGTAGACATAGTAACATGTAGACGGATATAAATGAGAATGATTTTTAGAGGGTTCTACATTTTGCAAAATTAATTGCAGCTTTAGTCATTGTACTGCATGATATTCTTTTGCACCATTTGCTACATGAACATGATGTAAAACATAGCAAAGTTACTGTTACTGCTTCCCCATCTGTTTTTCACTGTTAATGTAAAAATGTTGCAGGTTCTTGTGATCTAGACATGGTGACGTGCAAATCATGCTTACAGTAAGTTTTCTTAAGTGATTTATGGTGACCTCTTCACAGTAAGTGGTATTGATTTCTTTCTAATTTGGGGGCTTCTGCAGAAAAGAATATTGTGGAATAAAAAGCACAGACTGTTTGCATTGTTAGCAATCTGTGGGCATATTTCAACTTAATGCAAAGAAATGAGCAGCCAACCTGTCACAATTAGCAGGTGCTGTCCAAATATCTCTGGAAAAAGTTCCATCACTTTTTGTTTTCGTTGCAAATATATTTATTGAGCAATATCTGGCTTTAGGCTCAAATACATTGTGCAACCAAACAAAGCAGAAGTAAAATGAATGAACAATTTCAGACAAATATATGCAGTTCAATTTCAAAGAGTACTTTATTCCTGTAAGGTTTTTTCTTAGTTCAGTAGTTTAGTACCACTACCAAATAATACATCAAATACATTTCTTCTTAAAGCCAAGCTTAATATACTAGCAGGTGTCTCACTGCAAAGCAGACACCATCAGACTCTGCTCAGCAATAGCTCTGCAGTCCTTTCAGCAGTTCCCTTTAGAGTTCTAATGCAAATTGCTTTGCCACCACTCTGCGATTGCTTTTGCCATATTTCAAAATGGAACCTCCTTCTCCATGTTAATAACTAATAGGTGAAGCTGAATTCAGTAAGGCTCTCTGTATAATAATTCTGATCTTTCAATATGGATTCCAAGCACGGCAGGATAGATTTTGACTCTGAAAAAATCTTTTGTCTAGATGTCCCATTCACATTGAGTTCACTGAGATGTAAGGCAGGAGATTTATTAATTGTAAAACCATGTGCCTTAAAAGTATTTGGAGATTTGATTCTTCTGTTATATTAGAATGAAAATGACAAGGCTACATTGATTTCAGTTGGGTTACTTCTGATTTACAATTCTGGTCTCTTCTTATCAACAAAAAGCAGAGCAAAGCAAATAGTCCCAATGACTTAAGGATGACTTTTTACTCCTCCTTTCTCTTACTAATTTCTCTTGGGTCTCAGCCTGAATAGAGAGCTGTTTAGGACAGGACTTAATCCTTTAAGTGAGTGCCACATTTGCAACACCATGGATGAAATATTCTCAGTATTGTCCTAATTCTGTTCCCACTGACATTAATGTTAAAAGTCCTACTGACCCATTTAGCTCCGGAGATGTCAGTTCTGCTGATCTGATTATTATTATAACACATAGCAGTAATGAATTACAAAGAAAAAAATATAATTATTCTGGTATATTCAGCATCATTGATTCTAGAGAAAATTAAGATTTATTTCTGTATGTGGTTCCAGTATCACCTTTCCTGATTAGCAGTTACAGCTTACTGTTCACATATGATTTAATTGTACATATGACTTGTTGACAGGAGATATTTTCCAGTTGCTGATGATTGTGAGCATTCTATCTCTGTTATGTGGAAAAAAAATAAAGGTCTGGGATTTCAGCTGGTGTACATTGATGGGATTCTACTGATTTCCATCTCCAGGATTTTATGTATTACCAGAGATACTATCCCAAAGAGAAGGCAAAACACAGCTGAAGTGAGTACTTGCATGATAGATCTGAAGTATGCAGAATGCCTGTTAGGCTGTGATTTTTATCCTATTATGCATTTGTATCTGTAAGTTAGCTGAGATGTTGCCGATGCAGTAGGTGTTTTATACATGATTCTCCTATTGTAGCTCAGTAGAATTATTAAGAACGCTGAAACTGCTACTTGCTATTAAGGATTTCTATTTGTGTAATGCACCTAAAGATAAAGTACAAACTGGATAAAATAGCAGTTGAGAAAGTGTGGCTGTATGAAGAGCAGATGAAGTATTAAGTTTGTGTAATTGTTTGGAAAAAAAAAAAAAAAAAGAAAGAAAAAAGAAAAGAAAAAATGAGTTGAAGAAGATTAAAAAAAAAAACAAAAAAAAAAACCAAAAAACCATTAAAAAGCAATTCTGACCACCGGACCAGGATGTCTTACAAGGAATCCACTTTCAGAAAATGAAAAGATGGGCAGAGTCACTAATCACTTTATGAAATGTTGGCCAAGTAATCTTTATTTGGAGGAAATTCAACAGGTGTGTGCAGAATTATTAGAGAGAAGGAGAAAAAAAAAAATCAGCAATGTGCTCTGGTTTTTCAAACCTTCGTAAAATGCTAATTCAGAGTTTTGTTTTTGATATCAAATGAACAAGGTCGAAGCTGGATTTATACAAGGATATGTGAAAGTTCATTCAGAGTAGTTGAAGTTGTGAATTGTAATTGGATTAGTTAAATCTCATTATGGCCCCATGTGGACACTTTCAAAACTGAAGCTGTTTGATTTGTTTTAATTCATAATGATGTTTTAAATGTGACTCAATGTTACTGCGTTTTGGCAGTTTCACTTCTAAATTTGAGTGCCCATTAATAAGGTTTAGCATACATTAAACGATTAGTTGTAAAAATTAGTGTATTGACGAGGAATGGCAACATCAACCACTAGTATTAAAAGCATGTCTGAACATCTCCTTTGGAGAAAGATATTTCAAGGTAAACATTTCCCTCAAACATTTGAGACTTGTTGATGAAAACCTCTGATTTCATAGATCTTTTTTCTCTTAGCTGTCTTCTAAAATTGCCACCGTATTTCCTTCTGTCTGATCTTTTCCATAATGCTCAGGTTCACAGGGCAGCAGCTTCATGAGGTAAATAGAATCACAGAATCGCAGAATCACAGGTACCTCTATTTGTTTGACTTTCTTCCAGCTGCTCATTCCTATCCAGGTAAAACCACCCAGTGCCACCTCATTTGTACCGGAAGACTTTGTAGTTCTTCTTGGTAAACTTAGTCAAGGAGGTAAGAGCTCTTGTCGCAGAATGATAACGCTACCTCCTATTAAGGTCATTACCGAGTTATTGTTTATGAAATTGCCTTGCAAACATGGAGATTTGGGCAAGGAGAAGCAGACAGTTGTTGTGGAAGGCATTTAATTTGACTGCTCTGCCAGAGTGTCTTCAGACTGTAGCCTGAGGGAAACACAGAAATGTATTTTATGCTGTATCTGTATATAAAACATGAGAGTTTTACTAATAGGTGGGAACAGACATGGCCTTACACTCATGTGTTTGACAGTGCAGTATCATTCTGATGCTTGCCTTTATTACTGTAGATTAAAATGCCTTTTAAGTGTTTATTTGTTTGTTTATTTAATTTCGTTCTTGGATTGTTGCCTAATGAGTAACTTCTTCTTTGTTTGTTTTTTGTTTGTTTGTTTGTTGTTGGAGGCATAGATTTAATGTATTTAAATTGAAATGGAGGAAGGTTGTCAACATTTTTGATCCTTTGATAGAATTCACTCTTGAAATCTAAACTATACGTATGACTCTAGAATGTTCTGTAAGTTAGCAGTTTCTGACAAGACTACCTGGAGTAAGTTTTGTACATTGGTAACAGAGCTGATGTAGAAGATGAAGAAGTTATTTAGATTGTGTGACCTGGAAAAAATCTGTTTCCAAGTGTTTTTTTATTGACTTTTCAGTGCTGTTTTGGTACATGGACTCTTCACTCCTGCTCTTTGGGCTTATAGGTAGCTCTGACACAAAGTGTTAACATTTATCTAATTCACCTGATACAATGTTTATCAAGACCAAATACGAACCCCTTATTTTGTAATCCTTATCTGACTACTTAGCTATAAGAGTGATCACGTCACTTCCATCAGACTCTTTCTAAAGGGTTAGTCTGTTGTATATCTTAAAAATACTTCAAAACTAGTTGGTTATATTAGCTTTTCTATTGGTGGTCTTTCTCTCATATATAGCATCTTCTACCCCCATGTCCGTTGCTGAAGCTTTTTTATCTGAATGTTAGTTAGAGTCAAGGTAATATGAGACAGCAATTTTGGTGTTATCAGTGTGAGGTCAAGGGGAAGAAAAAGTGTCATCTAATTGTCAGTGTGTGTTAGATGACATCTGGTAGTCTAAGATTAAGAACAGAAATTCCTAGAAAACTAACACCCTGGATTTGACAACCAGAATGTTAGAACCTGATTTCCACCTGAACTAAATATTTTTATTCTTTACTCTAAATCTTTAATCAGATACAGCAGTTAGATATAAAAGTGTTCAACAGGAACACGTGGTAAACTGAAGGAAAGAGAATAAGGATCCAGGAGTAGGCATGAAAGACAAACAAGGGAGAGAGAGGCAAGACTTCTGTTCCCTGAGCCCTGAAAAATAAGGATGTTCAGAAGAATGTTTCTATGAAAAATGTTGCTAGTTTTTCATGTCGTAAAGCAGAATCTCCCAGTTATCTTTAGGAGAAAAGTTATTCAATGTTAATCTGATTTAGACCTCAGCACTGCTCATGTAAGTCAGGATCCATTGATTGGTTCAGTCAACTAATCAGCTTTGTACAGATAAACTGAGAAAGGAATTTGGTCCCAGTTATAGATCTGAACTCTTCCTGAAAGTAAGATATATGTTTGGAGGCTTATTTCCCCCTTACAGTTTTGTAACCTCTTCACATTTATCAGTAACTCCCTTTTATTAGCTGTGTGTTATCATATTTGGATGGTAGAGTAGTTCATTTTCTCAAAACCAAGCTCAACATGAGGAGTACTGTGGGAACTGAGATTGCAAAGGGATAAAAGACTTCTTCCTTTAAAATAATCTCCTTTTCTTAAAAGAAGCCTAGTACAAGGAAGGGCCTACAACTTTAATCGACACAATATTACTGAAAACATCTTTCAAAATCCTTCAGAGCTTTTCAATATTTCCTTATTATTACTGCTGTTCAAGCCATCTGCTTCAATATTCAAGTAATAACACAAATTCTAGTAATAAAAGAGTTTTGAATTATTTTTAGGGGAGGATTAAGGTTACTGTTTGACAAAACATTGCATAATAGTCCAAATCTTGGGATTTGTTTTGCTGGATCTTTGATTTTGCTTGTGTAATATTTGGAATTTGTTTTTATTGCACAAGAGATTTTGGATTTCTTCTTGGTACCTGATACTAAAAGTATTTTAAAAAGTGTCACAAAACTGTATTGTCTGATTACGTAATTTTATTGGTAGAGGTGAAGGCATCATGGGGTGTGTGGTTAATTTACATGTTAAGTAACACTATGCCAGGGTCTGGGAACTTCCTACTTTCCCCATGACAAAGAAAACATTTAAAGGTGACATTACAATGAGAGAGAAAGGTGGATGTATAGAAGAGCTGCCTTGAATCTTGAGTTGTTAAAGCAGTTTTCATGCCACCTTTTCTCCTGACATACCCTGGGGTTATATGAAAGTGGCTGAGGCATCTCTCCATACTCCAGCATATTCCAATTGATAGAACAGCTTTTGTACTGTTTGCTTCTTTCTTTATTCAGTGTAGAGTTGAAGGTATGGCAAGTATTCCTGCCCTTGAGAATTACAGGGAATGAGAAAAAATGTTGTTTTCTCCCCATTTGCAAGATGCATAAGGCTTAGATATGGATCCTCAGAAGGAGAAATGTATTATGTTCCTTAGAACAAATAAGTAGGGTGTGGACTTTGATTGCGGTTTTAATACGTTATGGAATGTATTTGATGTAGGTGCATGCAAACTTCTTCTAATTTTATGTTAAGGGAATATCCATCATAGCAATTTATCAAGGGAAGTTAAGACTGGGTCATGATAACCCTAGCTAGGATAGCTTGAATCATAAATTGGCATTGTAATGGAGAGTTCCGATGAAGACCTCAGTTTAAAATCCAGCTCTGCTATGAGGACACTTACAGTAGAGATCTGTGAAAGCAATGAGAGAATGGAATAGGAAACAGCATTTCACTGTCTCTTCTAGTGTCAAAGCTAGACAGCAGCATTTAAAACCAACAGACTGACAGATGGTTGAAACAAAGCTACCTTCACACAATAGTTCACTACAGTGTGACTTTTTTTTTTTTTTTTTTTTTTTTTTTTTTTTTTTTTTTTTTTAAATAATGTATTACAAATGCTCAAAATTTATATGGGTTCAGGAAATGATTGGCCACGTTCATGGAAGATGATTCTGAAAGCAGAGGTTAATCTGCTCAGGATTCATTGTGCCACGATATGCTAGATGCTGGCAGAGTATAGTGAGGAAATATCACTGGGTGCTTGCCCAGTTTTATACACTTTCTTGGTGTCTGCTACTGGTTATTATTGAAAACAGAGCACTAATAGCTGAGGAGTTTTGATTTGACTTGTTTCAGTATCTTTGCAAAATCACTGAATCATAGTTACAGAATATCCTGATTTGAAAGGGACCCATCAAGACTATCAAGTTCAACTCCCAGCTCCACACGAGACCCCCAGAATCTAAACCCTATATCTGAGATCATTGTCCAAATGCTCCTTGAACTCCAGCAGCTTGTGGTCATGACCACTGCCCTAGGGAGTCTGTTCAAATACTCCACTTCCCCTGTGGTGAGGAAACTTCTACTCCCCAGTTTCACCCTCCCCTGGTTCAGTTCCTGCTTTTCGCTCAGGTTCTGTCACTGTCACCAGAGAGCAGATCAGCTCTGTCCATCTGGTTCCCCCCTCAGAAGCCACCGTAAGGCCTCTCCTCAGCTTCCTCTTCTCTGGTACCTTAACCACTTCTTGTACATCTTGCATCTTGCCCTCCAGACCCTTCACCTTCTTTGTAGCCCTCCTTTGGATGCTCTCTGATAGTTTTATGTCCTTACGTTGTGTCACCCAAAACTGTACTCTGTGATTGAGGTTTATGCCTGAGGAAATGGCCACAAGTTGTATCAGAAGTGGTTTAGATTGGACATACGAAGGAACTTTTTTTTTTTTCAGAGAGTGGTCAGGCACGAGAATAGCCTGCCCAGGGAGGTGGTGGAGTTGCCATCACTGGCAATGTTCAAGAATTGTCTGGATAGGGAGCTAGAAGATACGGTTTAGGGGTTTTCTGTAGGTATGGTAAAGGGAAGACGGTTGGACTAGATGATCTTATAGGTCCTTTCCAACCTTGTGATTCTATGATTCTATGCATATCATCACTTTAAGGTTGCTGTTTGTATAGTATGTGTTAGGTACCACTCCTAGGTTGTTGTTACGCATATGGTCGAAATAAATAAATAAATATATAAATAAATACTAAATAAATTTCAGTATCTTTACTGAAATAATTTAAGAACCTGCAATCGAGTTGTTTTGTCAAGGCTGTGTGATCTTATGTTGCCTAGATTGTATTTTATTTCTTGATAAATGTTATAATTATTTTTGTTTTCCGTAATATAATGAAGATGTTAGATTGGAGGATAATGAATTTTTAAAAATCAGTAATGATCTGTATTTAAACCTATCAACTTGTGTTGATTGCTAAAAACAATAAAAGCAGTTAAACCATTTGTGGTTTCTCTGAATGCAAAAAGCAAAAGTCATAATGACTAAATGGTAGGCTGGTAAAAAGGATGGTTGCCTGTATTGCATAAATCCTCAAGTGTCCCACTCATTTTATTTTGCTGTCTAGCAGTTCTGAAAGCAACTCTCAGAAGAACCAATACATGCTGCATTTTCTCGCACATGTACATTTGTTGTTATTTATTTACCTTGCTCTACTTTTGTTTATTCCCATTTTAGCTTTTTAATTTGGAATTCAACTTCTTCAGCTTTGAAAGCTATTGAATATTTCACTGTGTCTCAGATTGCTGTATTTTTAGACAAAATGGAAGCACATTATACTATAGGTGCAGCCTGTATTGTATTGTCTTTCTTCCAAGTTATTCCCATGACATTGTGAAGACTAGGCACTGCATTTAGAGAGTCAGTGTTCTCTTTTAGCCTTCCTAGTCTGTGATTAAGTGGGAGTTGCTGCCTGTTGTACTATGAGTCGTGTGACAAAAGCTAAATCTGTCACAGGTGCCACAATTTGTATATCAGAAAATTTGCTCCCCAAACACTAATTATTCCCAAAGTATTTTACTTCACACAAAGCACAGATAACAGAGTCAGCAAATTTATCTTGGTTTTATCATTGTGTTGTAGATTAGGGTTTGTCTCCTACCATTGTGTAAAGTGAAGATGGTGAAAATTCAAATGCAGTGAAATCCATTGATTTACCACCTCTGTTATGTGGTATTTTTTTATTTTTTTTTTTTAATTCTTCCAATCAAAACGCTGGAATTATACATTATTCAAACAATCACTGCTGAATTCCACTACTGTAAATGAATGAGCTGTTGTCTAGTGACAGAAGAAGGTAGGAAACAGTGTTGTTTCTCCAGGTGACTGTAAAAAAAAATGGAGCATTTTGTGCCTGAATAGCCCAGACTCAACTTGGTGATATGCTTAAACTATTAATTTTGGGTGTTAATTTGTTATGATTAAAGCTTATCAAGCATTATATTTCTGGTTGTTGTGGGAGAAGAATGGATCCTCAGCCACCGGAACTGTGAATAAGTGAAAGCATTCAATTTTTATCTCTCTCAGACCTTCAGTTATGTATGCAGGAAAAACACACATGTATACCTATGCTTTGTTCCAGCCAGCCCTTTTCCACTGCATCCTTCCACTACAAAGGTGATAAAGTGTGATAAGGCATTATATCGTACGTTACCGATGTTAGTTATTTTGTCACTGAAATACCAGAATCTCTCTTTGTAAGTGTTAGTAGTTCTGATGATTACCTATTGCTCAGTTAAGTCTTTTGTTACCAATCTAGCAATCATCAGAGCGAGCGTATTGTTAATGCTAGTCACAGAATGTCCCCATCTCAAATAACGATTGGAACTAAGTTTCAGAAGCTTCTCCTTTTCTTGGTGACAATTGCCCAGGAAGCTGTTCTGAGAACAATTATTTAAAAAAAAAAAAGAAAAAAAAAAAAGTATTCAAAATTTTTCGTTTATAGAGTGACTTACAAAGAAAAAGAAGAGCACTGAATGCTGTAAATGAAATTCTTAGCAACTTTTTTTTTTTTTTTTTTTTTTTTTAATTGTAAACTAGCTTAAGAAAGTCTTTATTTTCTCCCTTAGGATAAACATATTGCATATTTCTAGGTTTCTGACAAATGAAAACATTAATGTGATTTAACTTACACTAGCGGTGATTCACAGCTCCAGTTGTTTGGCTTGTGTATAGCAGTACTGATTTGTATTTTTATTTTGTTTCTGTAGGACTATTTAACCATTCACAAGTACGGCAATGCAGCCAGAAATGATCTCTGGAACACACTGTCAAAGGTAAAATGTTTTCATCTATTGCACTGAGGATAAAGCAAGAATATACTGTGGTATTTTTCTTGGTGAGCTTTGGTCTGAATAGAGCATAATGAGATCTTCAGACCCCAGAGCAAATTTAAAAATTGATGCAAAGAAATTCCATTAGAGTTAACAGAGTGGCAACACTGAAATATGCTTTCTTCAATATTTCGGTTCTTTATTATGTCTGAATATATTTCCTTGCATGTGCTGTGTCATGCCATTGATGTGCAGTAAAAGCTAGTTTGTGGAACCTACTATCATTACCTTTAATGGCAGCAGGTTGGGGCTCATAAGCTGGAAAGTGTGTAAAAATGCTGCACTTTGGCGTTTACATCAGCTGTGTTTTTTTGTTTTTGTATGGAGTTATGATTTGTGTGAAAGAAAAGTTATTAAAGCTTTAACGTTTACTCTAAACTGGTAACTATTTCCTGTAGCATTAGGTGTCCTGCAGATATTTCTAGTTTCTGTGTCCATGCTTCTTTTCATTGCTGCACCCACACTTGGTTTCTAGACTCAGTTCCAGAAGTATGTATTTAAGGGCAGAGCTTGAATTTTGAAAGAGGGAGCCAACCATGCCTAAATTACCTGCCTACAGAGCTAGTCTGGACACCCCAGAAGAGAGACAGAGTGTAAGAGATTGTAGAAAACAGAAAGTAAGTTTGGGCACAAGTGCCAACTGAAGCCATACATAAACATGGCTGTCTAGTAACCACTGACACCAAAGCTAGAATCCAGCTGGAGTTCAAGACATATCTAGATCAGCAGGTATCTTGCGGTAGCTGGAAGCTACCACAAATGATACCCATATCTGCTGTGTCTCCACCAGTCTCTGAAGATGAGTTGAATACTCTAGGACATCTCAACTGACATTTGTTAAATAGGAACAACTAGAGTCCCAGAAACTTTGTTGATATGATCAGCAAGGTATAGACAATGATTCAATTGACTAGCCACTAGATGTTGAACCTGAACCACCAGCTGATTTAAGATGTATCTTCCTCTGGTAAAGCCTTTGGGGAAATGATGGGCAATGAGAGGGGAGGGGAATGATCATACTCTTGAAAGAGCAGAAGAACCCACAACTAATAGAACAAAAACAAAACTTCGTTATGGACCCTAAACACTAGGAATACATTGTTTGCTTAATATTATTGTTAAGTCTAATAATTACTTCTTTCTCTCACCTATAACCATGTGTGTTGTCAGCTTTTTTATTAATGCACTGCAATTGCTTCTCCAGTTCAGAAGACTTCTTGCTGGTTTCTGCTTATATTCATCAGAGGTTAATCTGTGACCAAGGGCTGTTCAGCAGCTAGACATATTTCTGTCACTGGATAGCAACTTTTGCCCGTCATTGTCATATCTATGTTTTCAGCAATCAAACACTTTGAAACGTGCCTTACTGCAAATACCCACGATCAACTAACATTGTTAAAAATATGTATTATTTTTTTTAAACATTATCTGGTCAAGAATATATTCTGGAAGTATACACCCAGTACTTCTGAAGTGCTTGTAAAGACCCTGTAAAGTGGATTACTTCTTCCTTTCCAGCAAAAATGCTAGAATGATTTGTTAAAATTTGTTGATTTTTTCCTATGGAAGATTGCTCGATATTTAAGACACACAGACAATGTTGGTGTAATTTTGTAGTTTGTGTATACTTAGTGATTACAAATGTGGGTGTGTGTGCACACATGATAGTTATGAAACCACTGAAATTAATTATGCTTTTCTAGGACAAAAAAAAAAAACAACAAAAAAACCAACCCCAAAAGTTTCACATGTTGGATTGTGGTTCTGCTTCAACATACCAAAACTTTTCTTTTTTCTTGAAGGCTTTAAAAAGGGTTGGAAAATCTGTAAATATCCAAGAAGTAATGGATCAGTGGACGCTACAGATGGGTTACCCTGTTATCACCATCTTTGGAAATGAAACTACAGACAATATCATAGTAATCTCCCAGGAGCGTTTTGTTTATGATAGTGATACTAAAACCAAGGATTCTGGCCTTGGAGACAACAGGTACGTATATTTCTCAATGAATGTCTTCCAAGAGTCTGTAGTAGTTTAAGTGCTTTTTTGTGTGTTTTTGTAGAGTTGCCTCTGCAGAAAATCGTGCTTTGCATGGAATCAGTAGCATCTTGTGTTACTTCCATTTGAATTTTATTAAAGATTAGGCTAGTTAAAAGAACTGAACAAAATCATTAGATTGATAGAACAAGATAAAGCTTTAATGTGTCCATTTCCATTCTGACAACTCTATCTCTGACTTTTATGCAGTCTTATGTCACGCATCTGTTTCCTCTTCATCTCTTTTGGTTTTGTCACACTCTGTGAAATAAGTGGGAATATGGTTGGAAGGTCTGATATATTTTAAGCAATTGCTTGGACTAGACCTCTGCATGCTCATAGGTTAAGTAGGAAGATGTAATCACATATTGGCTAGTTACATCATGTGACCTGGGAAGTAGTCAAGAGCTGTACTGGACTGCTATACATGACAGGGAGTTCCAGTTGTTCCATTTTAAAAATAAGCTGAATTAGTCCTGCGGGTCCTCAGGTCCACTGACCAAAATCAGGAAGCACTGGCACACCTCCACCTCTTTCCTTTTTCCACTTCTAAGATTGATTCCTTGCCATTTTCAGATGACTCCACCCATTCCTTTGTTCCAGGAAAAAATTTATGTTCCTTGATCACGCTGGGGAATCCTCATCTTATTTAAAGCTGTGATATTTTAGTGCCAAGCATTTAAAGCTGTTTGTAGAGAATTACATTTCACCCTTTGAAGCTTCTACATTCACTGCTTCTTGCCTTGTGTTATAGAAGGCATACTCAGAACCTTGAATTCTCCCATAGATTTAAATTATTAATACTGAATTTTTGCTTATAGTATGTTCCTGCCTAAAAATATAATTACATATACTTGGAAATATTTATAACTAACTCTTTTTTTTTTTTTTATAAAACAGATACTGTAGAACTCAAATATGTAAATTGTTTTGTTTTGTTTTTTTTTTCCTGGCTGTGTTGGAACAATCTAGTATGGTATTAACCATATGTTTAAGTCCTGGGCTGAAACGAGTTTCACTGTGAATACTATCACAGAATTGTAGGGGCTGGAGGGGACCTCTTATACTATATGAAACAAGTTACTGTAGACAGTTGGAAATTATCTTGACCCATAGTTCAGTGCAGCAGTTCTTAAGCTTCACTTAAGAATTTAATTTCTTCAGCCATGTATTTCCGTATAAAATATTAGTGGATTTCTTACTCAGAAAAATAGACATTAATATTTTTTGATTGCTTAAAACAGAGATGTTAAGCCTTGTAAGTACTGTGGAAATATTCTTAAATAGATTTATCAGGTATTCAGACTTTATTGTATTAACTGCTTCTGTAATTCATGAGTAAAGACTAGTGGGCATGAAAGCACTTTGTATGGTAGAATACTAGGAGTGAGAAGTAGACTCTAAATAGTTTTATTTTCATACATGATATTAATTCAGAATTCACGGAATCACAGATTGCAGGGCTTGGAAGGGACCTCTAGAGGTCATTGGGTCCAACCTCCTGCTAAAGCTGGTTCCTACAGTGGGTTGTGTAGGTAAGCATCTGGATGGGTCTTGAATATCTCCAAAGATAGAGACTCCAAAACCTCTTAGGGCAACCTGTTCCAGTGCTACATCACCCTCACTAAAAAGTAGTTCTTCCATGTATTTGTGTGGAACTTCCTATGTTCAAGCTTTTGGTCATTGTTCCTTGTCCTGTCACTACATGCTACTGAAAAGTCTGACCTCATCAAATTGCCTCCTGCACTCTAGATATTTATAAACATTTATCAGATCCCCTCTCAGCCTGGTCATCCAGCCAGTTCTTTACCCAGCAAAGAGTGTACTTGTCCAAGTCATGGGCTGCTTGCTTTTTTAGGAGAATACTGTGGGAGACAATGTCAAAGGCTTTGCTGAAGTCTAGGTAGACTAGATACAGTACCTCATACCTCACCAGCTTTCCTAAAAAGGACGTGGCCATCCATGACAGCATTCCATGATCACAGTGAGATCATGGCTCTGTGACTGCACACAGCTCTAGTTCTTACTGTTTAGTTACCATTCTGCCTGAAAGCACTTTAGGGAAGAGAGTGCAGGTATACCTAGAGGGATACTGGAAGATTTCATGTGAGCATACTCACTCTTGAGGTGGCTGGCCTTCTGGCTTTTGTCATTAGAGGCAACTAAGAAACATTGCTGTTGTCTTGGCTCATTCATCACTCTGTTGCAATGGCCATTGCCATTATGTACCCTACTTCTCAGTTTTTTCAGCTTAAAGGTTTCACTAGGTTAGCTGGCCTGTTCTCAAAAATTTCCCTTCCCCTTCTAGACAGGCTGATTCTATCCCACACAAACAGTTTACAGTCTTCGTAGAAGGTCCTGTTATCATGAAACCCCAAACCTTTATGATGGCACCAGCCACATAGCTAGGAGTTGATGTGTATTATGCATCTATTCCTGACTTCCCTCCATCCTCCAGCTGGTAAAACGGAGAAGAAGATAACCTGGGCTCCAGTGTTTTTCACCTGTGCTTCCAGGGCTTTTATAGTCATCTTTGATTCCTCTCACATTCTGCCTTCCAGCAGTGTTTGTACCCACATGGAACAGCAACAGGGGATTGTAGTCTGTGCTCTGATGAACCATGGCACCCTTTTGTCAGTGTTTCAAATCTTGGCTCTGAGAGGCAGCAGACACCTTGAGACTACATGTCAGGCTGGCAGAGGGGAGCCTTGGTCACTTTTAAAAGTGACCCACCACAAGCATCTGGCATTTCTTTTTATGAAGCTTCAAACTGTTATTTGGAGATAATGTGGATGGGTATTGTTCTTCACCAACAGAGAAAGGTATGCTGATTTTCTTAGGTAATTTTGCCTAAAAATTGTACTAAAATTGTAAGTTCTAAACAATGTGAAAATCAGTGCAGTGTAGAGCACAGAAAAAGAAGGTATTAGAATGGGCTCTGTCAGGAGTTTATTGTCCAAACAGAGAATACAATACATGTGTGTATCTTCTTTGGCAAGTCTGTTTACTGTCTTCTTCCTGCCTCAGATTTGTTTTACTCTGTGCTTCCATGGTATTCTAACCACAAATGAGAGAAGTCCCAAGCCTAGCAAAGGCTTTGCAGATGAAATATTTACTCCAGACAGTTAAATGGTGGAGCTAGTTTGCTACCTCCCAGTTAGCTATTTTAAAGTCATTTTACATAAATATAAGCAGGAGCCATATGCTTTTAGCAAAAGATGAAACTTTCCTATTCCATTCATCTTTCAAAAATCACTCACCATTTTATATTAAAGTCATGTGACTTAGTTATAAATAAGAGTCTAAAGTGTTAGAAAAATGAGCTTACCATTCACTGGTGTGCATGTGATTTGTTATGCACAATGCCCTCGTGTCATTAAATGTCCTTTCCTACCATCAAATTAAGTAGAAAAGAAAGATTGACAGACTGAAGATAAATTTAATCTTTCTGTCAGCAGTGACAGTTCTTTTTGTTGTTGTTGTTCTTTCCTTCTTTCCATTGAAGAAGTCACTGTTTTTTCGAGTCTTGTGAAAGTGATAGACAGGAAAAATCACATTAATGGGTTGTCATTTGATAATTCATTATATATTGCTCCCACTGGTTTTTTTTTTAGCTTTGCAAGAACTGGATCTTGTGTGAAATGATAAAAGGGGCTAGTTTTCCTGCAATTACACAATGTGGGGCAATAACTGGAACTGAAACAAGATTTTGATGGACACTTGGTGTAGCAGAGTCTGAGTCTGCTGGTCATTATGGTCAGGGAGTTGCAAGGGTTCGGTGGAACCTGATAGCTCAGATAGGTGTTATGGGAGGCACAGAGATGAATATAACACGAGGCTGCAGGCCTGGGGGTTATATGTCCGCAGCCTATCTCTTAGTCCAGTAAAGTCAGTGTTTCATCTCCCTAAGTGACCCATGAATTCAGCCTTAGATGGATGGCTTCCTGGGGAGCCATAATGGTCACTGCAAACAGTGAGAAGCAGATTGCATTTATTCCACATTCGGGGCCCTGCTCTTGCAGAGCATGTGACATTGACTTTGTTAGGATAATTTATCTCTGGATTAATAATGATTACTATTTTAAACACTGTAAATAATAGAACTGTACAAAACACAGCAAAATGTACTGTGCAGCCTTTCCAGGAGTTTATCATCTAAATAGACAACACAATATATACTGGAAGACCCAAGGGAAGGCTCTTAAAGCCTGCATCTGCCACACAGTCATAAATTATCCAGAGGTGGGGCTGTAGTTTAGCATGGCACAGTAATAAATGTGTGCATTAAGAAGAGCATGGCCAGCAGATGGAGGGAGGTAATCCTCCCCCTCTACTCTGCCCTCATGAGATGTCTGTAGATACAGAATACTATGTCCAGTTCTGGTCTCCCCAATTCAGAAAATACAGGGATCTCCTAGAAGGAGTCCAGTGGAGGGCCACATTGATGATAAAGGGCCTGGAGCATCTCCCATGTGAGGAAAAGCTAAGTAACGTGGGTCTGTTCAGCATGGAGAAAAGAAGACTGAGACAGAAGATCTGATAAATGTTTATAAATATCTGAAGGGGGGTAGGAGGCAAATGGATGAGGCCAGGCTCTTGGTGATGCATAGTAATAGGACAAGTTGCTATGACCTGAACACAGGAAATTTTGTGCTAACATATGGTAGAGCTTCTTTTCAGTGAGTGTGACAGAGCACTAGAACAGGTGGCCCAGAGAGGTCCAGGAGTCTCCTTCTTTGGAGATATTCATCACCTGTCTGGATGCCTACCTGTGCAAACTGTTGTAAAGTACCTGTTTTGGAAGGGGGCTTAAAGTCAGTGGTCCCTAAATGTCCCTTCCAACCTCTATGATTCTGTCAATTCTGTTACCTTAAGAGCAATGCTGTTAAGTCCCTTTCTCAACAAATTTAACTTCCTTTCGAAGATTCCTTAGAAAGCTTTAGGCAGTGCAATGAAAAATGGACATTAAATTGTTAGAGACTATACAATGGAGGATATAAAATTGGAGAAGGGCTTGGCAGCAAGATGTCCCCGGGTTTGTTCAGCCTAGAGCAGAGGAACTGAGGGGGGCTTCATGGTGGCTGCAGCTTGGAGGGCAGCGCTGAGCTCTGCTCTGTGTGACAGCAACAGGGCCTGAGAGAAAGGCATGGGGCTGTCAGGGGAGGGATGGCTGGGGGTGAGGGTAAGGGTCTGCACCAGAGGGCAGTGGGCATGGAACGGTCTGCACAGAGCAGTGGGCACAGCCCTAAGCTTCTGGAGTTCAAGGAGTGTTTGGAGAACACTCTGTGGCAGAAGACTGGGATTTTGGGAGGTCCTTTGTGAAGCCAGAAATTGGACTTGGTGATCCTTGTGGATCCCTTCCTACTCAGGTTATTCTGCGATTCTACGATTTTCTGTAAGAGTCAGTTTAGAGTAGAGTTTTCAGAGGGATTTGCATAAGAAATCAAAATAAAGAGGTAAATGAATATTCAGAATCATACAACTTTTATAAAATCTCTGTGCTGTTATGCAAGCTACATATTTATGCAGCAGTTAACTATTAAAATGAAATTCAAAGTAGCACATTTCATTTCCCCTCCCCCCCCTAAAATCTTACAGAGGCATGCACACAAGCAAGCAGGTTTTTCTGAATGAGAAATAGTTAAAATAAAAACTGTTGATGCCTTTGACAGTGTCTTTCTTCTAATCTATTACTATATAGTGTCTTTAATTTTACAGTGGAAGAGGATAATTAATTAATTTTAAATATAGTTGATTTTTCCACACTGTGTGTGATTGAAATTGTCATCTCTCTGTGATTGCAGAAAAGTGTGCTTCAAGATACACACGTAGGCATCTACTGTGATTTATTTGTGTGACTAGAATTGACTGTATGGCACTCCAAGCTTTAACGCTTAGCTTGGAATTACAGAAGGTACACAGTTTCACTTCTTTGCAAACTGAGCATAGATTTTTCTTGACAGTCATACCTTTACATCATAAGCATTTTTGTTTTGTGAAGAAAAAGCTAACGATGACAGACACCATTTGTAGGAATAGCATTCCTCAGAAGGGACAAAGTCACTGAGCTTTTTTTTAAACATCAGGTTCTGCAGCAGAACAGTTCAGTTGCAATTTCAGTTTATCCAAGCAAAATTTTAAAAGTTCAGTAACAGATGTATAGTTCATATTCTTCTCCTTAGTAACAATCCTTTTGGTATGTGTAGGTTCCATCCTTCACTCATGCACATGTCTCTGAGAATGGATTATTCACTTGCCTCATGTGAGGCTACAGGGGATGAGGTGATATTCCATCTGACAGGGTTCAGTGGTTTTCGCTCCTGACAGAGAAAGTTATGATTTTAAGACACCAGACTCATCCATCATTACAAGAATGGCTTACAGATATGACAAGAAATCTTATGAAAAATATTCTGTGGTCTAGACAATGAACTAATCAGCTTTGATGAAATCCATAAGCCATTTATGCACTGTATTGAAGAGCAGACCAGTGCTTTTTGGTTATGAATATGTTTTGTATTTTAAAAATATGAAGAGCTTGTCTTTTCAAAAGCAGAGGAATAACCTTTTCAATATTATCTGTATAATTAAGTTCATTGCTGAGCTAATGTTAACTTGTATAGAGTTCTTATCACGTACAGTACTTCTGTAGCCAATCTTCGCTTGTTCATGATAAGGTACCAAGGGGAAATGTCTTGCTAGACACTGAATAGAGCTAGCTGTGAGGAAAGAGAAAAAACAGAAAGGTACAAACTGGGATATGGACAATGTATTCATACATACTGAAGTGCAATAATTCTTGCTGCCTTTTGCCATGTGGTTCGTCAAGGGACAATTTAGTGGAATAGCATAAGACAAGGAAGACAAGGACATGACCAACAGAACTGGACTCCTGCATCTTGCACCACATAGTAATAACAACTGAAAGGAATTAAAGCTGGCTGCAGAGATGCTTAGTAGTCACTCCACACAAAGATGAATGATAAACTGCGGAATTTATTTCCCTTCAATTCTCCTCTGAATTTCTTTCACAAAGCTCATATATGCAAGCTGTACAGAAAAAAGCTATGCTTGTCCCTTTACTGATAATTAACACTAACACTAGTATAGGGCACAGCTCTATTGCACCAGCAGATTTTGTTCTTCAGTATGTTTAGGGACAGTCCTTAATACCAACAGTCTGACAGAGCATAGTGCTTGCAGAGTCCTTCTCCTCAAAACCAGAAGATATAGCACTGCTTCTGTGAGGGACTCTGCCTGCCTCGAGCATCTTTGGGAGCATTGCTCTTATTGTTGAATGATTGCAGTTGGTAGCCTAATAGTTGTAGCTCACATTTAGCCTGCTACAAAATCTTATTTATTTATTTATTTATATTTGGAAGCCAATGAAGGGTCCTCAGTTAAGTGTCTTGCCCTTTATTTCTTGGAGCCTCTTCTCACTGTAGCAATATTATTAAATCAGAATAGGGACTGCTCTTAGAATTTGTGCATTTTTCTGTGCTGATGTATCTTAAGGAAGATTCTGTTGCTAGCAAAGATCTCAGAAATGCCAATTTTAATTTAACACTTTATTTCCAAAAGTATTTCACAGCTTCTATTTATGAGAAACACTTTTTCTAGGCAAACACCCAAGCTGCTCTGATGCGCAGGATATAGGCAGCATTCAGTGTTATAATTGGTGAATGCTAAAAAAGATAAACTTGGGATACTGTGTCATTGCTGTCTATGTGGTGGCAACACTCATATCCTGGCAGAAATTAGGCTGACAGTGAAAAGCTGCTGGTGAATTTTATTATTGCTGTGGACTACATCCCTTTCCTTGTCTTAGTTGCTTAGGCTGACTCCTGGCAACTTCTAGATACCCAAACAAGTTAATTAACACACATTAATTAGATCAATTTCATGGCGAGAAAAGGAATGTATACTTGAGTGCAAGCAATGTATTTTAATTCAGAGCGAGATGGGGAGGTGAATCAAAGAACTGAGGTGACAATGTTAGTGGAGAGCTGCTCAACATTCTGGGAGACGAAAAGGGAATGCAGTGTGGCAAGGCACAGCCTGGAGCATTAAAGTGGTAGAGCTGCACTAGGCAAATGCAGAGAATCAGGGAGCCAAGGCAGTCAATATGGTGTCATTACTGAAGTAAAGAAATGTTGAGGGAAACACTGATAGCAGTTGGATGCCAGAAAGGTAATGGGAATGGTGAAAGAGGATGAATGTCATATTCTGTTGGGCTTAATGAAGTATGCTTTATTTTTTACCACTTCTTCATGTTGCAATCTTAAGGGGAAAATAAATCTGTTGTTGGGAAATTATCTCTGTATTTGAGCCTTCAGGGTGAATAATAGAATCTCAGATTTTATTAAGAAAATATTTTGGTTGGAGGCTGTTAGGAGAATTTACTGAGGAAGCAGAAACTGCCATAGGAATTATATTTTAATCTTGGTTAAAGTCATAATGTTCTGGTGAAAAATCAAAGTCAAGCATTTGAATACACTAAAAAATGCTTGGATCTAAGTTTCTGAAAACATGTTGGAGGACGATAGACATAGATACAAAGCTATTCATATTCCTGTAGCTGACAAGGGTATCCAGCAGGCAGAATCCAGATCCTACTCATCCCATAAAACATCCTTCCGCTCATCATAATGTTCAGATGTCTCAGATCTGCGCTCTTATTGCTCTTGAGTAAAGTACAGCACAGAGACAGGGGGTTGCACGGTCAGCACCATGTGTGCAGTTCTGCGAGGACATTTTACACTGGAGCAAGACAGAACACAGGGTGCTGCAGAGAGAGATGAAGAGCATTTACTGGAGGGTAAAGAGGCAGCTGTTGGAGCACATACTTAAAACTGCTTAAAACCAGCTTCTTTCTATGCGTTTCTGACTCAGCACCCAAAATTGCTTGTCACTTTCAAAAATGAAGTCTTTTGTGTTCTGATGTAAAAAGGTTATGCAGGGAGAAGAAAGAATTTGTTGTATTTGTTCTTTGCCCACAACATTTTTCTAAATTCAGTAAGGTACTCTACTGGTGCTGACACTGAAATGAGTCAGTTTTAAAGAGCCCCTTAACATTTATAACTGTTTTGTTTGTAGTTTGTTTTGGTATGAAATGTTAAGCTAAATATAAAATAAATCTGTGAAGGTTTGGTGAGAAGGTTGTTCCTCCTCTACTCTGTCCTCGTGAGGCCTTATCTGCAATGCTGCATCCAAGCCTCGGCCCCCAGCACAAGAAAGATGTGGAGTTGTTGGAGAGGGTCCAGAGGAGGGTCACAAAGATGGTCAAAGGACCAGAGCACCTCTCCTATGAAGACAGATTGAGGGAGTTGGGCTTGTTCTGCCTGGAGAAGTCTCTAGGGAGACCTCGCTGTGGCTGTCTAGTACTTTAAGAGAGACACTGACTTTTTACACAGCCTGATAGTGACAGGTTTAGGGGAAATGGTTTTAAACTAAATGAGAGATCTAGGTTAAATGTTCCGTGGAAATGTTTTACTCAGTGTGGTGAGATGCTGTCGTGGGCTGTCCAGAGAAGCTGTGGACTCACCATCCCTGGAGCCATTCAGGGCCAGGATGAATTGGGGGCCCTGGGCAGCCTGATTCAGTGGGTGGCAACCAGCCCATGGCAGGGGATTGGAACTGGATGGTCTTTAAGGTCCCTTCCAGCCTAAGCCAACTGATGATTCTTTGATTCAATAATTGTAATTATAAGATAGTATTATATTATTTTCAGACAGCATAATTCTTTTCAGATTGAATAATTTAATAGAAATAAACTCATTTAAATTGACCCTTAAATAGTTATCATATCAAGAGAGGGTAGGGTTTGTCTAGGATGGCCAAAGGCACAGCTGTTTTCTAACAGAACACATGTGCTTACATCACAAGGCAATCCCAAAGTGCAGAGACACACATGGACTCTTTCATGATATTGCTAAGGGCACTGAAACATTTCTTTACGTGTGAGAATTAGTGGTTTCACTGCACTGGTAAGGGAATTATATTTGGCTTAAAGATCTTGAAGAATGTAATTTGTTTTCCCTCTTCCAATTGTAGTACTTATTTATGGCTGAGAAATATTCCAAAGATTCTTGTAAAATCCAGGAATAATTATGTCTGTGGCAATACAGAGAACCACGAAGTCTGCATCTCTAATATGTTGCTGTTAAACATATTAATTACTGCTCTGGCTACTGATTAATTCTAGTGTCAATGATTGTATTAAAATACATGATCTGTTTGGTGCTTTCAGCAATACCGTATTGACACTGAAAATCATTTTCCTTCTATACTTTTGTATTTAGATCTTTACACAGAAAAACAAAACAAAGCAAAAAGAAAACCACACAATACCTTATCTGTCCTAAAAATAGTTTCTCTTAGAAATAACAGTCAAGCCTTATTTTACATTGTACCAACATGACTGCCTTTTTAAACATGAATTTCTAAATGAAATCATACATAATACAAGAATACATAAAATTAGCAGCTGGATTGAGACAGAACTGCAAATAAAGAGGCTTACCATCAGAAGTAAGTCTTCTTGAAAGTGCCAGTGTCTTTCAAGACTAGAATATAAACTTCTTCTTCACTCTGTCATGCAATTTTAAATATTTTTCCAGCTTACAAATATTATCTGTAGTCACTTTTGTGCGTGGAGATAAGTATAATTTATATTCAAAACGATAACAGGGCCACAATTTTTATTACCTTCCAAATCCTCAAGTTTTTCTTGCATCTGAAATGGAAAAAGTTGGACCCAGCTACTGATTTCTGGTCATCTGTAAAGCATCGATGAATTCCACATCTAATAAAATTCATAGCTTGTGTTACTCTGAAGAAACTGAGGTCTGTAACTCTTCTGAGCTCAGAGAGTGGGTGAGCCAAATCAGATCCATCAGCCCTATGATTTGCAGCAAGTATCCTTTGCTTTTGCTAAGGAGCTGGAATTGCGTCTGCTTCGCATTGGCCAGGATTATCTTGGAATGAACACTTCCTCAATTGTTTTATTGCACTCTTTTTTGTAATTGACAAAGAATCCCAACCTTAGCAAAATATTTTCCCGATTTTTTTCAAGTCTGCAAAGTTACTGATATGTATCCTACAGTTAGTGTGGCACCATTACCATGTCCTTGTGTTTTCTTTTCCTCATTGATGTTGTTTTTAAACAAAAGTTTTTCATCCACTGATATTGTGGAAGTCCTGTACAATTCAGACACAGGCAGGCTTTCTTCAGGTAGTAAAACCTATGTACTTTCAGAATTCAAGTTGGCTAATTGTGACTTCATATTTGATTAAAACATCTACTGTTTTCTGCTGTTGCATCCAGCTCATAAGGGAATCTATCTTACTCGGTTACTCTTGCCAGTGTTTTTCATTTCTTTCTTGTTGCTGTGAATGTAAGAGTTAACACTGGACATGCCCAGATGACTGGTAAATAAGCTCCAAGCTGTACTCAGTTATTTCAAATTGTTATCCTTTATCCATTTTTCATCTTTTATTTGTCTTTCATACTAGTTAGTGCTACCTTCCCTCCCTATCTGCTGTCGTCTGTGCTGACTGAGTTCCTGGAATCCCTTGACACCCTGGCACAGCGTAGGATGTGTAATGCTTGTGTGAGTGGGAATAAAATCCTTTTCTGTTGTGTTGTGCCTCTGGGCACAGCCTACAATTACTTTGCTGGCACGTATTAAACCTAATGAAATCTTTGTGTTCTTGTGAGAATGATATTCACAGCATGAATGTATCATCAACTCGTTTTCCATTAAACAGAACTAACGCACTGTAGAATCACACTTAAGAAAATTACGTGATTTCTTGTGATATTCACATGAGGCTCCGCTGAAACCTGAAATACTCTTTACTGAATTCTACTGTATAACAACCTGAAAAAATCTCTGTGATGTTTTAAATTGCCTTTCCCAAAACTGTCTGTCTAGAGTGAGTGTTTTACAAAATTCTACCACAGTTCTGCTGAATTCTACTTCATGTGTGATCTCTTTCTGTATACAGATGCTCTAAAGCTGTTATGCTGCTGAACAGCTTCTGTAGTTTCTCACCTACCACCTTGCCTCTAGTTGTGCTCTCAGCCTAGTAATAAATGTCTTGTCACAGCAACAAGGCTCGTAGTTTCATAGGTTACTTAAATGCACTTTCAGGTTTTCCTTAAACAATTTTTCTTTCTACTTTCCATTATCTTAATATTCAAAATTTGCATAATACTGAGGCCTTCTTTTGCCTTGCTATTAGAAACAGTAGTAGGTACGGAGAAAAAAAAAGAGCTCTTTACTCTTTTTATACTCTCCCAATGTAATGTCCAAACTGCATGCCGTCTTTTAGTTCACATGTTATCAACTTTCTCTGTCCCTTATTTTACAGTAGACTTTAAGATTATTAGTCAGAAACTGCAGTTGGATGCTTCTTCTTCCTGCTATTATCTGCCTGTCTTGCAAATGAGGGAAATATGCAACTATAGTAAAAATACAAATCTTTAATTCTTGGATTTCCACTTGTTCTGTAAGACCTGATTGCTTTCAAAATGTCAAATTTTCTCATTTCTGTGCTTTTGTGTTCTTTGGTTTCTGAAATACTAACAGTTCATGTGGATGGCTAGTGAGGTATTCTCTCTGTAGGAAATGCCCCTGTCAGCATCATAATAAACTCCAAGAGTTGTGACAACTGGGAAAGACTGGGAAGTTGTTGCCATCTCAGACTCAGCACTGCTTACCCAAGCATCATGTCTTTGTGCGTATGAAATCTGAGCATTCTCCATCTGGGGACATGACAGTGAGAAGCAAATGCAAAGTAGACCTTACTCCTCATTTCTCAGCTTCAGCCACTTTGGATGTACCAGTTCTGTCTTTAATTGAAGAGACGGGGAAGGCATTTTGGGTAATAAGATTTAGTTGTTAAAGTAAGGAGGCAGGAGATTTAACCAGCCTGTTTTACTCTCAGGTATTCTTTTTATCTTTTATACTTCTAAATTATTTTTATACCTCGCTTTATCTCTGCATTAAATAGCTTTAATCATATCTTTCAATCTTAGATTGTTATGTTCTGAAAATACTTTACAAAGTTTAGTTAGTGTTGTAGATGAGCAAGAAATGGATTCCCATCCCACAGAAATTTTCAACATATCAAAACATTTCCCTGTACTGAATCAGGACAAAAATCAAAGCAAAGATTGAGGGAAAAATGGTTTAGAATATTCATTTCAATTCTGCAATGTCAGTGCCTTACATTTAAGTTTTATTTTATCTTGCTCCTTTAATTTATTATTTCATACCAAGATTTTGAATCAGTAATCTGGAAATTTTTATTTAAAACAGTGATTATGTTTAAGGAATGTCTATTTTAAATGTTACCATTGAAAATATATGTTGAAGACTTATTTTTCTAATGAAATGCTTTGTTTTGAAGATTTGCCGTTTTCAGGGAAACTTACATTTAATTGTGCAAGGTGTAGTTACCAACATTGAACAGATGGAGAGGCCAGTTCAGTTGCTTGTGCAGGTAACTGTTGCCATTGGAGGTGCCCTGAGGTACTTTGACCTTGTGCTGCCTCTTACATGGGCAGGACCATCCTTAGGTGCTGTGCCTATTTGCACATCCCCTAGCAGCTCAAGTATTCTTTGGCAACTAAATAATACCACCTTTCAGAACTCAATTTACCCCAGAGAAACTGAGTTACAGCAGAATGATGGCTGAGATTTCACGCGGACAGCTGATGGAAAATAGATTATTTCTATTTTACCAATCCCAGATAATTTAGACAATTCAGAATTTTGTTTCTCAGCTTAATAAGCTGTTTGAGGGTACATGCAGACTTTGATGTCTGCTTGTTTTGAACATCATTCTGTATGTGCTTCACAATAGGAAGGATTAGGAAAAAAAGCAGATGGTAACTCATTTGCCATATCTGAAAATTTGGACCTTACTGACTTCATGCAGTGCAGCTGAAAGTATAGCCTTTGTGTTCTCCTTTGATCTTATGTTCTAGCTGCAGTGAGACTCTGCTTTCCTGTGCTGTTAGGACATTCGAGCAGAAGGTTGGATCTCCTAAGGTCCCTTTCCACCTAAATCATTCTATGTTTTACTTTCCTGATTGTCCCTGCTCTTAAAAATGATTATGCTTACTATATCCTTCTAGGAGAAAGATCACATAACATACTTCTGTGCATAATGTTTTAATTTTGCCCCTTGTTCTTCTGTTGTTAGATGTATAAAAAATAGTGGTTTTTTTTTTTTTTTTTTTTTTGTTTGTAGATTGTTCAGTTATGAAAAATAAATGCAATAAGTGAGAAATGTTGAAATTTATGAATGGAGGGCAATAACACATGGAATTCTTCAGAATACCATATTGAAGATAGTGCTGTTCATTGGTAAAGGCCATGGAAGAATAAGCTGCCAATTTTCCAGTAAAATTAAGTGTGTGAGGATAGTGAAAACAAGAGGCAATTATTAAGATTGAAGAATCATCCCTCAGTGCTGGTTGACATGGTGATAAAATGACAGGTGAAACAACGCTGATGACTGTAGCAATGATGCACATGAGAAAAACAGTCCTAACTTAGATCCTCAAGGATAGGTTAAAAATAAACTGTTCTGCCTCAAGGAGGAGATCAAGAAGTTGTAGGTACCATCAAGCAGCTAAATAGAGCAGTGGTAACTGTTGCTGTAGACTCATAGAAACATAGAATTGTAGAATTATAGAATCATAGAATGGCTTGGGTTGGAATGGACCTTAAATATGAGTTGTTTCCTAGCCCCCTGCTGTGGGCAAGGTTCCCACTCAATAGATGAGGTTGCTCAGAGCCTCATAAAGCCTGGCCTTGACTGACTCCATGAAAGGAGTGCATAAGAAATATTAGGGTAGAAGAGTAAAGAATTATGACACACTGATTGCGTGGTAGACCTGCCTTCAAAACACCAGTGACAAGTCTGATTTTCTAAACTGGAAAAGAGTATAATAGATAGAAAAAACAAATATATGGTCAACAAAAGGGGTTAAGAATAGTTGCTATATAGAGACCTATAGAATAGACTTTAACCCTGAATCTTTAATCCAGAAAAAGAGATGGCTTTAGGGAGTATAAGTCTGTCAAAGCCCAAGGTTATAGAGATGTGATAGTTCACTTTCTCATTTGAAAAGCAGGTTAGTTAAACTCTGTGGTAGTATTTTAGATCATACAAAGTTCTGTTCATGTAAAACAAGTATATTACTTGTGTACTCTTTATAATACAGCCAGTGATAACAGGCTTCTGAATATTGGGTAGATAACTTTATTTTTCTGTGAGTAATGACTAGGCGTGACTGAACTTCTTTGGTTAGATTTGAGTCTGGGGGAAGCAGAAGAAATGTCATCAGAAAAATTCATTACAGGCAGTGGGTGGAGATCTGCTACTAGGAAGATGTCTCTTGAAAGCATATGGCTTTACATCTCAGCAAAATTGTTGGTTAATGTGGAAAAGTAGTTGTGGAGATGTGTAAAATATGAAAATCCAGGAACCTCTTATTTTCTTCTTTAATGACCTAGGATGTTTGTTTTGTCAGTTGATGAAGTGAACTACTGTGCCCTTTTTAGGCTTTGCATAGCTCTTTACAAAGGAGCCAACTAAATGTTCCACTGAAAATCCAAATTTGCCAGTTATCACAGGCAGGAGTGTGAAAATTTAATATGCTTGTTATTAATGTGAAGCATAATACTAAGCATATTGCTTAGTATGTCATGGTCTCAACATATACCTGCAATGGGATCCCAGTTCTTATTTGTTGGAAGTCAAGGCATAAGCATGAACTTGTCACAAATAACTCAATACAGGCTATATAGTCACAATGTAAGGCTAAAGAAAGAAAATCTGTGCGATCCAAGCAGTGCGTAATTATTTACCCTCTGGTATTATGTACATCTTGGCAGCTGCAATTTTGTATTGCTAAATGAAGCAAGTTGCCCAGAATTGTTGTGTATGCTAAATGGAAATACTAACAAAATACTAACACACTTTGATGTTATGTATTGATATGACGCTACCAAAAGTACAAAAGATACCAATGCTTTCCCTTTAATTGTGAATGTTATCCTGTATCAGCCTTTATACTACCTTTTAACAGCATTCCCTCTCCTACATCTCTTTCTATATGACCAAATAAGATTACAAAAAGTATAGTTCATATGATGTATCTATTCAAATTTTAAATGTCTCCTTCACCCTTAGAAGTAATTCCTTAATTTTCTGAAATAACCCTTAACTCCTCAAAATCTGGGAAATCTACCCTGAGTTCCCTGTTAAGGCGATCCAGTTTTTATCCAGAGGGACATTATACACAGATGTCACTGAAGCCCTGCAGCATCTCAGGCAGTTTTGATGCATCATTTCTTAATTTCATTTCACCCAGGGACTGTGTGCTACTTTGACAGTCATCCGAATCTTGCAGATGTACTTTTGAGGATAGGAAGACCACATGGATTTTTCCAATCCCACTACTTCAAAGATTTTTATTTTCACTGGAATTGGTTTATCAGAGCAGGCAGCAGACAGCAAAATGAAGAAGACTGATCTTTTTTTCTCCTGGTCAGTTGCTCTGAAATTAATGCCTCCTATTTATTTCCATTGAAACTACAACAGAGACAAAGGGCAAAATAAAACTATTTGATAGAGCACATTCTCAGCTAACAGTGCTATTTTTAAACATAACCACCTCCGTTAGTAATGTATTTTCACCAACAATGATCAAGACTCTGTGTGGTACACTCATAAAAATATGCATAGCTGTCTGGAGCATGGATTGTCTTTCACATTGCTGTTGCCACTGCTGAAGCACACTGCCCACCACCTCGTTGTGGTCACATCCACTGTTTGGCCTCCATAAATGTTCAAAAGCACCAATAAATGTCAGTGAATGCAGTTTTTTTTCCACATAGAGGAATTCAGTTCCACACCTTTGCTTTATATACACTTCCACGTCAGGCTCCATTCTCTCAGTCTGCCCCTTTGCTGCCATACCACCAACATCTGCTTCTGACGTAGTGGACCAATGTAATAAAGCAGGAGGCATTACTTTCAGATGGTGGTGCTCCTAGAATGTAACAGAATAATCAAAAGATGTTTGCTACTCAGAGTGAAAACAAGAGAAGAGGTGAATAGATCTCTTCCCCCTTTAAATTAGAAAAATACCAGTGTAAATCTACAGAACAATTTTCCTTTATCCAAGTCACACCTGGAGAACATAGTCCACACAGACCAGATATGTCTTTGTGACATATAAATAAAATAGTTAGCTAAGTCCTGTAATGCAGCAATATTAGAAGTTTCTTTAACAGCAGAGATGAATGGAATGAAAAAACAAGTAAACATCTAGAGAAGAGCAGCATTACAGGAGAAAAAAATGGGCTTCTGTAGAGTTCCTTCGAAAGGAAATCTGTGGTTCCCCTGGTAAATAAATAACCAAAAAGATGAGATTTGGATGTTCTGGGGAGGTCAAGAATATTCGGAGCTCCTAAATCTTGAAGAGGTACATATAAAAGTTAAATCTACCAGCGCTGACCTTGCCAACTAAATCCACACATTTTCTGAAGTGTGGCTTGCTTGACTCCAGTTCCATCGCAAAATCTCCTTTCAGAGGTTTCTGTGGAAGTTTCCTTAATTGGAGGTAACACAGTAAACTAAGGTAGTTTAAAATTCTTCTCTGCACGGTTATTGCAGTGCACAAAAAATATCTTTTTTATAGTGTTCCTTCTCAAAATTATGAGTGTCTCTGTGTATACTCATACGCATGTATCTGTATATGTTTATATGTGTTTAAATCAGCAATGTAGGCAATTCTCACTATCTCTTATTTGGTAGTATACAATTTTTCAGTAGGTCTTTATCTCAAGAGTCATAAAAATACTGTGCAAATGCAGTTCCTTCAAATTTCACATATATCAAAATTCTTTCAAACGAGTTGTTGGCTTTGTGCTTCTTTTTGCCTCATTTTTCTTGATCATAGTCTGACAGTGTCTTTTTCATTCTGGAGACCTAACTGTTGAGAACTGTGTGTGCTTTTCAATATGATATATTTCCTAAAATACTTCTAGGAAAGATGGAGTCTTAATATACTAAAGGTGTCTAGTAAGTGTTAGCTGCTTAAGAGAGTAGTGCATATTATCCAGTGCATCACTTCACAGCATCTTCTGACTGCCTTCACCTGTTGAACCCAAAAGTTATTACTACTGTAACAGAAGCATCAGAACAGAGTATGTTTTTTTTGCCTCATTAGTCCAGTTCTGAGTCCAAGATATTAGTTAGGTCAACAATGAAGATATCTTTGTGTGAAGACTCCAGACTGAGAACTGGAGAAGTGAATGCACCAGTGGACATTCTTTTCTTCTGGCTGTGATATAGAGGTTGGTAATTGCCAGCAGAAGAGATGGGTGGGCAATAGCATCTTCAGATGCCACAGCTTAATTACCCAGAATGTATCTGCCAGAGCTTGTGCTCACATAAAGCATGTCTTTGGTGCATCAGTCAATCTATTAGTTTTCCCAGCGTGTACTGATACTTATATTCAGACAACCCAGAATCACTTGAGACTATTTTCTTCTCCCATATGGCAATAAATGCCATGTTTTCTTTCCAGTGGCACTCATACCTCTTTCAGCTGTGCAGTTTTCCAAATATCTCCCCCTCTCTGCTGAATCACTGCTGTACTAAAAACTGCTTCTCAGTATACACAGTCCAGTTTTTCATGCTGCAAAACTCTATGCTTGGGGAGTCAGCCATCAGAGCACAGTGAAAGGTGGCTCTTTGTGAAGGTACTGGAAGCCAGGACCAGCAAGGCAGCAAGACAGGCAGTGGCAGCCAGACTCAGCCTCAAGTCCAGGTCACTGGGCAGGTCCATGGAGATGATGCCAGGATGGACATGACGTTGACCCCAGGATCTGACAGCCAAACCTCCCAGAACAAGGCTCTCACAGTGTGCACATAAAATGTTCAGGGTTATGGATATTCATGCTGGATATGTCCTTTGAAATGACAGAAGCAAATGTTATTGATGAAATCTGGGAGAGTATAGCAATTGTAGAAGTCTACTGTTTGAATCTGCATGGAAGGAGTTCAGTGTTGCATGGTACGTGAGCCATGTGATTTACAGTACTGAACAACAGGTGTGCTTTCAGGCACAGTCTTTGCAGACCAGCACACTATGGCTCCAGTTATGGCACAGTTGGGTAGTGCTTAACAGTTCAGTTGAGCAGATGTGAACAAACCTAATTTTTTAGGTACTGTGGGCTATCTGCAGTAATGGCAAGAAGGAAGCTGATGTAGACATCAAGAACTTGCCTGTATTTGTCTTTGCACCATTTTAACTGTCTGTCTAAAATGATACACTTATTTGGTATCTAAGCAGTAATCTGCAGTGATATCTAAGTTGGAGCAATTTTCTTGCTGTGCTGCCTTGCTAATGCGGATGTACTCCCTGGATCATGAAAACCATTACTGTGTGTCTTCTTTCAGTACACCAAATGACAAAGCAGCCCTGTAAGGGAGGTGTTCGTTCTTTCACAGTAGTTTGGGAATAGAGATAATGATGAAGACACGCAAGGGTTCCTCTTTTCCATCTGCCTTAAAAGATTGGCTTCATACAGTCAATTTCTGTTTGTTGAGATAAACACATTACAAAAAACTTAGGTAAATTATAACATTTATTCCAAATGAGAAAAAATTTGATACCCTGGATGGAAGTTGTGGTTGTGATTGTACCAGCTTATCTCCAAATCCACATTTAGCATGTTTTGTCCAGGTTGCAAACACATCAGTGATAACAAACAGTGCACAGAAGCAGAGAATTGATTGTGCTCACTTTTTTTTATAAACCAGCAGCTATGAAAGCCCATCATACCTATTTAAGTAGTTGCTAAATATGTATGTTATTTTTAAACTTTGAAGTCCCTGTAAATCCAAGGATGTTTTATCTGGAAGTTCTCTCTTTCTAAGCAAATGTAACAATGTTTATTCATTCTGTAGGATATCATTATTTTCTCTTCTGTTAATTCCTTTGTTGAATTAGGAAAGCCTTGCAAAAAAAAAGTCCTCATATAATGATAGTGTGTGAAAAATGTAAAATACCTTTAAAAAAAATAATGACTTTTTCATTGTTTTACTGCTATTAGCAAATGCATTTCAGAATCAAAATAACTTGTTAGATTCCACATCTTTACACTGCTACTGAAATTGTGTTTTGATTTCTTTGACATGATCCCTGATTGCTGTGAGAAGAATCAGTTCAGTATTTTTGTTCTTAGATTCCCCCTCCTTTGTCTTGCAGCTACTTGTGGCAGATTCCATTAACAATTGCAGTAGGAAATACGAGCCACATCTCATCAGAGGCAATTATATGGGTGTCTAACAAATCAGGTAAAACTAAACTTTCCTCCCAGTGGAATCTCATAAAGCATACTTGTGTTTTCCTCAGCTGTTTCTTTGGAATTGATCCTAGATAATTGTTTAGTTGCTCTGCACCCAATTTTAGCTACCTGAAATGAATTAATAAGGAAGTATTGGGAAGGGAGGGAGGAGGAATGAAGGATAAGCAGCAAGCAAGATCTATATTACCACAGTTATTAGAAAGTATAGTGAAAAGTTTTTACATAGTAATGTGTACTAAACATGGGTGCTAAATATTTTGTATTTAGCAATACATATGAAATTATTGATAAATGCAATTCAGTTTATTGATCTGTGAAAGTTAAATGTAATATTCTTGTAGCAAAGTATCTGATGAGTATGACACAGTAAATGCAAAACATTTACAATTCTGTCATTCTGTAACTGCAATCTATGCTCTGAACCAGACCTAAGAAATATTGACTGTAGCTACAAAATTTCCTTATTGATCTGCCAAAATATTTTGTATTATTTTTAAATAACCAGATGCTGGACCTGGAAATTGCATTATTCCGCTTACCGCTTATTCTCTCCCTTCTCAATTCTTACGTGATCATAATAGCTACTTTCCTGAGAACAGATAGGGCTGGATACCAGTGATTTTTTGACATCTAAAAAAAGGAATCCCACTGTAAAAATTTCATGAAATATTTATTTCCTTACCAGTTCATGGTACATCAGCTGACAGTTTTGAACTGGAGTTGGAGTGGATGAGGAAACAAATGTGGAAATTAAGTAAAATTAATATGAGTGAGAAAAGAAATAGCCATTTGTCCCCATGACACATGAATTATAAAGTGTGAACTTACCCCTTCCTGTAAAATTAAAGAGCCATAAAGTCTTTCCTCCAACAGATATTAGACTGGAGAGAGGAATGAGTCAAACCTGTGTGTGTGTCTGTGTTTTTCCTTTTTCTCTTTTATAAGTCACCAAAAGGTAGTAGTCACACAATGCCTAGCAACAAGCAGAAGCAGAGATAAATGGTGTAAGATTAGTAAAAATCTGAATAAACCGACTTTCTAGTGGTATAAAGTATGTTCCCCTTTGCCCTGACCATTAGCAGCCCATTAGAATGTAGCATGTTTGATGTAATGGTCTAGAAATGTGCCTGGGACCAAGGTACTTTTCTTAAATGGGAAATATACTCTAGTTAAAGTATACTAAGATGCTGCTTTGCAGAAGTATATTGCATTGGCTGTATTTCTTTATGTGAACACCTTAGGAGTGCTTGAAAATCTCTTCGAGCTTTCACAGTCTGCCTCAATGACCTTCTTCATTCTTGTCCTTTAGGACTTAACTGAACTCTCTTGAAGTTAATAGAGAGATTCCCATTGACATCAGAGAGGGTTGATCTTCTCAACTCATCTCATTAGATTGTACTCCTGATGACTCCTTGATGCCTCCTTCCCTTTACTCCTGCCTTGAAAGTTCAATATATCACTGTTACCTGTACAGTTGCCTTTTGCTTGTGGAAAGCTGTGAAGGAACAAGATCATAAAACCTCCACACGCTCTTTAAGATCTACTTAATCCCCTTGGAGTGCCTTAAAGGAATCAACAATTAGTGATGGCCAGTGTGATCAATCATTTTGATGTGGCCACTATAATAGAAATTAAAGAGGAGCTTGTCTAAGTCATCAGTTTCCAGTGTAACAGATCACTATCATTGTGATTTGTTGCCATTATCCACGTTCTTCATTGTTATTTTCTCACTTACTTGCTACATCTCATTAAAATGAGACTATAAACTGATGAGTATAGCAAGGATGTAGTTCTCTTGCTTATATTTGTTGTTGTCTGGTTCGCTTGGAGGATTTCTCAGCATTAAGAGATAAGTAAGTATGTATGTACCTACATGTGCTCAGTACCTGATTCACTGTGTATGCTGCTACATATTGAGGCAGCTATAGATTCTTTTGTTGCACTCCTGGAGATTTCTGCAGCTTGTATGTTTGTGTTGTGAGGATCTGGAAGGGACTGTGAGGCTGGAAAGGGCAGTTTTCAGGACTGATTTGTCTGGGTCAGAATAATCCTGTAGAATTTGTATTGTGTCAAGGATGCATGTTTTTGTGTTGTTCCAAAGAGCAGCCAAAGAAAAGCCATGCAAGTCCTAGGTGGAACAAAGCATTCCAGAGAGCATTTGGAAGATTGGAATCAATCACAGTGCTCTTCAAGTGAGCATAATTGAAAGCAGACACTCAGATCAAATTTATCAGACTTTCTTCAAGATCCAGTATTGTAAGTGAAATAAAAGGGTCCCTTAACACTGAAGTTCAAAGTGGAAATTATTACTGTTATAAACTTCTGCTTTGTCATAGATTCTGGGCCTGTTTCTGTTTCCTCTCAGTACATTCCCTCTTTTCTGTTCTCTGTAATGAGTGCAGTAGGTAAAAAGTCAAGAATCAGCCTTGATCTTTTCTCCACAAGACAACTGTATTGCAGGGCTTGAGGGAAGACTCAGGCCATTCTGTGGAAAGAGTACTAAGTGTGAAAGAATAGTTCCACCCATTACATTTCTGCATATCCAAGTGAAGGTGTCTGAAATGAGGAGGCTTAGCTAGTATTCATTTCAATTAGGAAAGTAAGGCCGTGGACTAAGTCCTACTTGTTGTTTCCTGAGCATGAGTACTCTGGCAGTTCGGTTCCAGCAAGGAAACAAGACTCGGGAGATGCTGCTGAACTTACTGAAGTTTCCATTCTCACATCCTGTACTTTTACTCATTTGTAACGTCCCAGAGAGGCAGTTCTCTGATGGACTTCTCTGCTTCTGGTAAAATAAGTCATTCAGACTACTCTGATTGTCTGCGCGGGATTGCCAGGAGATGGAGGGAAGAGTGTTCAGCAAGACAATTGCCTTCCAATCAGCAAGTATCAACTTACCTACAATCCTGACACAATTTTGACATGAGGATGAGGAAAAAAAATAACCCCTTTATCCCAACTTTTACTCCTGTTATCACAGTGGAGATCCTAACAGGAATCTGCTGCTCACACTTGTGTAACATCACCTTAGGTGTTAGCTGCTTCAGTACGTAGGAATGTTATTAGGGTAGTCTGAAGTAAGACTATGAAACATGATTGTATTTGCTGATATGATCCATTTACTATAAGTTCACTATACTAAAAATTTTTTTTCAACATGGAACTAAGGTGACATAGCAAGTGAAATGGAAAGAACATTTTGTTCTGGTTTGCCTTTTCTGAGTATGAAAAGTTGAATTGTCTATGAATCTCTGTATGAATTCTACAGAAACTTTTGCAGATTTTAGTTAATATCAGTATCTTTACACACACACAAAAATGTTATTGTGATGAAATTCCTTATGGAACATTTTCTCAGAAAAATTTCACTTGCTGTTCTTGGCATGAAATTGTGTTATTCTTCTGTAGCTATTTTTACAATAAAATGGAGTCAGCTCCATCAATAGTGATTCTACCAGCACAAGCCAATTTCCCAGTGTGCTAAGAGTTGTATTAAATGAAATTTAAAAGAAAATAACAACTGTGAGTCTAAACACTTGAAGTGGTAGTGTTTAGCCCACGCTCTTGTCAGCACAGGAGTAGTTTCTTGCAGAAGGGTGCCCTTCACCCAGAGCTGCCTCATGTTGCTGTTTGGAGGAGCAGGCTTCCATCAAGCCTGCTGGTTTTAATGGAGTGGAAGTTGCTGGAGAGCTGTGAGAACTCGAACTTCAAGCCACTTGTAGTTAACACCAGCTGGAGGATTGTCTCACACTTCCATAGCAGAGAAAATAAGAATCAGGCCCTAACAAAATTTTTTTTTCTAACTTAAAAAAAATAAATGTTGTAAAAATTAACTATTTCTGTCTAAATTTCTCATGCATATATGAGGCAAAACTGTAATTTTCAGAGCAGTGCTGTTTTCTGAGGTATCCATGCAAAACATGGCCATGAGAAAACACTTTTTGATAGAAGAGGATTAAAAACAAATCCCTTTAAACAGAAATACTGAATATGTATTTAAGATTGAACTTTAAAAGGTGAACTAAATCTATCAAAGATAGCTTCCTTTCCAAATGAAATCTTTGTCACTGTTTAGGAAGTCATGAATGCTTTAATACAGGGTTTAACGCTGAATGACTGCCTTTTCCCTAACTGTGATACTTCAAATGGGAAACTAATAAATGTGTTTGTGATAAATGGAGAAATTGCCCAGGTGTATAGAACTTCTCTGTGCTGTAATCACCAAAAGAAAGATTTTTTATTTTTGTTTATATATATATATATAAGAAGGCATGAGGATTGACAGATTTAAACATCAAATTCCAGTAAATTACATAGAACTATGTGAAGCACATGTATCCTATAGTCCCTTTAAATAACCACCTGCTTACATGAACTTGAAAGGCATGAATGATTTCTGTCCCGTATTTCAGGAGGAGGTCAACACTGAGTGGTCTTATCAAAAAATAATAGCAAGTGGTAATGGTCGGATTTACACTGGCCAAAACAACAATAATGCCATCAAGCTTTGAAATGATACCATTCACCATTAAAGCTGTATGTGTTGAAGGAGTTCCACAGCTGTTATTTACAAGATAGGTTTTTTTGACGTTTTCATGTTTGACTGGCAAGTATCGTTCAGTATTGTATTAAAGCAAAAGTGATTTCCTCACTGCAGTGTGCAAAACAATGTACATACTGAAACGAGAAAAAAATACATGTTTTTTGTATTTCATCTGATCTTGAAAAATTCTATTTATTGTTTTTTGGTTTTCTTTTTACCCAGAATGGAGTATTGTGCACTCATAGCCGACTTGATAGGTTTTTAGGTGTCAGGGAGGTTCTGGAATTATCCAGTTACAAGTAGCTCTTTCCAGCTATGGTGGCATTTAAAGGCTAGTTAGCAGTAGAAAAACATGGACAGAAAGCAGTGCAACATTAGCACAGGACAGATTTCTGCCATGTAAGAGCAATCGCCTCTTGACTCCACAAGACAATACACCCCTGAAGACCCAGGGAAATCCTTTCCGTCAGCAGCCTCGCCAAGATAAAGAAGTGGGTATCTTTGCTGTTGTTTTCAAGAAATCCAGTAGTTTGATTGAGGACATAGCTGAGATTTAACTGGGATAGAATCTATTCACAGCCCCATTCTGGGTATAATAAATAGGATGGGGGTAGATCGAGATTCAAATTCTTTTTCCTCACCCTGTTTTATAGCAGGCATTTGCACCAAATCCTTTATAAGGAAGTGCTTCTAGCACTATGGTGTAAATTGTTACTATTTTTTACAGACTGTCTACGCATGTTTTTCTTTGTATAAAATAATTGAATCTTATACAATCAAACCAGGAACCAGGATTTTAGTCTTTTGTGAGGAGGCTGGACATGAACAGCTGGTGATTCTGATTTCAGGTCCAGTACTCAACCTATTTAAGTAGAAGAACAACCTCGGTTGAACAGTCTTAGATAGTTTTTTTAGAACTGAGCTGCAGCCCACTATTTAACAAACCTCTGTGGAAGAGAGGGCATTTGATGTTAAAATCATCTTCCAGATCAGACTGAGGCAGTAACAGGCTAGTGTTTATACACTGGGTATGCTGGAAACCAGGAGTCTGCAGGGCCACAGGTTGTAAATTCTGAGCTGGAGAGCCATATGTGTGCAGTTTGGATTTAGATGCCCTATTAATCCTAGAAAGCTAGAGCTTGGCATACCCCAGTAATGAGCTCATACAGATCCTCCTACAGTTTAGTTACCCTGTACCTTCTAGTCTTAGCTAGCTATGTCTCTCCACGTAACACTGGGCTTGCTCTTTTCAATGCTGGTGATCATACAGAGTTATAGGTTGCCAACATATACCAGGCTGGATGGGGCTGTAAGCAACCTGGGCTAGTGGGATGTGGTATAGGGGTTGAAAGTAGATGAGATTTAACGTCCCTTCCAACCTGAGCCATTCTATGACTTAGTTCTGTTTTTGTTTTTGTTTTTTTTTCAGCTAGTCTTATTTCAGCACATAAAGAGTATGTTGGTACTTTATCTGAAGTAGCTAAGTGGATAAAGTAAATATTTTAACTAAATAATAATGTTTGGGTTTCTTTCTCAATCATTTGCATAATTATACTGAGCTAGTGCAAATCAGTTAGACAAACCCTAAAAAGATCATTAAAAAAATTAAACTGAGTAGGCAACAACTGAGTTTTCTAGGCATAATATTTCTGAGCAGGGTATTTTGAAGAGATTTTAACGATGTTAGAACTACCTAGATGAGAAGAGGACTTCAATTTTTAATCCTTCAGCCTTTAATCTGAATTCATGTGCATAAAACAGCTCTGTGAATTTAAAGATAAACACATAATTTGGTGGTTTTAGAATTGGATCTCATTGCTTTCTGTATTTTTTGCACCTTTATACCATAGCTATTTCTTTTTGAGATTGTTATTTAGTCAAGAGAGAATTGTAACTTATCTGTGGTTTTAATCATCTATTATTTCCTCAGAAATTACTTCTTTTCCAAGAAAGGCTGTAAACAAATCCATTTCTTTAGTAAGTCTAGGTATGAGATATTATATTTGAATTGTTAAGACCGTATTGTAAGCTTGTCTTTTTCCATTTGTTACTTTCAAAGAATCAAAGCACAGAAAACAGTTTCCTTTTGGAATTGTATTTCAGAATATTTGAAACAAATCTGGCTTTTTTTTATTGTGGTTTTTTTTGTTGTTTTTGTTTTTGTTTTTGTTTTTTTAATTCATGAGAAGACCTTTCCTTTTGTCAAGAGTGTGCATGCTGGTTTATTATAACAGAAGAAGGTGTTGCTGAATTCTTATAGTTGTTTCACAATCATTTATACCAGAATAATGTAGTGAATTGAGAGATTATTCAGGAGACATAGATGTCTGATGCTTCATTATGACTCTTCCGGTAGTGAAGGAAGTGTGTGATGTGAGTTCAGGGTATTTTTGTTGTTGGCATCCTGAGTTCTGCAAATAGGGATGGACTGGCTGCATTCTTGCTTGTAAAAGTACTGGAATGTACACATTCAGTCCTGATGTGATTACTTAAAAAGAGGAGAAAGAGGAAGCACGGGTTAATAAATACAAGGTTAATTGGTATAGTTCTAGAAGAGAGCCTCTCAGTGGTTAGTTAGCTAGAAAGCATACAACTGGAAAATCCAATAACAAAAGCTTAATTGACTACATGCACAAACAGTTAAGATTATTTATTTATTTATTTAGAATCACAGGTTTAATCTTCTCTATGTAGTAAATCCATTGAATTACTAGAACTGAATAAATCTATTGTAGCATGGCTAGCATCAGGATACCAGATTTAAAGGGGCGTGTCTTTGGTAAATATTAGTAGCCAGAAAAAGGAGCCCTTGGAGATTTTTGTGGGTGGAGGATCTCTGTAGGAGCCTCAATTGGTGTCTCCGTGTGAGTACAGATAAAAAATGAATAGATTAGCCCCAGTGATTTTGTTAGTTTTATCTTACTAGCTTAGTAAGTAGATCTTGCTAGCTTACGGACATTTAAAGAAGGACAGAATTTAACAAATACATCTTTAGAATTTCTAAAGATTAAAAAAAAAAACAAAAAAACCACTAAGCCCCATTCCCATTCTTCTTTGTTTCCAGAACACCACAGAATTCCTGCTTTGGAAGAGGCAAGTTGGTTGCTGGGGAACATCAACCAGACTGGGTACTTCAGAGTTAATTATGATATTAGGAATTGGAGGCTGCTGATTAATCAGCTGACAAGGAACCATGAGGTAAGCTCTTCTTCTCAACCCTAAAATTTGCTTTGATATGTGAACTTTCATTATTTTATCACCCTAAATGGTTCCATTTTTCTGGTTGCTCCTCATAGGTTATCTCTGTCAGCGATCGAGCAGGCTTGATCGATGATGCATTCAATCTAGCCAGGTATGTTTGCTTGCAGATAATCTATCTTCATACACATTCCTGCAACAAATCATGCAATCACTAACTCAGCAGTAGAGTGTGTTTTGAAGTTAAATATGTTTTAAATGCACTTTTGTTCTTTTCCTTTGTGTGTGTCTGTGTGTGTAGTGCATAAATGTGGTGTGGTGTGTAGCACATTCAGTGCACTTCATCAATAATTGCTGTAGGGTATTTCCCAGTCTGGAGAGGTCTGATCAATTTTGCACCTAGTTCAATTTAACACTTGGGAAGTAAATAATCACCTTCCACTTTCTCAAATGAACAAGGAATGAGTTTTGTTTTGTTTTTTTTTTTTCCTTTTGTTTTCTCCCTAAAGCTCCCTCCCTTTTTTTTTTTTCTTTTTTCTTTTTTCTTCCTTCTAAGTGACCCTTTTGCTGTATTTTACTTATGTTGGAAAGCACCTTCAAGCTCCAGAAGTTTGTTGTTTTTTTCTTTTGCTTTGACTTATGGTGTTATATCATTTTCCCAATATCTTTCTTTTCTTGTAATCCCTTTTTCTATGTGACGTTTTTCACATGGAATGGAAAGTCAGAGTTTGGATGATTGTTTCTGGAATTCATACAGCTTTTTGTGTTTTATTATGACTAGAGTTATGTAGATTAACAAAGTGTTGGTTAATGCTTTCTTTATGAACTGAGGCAATTGAATCATCCCTGTTTTGAACTTAAAACATTCAGTGTGTTGGTAGTCAAAGTGAAAATGAAATAAAAGTAGAAAAACTTTTCAAACTTTGAGATTATAGAGATTCCTGGGAAGACTTCATCAAAAAAGTGCTGTGATGTCAAAGTCTGTGTAAGAAGAATTCCTGATATGACTATCTTTTGTGTTTACTCGTATTTATAGACATATTTGGGCAGGAGTGTAAAAGAATTAGCAGGATGGAGGTACATTTCAGCAGAAATGATCATCAGATTTTTGAGATTCAGGCACAGTGTCACACAAATTATGGCTCTGTGATGTTTCAGCTTCTTTGCAGTAAAGAATAGTTGTGTGCCCTATCACTCCGTTCTTGCTGCCAGTCTGGCCTGAATATATGACATAAACTTGTGATTAGCCCTTATTTAACAGTCTGGCAATGTAGTAGAGAAGAAGGCATCACAGGGAGAAGATGAGCAACCTTTTTCTTTTTGCACTGATCTTCATTCTCGTCTTGTAGCTTCTTCAGCAGTGCTACATGTTTAGAAGTAGGTCTCCATTTCAGTGTACAGTGGACTGTGATCCATGTACTCCTTGGCTAGAAGAATACTACAGAATATTCCAAAATACCTAAAAATACCTAGAGTGTTGGAAAAACTGATATGTGCTCAGCAATGCAACAGTCTCTTCCAGTTTATGTTTTGTGGTTTTTGTTTTTTTCTTAAATTCTTAACTTTGGCACCTCAGAGCTGATTTTCATCTAATAAAGCTGATGTAATTTATGGTTGTACAGAATCAGTGTGCAGCTTTCTTCTTTTTCCGTGAACTGAATGCAATCAGATGTGATTTTACTTCACAGAAAATCTAAGCACTGAAACCCATTTCTGAAGCTGATTCTTGTAGGTTGAGCTTTTCCTTCTGAGTACTGAGCCAGTGCTCTCGGATGTCTTCTTCATGAAACACAGAGATGAGGTCTTGATTAATGTTGCAACCTGCATAATCTGGCCAAATTTTCCTACCTAAAAAACACCCAGACACAGATAAGAAGCTCATTCCCAACCTGCTTTCCAAAGCACTTTGATGATAATACTGGATCACAGTGTATTTTTTTCACAGGTAGTTTTGTGAGAACACTGTGAGTTTGTTCACAAGATTTCACATTGTAAAAGCTTGACATTCTGTTTTCAGTGTTGAGCTGCAGTGGTCATCTACTGCATTTGTTAATCACACACCATGGAAAAGAATCAGTTGTACTAAATATTTGCACTGTATACCCATATGTATCTGTAGTTAAACAGTTGTACCCTTCTAACAGGGATACACAGATAGATCACTGCTTCTTTAAATTTTTGGCCAGACTCCTGTCACTAATACTATCTTGAATATACATCTCACAAGCCAGTCTTGCTGTCACAGAATTGGCTGAAGTAGAGCTGTAGAGATGCATGTTTGCAACTGGTAAATTTATAGGCAGTATTCAAAGGGTAGCAGTAAGTTACGTAGACCTAAACTTGGCATGTAGGCTGTATGCTAATCTTCTTTTGCTTCTTTCATCTATTTATTTGTTTTCATTTCCCCTCTCTGAGACAAAGAAAGACCAGGGACAGACCTACTCCTTGCTTTATCATCTCTAGCAGGATGAGAGAGGTGCTAAGAGTGTAAAGAGTCTTTTGGGACAGGCCTAGATAGCAGAGCACCTCTGGGAATATGAAAGCATGTGTGGAAGTTCTTGTGGGGGCAAATGGCAAGGCATCATATACTGTGCTGCAGTACAGTGCATTGGCCTCTTTGTGTCAGATGCTCAGCAATGTTCCAAAACAAGCTCTGAGGACTATCTAAATGACACTAACACTCAGTTTCCTCAAAAAGTCCATGTTCAGAAGGCCACCATTCGCCTAAGAGCAGCCTACCTTTTACTCTTGGCTGCAAGGCACTGTGCTGAAAGTCGCTTTGCTTTTTTGTCAGAGCAGAGCCATGCTTTGGATGTTACCTGCCCTGTAGATGCAGCACTGATTCAATCTAGTGTCTGATGAACAGAGTGTGTCTTTCCCTCTCCATATAATGTTATGTGATAGGGAGATTAAACACAGACAATTGTCTCTGACTGCAACATGTGAAAAGGTGAGTAACCTTATTGACCAGGCACAGAGGAAGTAATTGGTAGTTTAGACCTGACTTTGAAGAAGTCTGCTGTTTTTAGGCTAATTCTGTCCTCTGATGTAGTCCCTAGTGGTACAGATATGTTATCTTCTTGTCTACCTCTATAAACATAGACATTTTGAGAGAGGAGAGAGCTCTGAAATGTATACTTTTATATTATTCCCTAGATATTATTTCCCTAGATATTATTTTCAACGATGAAAGAATGTATAAGTGAAAATGTAACTTCTTAAATGAGTTTATGTCCCTTTTAAAACAGTTTCCAATGCAAGCAGTTTTTTTTTGGTTTTTTTTTTTTGTTTTTTTTGTTTTTTTTTGTTTTGTTTTACTGTATTAAATTACTGTTAAATTAAATTATTGTTTTACTGTATTTCTTTATACAGTATCTTTATACAGTATTCTGTATCCCTGTACTTAAGGATTTCTTAAGTACTCCCTGTTGTGCTGTTGAACTTGATAATGTCCACAGCAGAAAGGTTCAACTCTAATCTTCCAATGTCCTAGTAAGATAAGTCCTAATGTAGTATTTCTATATACTATTAATGCAAATTGATTTTGTTTCTGAAACATGTACCTGTCTTATCTTTAGTAAAACATTAAGATCTGGAAAAAGCTGAAAAAATATAATGTATTTTGAGCACACTTAAATTTTTTTTTTTTTTTCCAAAAGATATGTTTGATTTTATTCCTCCAAAATGCTGATTATCCACTTATTGTCCAGCATAGTGATTTCTCAAAAATAAGTATAAATTCATTGATAACTTCAAGGAATATTTTAAGTTCTATACATTTAATTTCCCAAACTTTTGTCCATTTTCTATGTAAATATATTCCTTCTTTCTTCTCGGTGTATTTTGCTTCCATAAAATCAATCAAGTAGAGTTGAACTGAATAATAACAACAAAAGAAAGCTACAGCTTGCCCACTGTGTTTGAATTCTCATGAACTTGTTTGCTTTTTCAAATGTTTTAAATGTAATTCTGCTCTCAGCTGTAGTGCATACGTGCACCCTGAGGATCTGGAGTTCTGTATGCAGCTTTGGCAGTAACTTCACTTAGGGAAATATATGCCCAAAATTCTTGAGCTGGAACAGAACCTTAGCACTGTCTCTTTCCTTCCTACTGTCAGTCCTTTATCTTTTTGGAATGTTTTGTATGAGATTTCAGAACAGTTTGAAATGATGTTGATTGTATTAATTGAGTTGGGTTTATTGATAGTAGACTGATATGGCCAGAAAACAAACGGAACTGTATATTTCCTCCGAGCTTTGATTGAGCAAAAGTAGCATCACAGGAAGGAGTTTCTTGAGAGTGTGAATAATGCTGTCAGGTAGTCCTGTCTTTCTCCTTCCCTGGAGTAGGGTATCAGTGAATATGTGAGATGGGGTGCTTCTCACTTTACTTTAGACATCCCAAATGTAGACCTGTAAATCTGAGGTCATCATCCTGCACTGCACTGACAGATAATGGAGAGAAATGTGCACTTGACCTCTTGAAGCCACTTAATACAGAATTAAATAAATTACCCTCCTGATGTCCACAGCATTGTGCCACACCTAGTACTTATTTGCAGAGCTCTACATTTTCGTATTCACTTTCACTCATTAAATTGGTTGAATTAATCCATTGTTATGTCAAAGAAATACATCTGGTTTTATTCAGCGCTTATCAGTGTTGAATCAGATGATCAGATGTGAATGTGGATAACTATTTTACTCTCATTTCAAATATTGCTCCTTCCTGTCTGGAAGAAACCACCTGTACTGTCCCTTGAAACCCAATGTGTATCTAATACCCTTCTTTCCTGCTTGCTTACAGTCATGTTAAGGTGATAGCTGCTTGGTTTGCAGGACGGTTTCTCAGGAATGAGGATATGATGCTGACAGTCTACCTTGCTATTGATCAGTATCCTGCCTTCTGTTCTGCCACTGAAGAGACTGTGTGGTTATTTGGATACTCAGGTTTTTCTGGCAGTTCAAATTGCCTAGTGACAGTGTGGAATATGCCAACTCATTGATTGCATACTAACACAGGCCAGAGATAAAATTTGGTGGTAAATTTTGTGTATTTCTTATCAGTATTTCTTAAGTGGATTCATGAAAAATCATGGAGTGGTGCTGTTAACTAATTGTTCTTCTGCTGCAGGGTTTCTTCATTGCCCATGCAGGTTTTTTTCCTGGCATTCAGTTCTGAGAGCCCTTTTTGAGCATTAGAGAAGAGCAGTGAAAACCTGTATGTCCTTGATCAACATAGAGCAGAGGACAACAAAACATAGTATCTATGTAACCGAGGGATAGGAAAATTGTGTGACAGGGACTCAGTGTTTGAGGAAGTAGGTGGGTAAATTAGTAAAAGTGAGGAAAGGCTGCTCTTATTGGCAGAGTGAGAAACAGCCTGTCCATACTGCATTTCTGCCTGTTTCATAGCTTATGAGGAGAGGGAGCTATTGTTTATCCAGTCTAAGTTCTTTTTAGGACATCAAGCCTGCTCTTGTAGACTCCACAAATAAAAAGAGTGATGTCAGAAGTAAGCAATGACAAAAAAACACACCTTCAGACAAATTACCTGCGAACTAAAGAGCCTTCCTTTTTGCTTGGCTTTCATGAAAGTTCCTCTTAGAATCTTACTCACCAGACTATCAAGAGCCTGGTGCAGGTAGGTAATAAGTTATGATGATGGTTTTCCTGCTTTTAATCAGTTCCAGGCTTGCTTCTTTTCAAGTTCTGATTTCTGCTAGCTCTAGAAAACCAAAGTCTGAGGGCAAGGGAAAGGACAGTGTCAACCTAACGTTCAGATCAAAATCCAGATTCTCTAACTTAAAACAAATTTGCCTTTAACAGGTGAGGTATTTGAGTACAAGGTTGGTTGCAGAAGTAAAATGAAGAAATAAACTACAACAGTATGACCAGCATTCATACAGAAGCAACTGCTGACAAGTGGACTTCCTGACTGTAGTTATCGTGTAACTTAATCTCTAATTTGTATGATCCAATTCATATGAAAGCATACGAATCCACAATTCTCACTGATAAATTTGAAGAATATTCTCTTGAAGAGGGAAGTGATTGTCACTCTTTACACTGTACTGGTTCAGCATCTCCTTGAGCACCGTGTACAGTTTGGGCACCCCAGTACAAAAGGGATGTAAACTATTGAGGGGTGTCCAAAGCAGGGATACAAAGATGGTGAAAGTTCTGGAGGACAAGGTGTAGGAGGAGCAGCTGAGGTTCTTCAGTGTGCTCAGCCCGAAGCTGAGGGGAGGTCTCATGGCGGCTGCAGCGCCTCACAGGGAGCTCTGCTCTGTGTGACAGCGGCAGGGTCCGAGGGAGCAGCATGGAGCTGTACCGGGGTAGGGGCAAGTTAGATGTAAAAGAAAGTTCTTCACCAGAGGGTGGTGGGCATGGAACAGGCTGCCCAGGGCAGTGGGCACAGTCTGAGACTGCCAGATATCAACAAGTGTTTGGACAATGCTCTCAGATATGGGTTTGATTTTTAGATTGTCCTATGTGGAATTAGGAGTTGGATTTGATGGTCCTTGTGAATCCCTTCCAACTCAAGATATTCAGTGATTCTATGATTCTATTAAATATGTGCATGTCAAAATTAATGATGTTCATTGTCATTTTCCACAGTTAATATGTCATTTATGGTAGCATTTGTAGCAAGTCTTCCAGCACATCTAGCATAATTAGTTCCATGCTACACTTGATTATGTTACTTAAAGTCCTGTTCAGTGTAATGTCAGGAAAAGTCAAGGCATTGGAGGCCACATTTAAAACTCTGGGTCTAGATAACAAGTAGGCAACAAAGACAGAAGTTCTCATCTAGCCTAAGTACTGTACTTCAAATTGTTTCCAAATTTCAACAGCCATATCTGGGGTTATTGACCTTCTTTGACTTGGGTCATTCATAAACAATCATATAGAGTTCATTTAAATGAATAAACTGTGCAATTTAACTCCAGCCCTCATTACTATTCCTGATATCATTTGCTGGTAATTCAACACAGAAAAACAACAGATACGTTAAGTAGCTCCCTTAATTAGTGCCTCTGAGTACTAGTTAATGGAGCAAGTATTAGATTGATAGTTTGCATCATGCTTGATTAATACTGGTATAGACTTAGTATTTTAATAGATAAGGCCTCATTGAAATTATTTTAGCAGATACTATTCTTTTTCTTTTCACTGTCATGAGAATTTTAGTGATGGTTCTACACATGAGCTTGATTTAGATGTTTTCCTACAAGATTTGTTCTTAGTTTTCCTTTGATATAAATATTCTCTCAGTGAACCATAGCAGTTGTACCTTTCTTGGAGAAAATAGAAAGCCACAAATGCTTTAAGTTAGCCTTCATTCATTCCATATGCTGTGTATCCACCCGTATGTTCTTTGACTTATCACAGCCTTGATATCTGCTTTACATGGATATACACTTTTCAGCTTACATTTGCATATGTTTATAAAAGAGGAATCAGACTGATTCTTGACAGTAAGCATTCTAAAAGTGAGTTCTGTTAGTGGAGTTATGTATCATTTTTGCATCTGATTTTCTTGTGTAGATAAGAGCAGTGCAGTGAATTGTACAACACATTTCAGGGAATCACTGGCCCTGCAAGAGCATTCTGCAGAATACAATAACCTATTGAGAGCAGCTGAAGATGTCGAATAAGTCTTTGGTACACACAAAAGAGAATCTGTAGATCTCAGTTCTGTGCAGAAAGCTTAGTGTAGTGGGTAGGTCTGGGTGTAACATGCATCTATCCTGTAGAATTGGGTGATGTGGTTAATCCACATTCCAACAAAATGTGCCTAAGACTCGATTATTCCTTGTACACTATAGCAATAATTTTGTCCTATAACCTATGCTAACCCTGTCCTTAGCAGAAGACCAGGACAAACTCTTTCAGGAAAACATGAAAGCAGTTTCAAGGGTGTGCAAGAATTATTTTTAGCTGCTGGCTGTCAGCCTGTTGTCTTTTCAACTCACACTCTTGGTCTATTCAAGATGCTTGCTGAAATTAGCTTGATATGGGTGTATTCATGTTGCAGTGCAGATGCTATGGAGTATTGCATAATGACAGCAGAGGGGAACAGTCTGTGAAATCTGCTTTGGGAGGGTTAATCAAAACAGTTCTGTATTGCACTTTCAGAGAATGCTCAGTTTGGTGTTTCAGGTTGAACAAGGAAGGTGGCGTGAGCTTGTTGAAGGCTTCTTAGCAACTTTGGGTAGTGGAAAGAGGGGGCTGAAAAACACAAATATAATGTGTGTGTTTGTGATGCAGTCTGAGTCTTTGTCCATCCTCACAACTTCTGCCATTCTTTGGGAACTCTGTTGTCCCCTTCTTAGTTGTGTTTGTTCCCTGTGCTCTGCTCTCATCTATAACACCCGTTTTTTTTTTTCCTCTAGGAGTGTTCATTGCCTTTCCCCACCTCCTTCATTTCTGCTCTTATGATAAGAAGCTTTTTTCCCTTCTCCTAGAATTCCATTACTTTCTGACCAGAGCAGAGAGCAAGAGATTCTGCTTCTCCTTGTGACAGGAAGATGAAAGTGCCAGTCTAAATATCCTGTCCTTTCCCTTTTAAACAGCACCAACAAAGGCAGTACAAATTAGAACTAACTTTTCTAGCTAGAGAGGTCTATCATAAGTAAACAAAAATCTGGCAACTTAGTCTGCTGACCGCTTTGTCTGCAGTTTAGAGCTCAGAGCCTGTGCTACTTTCTGGGCTCACCCAGTTACACTATGCCAGTGTTGTTATCGTCTGGAAGAGGTTTCATCTTTGGCAATATATGCTCTGTCTGCTTGGCAAAACATATCCAAGTAGCTGCCAGGATACACTTCTGAACTGAAAGTGCAGGTTGTACTTTCCAAGTTTTTTGGTTACCATTTGGTGATTTTATAAAAGCAGTTTTTGAAAGTGTATGCTAGGATTTATTGGTAGCTCGCGTAGAAGATTTAAGTTCTTTTTTCTCAGTAAAAAGTAACGCTTCAGAATTAATGTTGTACGAGTTTGTCTTTATCACATTTGGCTAGAATTGTATTTTCCCCTAAGTAAAGCAGTAAATGGAAGGACTGTGTTAAGAGCAATGCTCTGGATGGAGGCTAGAGAAATCTCAGGTGCTGTTTCTGCTGAGGAATTGTTAGGTGACCTTGGTAAAATAACTTAAACTGTTTGTGCATCAGTTTTCTCTCTGTAAAACGAAGATAAGAGAGTAGGTGAGGGGCTATAAGAATTTCATGGACTCTTTTATTATAAGTATGCTTTTAGAGAATTGCTTTTACAGAAATAATATACAACTGTGTAGATATTCTGGCAAACAAAATTCAGATTGTATGTTTGTTTTCAAGATCACACCATTGTATTTTTCATAAGAACATCCTGGCTTTTAAACACAAATTTCACTTGGATGATTAGTACACAAATTGTAAACATTAGAACAGGAAGGAAAAAGAGATATGAGAGATGTGGTTGGTGCACAATAATAAATGAATTGAATTCTGAATGTGCTCAGACATGCTTTTATTGCTCACTGATAACTGTAGAAGGGCTGTTTCATTGTACCCCCCAAAAAATTGTGAAATAAATAACACTTTTAATAACCAAGTCATCTGAAAATGACTTCCACCAGCTCCTGAAATATATTCAAATTTCATCAATTAATTTAAGTGACAGACACACCCACAAAATCAGGTTTTGGCAGTGATGAATAATGTGACATTATCCAACTTACTGCAAAGTGTAAGTTTGTTGGCTGTAAGATCATCCCTTTTTATTTTGTACTCCTCCTCTGCTTCAATTCTTTTATTTTATTTTATTTTTTATTTTTTATTTTTATTTTTTCCATATGGAAAAGAAGAGGAAAGAAGAGTTACTAAGCCCAATCTGAGAATTTTTAGTTGTTATATTTTTACAAATACTGGCTTTCAAAGGTGTGGGTTTTTCTTTTCCTTTTTTTCTCTCTTTTTGACAAAGGTGATTAATTAAAATTAACAGTAGCTTTCACTTATGTGGCAATTCTAAATCTATGAAATATAATTTAAACCATGTGATTGCACTGATAATTGCATTGAATTAGAACTATTCTATTCAGGATGCTTAAAATGCTCTTATGTGAAGCTGAATGCCACTTGAAAAGTCCTGAAATATTATGCATGTAAGAAAACATAATAATAAGCATGCTTCACTTAACATTGTCATACTTTCTGAATCCTTTGATGTTAGAGAGGTTGAATGCTGATTAAATTTAGCACTTACAGTGACTTTGTAAGCCAAATGGTGCTGTTGTACTTATCAAAGAGCAGATGTGTTTTCTTGTCCTGTTTATGTGGAAGACCACAGCTGGTAAAAATCATAATGTCTCCATTATGCCACTTTAGATGTCTTAGAAAAGCAGAGTCTTCATCAGGACCTAAGTCAGCCCAGCACTGGGAGTGAAAGATGATGCTTTTATTCTCAAAGTCCTTTGGCCCATTTTACAGGTTGCTCATCAGCTTTCTATGCAAAAGCATTATTTTTCCAGCTTTCTTTCCTGAATATGGATGACAGGTGTCTCTAGCATTTTAATCTTTGAATTTCCAGACTTTTAGAAGTGGAAGGTGACATATGTGAATTTGGGAGTTCATATCCTGAATACATCAATAGGGGCACCAGTCCTTGGTACTTCCAGAACAAATGAATAAGGTTAGAAAAAGCCAAATAGAGTTATGTTTCTCAGTGCTTAAACTAATCCAGACACTTGACCTTAAAGGAATGAGTCAGTGAATTAGAGTCTGACTTATTTTGAAATACCCTGTTGTGGGTTAATGAATATATCCAGTTATTCATACATTGCATATGCGCAGAAATGTAACTGAAGTTAATCTGAGTTGCACATCTATGTTCTGAAGAGCTGCATTTTTTTGCTCTTTAAAATTATCCAAACAGAAAGCTAGTCATATATTATTTCATAGGAAACAGATGATGCAGGGTGAGGTTTAAACCAGTGGCAAGTAAATCACTTCATTTCCATTGTTTCAACAACGTCGACCAGTTTGCTGCCAGCTTGGATTTTCTAATTTTGATTTAAAAGCAAGATTTATAATGGCTTTGTTTGGCGATGGGACTAAGGGATTGATGGTGCACGCGCATGTGGGATTCTCATCACTGTAAGGCAACACTGTCGTTTCTGTGACAGAGTCTGTTTGACTGGTGCTGGATTTATGATAGAAATAATTCAGAACAGAGTAATAATTTTCCCTTGGCAATTACACTACCATTTGGTACTTTGTCCCTAAGGGGAAAACGAATGTGCTGGGATCTGTCCATAAGTTCAGCGGCTCAGTGTAAAGAACAAATCAAGGTCAAAATGCAGCTGAATACACACTGATGTTTCGTAATATAGTCTAGCACTCTAGCTTTTATCTGACTTGGTAAGTGCTCGTGGAGCTTAAAGATTATTTTGGATTGGTGTAGGATTTTTAGTGGGATATTTTTTTGATGAATATTTCATTATCACATTCATTGCTTTCTATTCATTGTCTTTTTTTTCTTTATAGTAATGGTCACTGTAGCAGTTTCTTCAATGTAAGCAGAATTGTAGCTTGTTCAAGGGTTGGTACTTATGATATTGTATAACGTCCTACACAACTTTATATTCATATTACTTTTGAGAGGTCTTTGTCTGTCTCTGCTCTTGTCATAAAATTAGGGAATAACCTTTTTACCACAATTTGTCTGCAGCCTCTTTAGGCTTGAAAAACTTCTGGGCCAGGATTCTTTTCTAGAGATAATTTTTATAATGACTAAAACAGATTTCTCTGCTTGCCCATGTTCTAGTTCCCCTCTTTAGTTCATCAGGAAAAAGTGAAATCCAGGAACATGGATGTTGAGACAAATGTAATGTTTTGCCAAGTTTCTAACTGGTGCTAAAGTTTTTTGCAACAGTGGCTGCAGAAAGGTTGACATGCTGTTAAATTGTTGGTTAAGGACAGTTACATAAAGGGCGATAAAACAACCAAGTGTCTCAAATGTAATCATTTTTGTCAAATTCTGCTTTCATTGGCATGTTTTTTACATGACTCAGTACAAAGAAGTCTGGCTTAGAGCTTGTAGAGGTTTTTTTTCTAAATATGGGTTCTTCTCTGTGTGATCAGTGATGCCAATCAGAAACGTCTAATCTAGAATGCGGTAAAGATTTCAGCTTTTTATGTTTTACAGTGAAGTTACTTAAATAGAAATTTTAGAACATGTGCATGTGTCTGCTAATACTTTTCCATGAAGACTTATTGGGAGAAGGACCAGAATTAAAATATCACCATGCCATTGGGAAGAGGAATGCCAAAATTGTAGTGCTTCTAGGATATCAATCACTAGAGGCATATAGAAACAAAGTTAAATTACTTACAGGAATGGCATTGCTAAAAACCTGCCTTGGCATGGAAGGGACTAGATGAGTTTCTAATGTTATTATTTCCAACATTTTCATTCCAGATGTAGCTTTGTAAAATTTTTAGCTTTGACTTGAGAAATGCTTAACCTGAATATTAGTTTGCATTCAGACACTGTTTATAAATCAGCAGTAAGTTTTGACTGTTTCATATGCTGCATGCTTGCAATGACTATCCTAAATTTCTTTGTAGAATTTTGAAATTGTTTTTAGATTTGTGCTTGCTAAGATTCTCAGGTGTCTGCTTGAGAGACCTGGAGAAACAGTATGGTGTCTCAGACCAGTAAGTCTGTGGTGTTTATGTATGTTACTTGGTTTTGGTACAGCTTATAATCAATTATTTCTTGAGTGACAGATGGTTTCTCTGCTTTCTTCTAACATGGATAGACACATCTTATTGCTCTGGTCCATTTGGTAGGCAGTATCTGATGGTACTTCTGCTGGACTTTAAGGACAACAGTACGATAGCTAAAAGGACATGAGATAAATCAGGATTTTTGCCACTGGTGTTCCACTGACACTGATGGAAAAGACTGATAAATCAAGCTGCATGTGTAAAGTGAAAAACTTAATGTAGGATATTTGCTACCTTTGAGTAAATGATACCAGACATTTATATGACAGGAAAATGATTTTACATTTTTCCCCTGATGGGAAAGTTGCTACCATTACTTTTCTTTTTGTTGCAATGATAATTGTTAAACATTCTGTTAAAAATTTATACAGGTCTGAATATGAGTTTGCAGAGAAATGTAGAACAGGCTCATTCTGTATTCTGCCTTCTTTCTTCATCTTTGTTGTATCCTGCTCCATAAATGAGACAAGTGTTTTCAATTAGCAGTTGTCAGCCAGTTTGTCACAAGTCCTGTGACTTTCATTCCTTTGACCATTCCCTCCTACTTTACCAGGGACAAATGTCTTGCTTTTGCTGTCTGGATTCTACATAACCATTTTTGAAACTATTTCACTATTCGCAGATAGTGAAGGAGATTCCTAGAAGAGTATCAGGACACCTTGGCTATTTGATGAATTTGCCACTGCTCAAGTCAGACAGGATGTCTTGCTGGATTCGTGTCTCCAGGGGAAGGGGAGTCTTGAAATCAATGTTAGTGCCAGACAAACTTTTGATGTAAAGAATGTGATTATACAAAAATACAAAGCTTGAGAAATAGCTGCTCGGTTTCGTGAAGATTCAGAATCATAGTATCGTAGAATGGTTTGGATTGGGAGGGACCTTTAAGATCCTCTGATTCCAATCCCCTGCTATAGGCAGGGACACCTCCTTCTAGACCAGATTGCTCACAGCCCCACTCTGCCTGGCCTTGAATGCCTCCAGGGAGGGGGCATCCTCAGCCTTACTAGGAAACCTGTTCCAGCATTTCACCACCCTCACAGTAAAGAATCTCTTCCTGATATCTAGGCTAAATCTACCCTCTTCCAGCTTATAACCACTTTTTCTTGTCCTGTTGCTGCATGCACTTTTAAAAAGTCCCTTCCCAGTTTTCCTGTATGCCCCCTTCAGGTACAGGAAGGCCACTATATGGTCCTCCTGGAGCTCTCTCTTCTTGAAGCTGAAGAGCGCCAGCTCTCCCAGCCTGTCCTAATTGGGAAGGTGCTCCAGTCCTCTGATCATCTTTGTGGCCCTCCTCCGGATTCCCTGCAACATCTCCATGTCCTTCTTGCATTGGGAGCTCCAGAACTGGATGCAGTATTTCAGGTGGGGTCCTCTAAGAGCAGAGGGACAGAATCACCTCCCCTGACCTACTGGTCACTGGAGCTTTGACCGGTTCCTATCTTCTGCTGAGCTGTTTGCTGTGGATGTCCTGTTGCCACTAGGATAGCGCACACAGCTCCTAGATCTGTGATTTTGATTTTACGACTTCTGAACTTTAAGAAATGTTATATATTACTTCTAAGGTTTAGTGTGATCTTCTTTTACCCTGTTTTCTAATCTATGAATGCCAAAAATTAGCAGTGTTTGAGTTTGACCCAACTGTTACTAAACTCCTTCCATTTTTTTGAATAACAATCTTCCTCAAACATTTTAAGCTGTAGTATACATTAAAGGTTTTATGGCATAGATGTTATATCCTACATTTTGCACAAAAAGCCAGACAGTTTGTGCATTTATCACAAGTTCTTTTTAGAAACTATTCAATGGCAAATAAAGTGGCAAAGAAATGTATTCAGAATGGAATGCCCATGATCAGGACTTAGTGGCTGAGGCTAAAAATATTGGACTGTCACAATTTTCTGTTCTTCTAAATGTGTTGGCATGTCTTCCACAGGAACATTCTCTTAACATTAATTCTGTTCATCTGGGAAGTTGATTTTATAATATTGTGCATAGGTGTTTTTCAAGAGTCAAGCACATGAAGAGAAGGAAAATGGTGAGATGACAAAAGCAGCAGTTTCGAATGTAAATAGGGTGTGTAGCATAAGCTTAGAATGACTGATTAGGAAAACCAAATCTCATGAATAAGTAATAGATCTCTGAGTTCAATGAATTTTTTTCTTTATGGAGAAGTTAAACTTACAAAGAAAAGGAAATAATCTGTATCTTTTGCAATGATGATTCCCCTTTTGTGATTCACATAGAGAATCTCATCTTAGGCCTGATCCTAAATGACCATTAGTGCAGCTATAATAAACATATATGTGTTTATTTCTCATGTAGTTTGCTTTCCAGAGCCATTCCTTGTGTTCTTTGCTCCACCCTTTCTCATGCTCACTTCTCTTTGCTCACCTTTTCTCAATCAAATTATCAGTAACAATAATCACAAATCCCATTAAAATCTAATTACGTATATGGAACTTTGAGCTAGTTTACCTCTTTGCTAACATTGACTCCAAGAAGTTTAATTCTGCAGTCAATCAATCTTGCTTCTGGCTCCCATAATAATAGCTACACATCTTTACAAAGTGTTAAGACCTAAAATTTATCTTGATATTTTACTGCTTCAGAAATAAAGACCTGTAAAGATGAAGCAATTCCTATTTAGCTTGCTTTCTCAGTTTTCAGTTGTATTGAACTCTGTCACTATCCACTCCAAGAGCCCCATTCTCTTTACACATCTGTTAAATGGCTGAGTGACTCAGTGAACTCAAGTAATCTTAACTTTCCTTGCTTGAATCTGCTCTGTAACTGGAGCTGAGAACAGAACCTTGCTGACAAAATGGAGACAAAGATGACAGCATGCTGGAAAGCGTGTTACAAGGATGTGGCATAGATAATTTTGAAATATCATACATGAACTCACTTCTTCTGCAAGTATTTGAAGGGAAGAGGATTACAAAGCACAATGATTTACTTGGATATGCTACACTTTACAAGAAAACTGTGGTTTTGGATCAGTCTATTTCAAAGATTTTAGCAAAGTAGTTCTTAAAAGAGCTGATGTTACAATTGAGATCACAGTATGCATCTTTTTCATGTGATGGAAATTAAGAGAACCATTGGTGACCAACAAGGGCAAAATATATTTATCACATTGAGGCCTATGTTACATTGAAACTTGTAGACTCCAGCTTCCTGAGTTTAAGTGTTTAGTGAAAATGAAATCATAATCTCCTCTCTAGGCAGGTAGCAAAACTCCTGTGGAATTAAAACACATGCATCAGCAGAAGAACAGACTTGTGTGTTCTGGCAAGTTCACACCTATAGGGTTACACCTTGTTTTTGCAACCTGGGTAGTTAAGAAAAAATACTGTTTTGAAAAAGAAAATGAGCACAAATCCTAAGATGTGATGTTTCCAGTACTTAGATCTTAAAAGTAGCTTCCAAATGCTGTATTGCACTTTACTTGTAAATCTAAAGCTATTAATATATACATTAAAAAAAAAAAAAAAAAAAAAAAAAAAAAAGTTCTTGAAACCCTACTAAACTCTTTTCCTTTCAGAGAGAGGTTTTTATGTCAGTAAAAGAACAGGGCAAAATTCTACCTGATTGATTGATAAACCTGTGAAAAAAAAAAAAATCATGGAAAGTGCTGAAAAACTCTTAACCAAAATATGTCATTGGATGCTACTTCTAGAATGGCTTACAGTTAGAAGACAAGGCAGCTATGAAGGAGAGAGAACAGTGTGAGGAGGAAAACCATGAAGCTAAAGGAACTTTATTCACTATTAGTACTTCTGAGATGACTGAGGCCATTTTAAATGATCTTTGAAACACTATACCTTGGCTTGTTGATTTTATACAGACAACTTTACTTCCTTGTTTGTATTTTCTAAAGTCTGTATGTATTAAGGATAGATAGTTCAGTTTTCTTTCATGTGTTTTTTCTACCTTCCTTCATCCAGTATGTAGGTTCTCACATGTGCTGGGAGAGACTGTTTGTTCTGTTTATTATATGATTGTCTTTTATGTCATTATAGCGTGATGAGTTTATCACATTTATCTGCCTTTTAATTTCATTTGGGAAAAATAAAAAAGTCATTTTTTGCCTTATAATGTGTCTCCCGCAAAATCAATTTAATACTAACTTCATTTATTGTGCAGAGCTGGTTATTTGCCTCAGAATATTCCTTTGGAGATTATCAGATACCTTTCAGAGGAGAAGGATTTTCTGCCTTGGCATGCAGCCAGCCAAGCTCTTTATCCTCTAGATAAATTACTGGACCGCACAGAAAACTACAACATCTTCAGTGTAAGAGATGCATGGTCTCCCTCTCTCTTTCCCTTTTCCCTCACTCTCTTTTATTACCAAGAATTGAACTATTCTCCAGTTAGATTCTGTAAGTGACCTAGGGATACTAACTTCCTTCCTAATTATTCCTTATTTAAACATACCATTTGTCAAGCTTTGGTTCATTTGCATTTGAACAGTGATAACTTGTTTGAGACGCATATGATAAATAGAAGGACAAGTAATTATTTCTCCTATGGAATACTACAACAAATGAAGTATTTTACTTAAAAGAACCAAAGTAATCTATTTGCAGATTTTTATCTGTTGCGGAGCCCCTCAGCTGTATTTGGATTGATGCCCAAGCTCAGCAAGAACATCAAATGCAGGCACAACTTAAACAGGATGCATGCCACTGAAGTAAAGATTTGTAGTCATTATTTTCTCCAAAAAGCCATAGTGAATTCAATGCAGTTACCTTAATTAACAAGGATTAGATCACTATTGAATCAGAAGCCCATTCATAATTGGGTCCGAAGGGACAGCAGTAGCAACTAATGATAGGTAATTAAGATGGACATGACAAATATTTTACCAGGGGAAAAAAAAATAAATCCTAGCTATGCTGAAATGTGTTTAATGAAAGTACAGTGAAATTTATGTAATTTACCTATTTTGAATGTTGTGTAATTTAATAAAGATATTTGAGTGAAAGAACACTCTAAATCTTGAAATGTTAGGATGTATTTTTTCTTCTTTTTTCTACATTTGTTTATACACACATGCTCAGAAAGCAGTAAGCTAGAGGTGACTGAGTATATGTATGTATGTATAACTCCATACTTACATATAAATATATATGCAGGGCTACCTGCTCTCTACCTTGTAAGCCTACATACAATCTAGAGCCATATCACAGAATGATGTTGAGTTAATTTGCACTTTGAGTCTGTTATTACCTACACAGAAAAATTCTTACCAGACTGCCATTGGTATTTCACTTTTAAACACACCTGTGTAAAAAAAAATTACAATTTTAATAAGTAAAAACAGTAAATTCACAGCTGGCTTGTGTTTTATCACTACTGATGAGAGCTTTGAAAGCAGAGGTGATAGCAGAGGAAATAAAAAGTCATTTTAGTCACAGAATAACATATCTGCTAGAGGAAGTGGCACTGTGAATTGCCTTTTGTCCTAACATCACATATACATGCCCGTGCATCTATAATAATAAAGCAGATGATATTCTGTTTTTCAAATGGGTGAATTTCACTGGCAGAAGATTATGCTGAATACAGTGACAGTTGTTTTCTTCACAACTGGTCAGAATATATAAATACATCTCCTGTGTAAAACATAAAATAAGCTAAAATACATCTTGTGCTGGCTTTGTAATTTAAGCACACCAAAAAACTGAACTTAAAATATAGTGTCATTAAACGTACAAAGCTCATTTGAAGTCACGTTATTCAATATTCTGAGGTCAACTGACTGTACCTATGAACCATTTTTTGCCCTGTCTATGGCTATCAAAACAGTATTCTTTTAAAAATGAACATACGTTGTGTAGTTGAGATGAACTGTAGATTAATTGTAAAGCAGGGCATTCTTGCAACCTTCCAGTTGAGTATTCTGAGTTCAAAATAGCATTTAGGAAACCCTAAGTTGCTATATTTCTCATGACAATAAACTGGCTAATATGAGGCATCTGATCAATTAGCTTTTCTGTAGATTGCTTCTCACTATACTAATGAAGGGAATTATATGTGGATATGCTACTTTGCTTACTGTTGATTATATTTCAAGTTTGAACCAAAAAATCAAAACTAAATGTTAACATTGAATATTCTTTTCCTCCTCAGGAGTATATTTTAAGACAAGTCGCATCAATGTACCTCAAGCTTGGATGGCCAACGAGTAATTTAAACAAATCGCTTGTTCAAGCATCCTACCAACATGAGTACTGTTATATTTCTTTGTTATTGGTTTTTGTTTATTTGTTTGTTTTGTTACAGAACATAGATGTAATATTGCACAGAATGATCTTCAGCATGCCATACTTTCCTAGCTCTCTCTTCCTTCTGATTTTTCTTTTGGGGTTAAAGGGAGAGCAGCGAGATGCTGTGAGATGAATTCTGTCTTCCTGAGTCTGAAGAACACTATTCATTAAGCATTAATTTAATATTTGTCTGCACTGGATATTTAAGAACTTGGACTCTTGACCACAAGAGATCTAGAAGGCTGCATAAATGTAAATGAAATCTAATTTTGATGCATACCCTTTCTTTAGCTGTTGCATGAGTTGTAGGCTTGCTTGTGTAACTAGATGGTTATCTTTGATTTGTTACTCAACTATTAGCCGCTGCCACTATGTCATAAGAAATGCATATTTATAAGTTTTTTAATGCATATATTAATGGAAACTTATTGCTTTCTTTAATTTGGGCAGAGAGTTGCGTCGGGAAGTCATCATGTTGGCCTGCAGCTTTGGTAACAAACACTGTCACCAGCAGGCTGCAACATTAATTTCAGATTGGATTTCTAGCAATAGAAACCGGTAAGTAGAAGATAAATGTTATTTCCTCTTTTCATACTCAGAAGCAGTATAGCTGGCCTCCTCTTCCTTTCATGACCCCCCATAGTATCCAACTCTGCAGAATGATATGGGATGAAGGGGCCATCAGCCATTATTAAAAGTCTGTGGGGCTTCAAAATGAGTAATTTGATTCACATGTATGACTGAATGGAGGGGACACCAATGCAGCCTCTGCTCACTCCTGATAACTTAATGTCAAATAATGATATACTAGAGGGCAAAAAAAAACAAAAAAAAAACAAACAAAAAAAACAAAACAACAATAGTGTTTTCAGGAGGAGTTTAAAGGAAGAAAGATAAAAGAACATTTCATCAGCAGACAAATACAGATCTTCTGTCTAATCCAGGGAGCAGAAGGTGCCAAATGATAGGAAAAGTGAGAGAGGCTAGAGGCAGAAGGACTGAGGAGTTAGAAAGGAGTTGGAACAATGTATCTGAGGGAAATACCTTACTGTACTTAAAGGTGAACACTTGGAAGTTAAATGTGATTCAGAAATAGATGGAAAAGCTCATATATGGTTTCACAGAGGTTAACTGATGACTTGAGCACTAACAGCATAGTGCTTGTCTGACAGAAAATTTGTTAGGCTGTCCTGGCACGGGGTTGCTCAGCTGAGGTAAGGGAACACAGGCCATGGTCAGTATATGAAATTTATCTTTCAAATGCAAAATAAACAAATAATTTTAAATTACTGAAAATATGAGTAGCAACCAGTAGACAGTGAGATAAGTACAGACTGTGGATAAAGACTGTGAGTTCACGAGAACTAACAACAGATTTTCTCATTATGTGGCACATAGGTGTGGAGGTATGCATTTGTATGCATATGTAGGCAAATATGTCACCTGACATTTTAGTTTAAAATGGAGTATCTGCCTTTCATAAAATTGACAAAAAAGAGGAAAAGTTTTGGTTTTTTAGTTCTAATCTTGTGTTAGAACATTAAAAGGATCAGATCTCTACAGACTATAGGCATATAGGATTTATCAAACGCATCTCAGCCCATCAGGTGTTTATTTGCAGTTAAAATACATCTTTCTGCTTCTATAATCTTTCAAAATCCTTCCCAGGCATACCCTGTTATGCAGTACTTGATAGTAACTCAGTGTTTATTTAAAAACAACCTTGAAATGGCCATGACTGGAAATTACATTTATGTAAGAACTTGAAATGTCTGAAGATATTTGGAAACTATGACTATGTACCTTTAAACATTGTGTGGTTGGGTTAAAATTTTCTTCTGCAAGATGTTGTCAGATAAATTTACTATGAAATACGTGCCGTAGGTTATATATACCCTTGGGCAGCAGTGATAAGTATTAAACTGTTCAAAAAGGAAATTATAGAGAAGGAATAATTGAGAACAATCTGGAAAAGTAATTTACTTTGATATTCATTTACAAAATTGTATAATCAAACCTAGCACCATCTATTAGCATGCACAATAGTAGATTGTTCAGTGTTAAGATGCTGTCACCCAGCAAAGCTTTCTCCTAGGCTGTGTCTTCATCCCTTCCAAAAGAACTGAAGGAGTCATGAGAGAAAAAAAGTAAAAAAGAAAAAGCTTATTGCTTTGCTAACAATAGCAAGAGAGGAAAGGCATAAATTTAAGGAGCCATCTGAAGATTCATCTTAGCCTTTCTATGAGGCCATTCTCAGGAGCACAAGATTGTGGCTGCCAGCATATGACTACTATTATGATAAAAGCATCACAGCAGGGCAGAGGAAGAGAATAGCTACTAAGCTAAAGCAGTACATTTCTCCAAAGGAAATGCATGCTTTTGAAAAATAGCTGCAACAAGTAATGTAATTATAGAATATGGATTGACACTCAGCTGACAAATAGAGATACTACCTGCGAAGGAGACAGAAATGTGTTTTTATTTATTTGTTAAGTATATAGTGTTTGTTCTGTTCCTCACCCAAATTATGTCCTCAGAGCAGCTTCGCATAGTTAATCTAATTAACAAATGAGAAGATTCATTCAGTATTTACTCATATTGAAAAGACAGTGCAAAGGTTAGTATTATCCAGAGAATGGTGGTCAGTGGCTCCATGTCTGGATGGAGATCAGTGGCAAGTGGTGTCCCTCAGGGGTCAGTACTGGGACCGATACTCTTAAATATCTTCATCAATGACATTGACTATGGGGTCAAGTGCACCCTCAGCAAGTTTGCTGATTATACCAAGCTGTGTGGTGTAGTTGACACACCTGGGGATGTAATGCCATCCAGACGGAACTAGACAGGCTTGAGCAGTGGGCACAGAAGAACCACGTGAGGTTCAATAAATCCAACTGCAAGGTCTTGCACCTATGTTGAGGCAGCCTCCACTACCAGTGTAAGCTGGGGGATGAAATGATTGAGTACAGCCCTGCAGAAAAGGACCTGCGGGTACTGGTGGATGGCAAGCTGGATATGTAGCAGCAGTGTGCCACTGTAGTCCAGAAAACCAACTGTGTCCTGGTCTGCATCAAAAGAAGCATGGCCAGCAGGTCAAGGGAGGTGATCCTGCCCCTCTGCTCTGGTGGCAAGGCATCACCTGAGGTACAGCATCCATCTGTGGAGTCTTCAGAGCAGAAGAGATATGGATCTATTAGAGTGCATCCAAAGGAGGGCCACAAAAATAATCCTAGTAATGGAACACCTCTCCTATGAGAACAGGCTGAGAGAGCTGGAGTTGTTCAGCCTAGATAAGAGTAGGCTCTGGTGAGAACTGAGAGTGATCTTTCAGTATCTGAAGAGAAGCAACGGGAATGAAGGGGACAGATTCTTCAGCATGGTCTGTGGTGACAGGACAAGGGGAACTGGTTTCAAACTAAAAGAGGGCAAATTTAGGTTGGATATAAGAAAAGAAGCCTTTTATGCTGAGGGTGGTGAAGCACTGGAATAGGTCGCCCAGAGAGGTGTTGGAAGTCCCTATCCTTGGAGACTTTCATCGCCAGGCTGGACCAGGCTCTGAAAAACCTGATCTAGCTGTGAGTGTCCCTGTTGACTGCAGAGAGTTAGATTAGATGATCTTTAAAGGTCTCTTACAACTCTGAGGATTCTACAATATTATGATTCTATTAGCAAGTCTGTAGACATCCAGTCAGCCTATATTTTAAAATCTGTCAATGTTTTCTCACTTCTGAATGATCAGATTCCTTTTGCATAGAGGTACCACGTATCACCTTTATTCAGTTTAAACTGTTCTGAAAATAAAGAAGGGAATTAGGTGGTACTGTCTCCAGCAAGAAATGTTGGAGAGGTTTTGTGTAAAAAGTAAGTTAGGAGTATTTTCAAGATTCTGGCATACAGGTCTAAATTGAGTTTGACTATGAAACCAAAAGTAAAGACTAATTTGCAACTTTTCCAACAATCTTTATTTGAGAAATAAGATGTTTCATACTGTGAAATAATTCACAAGAAACATATACTAGAATGAGGCTAGTGAATTAGGCTTGTGTCCCAAGATCCTAATCAATACAAAAACAGTGTAATATTGAGTGTAAATGTTCATGTAAGTGTACAGACAGTAAACCATGTAAAGGGGGTTGTTGACTCTCTGGCAGCTACTTCAGTCAAATTTTGAATGAGCATAACAGAATGCCTAATAACTAATGCTGTATAAATGCTAAAATTCATAACTTTTTGCCATGTTTTTAATCTATAGATTTTTAGAAGCTCTTATGAAACGAGTTTCTGTTTTGCTTGAATAATTTCATTGTGGATGAAGTGTTGGGTAATATAGAAAAATACAGCGATGTCTAACTCTGTTTTACCAGTGTATGCCTGCAGTTTCTGAGGTTCCTACTAATTATATTTAGTCTGGTAGGTCCAGAAATTAATTACCAGCTACTCTTCACTGTAGGGTATTGAAATGATCATAATTATCAGTTACTGTTTGTACTTTGTAATTACATGTTCTTTACTGTGCAAATAATTTACCGCCGTTCATGAAGTAAAATAGTGGTCATTTATAATACAAAGCAAAAAGTACTCTCTGTATTTCCAGCATTATTTGAAAAAATCCATTAGATTTCCATTCCAACCATAGCAGTTCAGCTTTTCCTAAGGAATTAGTAAATAACAGTGATCTGCAACATGAGCCTCCATGCACAAAAGTGAAAATCAACTGTGAGGCTTGAAAGTCTTTAATCTGATAAGTGGCTTAAGTGTTGCAGTGGCTCATTTTTGGATGCCTGGCTCACTGGACAGAATCATATGTTTGGAACTGCCCTTCCTATGAGGAGATTTGATGAAACTAGTTGATTATTCTAGTCCTTTTCAACCCAGGCCATTCTATGAATCTATGATTCTAACAAATAACCTAAATCTTCCGTCTTTTAGTTTAAAACTGTTTCCCTATATCCTATCAATATCCCTATAGAAAGTCTGTCTTTCTCTTGATTGTAAGCTCCTTGTAAGTATTGGAAGACCACAATGGAATCTCCCCAGCACCTTCTCCAGGCTGAACAAGCCCAGCTTTCTCAGTCTGTCTCCATAAGAGAGGTGCTCTGATAATCTTTGTGCCCTGTTCTGGACCTGCTCCAATAGCTCTGTGCTTGTTCTGTGTATCCCAGCCTTGGACACAAGGATTGCAGGTGGAGCCTTATGAGGGCAAACAAGAGGGGGACAATCCACTCCCCTACCCTGCTGCCATCCCTCCTGTGCAGCCCACAATACAGTTGGCCTTCCCAGCCACAAGCACATGGTGCTGACTCATCTCAAGCTTTTTGTGTGTCAATATCTGGGGCTGGCTTAAGGCACCACAGCACACTTCTCTAACTGAACTGTCTTATTTAATTAGCAAGAGAAATAATTCATCTCTCCTGCCTAAAGATGAGAGCATTAATCTGACAGAAGAAGGCTTGAATACCTGAAATATCAAGATTATTTATTATGTAAAGGGTTGGGATTATTCACTACCATCTTTAAAAGGAAAAATGAGAAACATAACTGAAGAAAAGCGTGGCTCTAGGTAGAAGCAGCAGTCCAAAGGCATATAATCATTTAAGTGGATCTAATAAGACAAGACATCTGGTTGTACCGGTCTAAGAATTTATATTTTAATCCCTACAATTGTTAAAATGATGCAGCTATTTCTTTTAGCTGAAAACCTGAGATCAGGTCATAACTTGAAGTTATATACTATTATCTTTTTAGTCATGGAATTTAATTTTTTCTCTTCTAAAATTGCTGAAGTCTCTGAAAAGTTTTGCTTGAAAGACTGCATTGACTTCTGACTCAATACAAAGAGTAACATTTTTGCTCTGCCAACTTGGTATATATGCCATTCCTATACTGATGCACTGGAAACTTGAAGCTTCTGTGCTGATGTTTAGAAGAATATAAGCTTAGTTCAAAACATGTAAGCATGTTAAAATTTCCCTGGTAGTTTGAGAACATAAGGTTACTGGAATTCAGTCAACAGTAGAATGCTATACAAGAATCTACCGTTGGCTGAAAATTAAGATGTTTGCTTCTACCTTCATTTAACAGGGCTCATCCCTGTGAAGCTCTTTCATGTGTGAAGAAATACATTATTCACAGTCCTTAGATATAACAGCATTGTGGTTCAGCCTAAAAAATTAACAAAATTACCATACAATGCCTGCCTGAGCTTGAGAATCATCCTTGTTAACCCCTTTAACCTTCACTGCATTTCTATTCTGAAAGAAAAACTCATTTCTAAGAGGATTAGCATTTTCAGACATTTTGCCTTGGATAGACTGAGTAAATGTGTATTTCTGAGGTTCAGGAAAAACTGTATGGGTGAGCTGCAATCTGTAAACTCCTGACAGGAGATATCAGAACAACGGTTAACGTGCTAATACACAGTAGGATGTCTCAAATCGTAACTTATCCATAGACACAAGTGTGCTTTTGCAGAACTCCCTGTAGGTTGCAGGCGTGATTTTCATCCGGTTGCTGTTACCGTCCATTAGCTGCAAGTTGCCCCAAATGTATTTCTGCTTGCGAAATGGACTGTGAAGATATGCTATGTTGAGGATGGACAGGTTAGCATGAATATGTGAACAAGTGAAAAAGCTACTTTGAAGTGAGATGACTAATTTTTCTTTCAGCAATTAAAGTCATCCTTGTGTTCTTTTTTGGCTAGTGTTATGGTGGTGCAATTGTTTTGCTAATGGGCAGCAGTGAGCGGTGGGAGATGATTGTACTGCAACAGACTGAATTTCATGCTGATGTTTCTCTGAGACACTGAATGTCCAATGACACTGAAGTCATTGGAAGACCCATACTTATTCAGAGCAAATTTGGTCTGCTCTTATATTTTCTTCATTATAAATTTGCTATAAAATTACTATTTATTAGTGGCTGTATTCTAAATACAAAACCAAATTACCATAATTAATTGCTCTGGTTCCTCAATACCCCTGGAAAGCATCTAATAGATTCAATTTTTTGATCTGGACTTTATGTCACCCTAAGAGATTTTAGATTTAATGCACTTTTTACATGTTTTTAATTATTTTGTCACAAGTGCCCTGATCAGATTTATTTATTTTTTTACTTAAGAATACTGTCTTGTAGATATCATCAATGGAAAATACTGGGAAGATCCAATATTTTAACCTTGCGTAAATTGAAAGAAATTCTGGTGTTTGTATGTCCAGTTTCTCTTGTCCTTGGACCTGCTATACTGACCTTATGGTTGATAACAATCTACTAATTCTTAATCAGCATAACTAAGCTTTACTGTGTTATTTCATAAGCAGGGGCAATGTAAAATACTCATTTTTTAGTACTTCCCCCCCCCCCCCCCCCCCCTTTTTTTACCGTTCTGAGTATGACTTTAGTATACATTTTCTAACAGGAGATAGGAAGGCACTGGTTTTCTCTTCTATAATAGAAGCAGTGCTTACATTAATAGATAATGTTTGCAGCGGAGTACTGACTGCTGTACTGGAGTGAACTGAAGTCAGCATCCATTCTGTACCCCATTGGTCAATTAAAGTTGCATTCCTCTATCTTAACGATTAAGGAAAGGTAGAGTGAGACAGACAGTGCTTAATGAAAATCCAGAAGATTGAAACCTCTGGTCTCTAACAAATTCTAAGGACTTTTAAGGTACTGAGGTGGGAGAGATATGGAATGAGAATGTGCCATGAATTTTCTTGTTCCATCCCTGAGATATATGTCAGGAAACATACAGGTTTTTGTATGTCATGCAGGTCAACCATTTTTATGGCTTTGGTTACTAATAAAATAAAATCAGGATCTTGGATGATTGTGTCCTACAACTCAATTACCTCATTTTATTTTTGAAGTGTAATAATGCATGTGTGAGCTTTTATGTTTGCTGTTTTAAAGACTTCATTTATTAACAATGGCTGTGACTGTTTGGAGCACTATTTAATTTTTTGTCAGTCATAAGAAAGATGCAAGTAATTGACTAAGATGACTTCCCTCACATAATTTGAACAAAGACAGAAGTAACCAATGAACCTTATTTGGGAATTCTAAATCCCCACACTTGCTGTGCAGAATTTATATTTACTCTGCAAGGGACAATGGATTCACGTTAATCCAGCTGCCTAAATTGACAGTCTGCTTACTTGGATGGACCTTTAACTGCTCAATGGAAATTCCACCAAAAGAAAAAAAAAAAAAAAAAAAGGAAATTACACTGCAGGAGTGGTTTTAGCATGTCTATAAATGATACTGTCCATAGATCTGAGGGATGGTAAACAGCACAAATTACCAGTCATTAATTGAGATCAATTTCAATGAAGCCTGGCTTAAGTGGTAGAAAATCAAATGTTTTTTCAAACTAAGCATTTTTTTCTTTTCTATTCCTCCTCCCTTAATTTTCTCTCTGATGATTTGAGACATACAGTTGTGTTGCTTTGTTTCCCTGGTGTGCATTAGTGCTACCATCTTGCAACAACTTATAAGTGTACCAGAGTTTAACAACCTACATAAATGTTTGTGGAAATGTGGCCACCAAATTATTTTTTTTGCTTTTCTTCACAGGTTTGATACCCACCAGTTATTTTTTTTATATCATTAGTAGAAAACATGAATAAAAAGAGTTATTTTAATTTTTTTCACACATGAATGTCTGATAAATATAAAACAATAAAATGCATCCCTCGTTCTGTGTTCTCATACCTTAGAAGTTTTAATTACTGAAAAAAAGATGAGGCATAGTAATTCATGCATTTTGAAATGTTATTGGAGCTTTGCCAGCAAATGTCAACTGATGCTACTGAAATGATCTAGCTAATTAATAGGCTGCTACTACATCTGCATAGAATCTTGCAATCCAGTCAATAAAACTGTTTAAGGAGGAAGAAAGCAGTATTGAGTGTGCAAGTTAATCAAGTTAACACTTTGAAAGACCACCTGGGTAGTATGCCTGAAAAGTGGGAGGATCTAGTCTTGTAAAAGGCAGAACAGGGTTTTGTGGGGTTCAAGGAACATTTTATCTTCTGACTTCTGTGTGTGACTCCACCTGCCCTCCCCCCAAGAAAAAAAAAGAAAGAGGACCCTATATATAGCAATATATGGATTAGCAATAACTAGTCTGAGATCCTTAGAAGCTGCATAATTTCTTCTCCTATTTTTCAGGAGTGACCTCTCCACAACTCTGTAAAAAAATTGAACAGAAAGGACCATATTTTTTTGTTGCAATATATGTTCATAAAGGGCAAAGGAAGAACTATTTGTTGCTCAGTCTCACAAAGAAGTGCTTAACTCACCACTAAGACTGAAATCAATGGTGAATATATTCAGTGTGCTAGCACTATGTTCAGGTGTGGGATTTCTGCTGCAGGAGGGGAAAGGACCAATAGCAGTATGCATCACCTGAGGTATTATATGTTCTCTGCAGGCCTCAGTCAGACCTACATGATTCCTGAAGGTCTGGGAATGAGGAGACGTGGTATTCATAGCATTGCCATCCTGAGCAGACATATAACAAAATAACAGAATCACAGAATGTTTTAGTTTAGAAGAGATGTCTGGAGGTCATCTGGGCTAACATCTGCCCAAGCAGGGCCACCTGTGACAGATTGCTCAGGACCACATCCAGGCAGCTGTTGAAGGTTTCTAAGGAGGGAGACTCCACAACCTACCTGGGCAATGTATCATGTCAGTTAATATCCCAGGGATTCAGTGTAAGAATGGCAATTAAATATCAAGTCCATCACAACTCTGATTTGCTTTTCAAGGGAAAATTGTGCTCTTGATTTTCTGTCTGGATGTGTGCTGTGGATGTGTGGATGTGTGTTCCTCTCCTTTGTGTGCACCAGTGGTACTCCTGAAGTTTGTAATAGCAAATAAAAGTATAAATTTTGGGATTACCATCTCAGAAAATAAAATTTGCATGGTGCTGCTACTTGAAGCAGAATCTGGATTACCCATCTGCAAACAAAGTAATAATATTCCATTATTCCATTCTTATCTGGGCATTGTAACCTATTAAATAAGACTATAAATACAGTCATCAAGAAAAATAGACCGAAGTTAAATGTTAAATAGTTCCAAAAATAAAGAAGAATGTTTCTGATTAATTTTCTTTGTCAAATATTACCCTAAATGGTATTGAAATTTGTCTCTTAATCAAAGAAGCCTAAACTGTGTGCAATTACACTTTAAAAAATCAGAACACGGTTTGCCCAGAAGATAAATAATTATGGTTCAATTTTATAAATGTATCTCCAATTGTTAGAACATACTTTAAATGGGAGCAAGTATGTACCAATTAATTGTAACTTAGAAGATTATTCTTAGCTCATTGTAGAGCTTTGTTATTTGCTCTGGAGAAAAAAAAAAAAAAATCCCTATAAAGGCACAGCACGATTTTAATTAATTTTTTTCTAGCTGTTTAAATTTTCACTTTTTTTCCCCAAAGTATTTAATTTTTAAACATGAGCTCTGCTAGCCACATATTTCATTCTCAGAGTCATCTCTCTTAAGCAAGAAAAATAAAGTTAAGTAAATTGAATCACTGTTCAAATAAAAGCCATTTAAAGTGATGCTTTCAAAAGTTAATCTTTATTTTTATTCTTCTGAAGTATCCATCAATCATGTTAGTTCTTTAAAAATGAAAGCATCCTTGAAGGCCCAGATGAGGTTTAATGTAACAAGGGGATACGTTCTGCAGTGTTACTTCCTAAGCAGTACTGAAACAATAGTTAATTTTATCCACTTGATTCAGTTAATACAGTGGGCTAACGTTCCATGTGCTGATCCAATGGCATGGAACTGTGATTTTGGAAAAACATTTTCCATTAAGCTACATAATTTAAAAAGACTATAGACTAGGGAGGTTTTGCATGTTTAGATAATGATGAAATACTGGCCCATAATGATTTCAGAGGAGAAGGAGCAAAAATCTCTACACGTAGAGAAAATTCAATTAGAAGGCTCTCTGTTGAGGCAATAGTTAAAGAAAATTACTTTGGGGATATTCACATTTTCATAAACAATTTTCATTTCCACAAATAAAAACCCCACTGGCTACAGTTGGTTATGAAACTCTCAGAGGAGTAATTTGTAGCTTTTCATAGCTGTAAGTTTCATAATTTCTTAAAGGTAGCAATTTTAAATTCAATATTTGTTTTTATATCTTGGTTTGTGGGGGGTTGATATTTTTTTTCTTTCTGCACTGTCTTAATGACTTAATTTATTCACTAAAATTTTCCCTGGAGTGACTGCAATGCTGAGAGTATGATGCTCAAATTCAGTTGCAGTCACAGTAGTCTTTTTTAGCATTGAACCTGGTGACCAGACTGCAAGTATGGAATCAGAGCCATCACTTGTCTAAGTCCTTCTTCCTCCTTAGAGCATGCAATTGAGCCTATTGTCACTGAGTGCACTCCTGCTTAAATCCCTTCAGATGTAAGGAACATCCCTTAATATGGCCTAGCTTGGAAAGCCTATGGAGTTGATATGTTTTGTTGCAAACTGAAAAAATATATGCCTCATGAGTGAGGAATGTCAACTTTTCTGGGGTTCAGCGTCTGCTTTGAGTTGATGGCTATACCCAAAAGCAAAGTGGCGGTCCCTCCAGCATACACTTCCTTCCTACTATAATGAACGGCACAATCAGCCTAAAAAGAATTGCCTTTTCCAGTGCCTTATAGAGTATCTGTTGGCTGAATTGCATCACTTGCAGTAAATGAAAGTATTTCTTCTGGCAAAGCTCAGCAAAAATTACATGCGCTTTTAAAAAATGATTTAGTGTTTGTGTGTCAAGATATGAAGCCCTTCTGGCAGTGATATAAGTCTTGGCTGGGTTCAGTTGTTCTTCATATAGGATACCGTGTGTTGAGACAGATTTGGGACAATGAGTTGCTTGGTCCCCTACTTTCTTTAATTTAGCATTTGCTCTTATGTTTCTTTCCAATGTATTAAAACCTAAATCCCAAAATAAAAGGATATATATATATATATATATATATATATATATATATATATATATATAAAATATATATATATTAGCTGGTAAGTAAGTTGTTCTTTAAGGACATAGAACCCAGTGAATCTGAAAATCATGGCATGATAAAAATTATCACTTTCACATTGTATGCTGTGTATGTGTATGTGGCTGCACATTAACATTACTGTAGCCACTGAACCATAGGTTTGACAGAGTTCCAGTTTTGAAGAAAGTGCTGACTGTCATCTCTACTAATATAAGCCAATGGTGGTACCTAACTATGTGCTGTATTAGTCTTTCTCAATTTCTTTTGTTCAAACATAGAGTCTTAATTTTCTATAATCAGCTATTATATACAATTTATTTTGCATTTGCTTTTTTTAAGAGGAACCAAACTGTTGAGACTCATTAATGCTTGAAATAGGAGATGATTATGTGGACAAGGATGGTGATTATGTGGGACAGCTGGGGATGGGAGTTGATTTGGTGATGGGAGAAAAGGAAACAAACAGATATTGAGCCATGCTGGGATCTGCACTATGGCACCAGTCTGCCCTGGCTAGATGGCAGAAGTTCATGGCAAAGGTGAGCCATTGCACCTCTAATTTTGCCTTAGAAGGCAATATTGCAAGTATGTGGTATGTTTAATTAAATGTTCTGTATTACTAGGAATTTCATAACAGGTTACATTTTTCTTGCGTATTCTTTTAGCTTTGCTTTGGAGAGTTTGCTCCTGAATAAGTATTGGAGTTTGTCTGTGTAAAATGCAAAATACCTCAACAGTATTACAGATACCTCTGAGGAAAAATTCTCCAAGAAGCAGCTCTATCTTGAGCTTTGTCCACTCTGCATAAGCAAAATTCATGTGGCAGTCTGCATCTGGACCTGCAGAGGCACATGCAGTTAAGGGTAGCAGAAAAGCAATAGGCATCAATTGCGTGAAGTTCTTTAGCCAGGAGGATAAGGGGGTCCACTTTTTCTTTCCAATTTGCTTTTATTTAGTTTCATATTCTTTTTATTCTTTTTCTCAAGTAAGGTCATAACTGTTAAGCTGTTGTGACTCGTTAACACCTTAGAGGCAACAACAATCTTCAGCCCTTCACAGTCATGAATATATGACCTCCTGCCTCCAGAAGTGATGAGCAACCAAAACTTTGAAATATTAAAAACAAGGTTGCTTTCATTTTCCTCATCACTCATTCAAGAGTGATCAGAAGGATCAGCTGAAGTTTTTCATTTTTATTTTTACAAAAGCACCATTAAAGAGGGCTGACAATAGAATGTTTCTGTGAAAAGACTTTTTTTCTGGAGGTGAAATATATGAGAGTTAAAGAACTTTTTTGGTTCTTGAGTAACATGATGTAGTCTGTGGTGTGAGACATCGGTGAAAATCTTTACATTCTGATGAAAGGTTCTTTCTGTGCTATGTAAGATCTGATGTCAAATTTTATAGTGAAAATTTAATTCTCTGTCTGACTGTATTAGTGTGCAGACACTGACAGCAGCATTTTGTACTTCTGTATTCTCTAAAGAGGTCTTGCATGTGAAGTTCTAGAAGTGATTTAAGCCAGCCATTAGTAACTAGCGAATGGTATTTTGGTACGATTTTTACAAGCAGTAGGAGGGTGCATTTTCTGCAAATGACATGCTTCTCTGAGAAGGGGCTTTACCTGTAGGAACACCCTTCAGCTGGCAATTGTTTTAATTTCTATACTTATATAGGAAACGTAAGCAGAGTAGAAAACTGAAAGCTCAGCTGAGATCTTGTTAGAAGAAAATGGTATAAATGCATATCCTATACAAGTTCAGAATTTGGCTCCAAGAGGCTGTTTCATTCTTTATTTATTGTATTGGAGTAGCATATCATTTTACAACCATCCTATAGCATAGTAGTTTTTGTATTAGTATTAATAATCTGAGTAAATGACCAGATCTCTATATTTCTTTACTCCTGAAAACATCATTTTTAGATGTAATTTTATTTCTTTACTTGTATGTTACTGAATGAGGATGGGGCACTTGGCAGCACAAGCAATGAGAGCTGATCAGCTCTCATTTTAAAACCTCAGTAGTAAGGAAAGAAGGAGGAGTTTTGGCGCAGAGCCCAGCAGCAGGCTGATAAGATCCCATATTAATTTGCAGAGCTTATGTTACCTGTCCTGCAGGTTACATGATACATTACATGTTGATGAGCTGGACAGCTGTGATTTAGATTCTTCTGTCACTGTGACGGGGTTATGAAAGGAATGGCAAACATGCATTACCTATTATAAAATCCATCAGAATGTCTGGGCAAGTTTTTTGTGGATTTAGGAGATGGAAATATAGTTTTGCACAAAAACAGTTGCAATTGGATTCTCCTAAAAGTAGTGATGTTCTTCCTTAGTTTCCAACATCAGGAGGCTTCTTATTTATCTGAGTGCAATGGCTGATTTCTTTTTCAGAATCCCACTTAATGTGAGAGACATTGTCTACTGTACAGGAGTTTCACTGATGGATGAAGATGTATGGGAGTTCATTTGGATGAAATTTCACTCTACATTAGCAGTGTCTGAGAAGAAAATATTACTAGAAGCCTTAACTTGCAGTGATGACAGAAACTTGCTTAACAGGTATAAAAAATTATGTACAGATTTCTATTTAAATTGTTTCATGTTATTTTATTAGTAAACATGAAAAATAATGCATTATTTGACTTCTGAATTGTCTTATGCTCATTAGCAATGTTTGAAATCTTATATATATATATGTATAAATATATATTATTGGCATACTCATTTTGTAAATGTATTGACCAGTCTGATCTTATTGATTTCATAAAAATAGGCATGAAAGTTTCCACTCAGCTCTTACTGAAATATTTTGCATCCCTCCTGTTATGCGACCTTTAGAAATACCAGCATACAATACCAGCACTAAAGATTTTTCAGATTTATAGACATGTCTGGACTTTAGAAATAAACCACAAAACTTACTTGAAGACTTAAATAATTTGGCAGTGGCTATATTTTTTCAGAGTGTTTAGATGTGCTGTTGTTACTGTATGTGTTGACCAAACAAAAGAGGATTTTTTTTTCCTTTTTTCTCCTTCCAGACTTTTGAATTTGTCTCTCAACTCAGAAGTTGTCCTGGATCAGGATGCAATTGATGTGATAATCCATGTAGCTCGAAATCCACATGGAAGAGATCTTGCTTGGAAGTTTTTCAGAGAAAAATGGAAAATATTAAATGCCAGGTAAGATAAAAAATATATGAAATTTTTGTTCATTTTCTTGTTTTTGTATTGTATTGTATGTGTACGCATTTATGTGTGTTCCCAAACCAGTTCCATTCTCTTTTTCTGTGTATAGATATGTGTCTAAATATGAAGTACATACATGTAAGTCACAAATTTATTCATTCCTATCACACTTAGAAACTTTTCTCCCTTAACAATCATCTGTATGTATATGTATTACTGTATTGTGTCTGTGCTTAAGGTAATGAATTCCGCCTGTGTGTCAAATGCTGCAATTTTACTTCTATGTAGATAAAAAAGCAGTAGTTCCCAAAGGAATTTAGCTTGTTTTAAGTCTGATAGAAAAAAATCGTTTCAAACACAGTAGTTCAACTACCATTGAGAGCGTGGAGGGTAGGGAACAAAGCCAAACTCTTTTTGAAAATTTCTGTTTTCAGAAGGATTTCTGAAGCTTTCCTTCTGTGCTGTGTTTCAGTTTAGTTCTAAGTAACTGAAGAGCATCATTTGGAATTAAATATAAATGAACAGGAAGAAGATGGGTTTGCTCCTTACACCGTGAGCACAGTGAATCCTTTGAACACATGCAACATCCTCCTTCTCAGATGCATAGTCAACGTTTGAAAATCATTTTTTTGATGAAGATCTTGATATTAATTCAATGAATGAGAAGTTTCTTTAGTTATTTATGAACAGCCATATGGTCTGAAAGATTTCACAGCACCGCAACTCATATTGACAGATTAGAAAGGCCCATAGCTCAGATGAAGTTCAAGTTCTCAAAAGCAGGTGTCCAAGAAATTAGGACCTGAGGCTAGGCCACCCTCATGGTTTTGATAGATATGACCAAAAAAGTAGGAGAACTGTTCCATTCTGTGGGAAGTCTTCTATTATAGTACAGAGTATTTTAAATAATGCATTTAAAATGCGGTTTTTAATTAACTAAATCTTTATCCTTACTAAATAGATGCACAAATTTGCAGTGTTTCACATCATCAAAAGAAGAGTTAAGGAAACTCAGAGACTATGCAGCTTCCCTAAAAATTCAAAAACTTGTTCATGCTATTTTGGATAATATTTTATAGTATATTTTATAGGTTTTAGAGGAAGCTTGGCTAGGAAAACAAGTTTGAACTGAAATTTGGTTTGGAGAGTTTACATTGCAGGAACGTATTTCGTGAAAGCTATAAAACTACTGAAGAGTTTAAAAATTAATAGTCATAGAATAATAGAATCACTCAGGTTGGAAAAAACCTTAAGATCATCAAGTCCAACCACAACCTTACCATACTACCCTAACTATACTACACTAACAACCCTCTACACTGGTAGTCCTCCACTGCTGCTGGTATGATTATTCTGAAACTGGACTTTTACTCAGAAAGTTCATGGCAAAACCATTATTATTATGCAACCCAGTGCAATTTATTATGCTCAGAGTAGCAGCTTGTATTTTTTTCTTCCTTCGGGGATTTATGTAGTGATTTATGCCTAAACTATTTGGGCCTCACTGAAAACCTGCTAAGGTCCTTTTTTTTTTTTTTTTTTTTTTTTTTTAATAATGAGAAAATAACAGAGTCTGTCTCTTTGCCCAGCACTGACTTTTTATTTCATACAGAGTTTGATCTCTAGACACAGTTCAGAGCCAACAAAAGGACTGTAGCAGCTTCCATTCACCCTGTGCAGTTTTTCTGAAAGGGACATCCGATGGAGTTTCTGTAATGGCCAAAGGATTCGATGCAGTGGAGTGAAGTGCTTCATGCAAGCTGTACTTAAACAGTGTTTATTGAAAATAACTTCAATCTGTAATTACAGATTAAAATCTTCTACAAAGTATTTCAGAGCGAGGAATTGTTCTAACACTTTATTCCTTACAATCCAGTGAAACACATAATAAAATGCAGAATTAGGCTTCTGATTTAAGCTTGCTACATTACTACATTTATAAAATGCAAGCTTTATTGCTGAATTATAGCTCAAGTGTACTCTGTCTCAAGACATTTTTTTTCCTACCATTATAATTAATCATTTAATTTTATGTAAAACTATAATACTCTGTAATAAACATTAATATAATAAGGTGATATCTCTATGGTATTTTCAATTGAATTTACTAGAGAAGGTGTTGATGTATGAGATAATAAGAAATAGCTGAGGGCAAAATTATGCTATAATGATATTTCCTCTAACTTTAAAACACCGCATATCAAAGAATTGGAATGACAGCCAGATATTGTCGTCCCTTCTTATTTATACATTATGCTTGTATTCACATTGCACAGAAGATATCAATAATGTCTGAAGTCTTTAAAAGTACTCATGCTGCTTTTACATAGGCTACTTACAGATTAAGGTGCCCAGTAAGTCTTTCTGTGAAGTCAGTAGAAGTAAGATTATAAGGATTTAAAAATTGTGAAAAAAGAGAACTGAAAACATTATGCTCAAATTCCTATTTGCTCATCGTGTGATACTTGGACACGTGCATATAGTGTCTGTGTGTGAAAATTTACTTTGACAGTCAATTATAGGAATTCCTCCATTCCTCCATTTTATAATTGCTATTAGTGACTGACTTTAGAGCAAATATACATAATGGTTATTAACCAGTGCAGTTCTTGCCTCTGGATGACTCTATACACTAGTGTGGCTGAGGTTTTGGAAAGAGGCATGTACTTTCTGAAACACCCATGAGTGATTCAATTATTAGTGGTCATAGAATAAAATTTTTGATCCCTGTAGCAGTTTGCCTTCGCACAAGCACAAGATAGAGAGCAACACAGTATATACCTTCCTCAAGACAGAAGTTTCTCAAAAAGCAGCATTTTCTTTTTCTCTCCCTCTCTTATTCCTCTCCCCGTGCCTGTCCCTTGCCCTTTATCTCTTCCCTTTTGGAAGGACTGTCTAGCTTACAGTACCTCGGTATGTAAGAGTAATTAATTTCAGGCTAATAGAAGCAGAACAGAAAGCTGTGACTGTGCTACTTCATTTTATTTTGAACTCTCAATTCCTCTTCTCAGTCATTTTGTAAAAGCATGGTGTGAACTGAATTATTCCCTCAGATAAACCTAATTGCAGTGAGGTCTGTTGGCATTATTTCTGCATGTCAGACATGAGAGCCGAATTCCATATCTTCAAAACAGTCATGTTCAAATTAGCTACATATTTCTTTGGATATATGTGCAGATAAAGATAAAGATAACTATTTGTGAAGTGCTTCTTGCTGTGCTGAATGACAGCTAACTTGAAAAGAATTGCTTTTGGTTTACAATGAAATTGCGTTCACCATATTGAAGACATTAGGGAAAAAAAAACACAACCCACAGACTATTCCAACTTGTGATGCAAAACTTCAGGTGCGATATTGTTCGAGTTGCTTTGTTTAAGGAGCCGAAAAACATTTGTGGAGAACAAGATGGAAGAATAGCATTTGAATGGCCAGTTTCAAAGCAGCTGCCCAGAGAATGCCATTGCTGATTGTTACTGAATATCCTACCCAGTTACAAATCAGCTTCTAAATATTCCTTACCCAAACTTTTGAATTTCCATTGACAAATTGGTTCTTTGAAGATGTTGCATGATAGCCCAGGGGATTATTTTAGCACTATTTAACACTATTTATTATTTTAGCATTATTTTCTGTTAACATTGTTTATTTTAATTAAATCTCATCTGTGACTGAGGTTAAGCACATTCTGCTTAGTCGTGGTTGGCTAAAAGTTATCTACTATTGTCTTGGATCTCCAGAATTGATCCCACGTCCTCTCCCTTGCATAATAGAAGATTACTTTCTCATTTTTGTCTGGTCTCGCTCTTGCGAGACCTTTGTACTTTGTACATCTTCTTTGCCCTTGCAGGTATGGAGAAGCATTATTTATGAATTCAAAGCTTATCAGTGGAGTCACAGAGTTCCTCAATACTGAAGAAGAACTAAGAGAGGTAATTTTTGAATGGCTTCCAGACCATGAAGCTGTTTTTATTTTAAGGATGAAGCAGGGCAGGAGCAAGAATGTTTCAGCAACTGCTAATATCAGAGAAGCTGAAAAAAAGTGTGAAAAGGACCGTCTTTTTCACTTTTTAACCCATAGAAAAGCTGTTGAAAATTAGATTTAAATACACAAGGTGAATTTGGCGTCATCAGGAAACAAAAATTTGTTAATTGTGAATAACAGTCGCTAAACCTACTTAGTTTTATCCAAGTCAATATAACTGGCAACGTACTGTGCAGATCAGCCTTGCAGCTCTCACATAAAAAGAACAGTAATTCAAAGCACACCAGTGCCATCAGCTATAATAGCCCAGAGGCCAGGGCTATAATTTGAGTATACATGAGAACAGAGCAGAGGCTTTTTCACTTTGTTGAAAAAAGATCAAAGTTTTATCATAAGGGAAAGAATCTGTTTCAGGCATTCATCAAATGCATGCCTACTTGCTTTGTTGCCATTCTCTTCCCACTGTAACCAGCCGCTCCACTTCTAAACGATTAACTTGTATTATATCATCAAAAGGATTCTGCAAATCAATTTGGTAAATAAACTCTTGAAGTAAATTTGGTATAAAGTTTGGTTAAACCAAAGAACATCAAGGCTGCATTTTGCTGACATTTACAAATAAACCTGAATTAGAATCTTTTACAGTGCTCCCAGCTAAGTTTCTCCGGGTAAAAATAAAAGTTCAGAGCAGACCAGCTCTCTGCGCAGTGCAGCAACTGGGCTACAGTTAAAAAGAGGAAATGGTATTAGTGTGATCCAACACTGATATGTCAATAACTTCCAGTGCAATTTGAAGCATTTACTTCATATATAATTGACAATCTGCTGTCTTATTACATTTCCTATTAAATCTTTCTATGTAGCAGTACGTACACTTCAATAGTGATTAAACAGATTTGTCCTACATGACTGACTTGTTTATGTAAACTGGAAATATTTACTTTCTTTGGTCCTTGCAAATTTAACCTGTTAAATTGTATTTCCAGCTAAAGAACTTTATAAAGAGTTATGAGGAGGGAGCTGCTGCCTCTTTCTCTCGTGCTGTGGAAACAGTGGAAGCCAATGTGCGGTGGCAAAGACTTTATAAGGAAGAACTATTCCAGTGGTTAAGAAAATCCTTGACACACTAACTTGTCTTTCCAGCTGAACTTTTAACCAGAAGCACTAAAAAAGGAAAAGAAGTTTAAGAAGTGTTCAGCATTAAAATCACGAAGACAAGATCAAATTGCAGGGAGTTTTCTTTTTTCTTTTTCTTAATTATGGGTTGGGTTTTTTTACACTGGGTTGTTGTGAAATTGTCAAGAAGCTTTTCAGAAGAGAAGGTCATGAATTCTTGTGAAACCTGATCCTCAGTGTACACAACCAAACATGATATTAAGTGGTGCATGTAAATGTTGAAGAAAAACTAGCAAACAAAAAACCCTTTGAAGACTATTTTGTGCATGCGTGTACCGTCTCTGCCTGTATTCTAGCATGCTTATGTATAACAGCCACATTTTGTATGTGAATTCCAGTTACATCAAAGGTGGGCATTATACAAAGCACAAAGACTTCTCTACGACAATCAGTGTTGCAATGAGCAAAAGGAAAGGAAGGAAGAAGAACTGCAGGATTATGACTTAGGGCAGTGTGAAATATAAATTCAGCTTTCCCACTAGGTGCCAATTAGTCCACCATTTAGACTGATTTTTGATTGTCACAAAGGTACCAGCTCATTTTTTGAGTTGCGAGTTATTGTAGCTGCAGTTTCCATATTCTCATGTTTAAATTATCTTGGAGAGGAAGAGAGAGAGAAAATGTGAGAAAAGGACATCGTTCATGCACTATAATTATAAATTTATTCACTGCTGATCAGTGAAACCATGTAACTTCAGCTGTGAACATAGTCGGTGTCTGCGAGGAGAACTTTTCATTGATTTTATAGAATCCATTAATCACTTCTTCTGAGCAAATTTACAAGGCAGTGATATTCATGATGGGTCACCTGACCTGTGCAGTAATAACTTACGCAGCTGATAATGCACAAATATTATAAGTAGACATAGGATTTAAATGGGAATTAGGAAAAAAAGGAGAATATTTTCCATCCAAAGACACAAAATTAACCAACAGCTCTCTCACATGCAGTAGACCAGGCTCGTTAGTGATTTACTGTGACAGACAGATCATATTCTCCATGTGGGCAGTGTCTTTGCAAATATGGGTTGTGCCATTTATGCCAACTTAGAAGACTGAAATATGAAGAAAGAAATGTGTGTGTGTGTATGTATTTGTATAGGATAATACCACAAACACTGTTTTTCTCTTTCCTTGTATTTCACATAGGAGTGTTCTAAATGAGTAATACTTTTCTTACTTGCTTTTTTCTTTTTCCTCAGTTTTTAATCTGAGTAATCAGTGATGCAGTAGAAATTTTTAGTTGTACAATGCCCATCTGCACCATTGGTGTCATTCAATGAATATAAGTCTGATTCATCTTAGGGTCAAACACTCTTCTCTCCATGATGGAGGAAGACAAACAAAAGATAATAAAACTACTGAGTGTACAGGGGGCAGGTTGCAGCCATTTCAGAGGGTGATTATAGATGCATAAAAGTGTTTCTTTACCCCAGCCCAGTCCATCTCAACCATCTGATCACATCATTGCCGATACATTGGAAACATGGTCAGACAAATTAGAGGATGCACATTTTATCTTGCTGTTTTTCTTCACAGGGCATGGAAATTGCTTTAAATGATCAGTTTCTTAAGTTTACTGAGTAGTTTGTGAATTGAAATATTAGTGGGGAAAAAAAAAATAAAAAAAGAAGAAGCAAAACCCAGCATCTTCAGTTGTTATGAGTGGAGACAGTATTGATTTCTGGGCTCTCATTCCCATGGCTCTCTCTCCCTCAAGAACTGGTAAATATCTTATAACTAAGCTGTCCTACCACTGTCATGGGCGCCCACTTTGAGCCTCTTATTTTGTGTTTGTTAGTGTGCAGAGGGTACTGTTTGTGGACTAAGTGCATGAAATGCTTCAGTGATCATCTGCTCCAGGGTATGTCAGCTTGACCACGTATAATCAAAAGAAGAGGTAATCCTGTGCTCTTGTACTATTAACTCTTTGCCTTATAGTTTCCCTAAACCTCTGTGCTGTGTTACAGCACTAGTGAACCTAGTGCCCAGAGATATTATTGTGTCAATGTTGAGTGACATCCTACTCCTCCTCCTATATATTTTACCTACCTCACAGGGATGTTGTGAGGCTTGACTATTGCTAGCAAAGCACTTGAATATCCTCTAAAGAAAGGCATTTAAAAGTGCAGAGTATTATTTTATGTGGTTGACCAAACTCAGCCTCAGTGCCACTGTGTAGCTGTCACATTTTTAATTTCTACTGAATTAAAACATATGTGGTTTTATTATTATAAAAACACAAGCCTAATATTCTTTACATTTGTAAGTAAGCCCAAAGTTATAATATCCAATGAGTGCACAGAAAGCCAAGCACTCAAACATGAATTACTTTGGGGATTTCAGAGAAAAGAAAGGTGAATAATGGTTTGCCCATTTCAAATTCTGTTCAACATTGTCTTTGATGACTTTTGTTTTTCATCACCACAGACTAAGCCAAATACCTCCAGGCTGCACATAGAAGTTTTGGGCCTTTCCACTGATAAAGGGCAAACTAACGATGTGTTTCAAAGTTGAAAACTTAATTCAGCCCGTGTATTCTGCACAGTGCACAGACATTTCCATTGTCATTCATTAGAATTTAAGTTCTTGCACATTTATCTGGTTTTGGATGCATATTAATATTATAGTGGCCTTGAGCAACTGGTCTGCCACAAATTTTAAGTCCTACATGTATCTATTATACATACCTATTGATGTATTGCTTATAATTTTTGTATTATAATGATGTTTGTATTAGTACTCTAATTAAGGTTGACTTAGTCTTTCCCTTGTAATTCTCTATTCTTTTTATTTTTGTATTTTTTATTTATGCTATTTCACACTGGATCAGGATGAAATTTAAATGAACTAAATCCAACAAAATTATAGCTGCTTTTTACAATATTCAATCCCCCTGCATTTAATTACATGTCTTAAGACTTTTTTTTTTTGTAAGAAGTTCCACACAGCTATGTGTGATACCCCATGGGAAACTCTAATAGTCTTCTTAAAAATTTATATCTATTTATCTGATAGATATTTTTTCTCCTTTACTGGTCCTTTCTTCCTTTGTCCTCATTTAATGATGGGCACATTTTTACAATTTGGATTAGGATTAGTAAAGCAAATACCCCAAACTCTTTCACATTTTCAAATACAGTATTTAAATTTGTTCTTTTCAGTGAGAGGAGATGCTGTGAAATGTGAAACCTCTGTGGATGTGACCCTCATTCAAGCTTAGAAGTCGTTTTATAGAGATTCGATGAGGCCTTTGCATGACTTGGGATTCCGTGCACTTATTAATTCCTACAGCTTACTAAATCATATAGGAAGGCATAAGAACAGACTCAGTTTTATGCTGTCATAATAATATGGCAACCTATTGTACTTTTATAACACTGTCCACTACAGAAATTCACAACCTATTACTTTGTAGCTGGTAGAAATAATATTCTTATATCCTCTGCTGGCAGCTATTAAAGTGATAGTTGCTGCTAATTGTGACCAGAGCAGAACAATGAGGAAGCTTGCTTCTGAAATGAAATGTCACTTCTGCCATTACTGAGAGTACTTTGAACATTAAATTTGACTTAAGTTTGATGGAAAAACTTTGTATGTCATTAAGTTCTTTCAAATATGTGACCTTTGATGATCTTTTCAGTGAATATAGCAAGAATTCTGATACCATGATGGGATCTGCAGGTGAATTTTATGTAGCTTTTTGGCTGTTGTAGATATTTCACTGGGCTTTAGAGTGTCAAAGGAAATATCACCAGTGGTGCAGAGAGGAGTTTTCACAGCAAGGATCTTGAACCATACACCTAAACCTAAATCTAAATAGCAAAAAATGAATGACGAAAATGTCATATGTATGTACATGTATGTGTGTGAAAAGTCTTCTGTAGAGATATTTTTCCCATAAAATATTAGTCAGTCTGATTCTTTGGATAGAATAGAGTGGATATCTGATGATGAGGTTGGCTTTCTTTAAGTACCTGTGTAACAAGGTCTTTGTTTTCCACATGACCATAGTCAATACTGCAGTCAGTGAAAATAGACTTTTTGTCAAATGTGAAACTTGCTCTTTGAGGGAAAGTAGTGTGGCTTTGGAAACTGATTATATATATAATCAGTTCACCACCACTTTCGATACAAGTACTCAGCATATCAGGCCACCTGTCCAAAAGCAGGGCTTACAGCTGCAGTGTCAGTATGAGTACAAAGTAGTAAAAGCACTGTCCTGCTGCTAAGCAGTCTGAATGCAGGCTGTTCTCCCAGCCTTAGGTGGAGCAGCCTGAAAACTGCCGGCTGTATCATCCACTGCCCGTGAGCCTGCCTGCATCAGGAGGGCAGCTGGAGTGCAAAGAATCTCCATCCAAGTTTCTGTCAGTTAGATGGCAGGGACAGAAGGTCTCTGCAGTCTATGGGTTGTGGATGGTCTTTGGAGATTAGCATGATTGCCTTGTGTGACCTGGGAAACAGGTCCAGCTAGTGAGACTGCATTGAATGGAAAAATCCAAATTCCTGCACTGCAGCCCCCACAACTGGAAACTGTTGACCAAAATCTTTGTGAAGATCTCAAATATTGTAGTGTCTGTTGTTGAGAAATCATTTCAAACAGTCAAAAATACATAAAATTTTAAAATATGTATAAGAATTCAGACAATTCTTACAATATTTTTTGTTAACATTGAGAATGTGCCACAAGTTCAGCCTGTTTTCTAACATAGGATTTGTACAGTTGTCTTTACAAATTCTTTGTGCTAGTAGTAGTACTTACTGTACTAATACCACCAAAAAATTCAGGTGTCTGTACAAACCTGTGTGGCACTGGTGTCTGTTCAGTTCCCTTTTTACATTTAAAACTGCAAAAAAAATGAGCCAATTTTTTTTTTTTTCATGCAGCTACGGGAGCTTCTGCCTATGTTCAGACCAATACTGAAATCCAATAAAACCACTCTGACTTGAGTGAGCGGTCCCTGGTGATATGAGGAAATTTATTTTTCAAAGGGAAAGAAGGAGAGGAAGGGACCGCTGTGCGTGAGGATTTTTTACTGAAGGAAGGCCATATGTCCTGGTTGGAGCAGAATTTTAATGTCAAATATATTTTGAAGAATCTGGTGGAACAGAAGTTCATCTTGTGTCTTCTTGCTGGCAGTGGAGGGTAGTTAACCTCAGAATACCCTTCGTAGTAACCCAGTTGAGGTTGGCTTGTATAGAACACTTTCTATGTGGAATGGTTTCAGGGAGACTTTCTGTTTAAGGAGAACCACTCTCAAGCACAAGTGCTGTGGATTCAGAGCTGGTGTCCTTTCTCAGAAAACAGCAGATATATTTTGCTGATTTGTACTGAGCAATTAAATGTGGAGTGGTAAAGAAGTATTTCTCAACACTTTGCTTGTGTTATGTACACTGTTTAATCATGTTGGTGAAGAGCATGCAGATGGGCAGCACTGTAAAAGTATGAGGTGCAGCAGGGGCTGTGAGCCAGAAGACCCCACCGTTTTCTGCTTAGCATCATGTGGGTTTGCCCAATAAGGATGTCCCTGGCGCAATGGAGGAGGCCAAGAACTGAGATGCAGTGTCTGTTCCCACAATCCATTTTGATGCAGCTAATTTGTTCATCTCCATAGTTTCAAATTGAAGTCTCGCTAAACTGCTGACACATATGTGACCGTGGCTCCTCAGACAGCGCAGCGTGAGATAGATCCCTTGAAGTGACTGATGTGAACTGCAGCTGAGGATCTAACCTGTTGCTGCCAGAACAGCCCTGAGGTGCCTGCTGGGCTGGTGTACAGACTGGTTCACTTGTTTGTATGTACATTTCAGTAGCACGTATTTGATGACAGATTTTTTTTGTTTTTCTTTTGCTTTTTTTTTTTGTTAGAGTAATACTTTGTGATTGATTCCAGTGTGATAAAGCTTTATAATAATATGTTTGGAGAACTGCAAAATACCGTATTGTAAAGAGTAGGGGGATGACCCTCTCTTTCCTGCAGACAGTAGATTTCAGCAACGATGAAGTTCCCTGGATGTTCTGTGGAAAAATAATCTGAGCAGTTCCTAATGGAAATATCATTGTAATTATTGTATAACTACCCTGTACAAAGACAGCTTTATTATATGTGTAAATGTAATTTTGCTATGTTGTTTTTACGTTTGAGGGACAATAGACATCGGTGTGGAAGAGACATACAGCCTTATAAAACAGAGATTGCAGTTCCTGTCTGATGTTTTATTGAAAGATGTTTGTTTGCTCTATTTTTGCAGAAGATAATCATATACATAAACTATTTCCCTGAAAAGTAACGATCTACTCCACTACATACATTTCAATGACATAATAGACTATAATATTGAAAATAAAGGCTTGATAATAAATTGCATTTTTCCCCAAGAGACTCCACACATAAGATCTTTTGGCATCCTAAGAAGAAAGAAAAAGTCCAGCAGCTATTAATGCTGGTTATAATGGATGAATCCCTCTATTAATTCTGTCTCAGCCTTAGATTAATTCTGAATACTGTAATTAGAAGAACATATTTTTCCATCACTTCTCAAATCTGTATTCTTATGGAATTCAGTTCTTTGTCAAGTGAGAGGTGGAGCTCGCTCAGCTGAGATACAGTTCACTGATGGTTTCACACAAATAAGTGTTTGCAAGATCAGAATGCCATTTTCATTTACAGGAAACACAGATCATTGCGTTACGTCAGTTTTGTCTCTGTGTACCAGCTATGCATGCATGTATAGCTTCTAATTCTGGATCATTTGCTTTGACAAAGCTTTCATTGCTTATTCATACTTAGACCTCTCACTCAAAAGTTTCAGCTCAGCAAAGCAGTTGACCACAGCTCAGCCATGTATGTAGGCAGGAAGGCAGTCCCCCTGATTTCTGTGAAGTTAATCGTGTGATTCTAATTAATTAAAGTTGGTGATGATGTAGTCACTGGTTTCAAGCACAGAATATAGCAATGTGGTTTTGCTCAATTCAGATTCACTAGTTTCTTTTTATCAAGCCAACTGCTCTTCTTGCCTTTTCATTTTCATAGGAAAACATATTTTGCATATAAAGAGAAGACACTAATTGATTCTCAGTTGTCTTAAAATGCCAATTGTTAATAGGGATCTTTGTTTGAAACATCCTAGGATTTGGGAATATGAACGAAATTATTCTTACAATGTTAGTTAATGAATATACAACACTGAGCAGCAAATGAAACCACTAACAAGATAAAATATAAGAATTTGTGTTACAGTTGACCAGAAAAGTGTTTTTCTATGATATGCCTTCAAAAATGACTCTATAAATATGAGCCCAGAATGTGTTCAACATAAAATTCTATTCCACACCAAGAACTGACTACATGGAGTTTTTTTTTCTTATTTTTAAGTGTGAAGCTTTCTCTTCTGTATTTTTAGCAGAACAAATTTGAATTTTGTCTCTGATAATAAAATTTTGTACAGTAATGTGTAATTCATCACTGCCTTAATTTTCTGACATGGAGACACAGCTAAGATAAATAATACCCAGCCTTTTGATTATGTTCCCATTTCAGTTGAGATAACAGTTTAATAATGCTGAATAGATACACCAAGGTTTTACAAAGGAAAACATGCAAGAAAATGTATTTTTTTGACAAGAGAAATTTTTCAAAGCATTTAAATGCTGAGGGTAGTAAAAAGCAGAAATCCTGAGAAAACACAAAATTTGGGCTTGGAATTATCCTTAAGCTGAGAGTGGAATAGAGAATAGTGCCTGTCTTTTGTGCTTTACCAATTACGTAAATTTTGAATAAGCGAAAAGATCTCTTCATTGCTAAAAGTGATTTCAACTGGAATGCAAATCAAATGATTTTTTAATAGGGTGCTTAAATTCAGGCTATTATTTTCCTTTTTTGAAGAACAGTTTTCAGTTACAATGAGATATGAAATATGTGCAATTATTTACCCATTGGATAAAATCATGTTCTCACTGAAGTCAATTGGAGCTTTGACATTGACATCACTGGCAGTAAAAGCCAACCCTGTATTTTTCAGAATATACCTTTCAGGAACAGAATGTCTTTTTTCTTTAACAATAAAGATGTTTTCTTCTGTATTTGCGCACCTTAGCATGCTGAAAAAGAAAGAAGAAATGAATCTGTATGGTCCTGATTTTGCAAAGCACAACAGGAGCTTTGAATGCAGATAAGCAGAGCTGGGTCCTACTTGAGAATGTAGCATCCTACCCATAGAGCACAGGGTTACAGTGGGGCTTGAACTGTGACCTTCCTGTGTGCACCTGTCTTTGAACTATGGAAAAGAATCCTTCAAATCTTTTCTCGTGACTTCAGTTCTTATACAGAAATAAAGGACACCCGAAGAGGTGTCTTGAGAGCTGGCATGGAGGCTTGACATTAAGATGGGATCCTGGTATGCTAAATGAACAGTGAAAGGCTAGGGCAAACTGCCTCCGAAAGGGGCCCTCTCCCTCCCTTTTCTACTACATAGACCTCTCTGGTGAGTTGCAGCAGGTGAGACAAGCCGCACAGCCACCTTGGAAGCATCCTTAGGAGAGGAGGCAGATTGTGAAAAGAGAGAAATGGCACTTCCCTCTGAAATCCCACTGGCAGAACATCTCCTAATCAAGCTTCAAAAAGAACATGCTTTTTTTCTTCCCCAGTGCAGCCACAGCAATCAGTAGCACTTCAGTCAGTGGCTGAGCTGCTTTCAAGTTGAACATTTTCATACAAGACCAAATGAAGAGCTGTTTATTTGCTCTCAGCTCAGTATCTTCAGTCAGAGCAGAACTTTAAAGATATTCATTTGCTTTGAAAGCTCAGCAGCTGAGCTGGAGGGAGAGAAGTTAGAGACTTTGGTTTGTAAATTGACTTGAGTATTTGCTTATTCAGATCTATCTTAATAATGGAAAATCAGTTTTTTCCTGACTAATTCCCTGCTTCCTCCTGTACTTAGCAAAAAATACCTAGCTTCTTTTAATCTTCACCTTCTGGATAAAAGCCATTGTGCAGGGCCTGACTGCTATTAGAGTTACTTTGACTCTGCTGGAACAGAGCAGGATCAAGGCCTCATGAGATGAAAGAAACCATTCTGTGAGCTGGTGATAATCCTGGCTCTTCTGAGAATGAAACACATAAACCACGTTTTAGAAGAATGGTATTGAGAACAACCTATTTTGGTGGACAGGGCTGTATCATGGATAGGATGGGAAGCTGAGAATAAAGGCAGCTGTCAAAACAGTGCAAGCAAGGTAAGGTTGATTTGATGTGAAATAATGAGGATGTGCTTGGGAAATTAAAGCCTCATTATATTGAAGCTTAGTCTTTGAGTTAGCAGCTATATACACAGCTGCATATATTGCACGATCTAATTAAAGCAAACAAATTGCTGAATAGTTAGAAAAAGACACACTGCTGAAATGCCTACAAGTGATTGTAGTGGTTGTTGTTTTCATCTTCAGCTGATGTCAAATTACAGAAACTCCTCTGTACTGAACCTAGCTTGTTATGTACTGTATGTCTATGCCAATTTTATATACAGTAGAACAGGGGCTAATTCAGCAAGGCTGAATGAGAACTGCATCAACAGGGCCATAGTGAGAGTTAAGTCTCAGTCTCAGGTGTGTTTCTTTTGTATCACTTCCTCTTTCTGACACAGTCCTGCTGCTCTCCTTCTCAGGAGCAGCTGGGAGAGCCTGGGTGTATTTTGCATGTTTTTGGCCTTTGTATCATCTTGTCTCTAAGAGTAATTAGAAGGCTGCAATAAAGAAACCAGTGCAGGGGGTTCTAAGTGGCCCTGGTCTTGCATGGTGCTGTCCCTGTCCCAGTGAAGTGCCTCAGTATCTGTTGAACTACAGGTGCATCAGCTGCAGTGTTACAGCTCAAACCCTTGTATGGCGCTTTCTGCACTTTCCTCTCTCAGTGATGCTAATTACTCACTCTACTGTCGTACCATTACTTTTAGCAAAGTAATGCTTCTGGAACTTACTCAGGAATCGTGTTTGTTATACTTACCATCATTTTTGACCTGCTCATTGCAGAAGGTTAAGAAAGAGGAGGAAGAGGGGGAGGATAATGAGATGCTATTACATGACATGTCTATTACACTAATTCATTTCATGTGGCACAGAACTGTTGCCAGTGATAAATGCATGTTCCTGGTGCAATTATGAGATGTACCTTGAACTTTTCAACCATAAAACTGTCAGAAGGTTGCAATGAGCACAAGCACAAATGTGAGAGAGTGAGTCCCTTAAAAAGATGAAATAGCTCACAAATATGATTTCAATAAATTGTATCATGTTCAGAGATGCATTTTTAGATCCATTAACTATTTATAGTTAATATCCCGAATGGCATTTTTATGCATTGTTTCCACTCTACAATCATGGATGTAACCCATTTGTTTCCATCCTACTCAGTTGCTTAGCAGATTGAATTTGAAACACATTTCTGTAGTTAGCATAATTGTGTCGTAATAGAAGGCACAAAAATCAGCATGTATTTCCATATGTACAAGTTGAAATCAGAGCAGTTCTGTCCCTTTCAAAGTGCCTATAAGGTTTTGGGTATTTGATGTCACAGTAGGTTAACCCAAGCACATAAGAAACCTCAAGGCAGATAAGTAACTGCAAAGGGGATCGTGTCAGCGTGGAAAGCAAAGTCACGTGCGGGAAATGGAAAGAGGGAATGGGATATCTTCCTTGACTGTTTTCTGAAGGTCTGTGCAGCTGTAAAGGACAGGCAGAGGACAATCCCAACCAGCGAAGCTGGAAGAAATGAAGTAGACACAAGTGAGAATGTGGCTCTGCGAAAAGCTAATAAAAAAAGAGAATTTAGGATAAATTTTGACTTTAAGAAAGAAAAAAAAATATTGATAGTGAGGGTTATTCTGCATCAGTGTGTTCCATTTAATGCTAATCAGTTGCAGTTATCTCCAGTGGAACCAATGTGACAGGAGGGAGTTCAAGTTTTTATTCTTCACTGGCCAATGATCAGTGAAACATGTATTTTAAGATATTCTTCCCGTACTTATCAGTGACAGTAAGACAAGCTATGTCTAAATTAAGATCAATAGCTGATGATGGTGTTCACTAAATTTCACAGTGTTGAGAAGCAGCAAAATTTGAAGACTTCAGTAGTGCTTTACTATGACTGGTCGAGGCTGGGAGCTGGATGAGGATTTCATCAGATGTAGCATGCAATACAGATTTTTGCCTTTTGTTTTAAAACAGCGTAAGCCACAGGCTGTACCATGTATTCAGATTTCTGTATCATACTAAAATATACAAAGTGCTTAAGGGAGCTTCTTCATGAGCTGAGATTAGATCACAGAATTCAATAGCAGATAAATGATTGACTCAGGAATTTTTTTGTTTTGTTTAAATCTCCTTATTACTGAGAGTATTTTTCAATAACACAGTTCAGTCTGGGAAGAGCAGTCAGCTGAATTAAAAAAACCAACAGGATCATGGCTCATAAAAACTGTCCCCATCTCTCTCTTCGCATAATTCATTCCTCTGTGACCTTGCCCCATACCAAAACTTCAGAGGCACATATGAGGTAGGCATTTTACTATTTTTGTGTGCAAGTATATGATACAGTTAAAATGGGTAAATTTTTTAATTGATATAACTGCATGGAACTTCTGTGGAGGCTAAGTACTCCAAATTATGCATATAATAAATGAGGAAATGAAGGTCATATTTTCAAACGTGTGTGCAGTTGAAGTTACAGTTTTAACAGCATTTCATTTGTGTTCAGCAAACGTACTTTGTAAGAGGATATAAAATGGTGCTACACATTTTGAGTGTATAAGTGGTTTGTTTAGGTGTCTGCTATTTCTTTCCTATACCAGCAGCTTCTGCTGACCAGATACAAACCTGACGGTGCAAATGTACAAAATACCAACTGTATTATGTTTGAAAAATAACATCTGCTAAAACTAAGAAAATGAGAACTGATTCTATAAACTGCAGCAGAGTAAGTGTAGGCATGCAAATAGATGTGAGTAAGTGCAGTGAACTCACCTTCAGCTGGGCAAGGTAGTTTGTCTTCTTAATGAGTAAGTACACCCACTCTCCCCATATTGTGCTACCAACTTCTAATTTGTACTTAAGTCAGAGAGAGAAGGATTGTATCCACTGGCCTGAAGGCAGAACAGGACTGGGACTTCCATGTGTCCTGGTAGTAGAGATTCAATTAATGTTCTATCCAGTCCTATTTTGCCAGAGCTACAGAGATTTGAACAGTTGAGACAAACCAGTGGAATGCACTACTTCCAGAGAGTCTGTTTCCTACAACGTGTGTCAGATTTGCTAAGTTAAGGTGTCTACTAGATAGATGACTAAATTTGAGCTTGTTACGAAGGTTCTCTTAGTCAATATGGAGTAAAAACAATGTATTGCATCATAAAATATGCAACTGATGCAGTAAGGTGAGTAGAAAAGATTAATGTCATGAATTAATTTCAGTAGTAGGTTAATCTAAGTTGGAAATTTTAGGGCATGACCCAAAGTGATTTATGCACTTCATGGAAAATGTTACTTCATTTACTGTAGAAGAAATTAGTAGTTGGAGATGAACTTGGGGAGAAGATTCAGAACATGCATTTAAAAAAGTAATCATCAGACCAACGGAGTCTCAGTAGGGCTTTTTTTTTTTTTTTTTTTTTTTTTTTCCTTTGCATATTTCTTTTGACAAAATGCATGGGATCCAAAATAAGGGTAATAATGGATATGCACCGTTCTGAATGATGACACTTTTCAGGTAGCGGATAATTGTCCACCATTGGGTTGGAAGGAACCCTAATGATTAAAACCATAACAACTCCCCTGCCATGGACAGTATTGCCAACCACTAAATCAGGAACTAGATCAGGATTGCCCAAGGCACTTTCCAATCTGGCCTTGAATGCCTCCAGGGATGGGACATCCACAGCTTCTCTGGACAGCCTTTGCCAGTGCCTCATCATTCTCTGAATGAAAATTTCCCCTCTAATATTTAACCCTAATCTCCCCTCTTTCAGTTTAAAACTGTTCCCCCTTGTCCTGTCACTATCAGACCATGTGAAAAGTCAGCCTCCCTCCTGATTATAAACTCCTGCTAAGTACTGAAGGCCTCAAGGCCCTTTCTTCTCCAGACTAAACAAGCTCTGCTCCCTTCATTTTTTTCTTCATAAGAGAATGCTCCAGCATTCTCTGATCATCTTTTTGGCTCTCCTCTGGACCCACGTCAACAGTTTTGCATCCTTTCTGTATTAGAAGCCCTAGACTTGGATGTGGCCTCACAAGAACAAAGTAGAGAAGGACAATAACCCCCCTCTCCCTGCTGGCCACCCTTCTTTTGATGCAGACCAGGACAATGCTGGCCTTCCGGGCCACACTGCTGACTCATGTCCAGCTTTTTGTCCACCGGAATCCCCAAGTTCTTTTCAAAAGATTTGCTCTCAGTGAGTTCTTCCATTCTGTACCCATATCTGGCACTGCTCTGAAACAAGTGCAACAACTTGCACTTGACCTTGTTGAATCTCATGAGGTTCACATGGGCCCACTTCCCAAGCATGTCCATATTCCTTGGGATGTTGTTCATTCCATCAGCTGCACCACTTCATTTCGTGTCATCTGCAAACTTGCAGAGTGTGCATTCAATTCCACTGTCTAGGTCTTCAATAATGATGCTAAAGAGCACTGTTTCTAAGATGGACCCTTGGGGGAAACCACTACAGACCAGTCTTCTCTAGGACAAAGTTACACTGACTGGCTACGACCTTCCAACCAACTCGTTATCCAATGAATGAATATTCATTCATACTTCAAACCTATAACTCTCCAGTTTAGAAATAAGGATGTGGTGGGGAACCATGTCAATGGCCTTGCAGTAGTCCAGGTAGATGACATCAGTTGCCTTCCCTTTGTTCACAGATGTCACCATTCCATCACAGAAGGCCACCAGGTTGGTCAGTCATGACCTGCCTTATTCATGAGTAATATAATATCTTCCTGTCTCTTTGATTTCATGGTAGGGGAAATCTTGTCTCATATATAATAGCCTTTATATTCTCCAGGTCTTTTTGATTTGCAGTGTCTTACATTATAAAAAAAAAACCCTAAAACTTCTTGGTATTAAGTAATAACATAGGGAAGATGGTGCAATTATTTTCTTCATAGCAAAGGCAACTGGCAATAAAGTATGAATGAGGTGTCTATTAAAAAACTAATTTGCATAACAATAAAATATTAACACAAATTTTGAATAAAGACATTGGAAAGTAACTAGGTTAGCATGGTACTGGGAAACTGGAATAGAAAAATAGCACCAAGCAACTCAATGAAGAAGGAGATTGAAAGGTATGTATGGAAGTGAAACAGTACAGTGTTGTGTCAATAATCTGGAAATTGTCTATAAAAACAAGATCAGACAAGAAACAGTTTTAAGGCTTCACAGCCTCTACATGCATTTCAAAGCACTACTACAAACAGAAGAATAGAAATTGAGGAATAATTTTAAACAATTATTATCTACTGCTGGGCTACAGAAAAATGAAGGCAGCCAGACACAGTGGTTATATACAGGCAACCATAATATTGTTCTAAGAAATCTGACTTTGATCTTTAGGATGCTGAAGAAGCGCTGGGGAAAAGACTGTCTAAAATTCTGGAGGATGGTGAAAGAAACAGCAACCAGTAATATGAATTTACAAAGTATGGATCTTGCAAGACAAACATGATCGGTTGTTTTTTATACAAAATATCAATATTTTTTTATGAATTCAGAGCCGTGGCTATATTTTATTTATTTATTTATTTTAATAAAGCATTCAGTAGCAGCTTTCAAAATTAATTCGTATTATCTAGGGAGCAAACCAGCACATGCACGGGCTGAAGCTGGCTGAAGACCTATTAACAAAAGATAATGAGAAGTGGCAATTTGTAAGACATGGGTGAGATAGCTAGTGAATGCCTGGGTTTGCTCAAGTTTTAATATCTTCATTAATGATTTCTCAGAAAGGAAGAAAAAACATCCCATTAATGAAATTTACAGTGTGATGGACTTGTTAACAGTAAGGATGGGGAAAAAAATTACAAGAGCCTAGAGAGCTGAATAATGAGCAGAAAATAAAATAAGATTCACCTCTAAATGCAAGGTTGTTCTCCTGGGAAAAAATAATTTACAAATTCAATTAATCAGTAGAATGGAGAAACTTGAATAACACTAGTGTAAAATAGTCTAGAGAACTTAGCAGTGTAAAGGAGGTACAAGTTTGCAATGAGTTACAGTAGCAAAATAAACTATCATCATTTTGGTATCACACTCTAATACACATTGTCACTGGGCAATGAGTTATAATCTATGTTTTTCCAATTCTGGTTTCAGTGCAATTGAAATGATACATCCAATTTTTCATTCTTCAAGATAATTTAAAAATAGAAAAGAATTCAAATGAGAAACAAAACAATATTTTAGGAGATGGAACTTGAATGCTTTAATTAGGAGTCTCAATTTGTTAATAAAATGAAATCCTGAGCAAAGTGATTAGGAAAATAAAATGTGTCCAAGCATGTAAATGCACGCTGGATGCTAACAGAGAAAATCTTAAGTGAAAGACCCGTGAAAGACAGTCTCACAGTTTAATCAGTGAGTAAAATAAATTCAGTAAAAGGTAGGAAGTTTCTATGATTCTATCTTAAGATGAGTCCTAATGCCATTAAGAGTGTATCTGCAATGTCATCTTTAGTTATTTCTATCATTTTTAAGTTTAATATTGGGATTCTTACATTAGCTTCAGTGATATATGGCTTTAGAGGCAACAGGAGGAGCAAGAAGATGCACCACACTGTAGGCATCCCAAATTTCCTAGAACTGACACAGTGAATCCTCTAGCAGTGATGAAGTTAAGAGAAGAAATACCAGGTGAGCATCCAGGTCTGCAGATGTTCTTTCAACATACTTTCCAGCCTGGGAAACATATTACAAAGAAGGAATCAAAATCAATACGGGGGTAGATTTACTGCCCCGCCATGTCTTTAAATTTCTCCAGCTGCTGTCAGTTTGTGTCTCTAAGAGATGCTTGAAGAACACTGAACACCTTCATTCACAAGTTAAAAGGTGTGCAGATTGACATCTGCCACTGGAAATGAATTCTACTTACCTGCTGACAGCAGGACTGCAAGCACTTTGTGTTCCTGAGAAGAGCTGCAGTGAGCGTGGGGAAAGTGAGGGTTTGAACTCACCTTCCTCCTGCCATTGCCTTGAATCACATACATCACTCTATGAAAAATATTAGCACAGTGATTGTCAGAAGGAATGGCTTTACGGTGAGTAGTTATTGTTTATATTGTTAATATAAAATATACTATTTAATTTGTTCCCACATTTAGATTTTTGTGTGTATCACTGCAGCTGTACCTTAAAAAACTCTTACATGACTCTGATCTCTAATCCTCAGACTCTCCCAGAAACAAATTACAGCAGTGCTTAGAAAGTCACCCCACTGGTAATTGAAAGTACTTTGGGTATCTTAAAAATGAGTTTTTGATGCATAGATAAATCTAGTGACACATTACAATATTGCCCTCTGAAAGTGTACAAGATATTCCTGTCTTGCTGCATATTACATAACATAGCCATTAAATGCAGATTATCTTTCAAAGGAGAGGCAGAGATTAATGAGTCAAATGAAAATGATGAATTAAATGAGCCCGATCAGACCCACTTACAAAATTAGCTAGTGAAGAGTTCTATAGAAACAAGAAATATTAGAGCTAGATTGCTCAAACACAATTTTAAGAAGAGTGTCAATGCCTATAAACATACATTATCACATTATAACATTCTTTCTGTATTCTATTTTCTTCTGTCAAATACATAATGCATAGACATTGCAGACCTCACCCTGAAAGCAGTAACTTGGACAAGAGAAAAGGTAAATGACTTCTCCTAGAAAGAATACTGAGGTTCATGCTGCTGGATCCTGGCTCTGTGCTGGGTCTTTTTCTGGTGGGGCTACATGCAAATCCAGAAATGTCTTCCCCTGCAGTCAGGCCAGATCAGAGCTATAAATCAAAGCCACTGATTTGTTCTGTGCCTGCTGGCAAATCATTTATCCTTAGAAGAATGCAAGTAATTTAGTTTTTGCAAAGTAATACTTTCCCCTCAGGGGGAACTGGGAGGTCTAATTATTGGAAGGTGAAGAAAAGTGGAGAGAGCCTTTGGTGAAAGTTATGTGAAGTTGCTTTGTTTTTGCAAGGAAAGAAGATGGTGACTTGTTACTTGCCATTCTTAATGCTTGTTTCCTCGTCCCATCTGCTAATGAACTTCCGTGTGTACAGTCAAGGCTGTCACTTATACTTCTGTATCCAGCTTTCACTAATGCCATCTCTGGAACAAAAGATTAGCACCTTCCCAAGTTACTTATTCTAACACAAAGTGTTCTACAAAAGGAATGTTACATCCTCTATTAAATGAGAACACAGCTCATCTTGGGAGCGTTTCATGAGATCCCCAGATTTCTGAGGTACCCTGGGTACATCTGTGAACACAGTACAACACTGTGATCCTTGCTGCCCAGATCACCACCCAGCCTGAAGCAGCTGCCTTCCTCACTACAGGTTAAGGTGTGCACTGTTCCAGTGCAGCTAGATGTCTAATGCTCATTTCTCCTCTTCAGAAACAAACTCCTGTTCTCCTGCTTCCACTGATTAACACTGTGGCATTCTCAATTTATCTGTGGGTTCTGCTGTTTCAACATTAAAGAAGTGCTTTTATACCTGAAATCTTAGGGATTATCTCCAACTCTATCAGAAGACTGAACAGAAGATATATTTCTGCTCACCAGCCAACATACAAACAATTCTGGCTACAATAACAGTACCTCTGCAAAAATGTATGAACTGTGTACTCAGCAGCGACTGCCAAAATGCCTTTCTGACAGTACTTGAATTACCATATCATCTGATAAATGACTGCATAGCTTAGTGAGATTCCTTTGGTGATGGAGATCAAGACACTGGCTCCACTAGACTGAGTAGAATCTCTTTGCTTAACTTATGTAAATCTCTGACATCAGTCAAACCCTTAGCACATGTTTCTGGAACTCCATCCATCACCGTCACAATGTCTTTATCAGTGAATGTTAAAACTACTGTTTCTAACTTGAAAGCCAAAAGAAGATGTGAAAATTGATGGATAGATGAATAGCTGCTACTCTGGAAATATCTTATTTTTGATCGAGTTTGGGATGACAGGTATGTGGTGAGTGAATTCAACAAGATCCTCACTGAGTTTGCAAGTCTCCATTCTTATTTTTTACAATAATGCAGTATTTAGAATCAAAGGTCCAAAATATTAAAGATCTGTGATCTATAGCACTTTAACTAGAATCCATGCTGGGAGTAATATATTTTCTGAAAATAGGTAAGAGAAATCACAAAGGAAAATGAAAATAATTCAGATATTTGATCACTGACAGAGGTGCTAGCCTTGGAGAATATAACTCTAGTTAAAAGGAACGTACAAGAACTATGTGTAGCTGTTTTAAATGTAGTGCTGTTTAAATAACTTGAAAAAATGACCTTCTCAGATGCCTTCTAATGTGAGGGATTGTCTTGGCACTTTACAAAGAAGTTGGAGGGGATCCTGGGCAACATCTCCAGAAGTATCAAAGAAGGGAACAATCACCACTGCTGAGATTCTTGTTCTCTGGCAGAGGGCAGAAGAGGAGTTCAGGTTGCCTGGGAGGGAGTGCTCAGCAGCCTTGGAACCGTGGAGGATAACTACCAGATGGCTGCTGAGGCAATAGGGGAGGCTGTTGCTGAGGTCTCTTCTACCTCTGTCTTCCCTGCTTTCACCATCAGTCCATGCCAGTGGCTGCTGAGTCCTGTTATGCCCTGAAGACAGCTGAGACAACTTGCTTTGACACAGAGCTCTGTGGTGAGATGGGCTATGCTCTGTTTACAGGTGTGTCCCAGTTTCCCAACAACAAGGCTTAACTGCCATAGTTTGCCAAATATTTCAATGTAAAAGGTGACTGACATCTATTTCCACAGTGAAAATGCCTGTTAACCTTTTCTTCTGGTCCAACATATTTGGTAGTATTTTTTTTAACACATTTATCTGTTACCCAGAACTTGACACTGCTGATTTGCTGCAGGAGTTATTGGAACATTGCAACAGCCTGAAACAGAGAACAGTGCAATTTCAGAAGATTCCTACCAAATATTTTCACATGCTTTCCCTTGAGAAAGATGGAGACAAAGAAATCCAATAGCAGAGCACCTCTTGCTGGCTTCTGGTGCTCTGCTTCAGGCCAGAGTGTCTTGACAAAGCAGCAATAATTTCAGTAGCTAGTGATCTCATGGGAAGAGCAGCACTGCTTGATCAGAGAAACACTTCAAAGCACTATCAAAATTGTGATAATTCCTTCATGTAAGAAATCATTCTGGCTTCCTATCAAAGTGTATGCCTACACTGCAACCACACAAATGTTATTATAGATAGCTTTAAGCTAACTATGTAGCTCTCATAATAGGACAAATAAGCTGATACTTTTCTGCATGCTGCCTCTGATCCAAAAACTTTAGGCACAGCTCACAGGCAGGTCTTACTTGATGTTTACCGTCTTTTGCGCGTATCTATAGTCTAGTATGGTCCAATTTCATACTATGCTCATTTTGAGTTCTTAATTGAATCTTCCTTGTTGTTGAGCCTCCAGAGAAGACTTACTTATGTTTAGAAATGACTCTCCTCATGACATGCAAATGTCATCATTTCAATTAATGTCACTTTTGCTTCAAGGAAAATTCAAAGTTATGTTTTCCTTGCTGATAATCTTTAAGAACATTCACATCATTTATGAAATACAGAAAAGCCCTGGTTCACATTTTTCATCTGGAAGACGGGAGCCAATATCAGGTGAAGATGATGGGGTCAAGTCCAAACACTCAAAAAGAAGGCAGATGCAGTCATGACAGATGACTTACTGCATCTTCAAACGGTGTCGATATTCTGCTGCTGTCATTAAAATGGTGCTAGTGATTAGCATTACTAGACAGCAATATATTCACCAGAATATTGTTAACTGCCTTCAAGAATAATATTTTAAACTATCTGATTGCGAATAATGCACACAAAGATCATCTTTTGAAGAAAGTCAAATTAACATTAATATAGTCATTTTTCTTACAGTGTAGACAGGAACATTTAGAAAAGGAAGACTGTCATTTTCTATCAAAGAACTTTGGTCGAGACTAATGACTTTCCTGCAAACCTCTATTTTTCTTCAGGTCTCAATACTTTCAATAAAAACTAAAGTTTTAATTATATTCTTCTTCCCTAGAGAGGGACTCCTATGAAAACAAATCTTGAGCCTTGCAGCACTTCAGCATTATACTCTTATTTCCTATTATTAGTATAATTAAACAAGCAGATTTTACAGAGCCTATGGACACATTTTTATTAACCATTGCAAGCGCTGCAAGTGTACATCTTGCAGAGTTCTTTCCACACTATGTTCTCTTCTCTTTCTTTGACCATACAATGCTGGGAATCTAGCAGAACAGTTTTCAAGGGGATTGCATTTTGACAGACAAAGCAAACCCCATTTTCAGAAAATCTTGGTAGGCATTCCCTAATTCTATTCCCAGAAGGTTAACTGTAAATTTATATTTATTCTCTGGGGGCAGAATTTCATATAGCTACTACAATCTCACTACATTTTTATGCATGAGAGAGAGAATTCTGAGGAGCTTACCAAATCAATATTTATTAAATGATCAGTCCTAACAATGAAGTGTAGTCAAGTAAGGAGTAGGCCTAAAATACAGCACTTTTGATTAGTAGAGATTTAATCAATTGAAGAAAACAGTGAGGCAAAATAATGAGTGATTGAGATACTGCTCATGAGCTATTTAAACAGTTCAATTAAGCTAGAAGTAAATACACAGCCCTTGTCAAACTCTTCTGCCAAAGAGAATGTTACCATGATGAAACTCAGGAATTAATTTTCATTAGCTTCATCTTGTGAAGCAGAAGAAAGTAAATGTAAAAGTTTACAGTCTGGAGTCCAAAGCAATGCTAACAGTATTTATATATTGTCAAAATATGAATAAATTTTTCATTTTCATCAGCAATATGCACCGTAGGACAGAAAAGAGTGCAAATAGAATTTTAAGCATGATACACATTAAGGATTAATAGAATTAGCACTTCAGTGTGCCACATTCTGAGTAATTAAATGATTTACTTTGGCATACTGATAGGACAAAGCACCTGAACAAAAGGAAAGTGCAGGTTGAACTCTGACACCTTGGTTCATGAGAGGATTGTTGTCCCTGTCTTTGTACCATTGGTAAAGCAAAACTGTAGTACTGTCTCTTCAAGGATCACAAAGTTTTTGTTAAAATTGTGCATAAATACAATGGAGAAGGATATAGTTCAGAATTATCTTCCTGTGTCATGTTCATGCGTGATACAGTGAGTCATCAGCCAAGACTACATTAGCAATTAGTGTGTGCATTAGGAATATCTCTACAGAGAGAAACAAGACCCAGCAGCGAGGATTTTATTTTGGCCTAGCTCAGGTCTCCTCCCATTGCGTAAAGTCTGTTAGCTGCAGGAATGCATCTTCTGGATCAGTTTACTACACAAAGAACACAGTTGAAGATTTTCAGTGTGGATTCATGTTATGAATTACAGTGCTAAAATTCTGTGGGGAAATGATGGGAGATTATCTTCAATTCCTGATTTTTTGTAATGACGCACAAGTTTTGTTTCAAGGTTCTCATCATAGGCTGATTAAAAATATCTTTCTTGTATATACATTGTACATATGTTATTTCAAAAAATGTAAAACCCTCAAGGCACAACTACCCTGAACATCTATTATTTTAGAATAGAGCAATTTTTTCCCACTAATGTTACTTACACTGTTAAAAAAAATAATAATAAAATAAAAAAGACTAAAATGAAGATCTTTTTCAATTTAATAGTATTCATTATCACCTAAAAAATCTCTGAAACAGATCACATGAAAACAATAAAACTGTTATTATTTTAATGCTATCTGAAGAAGAAATTTAATATCAGAACTGTGTTGTCTTAAATTCACAGAATCATAGAACTGTGGAACTGTAGAATTGCCTGGGTTGAAAACGATCATGATGACCATCCAGTTTCAACCCCCCTGCTATGTGTAGTGTCGCCAACCACCAGACCAGGCTGCCCAAAGCCACATCCAGCCTGACCTTGAATTCCTTCAGGGATAGGTCATTCACAACCTCCTTGGGAAACCTGTTCCAGTGCATCACCACTCTCTGAGTTCAAAACTTCATCCTAATATCTAACCTAAACCTTCCCCGTTTCAGTTTAAAACCATCCCCTCTTGTTCTATCACTATCCTTCCTTGTAAATAGCCATTCCCATACTGAGTTTCCTCAGGTGAATATAGTGTTTAATAATTTGCAAATAGGGACAGTAATAAGTTTATATTCTAATAAGTCCCCCACTCTTTCCAAATTAATTGAAGAAAAAACACGGTGTTATTAATCAAACTTTAATGTAGAAATCTAAAATATTTCTGGTAGTCATGAAACGAATGGCATGTAATGTCTATGAAGAAAGTCTAGATAATCAGGCAAACACGGAACAGGCGCGAAAAAGTACATGAGAAGAGATTAATATTGATCATAATACTGAAAATGTACAGGATATTTATTGAATCTCACCATCATACATCATACATCATACATATATAAATTGTCTATAAAACTTCATGGTTTTTTAATATCTGTATGTAAGATATACACACAGCTTGTATATGCAAATTATTTTGAAATCAGTGGCCTTGGATCAGTATGAAAAGAGGTCAGGATATCAACTTTATAATAAAATACTGCAATGCTGTTTGGAGGTAATTTAATTTTTCAAAACTCTTAAACACTTACAAATTTCATATTAAACCCTGAACCCACTTTTCACATTTTCTCTCTGTCAAGTACTTGAAATGAGACATGCAAAATGTCAATGACTTTAATCACTGGTCATTTCAGCTGTTAATGTGAGTAGCATGCATCTTTTTTTCCTGTATATTTAGAAGTAAAATTTGTGCTAGTTCTGAATCTTCAAGAAATAGCCATGCACAAAAAATTACCTGGATTTTATTTGTTTACTGCACAGAAAATGTGTGTGCATTTACCATGGAAACCTTACTTTCTTCAATAACACTTGGAACATCTGTAAGCTGCTAATCTTAATGGAATAAATTTACTCATTTAAGCTTTAAATGCATTGAAAATTGCCTCTAAATATAGGATAGGACACTGAATCAGGGTGAGACAGTCAGCTTCTGTCCATTTTATACTGTCTACTAATGTACTGTCTCTTTCTTTCAAATAAAAAATGCCTCTAAATCTATGTGTACAAGTTCACAGGGCTGTATGACATGCATACCAGGGTCTGAAGGGAGCTGGCTGATTACCACTCTGTCATCTTTGAAAAGTTGTGGCTGTTAGGAAAAATCCTCAGGGACTGGATAAAGGGAAACATCACTTCCATTTACAAGGAAAGGAGGAAGGAGGACCCAGGGAACTACAGGCTGGTGAGCCTCACCTCAGTGCCTGTGAAGATTGTGGAACAGATCCTCCTGGAAGACATGTTACGGCACATGAGGGATCAGAGGCTGATCTGAGACAGCCCACATGGCTTTACCAAGGCAAGGTCATGCCTGATCAGTTTAGTGGCCTTCTATGATGTAGTGACAGCACTGGTGAACTGAGGGAAAGCAATTGAGGTCATCTACCTGGACTACTGCAAAGCCTTTGACATGGTCCCCTATTGCATCCTTATCTCTAAATGGGAGAGAGATGGATTTGAAGAATGGACTGTTCTGTGGATAAGGAATTGATTGGAAGGCTGCAGCCAGGGAATTATGGTTAATAGCTCTATGTCCAGGTGGAGGCTTGTAATGAGAGGTGTACCTGAGGAATCCATCTCGGGTCTGGTACTCTTTAAAATTATCAGTGCCATAGATTATGGGATTGAGAGCACTCTCAGCAAGTTTGCTGATGACACCAAGCTGAGTGGTGCAGCTGATACACCAAAAGTAAGGGACACCATCCAGAGGGACCTTGATAAACTCGAAAGGCGGGCCTTTGGGAAATTAATGAAGTTCAACAAAACAAAATGCAAGGTTTAGTCCTTGAGTTGAGGTAATCCCAGACATACACAGACTGGGAGAAGAACTCCTTGAGAGTAGTCCTGCTGAGAAGGACTTAGGGGTCAGGTTGATGAAAAACAACATGAGCCAGCAGTGTGCACTTGCAGCCCATAAGGCCAACGATATCCTGGAGTCCATCAGAAGAGGGGTGGCCAGCAGGGCAAGGGAGGTGATTGTCCTCCTCTATTCTGCCCTTGTGAAACCCCGGATGGGGTTTCATGTCTGAGCCCCCAAAACAGGAAAGATATGGAGCTTTTTGAGAGGTTCCAAAAAGATGGTCCAAGGGATGGATAACCTCTCCAGTGAAGATAGTCTGAAGGAACTGGACTTGCTCAGCCTGGAAAAGAGAAGGCTGCAGGGAGACCTCAGTGATGCCTTTCTGTGTTTAAAGGGAGTTTATAAACATGCGAGAAATTAAGTTTTAATGCTGGTAAATAGTGATAGGACAAGGGGAATAGTTTTAAACTAAAGGAAGGGAGATTTAGATGAGATATCAAGGGGAAGTTTTTTTACTGAGAGAGAGTGGTGAGGTGCTGGAGCAGGTTGTCCAGAGTGGTTGTAGATGTCTTGTCCCTGGAGGTTTTTCAAGGCTAGGTTGGATGGGATCATGGGCAGTCTTAACTAGTTCTTGATTTAGTGTCTGATAACCCCTGCCTGTGGCAGGGGATTTAGGACTTAATAATCCATGAGGTCTCTTCCAAACCAAGCCATTCTACTATGCTGTGATTTACTTATTTCCCCTAGCATTTCTCTGTCTCCCCTGATCAGATAGTTGTTGTGCTGTGGTTAGGGACTTCAGAGAATTTTGGTGCTCGCAGCTCCTGCCAGGGGTCCAGATTTGTGAGTGGCCTGCTGTTTTACCATGCACAAGGTTGTCATACTGTGAGAAACTATTGGTCATCAGCTCTTGGAAAGCTATCTCTTTCAGTTCTTCATAATCACTTTGGATCACATGATGGAAGTGAAATAGCAAACCTACGGAGAACTGAGTAATGCTTTGCACATTTTCATACACTTATATGTTCATTTATCTATCCTATCTCCTAATGTAAGCTCTGTGGCTAGCAGTCATCAGAGCCTTGTGCTGCAGAGATCACAGACCCCAAGATAATATCCTAGCTCTTCCTCTCCTTCTGTGACTCAGCCAGTGATTTCAGATCTGAATAGTGTCTTTTCATATGTTATGGCAGCTATTATGGGACTCCCTGCATAATTCACTCCAGATTTGATTCTTCACTGTCTCTAGGCCAGAAGGTTGTCTTGCTCACCACTGGGAGCAATCTCTAATTACAAGTACTTCCCTGGATGAAGGCATAGAGGAGATGAACTCTTCAGTGAAGAGTTCAGGAATAAATAAATGACATTAAGGTCTGAAGGGACAATTCTGTGACTGCTATTGTTTTCCAAACACATCACTTCTGTGTGCAGTGATTCAATTTCTTAAGCTGCTGATATGTAAGGACCTTACAGAGAATACCCTTCTTTTTCAGAGCAGACAAGCTCTGCTGTCTGTTTTAAGATGTCTGAGTGATGCTCATGTCTTGGATGATTCAGCACAGACATATTCCTCCTTTAGGCTATGTCTACACTGCTGAAAGACATCTGCTTCAGGAAATGATATCTTGATCCCAAACTAAATCATAGCACATTTTTATTTAAATTGCTCAAGGTTAGTCACCTCATGTTCATGCTCTGCATTCATGCATTGTTTGGACTCTGAGTAGCATGTAGATGGACCTAGGAAACAACTGCTTTTGTTTTCTCTGTGTTGTTTTCATCAGTTCAAAGGAAGTATCTGGAAGAATTTGATGGCTGTACTATAGCCTACCAGGTTTATTTTGTTTTCTTTTCTGTCACAGAAGTAAATATGTACTATACACTATTGGGTACATCAGGGAATGGCTGTAGATGTGTGATAAATACAAGGCTTTTGGGCTAATGCTTGAGAGTTGGGATAGCCAAAGATGGCTGGTTGTGTTTGTGCAGAGTGGGCTGTTTAACAACTTGGGTGGTTAAGAAACAAAACAGAAAGCTACAAATGTAGTGGTCAGCTAAATATCTGCAGAGTAAGATAACTGGAGTCAGCTTTTGCTTTGTTATTTGAGCAGGATGGCACAGCAAGAAGACAGGGTGTTTTCCATAACATTAGAGTTACGCAAAATTAGTTTTTAAAGACCTCATCTTCTTATTTTAGAAAATATTGAAAATATTGTGCTGCAGACAATATCCTGCAGGCTTTGGCATGAGTTGCTTCTTAGTATATTAAAACACGTATACGTACATATAAAAAACACTGTGGATTTTTTGCTTGTGAAATTGTTTGCATACTGATAATATGGGATGTAAATGCACCACTGAACACTGAAGAGCCCACTGATGCATTTGTCCAGACACATACTGTCTAGGGATGGATGATAACTTTTATTTCTCGTCTGTACCATGCAATTAATTTTTCCTTTTTTTTTTTTTTTTGCATTACATTACAAGTCATGGCAGTTTGACAGTCCTCAGCAGAGACAAGGGAATTTGCTCTAATATCAATATTTACTCCTTTTCTACCAATATATAGTAAAACTGTTGTTCCTCCCTTGTGTGTAAGTGTGTGCATGTGTGTATGTCCAGAAAATGCTCTATTGTGTGAAAGGGCTAATCAGCTACAAAGTTAAAAAATAAAATATCTTCCAAAGGGAGAAAATACTGGAAACTAAATGTTTATGCAAAAGATTAAATCAATATCATTGTAAATGAAATATGAAATAGCATTCAATATAAAATATATGGAATAGGATAGTAGCTTTCCCCAAGGACATGTGGAAGTGGAAAGAAGCACTACAGACTAGCCAGCTTTTGTCATTTTATTAATGTGAATATGTGTTTTTTATATGTTAATGAGAGGATTAAAAGAGTGTTCTTTGTTGTATGATTGTATTTTACTGTTAGCACAAGGAATTGTGACAGCAGCTGTTTAATTTGATATTGTCAGGAGGTGTGAGTTTAAGCCATCTTACATCAGAAAATCCTACAGTCGTAGCAGCAAAGGGGAAGAGGTGAGGCAGTGATAGGTGGGCTATGTGTTTAATTTTAATCAAACAATTCATGTTGCATTAGGCAAGCTAGACTTGATGGGAAAGACCACTGGAGGTTTTAAAAGCTTTCCATATGTTTTTGACCCAGACTTAAACACCTAGTGGAAACTATGAATTTCAAGCTTGCTTGCTTGCTGTAGAATTCTGTTTCAGGAGTTCAGTATACCAACACACAGGCTTCATTATCGGTTAAAAACAATCATGTTCAAAAGAAATTTGGGCAGCCCCTTTGTTTCAGGCCTTAAAATCTGGAACTTCAAATTTCGCACTCTTCTTCTTCAAACAATAACAGCAACAACAAAAACCAACAACAATAACAAAAACAAGGAATCCCCACAAACATGTGCTCAAACATATCTACCTTTTTCATATTTTCACTCCCTAGGCTTAAAAGACTACCAGGGATGTCTTTGACAATTTCTTTGCAAATATGTGTTCTGAAGTGTGTCTTTGTACATTTTGGATGATCCAGGCCTCACTAAAATCATAGTCAAGAGTCCTACTGATTTTGCTGGGTTTTAGTTTAGATTCTGAAAGAATTTGGAAGAGCACTGTGAAGTAGAACCCTCAATCCATATTCTGTACATTTTCTATTTCTAGCCTGCGGATGTACCACAGGATCACACAGACGTACCATGGCATGTGTGTGGGGAGCTGCAGGCTCCTGCAGCAGATCAAACAGATCAATGTGAAATTATCAGCTGAATGGCATGTTTTGTCCCTGGCAAATGGAAACTTTGAAAGGAGACGTTTAAAAAAGGGACTTCTTAAAAATGTTATTGAGTATATATTTAAATTTATAGAGATTTTACTCTTGTGGTATGTGATTTATTCTGGGAAAAATATATTTTAATGTGACTACATATTTTTAAATAGTGTCTGGCTATTTCCCTGTGAAAGTGAGGAAGCGCATATTAGTGACGCAAGGGAGAAAAGGGTAATATTACATACTCCATATTTTTAAATGAAAGTTCTGAAAGAAGAAGTTTAAACCCTTAAATTATACTGAAACTGATTATGACTTTGGTTTTGGGCACAAAAGAGTCCACTTTCACCTCAGGGGTGAAGGCATGATGTGTTCATAGCTACAGCACAATAATTGCATGAAGAACAAGCATGCTGCCAGTTAACACTTTCTCTACTCATAGAAATGTGCATCTTTTGCCTGTGGTGTGTCTGTGGTGTGATGAGAGCTATTTGGAGTCGTTTAGCAAGCAGGGGCTGGGCTATCCCTGATGATGTTGTCAGTTCATTCTTCCTGCCACTTTAGCTTTGCAAATCTGCCTGGGATGCCAGCTGCCTCCTCCCTCGGGACTAGCTGAGTTGCCCTAATCTTTCAACCTCATCAGCAAAAGCACAGGCTCCTGTGGGCAGGAGCCAGAGGATCCAGAAAGCCACACACCACATCCTACCCTCCCTCAGTGGAGTGGAAAGCCAGAACTGCTGTAGGGTCTGTGCTTCCAGTACACAGATGACGACCATGTGGAATCTGTGCCAGAAGCTGGCCTTGCCTGAAGCATCTTTGGTCCTGCCAAAATCCATTTTGACCACTTTCTGTTTTTTCTGTTGCTGTCTTTTTTTTCTCACTGAACCAAGCATTTGCAGTGAGGGCTGTAGCAAAGCTCAAAAATTTTGGTTCCCAGGAACACGTGGTAGCACAGGGGAGGCAGAGGGTGAGGAGGTGTAGGTGATGGGAGGTGAGATGAAGCATGGGCAGACTTGCAAGCCTCTCTCATCCTTGTGCTCACCAGATGCCATCTTCAACATAGATGTCACTCACTATTTAGAAAAAAGCAATTTTCCAGACCGATTTGATCAGAGGTGAGAGCTGAAAACAAAGGATATGTCCATGCAGACTGAGATGTGGACAGGATTTGGCTCTGGAAACATTTTGCCAAACCAGCTGTAAACACAGCTCTTCAGTGGTCACCTCAATATATAATTTGAGAAAAAGTAGAAAAGAGAGAGAATTAATTCATCGTACAGTGGAGCAGAAAACTCACATCTGTCCTTTATACAAGCCAGTACACCCCATTTATTAATGCTATTCTTCGCACTGCCGAGTCCAGGCAATTAACTTCCCCTGACTGGCTTCCCTAGTGTGAGGAAGGATAGACGGTATGTTTATCATGGGAACATAATGATTTCTTTTCTAAAATCCTAATGTAAATTGCATAATTTTCAATATGTCGACAGCGGGAAGATAAATTCATGGTCACTTGCAATAATTAAAGGAAGAACTTAATCCTCTAAATTCTGGAGCCAAAACACTCCCTAAAATGTAAACAAGCAAAAGGCATTTCTAGGTAAAGCAAGTTTTGGTTTCTTTAGTCTACAAATTAGGGTTTAGTTTCAAAACTCCAGGCACTTCTATACCCCAGAAAAACACATAAAATTTATCCCCTTAGATGTTCAAGCATTAAGAGCATCAGATTTTCTGAGATAGACAACCATGTGCATTGTGCATCTGAGATTAAAATCTACTAGCCCTAAGGCATCTATTTGTAAAAAGATATTTAGTTCATTTCAGTGCCCATTCTTTGTGTTTTGATGTGGAAAAATATGTAACACTCGCTTTTATGTAAAGCCCCTGCCTTCAACTTGTTAACTCTCCTCCCTCCCTACTCCTTCCTCACAGTCATCTCTTCATCTCTCTCATCTGCTGTAGTCTATGCTGAAAGCAAAGAAAGGGTACAAAATTAAGGACTGATAAAACTTCCAAAGCAAACGACTGCATTCAATACAAAGAGAACTGGATGATTAAGATGCGTTGTCACCTCCAACATTTTAGAAAGATTTGGCCTGTTTACTCTGAGCCTCCTTACCCAAATCTTATTTACCCTGATGTTTTCTGCTTTAAACAGATGGTGAATCAACCTTCCGGGTGTAAGGCTGGATAGACTATTTGAAAAAGATTTAAGCTAATAAATAAAAAGAAGGATACACTGCATCATCACAGAGAAGCTTTATGAGCACATGTGCACAGAGCATGGCTAAGGCTAAAGGTAGAAGGGTGGATGCTGCATTTGTTATGAGCAAGGAGATAGTCAAGGTAAAGCATCACACGCTTGTGTTTGCAGAGGGCCAGACTCTGCCAGCCATTTCAACATTCTGATGTTGTCACTGGAGGAGGGATGAAGGGCACTGGTGCCAGCTGGGGGAGCACGAACTGTGTTGTAGGGATGATCTATAAAGGATCAGATGACCTGCAACATACTTGTCCAAGCCCTTTGACTTAATGAAATTCATTTGGCTTTTCTTCTCTCAAGAACTGCCCTGAGATATCAAGCTCAGAAACTCTGAATTCCAATGGCCTTTTGCATGAGCTCCACATGAAAGAGGTAATTTAGGATCAAAGCCAAGAGAAGTTTTGCTCTAGAAGCTGAAAGCAGCAGCCCAAAGTGCCAGTTTGATGGCAGAGGCAAAAACAGTCAGCATCTGCAGGGCTTTTGGAGAGAGGAAAGAGCAAAATAAATAAATAAAAAATGAAAGGAGACTCATCAAACAACTATTAGGTCAGAAAATCAGAATGCCTGAAAATAAAACATCAGGAAGAAATGATCCCTGAGGAAAATGTCATGAAACTGTGAAAAAAACCCACAAACCAAACAGAAGAAAATAATCAGAAGGGAAGAACTGGCTAAACCAAATGCGTAACAGTAATAACAAACTCAGGCATGGAAATGACCATTTCTAGGAAAAGGGAAAACCAATAAGTGAAAGAGGACTGAACCTAGATTGTGGGGGTTACATGATTAGACTTTGCAAATGGGGGTAGCTCTGCCATGAGCAAAGCCCAGCACTGTCCAGTCTGATGAGGGCCCCACTGCTGCCACAGCAGGGCCGTGAGCAATGCTGGGAGCACTCTTGGAAAGCAGCTATAAGGGAATAACTGCTGTAAAGGAGTATCTGGGAGAAAACAGTAAGAAGTGAGAGAGACAGCCCTGAAGCCATCAAGGTCATTGCAGGAGGAGGGCCAGAGGTGCTCATGCCACCAAGGCCATAGTGAGGCAAGCTGTCCCCCTGCAGCCCTTAGGGTACTATGTGCAGTTGTAGTTTTTTCAGTTTGCTTTTTGTTCTCACCTATTTAGTCTGTTACTAGTAGTTAAAAAATTATATTCATCTCTCAGTGCCAAGTATATTTTTGCTATGACTGTAATTGGTGAGTGATCTCCCTGTCCCTATCTCAGCCCATATTTCATATTTTCTACCCCTACTCTTCTGAAGAGGTGGAGTGACAGAGCAGTGAGGTGGAATAAGCTGCCCAGCAGTGTGAAAACACCATAATTTAAGAAGCTAATTAGCGGAGGGTGGGAGTCCCAGCATCTTCTGGCCCCCATGAACCCATGCAGTGTCTGGGGGCCATGATGCTTGCAACCATGGCCAGGAGATGTGCTGGCAACATGCATTTTTCCAGGTGATTCCTGCCAGCTGAGCAACACGAAATCTGGCAGAGTTTAAATTCATGCTGCTGCTAGCCGTCCACTGGGGTGGATATTTCCACTGGCAAAGAACCACTGACAATGAATCAAGCAGACAGAGAGTGAAAAATGAGTTCAACCAGATATTTGAGAGAAAAAATATTGTCAGAGAGAATGTCTGGCTCATTTACAGTTGTTTTTTCTTTTGATTTTGTTTTTTGTTCTGCACAAGGCGTCTATGTGCTTCAGGAGCCCAGCAGAAAGCAGAAAATAAGCCACACTACTTCACTGAAGTGTAAACACGCCGTGGGTTTTGATCTGTTTTTTGGGAATATTTTCAATAATCCACATAAACTGCTTTTTAAAACATAGAGCTGAATACTACAATATACAGAGAACTTCTCTGAGATATACAAGGAGTAAAATACCTGTTCTGCTTAGCTCTGGAATTTATGTGATTTGGGATAGTCACTTCTCAGGTGGCTACTATTAACACCACAAGATTTAATACTTGAACAGAGGTGCATGGATTCAGCTCCACTTTAAGATGCTGCTGTCCTTGATTGCCTGCTCTGTCTCACTGCCAAATGTTGCTGGCAAGAAAGAGTGCAAAGCAAATGTATGCTTACGCTTCATTTCACAGTCCAGCATATTCACGTAACTTCCTTGATAGAGGTGAGTTTATATTAAGATGTCAAGCTATGAACTCCAGTGGTCAGCGTATGGGTTCACTTTAATCAATCCTGATCTGTAATCCCTGGTGAAGTGTTGAGTTAAAAAGTGATTAAGATGGTCTTAAACCACCTCAGCCATTAGCAAGCTCATTGCAAGTGAGGCAGAGCTTTCACATGGTTCTTGACCTAGCGCGTAGCTTAAATAATTGAAATCTGTATAAATGGAATAGCACCAGCAGAAGATACTGAAGAATCTCTGCAAATAGTCAACCTCCTGAAACAGGCTCAGATAAAGTTCTCATGGCATGTGAACCATATTTATTAGCACATGGACATGAATATATGATAGTCATGTAGAAATCTCTGCACTAAGCCAGCGAAGCAAAGAACCCAAACCCAGTACTGTCACATATGATGTTTTGTGGTTATTGGCTGAAAGAAAAAATCCTCGGGTTGTGAATGCATCAATATCTCACCACTGGGTTGGTATCTCGTTCTAGATAGCCTTCCTCCTGTTAATCAAACTGATTCTATAGCTCAATGCATCCTTTTTTTGTCTTTTATCTTAAAGATAAATATTGTTGAAAATCTTTCCATTTTCAGGTTAATGTTACTTACCCTCCTCTACTTTTTGTACTTTGCTGCTTCATTTCACATTCCTTTTTTTTTTCTCTCTTTTTTTTTTTCCCCCATTTTTTTTTTCTTCCCCATCAGAGCCCTTAGTCTCTCCATTCATTTTTCTTTCTTCTGTTCTCCTTTCAGCAACATTTTGTTTTTCTTTCTAGTGGGTCTTTTCATCATCTTTTCCAGGAAATATATGGAAGAAAAATAGTTGAGGAGTGTTTTCTCTGTCTTGCTAGTAGTGGCAAGTCACTACTCAGTGGTTCTTCCCTCAAAGAGATGGGGCTGAACTTCTGAGGTGTATGTGCTGATGATACCTGCCCTGCTTTTCTTCTGTTTCTGCATTACACAGTTTTCCTAGGAAGCCTTTTTCTTGTACTTTCCTGCGTATCTTCTACAATACCTTCTCTGTCTCTTTGCTTAACAGTATGTATAATGCCACTCTTTCAGACTGCCCCTCTACGTGACTCCTCAGATTGTCTTCCATCTGGGGTGTGAGGGCCTTCTCCACACTGGAGCTTCCACCCCTGGTCTTGTATCTGGTGGTGCGAATGTACAGAGCAGGCAGCTGGAAGTATAATTACCCAATTCAAGCATGGATGAATCCACAGATGGACTATTCCATATGAGCGTACATCCTTTAAATAAACAAATAATAAACGAAACACTTGTTAAATTAGAGCAAATCCAAATAAAAATTACAATGATTCAGATTATAGAGTGAGGATTCAAGGAGTAGAAATGCATTCATATGTCCTGGAGAATAAATGAGAAATATCAGGCTTCCTTGTGCTTCTTCACATAACTTTATCTAAACAAGGGGAAGAAGTTCTGGTAAAGACTGAATCTTGATTTAATGATTTACTGAGACAAATAACTGTTTTTTGGTTTTTTTTTTTTTGTTTTTTTTGGTTTTTTGTTTTTTTTTTTTTTTCTTTTGCCTAAATTAGTTTAATTTGTGTTAATAGCAACTGGAGGGAAAAATAAAACATTGTGCCAAAAGAGCACAAGCTCAAATCAGCTTAAAGACAACCAGTTGTTGTTTTTTCTGGTTTTAAATATTTCTGCATTAATTCAGAGTATGTGCAGTGCTGTAACTGCTGCATGTTCTTGCAATCACAGGACTGTGAAACAGAGATCAATATCATGGAGTAGCAATAATCAACATGTAGATTAATGAACAGGATTGCATCCACTGGGGAACAGTAGAACAAAGACCAGTTGCTCAATTTAATTGCTGAGTTGCTACTAAATCTCAGTTTTCTATCAATCTCTCTCCATTATAACCACTGATGCATAGCAGACATTAGGAAGAAAACAATAACACAGTAATTCAGCACTGTTGGTGTTTTGAATGAATCCGGAAGCTTTCTGGAAAATAAAGTCAGGATTATTTTGTACTGTGGGAAGATCCCAGTGATTATTTCCAAATCTTTCTTTGAGTAGGATCTTTTGGTAATCCTTTTGCTCAGAAGACTACTAGTAAAGCAAATTAATAGTTAAGCAAAGCCTTCCTGGAACACTTTTAAGTCTGTTTCAATGAGCTTTTGAATGAAAGTTCCATTTTTTTCATTAATTCAATTAAATGAAGTACTATAGAATATTGGTGGTGGAAATTACCTCTAGGCATGTATTATTTAGTTTAGTTACCTGTAATGAAAACTTGTTAACTCCATCTGCCTGTCTTTTTAATGCTTTCTCTGGATCTTTTTATAAACATATGGTTCAGCAGCTCCTGAAGAGGCTGTTCTTCACTTTCATGGGCTTCACTTGTGGGATATTTTCTCACAGTATTCACTTAAAATTCCTGCTGCTTCATATAATGTTGTCATTCAAGTTTTTTCATTCTTATTATACTCGTTCATGTAGATACCTTGATAAAGTACTTTTCTTTCTCCCTTTTTTTCTCTCTCTTTCTCTCTTTCTCCAAGTACTTTACTTTCTCCTATTGCTATTACAGCCCTGTTAGCTAATTCCTTTCATTCCCTGTACTGTTTTTCTCTTTGGCTGACCTCTGTAGAAGCACAATGGTTAATCACAACTCTCAAAACTCTTTCCTGGCACATGGAAAAAAACTAAAACTGCTGGATGTTATCCCTTAGCTTATTCAAAACAAAACTGTGCTGACTTTCTAACAGCCATTATTGCTTATTACAAATTCAGCTCCAGTTGGATGTTTAAAAAGTGCCTTCTCATCTCACAAATAGGTTATTTTTTCTTGTTTTCTTTCCTTCTAACCTCTATTATTTCCAAATATCTGCCACCCTGATCAGATAAAACCACAAAATATTGATGTCCCAGTTTGATTTTGTTCTGATACCTGTAAGTGCTCGTGAAAAACATATTCAGGGTGACTGAGATTTTACTGTTTTCTTGTATGATCCACTCACTATTTGAACATTGGAAGTGGCCTTTTTGCTAGCACATTTGACTGTTCTGCTCTTTAGAATGTATATGCAGCTGACTGAACACACACATCCTTGCTTGTTGTTCAATATATCGTGTTGTAAGTCACCTCCATCTTATTTTTTCTAAAGTATATGTTGGAAGTACAGGTCAGTAAAAAATTGTTATTCAGTCTCAAAATGTTATCTTCTGCCATTTTTCTTTATTGCCTATGGGGTGTCTTAAGTTCTGTTTAAAAAGGATGTTAGAGGTAATTTTTTCTTCCTCCCACCGGTTTTCTGGCTGGGTTTCTTCCTGATGCTACATCAGTAAATGGACTCTCATCAGCTGTGTATATTTCTTTATTAACACACTGGAGATTATCCTAGAGTGGATTATCTGAGAAGATCCAACCTTTAATTATACTTCCAAGGTCACTGAAGCCACCTGAGATTCTCTCCTACCTCACTCCACTGAGCAGTTTGCACGAAACAAATGGAAATTCTCCAGCACTCTTCAGACCGTCCTTTGACCTTCTCGTCACAACTCCTGTCCTGGCACCCGCAAGGCAACATGCTGTCCTGTTCTCTCTATCTGGGTCACAGATGGCCCAAGCTACATTCTTCACTTACTCCGTGAAGGAACATCCATGAGATAAATTAGAACAGATGTACGGCAACTTTTTCTTTTGGCATTTATACCACTCTCTGTTCTAATTAATCCTGACATTGTGACCATCATAACACGAACTGCATCAAAAGAATGAAATAGCAGCTTGTCCTCTCAATGGCAAATATGTTTATTTTTCCTTCTAGTGAGACCTGTTTTCATTTTCCCTTTCAGTGAAACTAGCTTTGATATTCTCCTGCTATTTGTGCAATTGCAATAAGGAGACAAAACATTGTAAAGCTCCTACACTGAGGTTGGTTAAATTCCAATGAAGGGAAAGCAGATACATTCAAGAAAAAAAAAGCAGTCTATTTTCACATCTCTCTTTAGATACAGACAACTGTACCAGAACTCTCTTTTGTTTTTCTGGTAATAAGGTACTATGTTAACAGTTTTAGGTGCCTGTTAATAATACATATAGCAGTTATACATATTTTATATTAAAGGTTGTCTTAAAAGCAACATCTTAATAGACAACAACCTACTTAGAAAAACATTTATTGAATTATTTATGCTCATTTGAAACAACAAAATCAACTTTTTTTTTTTTTTTTTTTATAAGGTCAGTTACCAAAGAGGAGCTATTAATAATATAGTTGCATACCCTGGGAATAAAGTGTCTGAATATTTATTTTTTAACCATGCGGGAGAGAAATTTAGCAGCAATATAGCTAACCAAGCAGGACTTCTTTATAAAGCATTCTAATGTGACTTCATAGGTTAATAGAAAACTTACCAAAAGGAAAATGAGAGTGATTTCACATAGAGGGCTAAGGGAAATGGGAAAAATAGTTGTTTTGTAAAAACTCATCCCATTCTATGAAAACTTTAAAACAAGCAAGTACTTACAAAAATGTTATTCTGAAAAATTTATGAAACTATGTTAATACATATTTCAGGGGTGATAGGGGACATCATCAGACTGAAGTAGAAAAAGGGAGAAATCTACCACAAACCTAGCTCCACAGGGAGTTTTGTGTGCACAAAAGTCTTATCAAAATGAACCACAACAAATTTAATAGGCCTGATTTTAGGTTGCCTTAAACTTTTAGCAATTGGCTGCAAAGTGTGTAAAACATTCTCATATTGGTCGCTTATGGCATTTTCATAACAGCTTCTAATTAGCACCCTATAAGCGTGGAGTCATGACTTGTAAGATTCTTCTATAATCGAAAACATGGCAGATCTTCGTGTTAATCCGTGAGAGGGAAAGCTAGGGATGCTTGCTCATTAACATCAGCCTGGCCCCCAGCCATGTTCAGGCCACTTGAAGGATCAGAATTTCCAGGGTCTTTGCTTTTTGTCATATGTGAAATCTGCAGCACAAGTTAATCGCCAGGGAGTTTTCTTTGGAATCATATGGTAGCAGTTTTACTTGACAGCATGTTTTTTCCCTACCAGCTTTGGAGGGGAGAGGAAAAAGCCACAGAGATAGCTGACAATTTCTCTGTGAAAGAAGGAAAGATGCATTCATGGGAGTACTTGTGTCTAGCAGCTTTTGTCAATAGTATTTGAGATTCTGCAATATCATCATGCTCTAAGAATATGAAATAGCAGTAGGATGCTTCTGTTTTCTCACTGAGTGTTTCTGAAATCCACAAATAGCTTTCAAGATTGATTCATGAACAACTAGAAAATGTTCCCATGTAGACAAACAGAGACAAATTCTCCACTGGTTTCCATTTCAATGCCAAAGCTACGTTATGTCTTGCATAGATCTAGTGTTACTTATTTATATTATTGAAGGTAACATATATCTACAAAAGAAAACTATGAAAGGAGAATAGATAATTTATTTACATTCAGAGAATAAAACCTACAGCATCTCAGTTTCTCTACATGACTATTTTCTTTGTCCTTCTGTTTTGGCTTCTGTAACAGTCCTTTATATATGTATTAGAAGGCAGGAAGGTCTGATGCACGTTGCCACTTACTAGCACTTTCCTTTCTTTGAACATTTTTGCAAATAAAACTTATTTTGCTGAGTATTTGTGTGTAGGAGGGTCATAAATATTTGTGAACCCTGTATTGGAGAGAGAAGCAAAATGAAGAATATTGAATGACTACTTGAATGTACTTTTCTCCATGTTATTGCCCATCCATGTACATGAGGTCATGCTAATTCTCAAACAGTCGTACTCGCATTTGTGCACTGCCTTTTTCTAGTGCATGAGTGCACATGCTGAGCAAATGCATTCTTGGATTGCTAATATTACTTCTGTAACTGCTTGGTTTATAATATGTCAAACTGATAGCAAGGAACAATTACTTTTAGTATTCTCTTTCATTGTTATTGTAGTAAATAAATAAATAAACATAATTAAAAAAATATCGAGGAATATCCACATAGACAGATCTTCAATGTTATTTCCTTAGTTTTTTATTTTGCCCTTGGTTGGGGATGGTGAAACCTTTTAACAAGAGACAGGTATTAATGAAACTACTGTAGCAGAGAAATCAGCAGTCTGCGAAGCAAACTACTGCTTCCCAGTCAGAAGCAGCAGAAAACCCCACATGCTCTATGCTCTTTAGGTTATAATCTTGTTGCAGATCTGTGTAGAAATAGATTGTTGCTGTCATTCAAATAAGAGCTGCGAGAGAAATCTGAGATAAGACTTTGACTACATCATAATGGTAAGTTGGACAATATCTAACCTTTACTAATGCTCATCAGATCTTTCCAGTCAGCCTCTGCTGTGTGATGCACAATGCTTTTTGATCTATTCTCAGTGAAAAATTTTAAAGCTTCACCAAGAATCTTTAGTCTGTTTTTAGTGACTGTGTAAATACAGGAAAAAAAGGCATTTTATGGGCATCTTTTGGAAGAGAGAATATCAGCTGATGCTCTCGAAAAAAACCACTGTGGTGAACCAAGTGCATTCAGTTATGCAAACCTTGGGAAAAATAATTACGCTATATAAATAAAAGAAGCTCAACAAATTATCATTTTTATGTATTCTCTGTGTAGTTTTTATTTTTATTTATAGTCTCCATTATGTTTTGTTAATATAATAACCATTAGAGACTATTTGGTTAACTGCGCACACTATAACAAGTGTTTAGGCCACACTCCAATTGGATGGAACCAATTTTTCCTGAGTCACAATTAGTACCTATTTCTGAGTGAGTCACTCTCAGCATATATGCATTGCATTTAAGAAAAACAATGAAGATAGCATATGAACTTTAGCTCCACCACAGTCTGGTTTGTTGTGATAGTTCACTCCTTGTCTCTCCTCTCCCCAGCCAGCCTTGTTATGCCCAAGGCATAGTGCATACAATGAGATGCAAAAGATCTTATTCCTGGGACTAGTAACAAATGATTTTTTACCACTGGAGCTTAGACACTTGAAAACAGCCACCTGGTTCAATACATCTATTCTAAAAGTTGGATGACTCAATGATCTTACCCCACAGACAGCAAGCAGACTAAGAACTCCTTGTTGAGTTCTTCTTGCAAGTAGCTGGCTGCACACCAGAATCTTCCCTTGAGTAGGGATGCCTCTCAAGATGTGCAGACATTCACCCAGGCCACAGTGATGCCTTTCTGACAGATACTTGGTAACTAATTTATTGTTCTTAGGCTTTATTAGCTTTGCTAAAATATGATCTTAGATTCATTATTCAACCCCTACTCTCTATGTAGCTAATAAGAATATCTAGCTATTTCAAATCTTGTTGTCGCTGTTATTGTTGTTCAAATTACCATCCTGTTTCTAGTTATATCAATAAATATATTTCTGCCTTCCTATAATGAGTGAAGGGTGCAGTGTTTTAGTCTCCTGCAATGTGTGCATGAGCAACAGAGTATTACCTTTCTCACTGAGATGGGCAATAGCTCATTGTTCCATTTTTCCTGTCCACTTTCTGAGAAAAAAATCCATACTTTTCTAAATGATATAATGACTCTGCAATTCTGATGCTTCTTAGTTTTTTTCTTCTACTCTTTGATACTCTGTTCTGTGTGGATGTGAGACTGGCCAGGAGAAACACTCTATCTTACTACATGTATATGCAATGACTAATGCGACCTTATTGGAAATATCAATAAAATAAAATGGAATATTTCTTCCCTCATTTTATTCCAGAGTTTAATTACCTTAATTCATTTTCAGCTGCTAGTTTTTCAAATAGTAGAAGTTACATATTGTATTCCTGGGGATTAATGTTTCAGAGATGGACTCTCCAGTATCTAGTAGTGTATGAGATAAAATGGAAGTTTTTCTCATGGTTAGAGCACGGATAAGACTGCCATGAATGTTTTAGTTAGAGAACAAGGATAACAGCTTTTTCAGCATGGATTCTCTTCTGTCCTATGGGAGCTGAGTGTATCCTTTTCTTGCTGGGGAGAATCTAAGCAGACTTTCTCCTTCGGTTCCTTATTTTCTGGCAACTTAAAGAGACTTACTTATTTTTGAAACAGCACTTCTGAGATAATAAAGCTTCTTCTTTGGCAAAAACAGTAGTGATTTATCAAGCAGTGCAAGAACAAGCAGGTAGAGATGGACATATGGGCAAGACAGACATTACAGATACATTATTTTGGAACCCAAGTGAAAAATACACTTCTTCCCCCCCCCCCCCCCCCCCCTCCCCTTTCCCCCCCCTCCCCCCTCTTTCACCCATTAATTTGTTTAGCTCCAAACTCCAAACGCTTTCCCTTGGTGTACACTTTATACAGATTACAAAGGTGGTTGGAACCTATTTTCTTCCTGTCAAGGCAGTTCCATACTATAATCAAGTTCCAGCTCCTGTTTCTTTTGACAGACTCAACAAATTGTATGCTCTAAATCTGTCAGTGTAGAGGTATTTTTATTCCAGACCTCAGATCAACTCTACAGTTCATTTCTAAACGTTTTCCACATATTTTAGTATTCTTTGCAGAAAACTCTTACCAGACATATATGCACCATTCTACTATCAGTCACTGCTTGTTTTGAAGGTGTATGTTTGGCTTTGATGAGGGATAAATTATGTCCATAAAAATTTTAAGAAAAAAAAAGAAATCTGGATATTTAATATCTTTTGCAGATTATTTCAGGCTTCTAGAACATCTATAGCTCAGATGAATAAGTAACAACTGATGGTTTCAGCACACTGGAGTTTTCGAGTGCCCAATGAGACATGGAACATTGTATTGTAAAGTGCTTAAAGTGGACAAAATGTAATAATTTATCAAAGGTTTACAAAAACAAAGAAAGTCTTCTGCTCCCCACTTTCAACAAGAACTACCCAGTCCTCTTATTACATTAAATGAAAAGATGACAAGTCTGAGCTTTAGAGGTGCAGCAGTACATTGCAAGCTCATTATGTGACTGTGATGTGCCAGTGTACAGAATCCCTGGCTGTGCCTCACTCTGTTGTATATTATTCTTTACACAAATACTTTTCTGAGTTCTGAAAATACAGCATCACATCTTTGGATGCATCTTTCATAAAGCTCCAGAAGGATGTTGTTATTACAATATAGTGCATATCTTGTTAACACATTCATATTATAGCTTTTTTTTTATATAATCGTTTTATCTAAATCTGAGGATTAACTCTGTTTACAATCTCTTTATCTAACTCTAGAGATAAATTCTATGGCTTTCCTCATCTGTTCGTCTTCTGCTTATAGTTTTGATGGTTTTTTTTTCGTTGCGTTTTTCTTTTTTTTTTTTCTTTTTTTTTTTTTTTTCCCAGCACTTACTTAAGATATCAGTCTCACTTTAGATTTGTGTTTTTATCTTTGGCTGTTGATGAGTGACTACTGGAGAATGTGAACCTAATCTAAACTGGCCCTGCTCTGATAGCTGTTAGGACAAGTTGGGATCCCTGTGTTCATTTAAACCATAAACCAAATCTGAACTCAAAAACAACTTGGAAAATATTTTAACAGAAAACATATTTTCAAAAGGTTGTATGTGTGTTTGTAAACTGGGAAATTCCTGATAGAAAAGTGAGAGATATCAGGTTGACTGAGTTGTGAGTCAGTTTTGCCATTTTAGGATTTTTATTTGCCTTCTGTAATGAAGTCCAGATATGACTTCATGAGGTAAAGAAAGCAAGAAATTCTGTGCTGGGGCCTAGAATTTTGTGATAGGTTGTCTGGTGGGTGCTGAAGGTATTAGTGAAGTTATTTTGTTCATTCTGAAGAAAGTGTATTGCTGGTGCCAGCACAGGAGAAGCCAGATTGGCTGCAGAGTTTTCTGTTCTGCGGATTCCTGGAGGCTCAAGTCAGTATAAAGAAGATGAAAGAAGCTGGATTCCTTAAACATTTGGGACCTGCAAACATCTTCCAGCACTCTGTCTTGGAGATGCATTAAGGAACTGACAAACTTACTTTTCTTTTGTAACTGCTTTGCTTGTGGACACCTGTAGATATCTGAATTCTCCATTGATTCAAATAATTGTTACAATTCTTTTTTTCTTCTTTTTTTTTTTTCTTTTTTTTTTTCCCCCATAATCTTGACAGCAATTCAGTGTTACTACCAGAAAGAGCACTGTTTTGTTCTACGTCTATTCTCTGATTTAGTTCACATCGGTAGATCATTTAATCTCATCAGCAGTGACACATTCTATTTTGTTATATGGATTTGAAAAGAAAAAAAGCCAGAAAAAAAAAAAAAGGAAGAGGGGACATTGCCCTCTCAGGGTCATGCACCTCAAGAACCATAAGGGTTTTCCTTCTTTTTGTTGTAGCCTTGAATAATAGATGTTCTTGGACTCTTTGCTGCAGAACATTCGGTGTCTCATTACTGTGCAAGAATCCCAGTATAAGCTAGTAGGCATCTCATCCATAAGGCCTTTGAAGTAAAGCAAGTTAGTGTGGAGAGACTTGGAATTGTAAAAAGAAGCATTTTTGTCCTCCTTGTATACTAGCTCTGGTCCTCTCTCAAAGTGGAAAAAGAGAAAACTTTTAAATAAAAGTGATTAATTTCTTACGAAGGTGCTGATTCCAGTTAACACCTTGAAAGTCTCAGTGTTTATTTATCCATTGACTTCTATGGTTCTAATTTTAGGTAGAACATTCACTAACAGTTCTTTAATGGAATCCTTGGCTAGAATTTACATAATTAGAAGAAATGTATGAACATCTTTAAAAGATATTACTTATTTTACAGCTGGCTAGTATATTTCTACATAATTATTATGTATTTATATAATTTATAGTTTTTGTCCTTTGAATGGATAGCACGCTGATCCTGAGGGACACTTGCAGTCCCCTTATGGTACAACTCAATACAAATGATTGTTCATCTTGCACGAGAAACTTATTTCTATTTTTAACATTATTTTCATCTTTTAAGATGTAATCACAAGAGGAAAAATACTCCTCTGTCTCTTGCTTTTCTATAAGAATTTTCCCAATTTACAAAAAGAAAAAAAAAAAACGTCTTTAAAAATAGATTTTCTCAACTTTTTTTTTTTTTTTTTGAGGAAAAAGAAATGCTGCTGCTGTGACTCTATATTTACCATATTCAAGATTCACTTCCTGTGAGATTAGAAAGCCAGCAAAATTTACAATGTCTAGAAAATTGTTGGAGGTCTTGGGTCTTTTCAAATCACATGTAAAAACTAAACAAAATTAAAATAGAAATTGAATCACGAATGCCAGTATGGGCATTTCTGTACATAAATGGGCAACAGGGGATATTTTGAAAGCTTAAGCAAGTCTAGTCCTTCTGCAGACCCTTATGAAAATGGTTCTCAGTAAGCAAGGCTTCTAAATTGCATTTTCAACTGTCTTCTCTAGGATATTCTTTGCTCTTTTCCATCCCTATTCCACTAAAAGAGCCTAGAGATCAAATCATGTGCAAAGGCCAGCAATGCAATAACAGGCATTGACAGTAACTTTAACAAGAATAAAGCATTTCTTTAAGCATTTCCCCTGGATTGCAGACCCATTCTTGCCTTTATATTCTGTTCTGTGTCTTTATTATTTTATTTTCTGTGCCTCTGAATGCATTTCTTGATGCATATTTTGCCTATTCTGGTGGTGCTACATAATACAGTGCTTTATAAAGACTGGATTGCAATTAGGAATGTATTTAAGGTCAAGGACTTGGAGACCACTTTTGAAGCAGAAGCAGCTCTCAGAGTGATTGTGCCTGTCTTAGGTGTTTCACATATTACAGCAAGTTTGTTGATGTAGGTAAGGTTGTGCAGTTCTAGTGGCAAACGTTTTCTGCTTAGACAGCTTGTGCCAGCAAAGAGAAGTCTTGTGCTATAATTTTTTGCCATTACTTCCTAAAAAATATAGTCACAAAAGTGCTTCTTCCTTCCTTCCTTCCTTCCTTCCTTCCTTCCTTCCTTCCTTCCTTCCTTCCTTCCTTCCTTCCTTCCTTCCTTCCTTCCTTCCTTCCTTCCTTCCTTCCTTCCTTCCTTCCTTCCTTCCTTCCTTCCTTCCTTCCTTCCTTCCTTCCTTCCTTCCTTCCTTCCTTCCTTCCTTCCTTCCTTCCTTCCTTCCTTCCTTCCTTCCTTCCTTCCTTCCTTCCTTCCTTCCTTCCTTCCTTCCTTCCTTCCTTCCTTCCTTCCTTCCTTCCTTCCTTCCTTCCTTCCTTCCTTCCTTCCTTCCTTCCTTCCTTCCTTCCTTCCTTCCTTCCTTCCTTCCTTTCTTTCTTTCTTTCTTTCTTTCTTTCTTTCTTTCTTTCTTTCTTTCTTTCTTTCTTTCTTTCTTTCTTTCTTTCTTTCTTTCTTTCTTTCTTTCTTTCTTTCTTTCTTTCTTTCTTTCTTTCTTTCTTTCTTTCTTTCTTTCTTTCTTTCTTTCTTTCTTTCTTTCTTTCTTTCTTTCTTTCTTTCTTTCTTTCTTTCTTTCTTTCTTTCTTTCTTTCTTTCTTTCCTTCTTTCTTTCCTTCTTTCTTTCCTTCCTTCTTTCTTTCCTTCCTTCTTTCTTTCTTTCTTTCTAACATAATTGTATAAAGCACTGGTTCAGTGCTTTAATAATCTTTGGCAAGTTACTGTATGGTACAGAATGACTTTTGGTCTCCTAGAGCTGTTTGAGAATTAAATGTACTGCTCACAGAAACCTAAACTCCTGGGAACATGGACTGCTTTTACTGACACAATTGCTAAGAAAGATTTCTCTTCTGTGGCTGAGACTTCCATGTTAGAAAACTCCCTTTTGTCTGGATTTGTGGTAGCACTCTTGACTGTGTTGTGAAAGCAGACATTTAACTATGGTTATTTTAACTGTAATCTGAAACAGGAAAAAGTATAAAAATTACAAGAAATTCTGCAGTGTGGCAAAAATCTTTCCAATCACCTTTAATGGTTGCTAATAATTTCGTGGTGTTGTTCTTCTCCATATAAATGAAGTGGAAGGGAACAAAGGCACGTTTGCTCTCTCTGTAAATCCTATTTCAAAAAGCTGCCAGTTAAATTACGTCACCCTCTTCCCTCCATACAATCCCTACAAATCTAAGAACCAGGAATAGCTCTGTCCCATGGCACAGCAGAAAGTAAGAAATACTCCTTTATGCTCTTCCTAGAACAAATACATTTGTAGCTCTTCAAAATATTGCTATTATAGAGTAAGTATATATAAAATAATAGAAAATAAGCAAAAATATGCTGTTATATTAACAAAAATAAAATCATGACTTTCTGCTAACTGTTTTGAAAGCTATTCTTTACAACACTATTTGTAATTAAGGCTCATATGTTTTTCTGGGAAGAAACTTCTGTATGTGTAACACAAAATATTTTAATACATTGGGCTACAGAGTCTACCTCATCTTTGGAAACTAATATATATATATTAGTATTCCTTCCTTATCTTATCCACTGTTTGCATAATCACAACACACATTCAACCCATTAGTTATTTCAAGGTGATTATTGGTTGCCAGACATTTGCATTCCAGTGGTCATAGAAGTGAAAATAGGTTTCCTTTAGACCATTTTCCTTCATTATAAAATGGCTCTCCTAACATACTAATTTTCAATCTCTTTATTATCTTTTTGACAGGAGAGATTTTGTCTTGTGCAAAATGTTCAGTGTGAACACTGAGCCAAGTTTAAATAAAGGCTTGTATTTTCTATGTTGCTTCCTTAGCTCTAGTTTCTCCTCTTTGATGTAATTCTAAGCAAAGAGTAGAAAATCCTGTTTTGACCTTTCAATTTGAATTGCTTTTAACTCACAGTTCTTTTTACTTTGTCTGTCACCTCTGAATAACAGATCTGATTTTCTACCAATGTACAAGATATTTACAGCTCCATACTGCACAGAATCATATTTCCCATATCTCTAATTAGTCAACCTTGTACTAATGTGGTTTCTACAGGCTATTTACAGGCCCAGTAAGCAAATGTAATAAAAGATATAATAAGTTTTTGCTTTTTTTTTGAAGACTAGGCTCATACCAAACTTCTGCAGACATACAGTATGATAACAACAAGATCACCATAAAAGATTCTTACAGAAGTCATATTTAGGAGTGAAAACTATCACAGCAATAAATTAATGTATTAATTAAGGCACTGATAAAATGCATTATATATATAACATGCTATGTAATCGTCAGAAATAACAATATGCCTTTCATCATCACATTCTAATTATTCTTTTTGGTTATTCATTCTGTTCCCTTCTTCCTCTGATTCATCTTTTCCTCTTGCTTTTATTTTGTTCCTTTGCACAACAGGAATAATTTAAATATCTAATAAGTGCTCCTATACTGAAATGATTTCTACAGAAGTAGCTGCTTAGAAGTTCTATACTTAAATTATACACATACCTCTTAAATATTTCTTGAGAAATATTGCTCTTAAAACTTTCAGGTCACAAATATTCAAATGTTCGTACATTCTCAAATACTTCCAGATTAATGAATGACTGGAATTTACTATCTTTGTCTAATAATCACTGATAAACCTCAGATAATTTCATTATTTTATTTCTTAGGTTCCAGTCTTAAAAGTATTTGGAAGTGAGAAAGGATAGTGAGCATTGTTCCTGTGGAAGTTCTGCATCACTCTTGGGGGTTCAGAAGAGGAAATGATTCCTTCACATTTGGAAACAATATCAGAAATGATTAGAAATATTTCTTGGTGCTTCCGAAGCTTCAGTTGTGTGCAAGAAACTATAGACAAGGCAACTCAAACTAAATTTATGTGTTGTAAGGCTTCTTCTTAGCCCTCCTCTTACTGTTAATATATTTGAAAAAATGCTTGTTGTTCACTTTTACTGAAGTAGCCAGGTTGATTTCAAGCTTGGCTTTTGCCTTTCTAGATTTTATCCCTGAATATCCTAACAATTTCTCTGTAGCTTACCCATGTTGCCCATTCCTTCTTCCATGGCAGGTAGACTCTTTTTCTCCTAGAGCCTCAGAAAAAGTTTCCCCGTTCATCTACACTGATCTTCCATGCTGAATCATTTAACATCTTTCTTACATCTTTATAGGCTGACAGATTGCTCCTGTGGCACTATGAGTTCCTTCTTGATGAGTGTCCAGCATTCCTGGACCCTTTAATGCTTCAGGACAGAATCCCAATGGACAGTTCCTGCCATTGTCCTGAGCAGTTCAAAGCCCTCCAGAAGTCCAAGATAGCAGTTTTCCTGACTCCCTTCGGACTTCAACACGAATCAAGAACTACCATTCCATGGTCACTACCCAAGACAGCTCCTATACTCCATATCTCTGTTTGTGAACAGCAGGCCTAGTGGGACAGTTCCCCTGGTAGGATCTCTTACTGGTGCTGTGTTTAGGGGAAGAAAGACTGAAAGATGCTGGTCTAATCAGAGTAGAGATCTGATTTGATTTCTCACATAAGCACAGTGTTCTCAGACACCTATTTAAAGAACTATCCTTGGCAGCACTGAGATATCACAGATCTTATTGCCTCCATATTTTCACTGCATTTTTTTCAGGTTTTAAGTTCTATCTACCTACTAAACTAGATTTCTATTAATACTTGATCTTCCTCCAAAACTTGCTCAAGCAGGCCTTCACTGCTCTGTAGAGACTGTGTTTGCCATTCATTCAACTTTTATTTGCAAAACTGCTATTCATCAGTTTTCTACCCTGCAGCAGGAGGTGCATGAAATGCTTTCTTTTAGATCCTTATTCTATGCGCTAAATTGCGATGTTTCTTAAACAGCTGCTTTATCCAATCTGAAATGTATATTTTGAACAGAGACATTTTAAATGCTTTTATTGAGCTAAAAAGCATGACCTCAATCTGAAGTTTTCTTACACTTCTCTTTTTCTTCTGTTTTCAGTTGAGTTTTAAGAATTCTCTAGCTTTGTTATGATAATAAGAATACCTGAGATTTTTCAAGGGCATGGAGTATAAATATTTAATATCACTTCTGTTGTTTTGTCTCTGGAATTAATTATCAATAAGATTTTATATAAGCTCACATCTGTAAAATATAAGGAAAGCTGAAAGAAATAGTTGTTAGTTTTAGCATTACTGGTAGTAATACATTTCCTTTACCATACGAAGTGGCAAAGAAATCCTGAACTGTGGCAGTGTACCAGAACATGAGGGATGCTTACTGACACAGACAGTCTGAGGACAGGTTGCTTCCAACTATGAATGGAATAAGGGGAACCTATTCCAGAGGTGGTGGAGGAATGTGCCTGGGGCAAGGTAAAAACTTGCTGCCAGGGTCTGGGATCTGTCCTTCCCTTATACAGAACAACAGAAAGCTTGTTTTCTGTGTGCAGCTTTGACCTGAAAGAAAAAACTTTACGCTTGCCATAAAAAATGGATCAACATCTGGAGGTACCTCACCCAGAATCACCAGGATTATGATGAGTATTTAATCTTTTAGAGAAATAGCTTTTATCTCTCATCACACAATGAACAGAAATTAGCCCAGATTCTCCTGTATCTCAGTAGATGTTCTAAATACTATAGTATGGTATAAAATATACATTCATACATAACCCTTTAGCTGTAATTTTCTTAATGAAAAAAAAACCAAACCTTGGGCTATTAGTAGATTGACACATATCTTTTAAGAAATACTAATAGAGATGAATGCTCACTGCTAGACTACGAGATGGATTCAGTGTGGTTTCTGACGAACTGAAAAGCACTTCCTGCAGCATTTTTGAGCCAGTATGTAAATAGGATAACATAAGTTCTACTATATGCCAGTTCACACAAGTTTTTCACTGTGACACAAAATATGCTCTTAAGGTGCTCTGTTAGGGCCTGAGGGTAAAATTCATCCCTGTGAAAAAAGGTTACAGTAATGTGAGCAATTATATACGGACAGTGTTATCTCAACCAGAGATGTCCAAATGTGCAGTTAAAATTTCCTTTAGAGGTGACATTATTTTGAAGAAGAAATAGTCATTCTTTGTTACAGCTGCTCAAATCTGAGATTCTGGAGGCTATAAACAGCTTCCACAGTCTTCAAAAGTTTTATGTGGCAGGAAAATAGGAATGCATTTATATATAAAATAAAAATTCATTGAAATATTAGGATCTTTTCCTCTTATGGTGCAAATGCAGAATAAGTTATTTCTCAGTCACAAATACATTTATTACTGTACTACTCAAAGAAACCTACAGTACTCATTAGAATTTCATTATCATCTTACATAGATAAAAACAACAGTAGAATTTCTTTGACATTATCATTAATTTTTGCTGTTCACTATGGCCTTCTGTATGTAGCAGAGGATGGGAAGACAGTGTGATCTCTTATTGATAGTTAAAACAGTTTCATAATCCTTTATATTTAGTATATTTTATTACCTATTCTTCATTCACTGTTGGAATACACCTGAGTTTGTTATATATTCCAGAAGAAATATCAGCAAAGATCTCCCTTAAAATTAAGCACAAAAATTAATAAAATTTAGATACAAGCTGCCACATTTATATTTATCTAAGCAGAAAAGAAAACATTAATTTTTTTTGTGACTGATGAACAAAAGATTGTGAAAAAAATGTAAACGTAAACAATCTGAACATCAGCATCCCAGCTCAGACTGCTGAATGCTTCACTGGAGAAGAATACAGTCATGAGAAAGGGTGTATTCAAATTATAAATGTCTAAAGTTTGCCATTATAATTTTGGGGCTGCAGGAGAATAATCACTATCTTATAAATAACAATTGCAGTGTATGAATACATTGAGAAATCATTAAATTTTAATTTTATATGTTTCATGAGCAATAGACTTTTTAGTATAGAAAAGCTATCACAAAAAGCTGTTTAGTAGAAATATACAATCTATATGTGACAAAAGGTGTGTAAATGCATAATTAAGAATCCTAAAAAATAAATCCTTTTGGAATTAAATGGAAGACTCTAAATTTATGGTTTAATGTATGAGAGCTGCTTCAGAAGTAATCACAGATTCATCATAGAATGGCCTCAGTTGATAAGGACCACAGTGATCATCGAATTCGACCCCCCCTGATAAGCACAGGGTCACCAAGCACCAGACCAGGTTGCCCAGAGCCACATCCAGCCTGGCCTTGAATGCATCCAGGGATGGGGTATCCACAACCTCCTTGAGCAACTTATTCCAGTGTGTCACCATGCTCTGTGTGAAAAAATTCCACTTAATATCTAAACTAAACCTCCCCTGACTCAGTTTAAAACCATTCCCCCTTGTTCTATCACTAGCCACTCTTTTAAGCGGCCATTCCTACTCCTGTTTATACTCTCCCTTCTGGAAGGCCACAGTAATCCTGGATCCTTCTCTTCCACAAGCTAAACAAGCCCAGTTCCCACAATCTTTCTTTATAGGAGAGTTGCTCCAGCCCTTTGACAATCTTAGTGGCCCTCCTCTGGACCTGCTCCAAGAGCTCCATGTCCTTCCTGTGCTGGGGGCCCCAGGCCTGGATGCAGTACTCCAGATGGGGTCTCACAAGAGCTGAGTAGATGGGGACAATCACCTCCTTCTCCCTGCTGGCCACCCCTTTTTTATTGCAGCCCAGAATATAGTAATGTCTCCTATTTTATTGTCCCATGATGTCAGAGGCGGATGTTGGTGGTATGGCAGTAGAGATTGAAATTTCCCACCAGTGCTTCACTCCATGTTGTTGCCATATGACAAATGGCAGCAGAGGGGCAGTATGACAGGTTATTGTCTGACACAGATGTTTGTATGAATCATTGAATAGAATTGCTCGGGTTAGAAAAAATCTTCAAGATCATCAGGTCCAATTGCAACCTGGTTATACTGTCCTAACTAACAACCCAACCCTAAATCGTGTTCCTGAGCACCACAGTGGTACATCATTGAATTCCTCTATGTGGAAAGAATGGCACCCACTGGCATTCACTGATGCTTGTTGAATGTTTACGGAGATAAAACAGTAGATGTGAACACAGTGAGGCAGTGGGGGGAGTGGTTCAGCAATGGCGACAGTGGCACTGGGTCACTTCTGCTGGTGTCAATGTTTATGAATGCAGCAAGAAGGCTCTTGGTCAGCACTGGTGAAAATGCATAGCTAATGGTGGGGACTGTTGAACATGAGTGCTTTGTAGCTGAGAATTTGTTCTATCGAATAGAGTTACTGTGCTCATTGTGTTTGTGGTAGCTACCGTGCAAATAAATAGGAAGCATTAGTTTCAGAGTGCCTATGTATACAGGCACTGTTCATTATTACTAACCACAAAATCATATTTTCATTCAGCAATTTAACTTCAGTATCTATTATTTTCCTCAGATCTCATAGTTCATGTTTTCATTTTTTTTATCAAAATTTCATATTTTTTATCAAAAATTAAATGATACCTGCCCACAATCTCAATAAAAATCCAAAAAGTATTTTTTTTGTGTTTCCTAGGCTTTTCTTCTGGGTGTAGCTAAATTCCTGCTTGTCTTTAGTTACAGACATTTTGCTTTTACAAATTCTGGTGGAGAAGTACAAACCTGACTGGGGGAATGCAACTTCTTATCATGGAATTAGCAAAACAATCTGTGCTTTGTGAAAATTAATAAAGGGTTTCTGATGCAACCATCACAGTTAGCTCCCTACACGCAGTGGTGCGTCCTCTGCCAAAGATCACAAGGAGTACAGTTTTATGGATTATTTCAGCCTGTATTGAATAACCAGGCTCACTTGCTCCCTGCTGGAAGAGTGAGAACAATTTCAAGGTTTTAAAGTGAAGTCCACCACTTAAATGCATTGATAAGGTCAGAAACACTGCAGAATATGCACTTACCACTGTGTTTGTGAGACAGCCTCATACAGACTCAGTTTGTATGTTTTGTGCTTGAACCTTGTACAGTTCCTGTTGCCCTTTTACACAAGAGCTACACTCTTGTAATAGACTGTGAGCTAGCAAACGCTTGTCATTTTGTAAGCATTTATATACATAGATATATACATATATTCTCTCTAAGTGTTGCTGTTGAATATGGCTTTTCCTGGGATAGGCTAAGTCAATATAAATAAGTGATTTTTTTTAAAAAACAGATTTTTATTTTGTACTCAATGCTTTGCATAAACTAAATTTTGTTTAATGACCAGTATTTATTTGAATCGCTGTTGCAAATGCATCTGTGTATTGAGATTTTCTTAAGTAAAAATACTCTGTCACATTTTGCAACTTCAAGACAACCGATATTTCTATCATGATCACAAACTTATTTCCTAGTTAGTGTTTTTGTTTGTTTGTTTGTTTGTTTGTTTTCTGTCATTCTTTAAGATTTATTGCAGAATACTTGAATAGTTTTTAGATTCCGTAAGATACAAAGATAAGGCGAGATTTCAAGTGAATTAATAATCATTCCTGTGTAGTATCATGCAGAAATTGTGAAATCAGTGTCATCACTGACTCACTAAATTGAGCGTGTCTAGTATAATCTTTTCATTTATGCTTGGCTTATATACACTAGCCATCTTTCAGTAGCACTGAATATACAACATACTTGATCTTAATTTATTTTTTGTTAATCTCAATGTTTAAAGCTGCACATTCTCTCAAGTACAGTGTTTTTGACTTGTGAAGTAGTAAAAGACTGGACACTTGGCTTCTCACCTGATAACTTCATCAACAAAAACATCTGAACTGGTAATCTATGGTCTTAAATTTAAAAAAGAAATTGGAAGCTTTGATACCTGAAGAGTTTTGCTGAACTTCATACTGACACAGCTCAGTCACTGATCCTTGGGGCATTCGCTGTGATCCAGCTCTCTCTTTTATAATGCCAGTGAGGGTAGCAGCCTTCCTGACTTTTTTTCCCACTTGGCTCAAGTAGCAGTACTCTGTGGAGTACATCTGAAATATTTTTCATTAAACATTTATTTGCCCTTTTAGAGTATGACCAATGTCGAGCAATCTAAAATCAACGTGACCTCAGGGTTGTTGAAATAATACTGACATATTTTTCTTTGATAAGATTTCAAAATAATTTCCTTCCTCTTTTAGTATATGCAGATTTCTGGGTGAGGTTATAACTTCACTTAAACTTTCACTTCCGAACTTCTTTTCTGTAATGAATTAATTAACTTTTAGAAATGCCAAATACTTCCCCACAAGATCAGGAAAATAATGTAGGGCTGATATATTGCATATCACTATTGATATGCTGCAGTAGCATTATCTTCACTTTTTGACAGTCTTCTGTGCAAAGAGGTTCAAAGTATTGCTAAATATTTCTCTTACATATCAACCCTTTACTTTTGTTTTGGAACACTTTACAGTAATGAAAATTTATACATGTTTATGAAATATAGAATGAATGTCTTTCTGCTAGGAATATACAGAAGATCATCACATTTCTACTCAGTTGGAAATTGACTGTTTTTCTTGTAAGCAAAGGGTAGCTGATGTGGAGATAAAGTACGGTACTGATCTAACTTTGAACTGTTGGTTTTAGTTGTTATGAACTGCAAAAGAATGCCTAGAAAATGTTCTTGGGAATCAACAGTAGATTTTTTGTTGGTGAAGTTCTACCAGCAGCAATATCCAGTGGAAAATATGGTCTTTGAACAGTATAGTCAGTCATTAGGTTTATCCAGTATTTAGATATCTTTTAAAAACATTTTATAAGAGAGAAAGTTTGAGTTTTAAAAACTATATCTTGCCAAACACACTTTCCCCCCCCCCCCCAAAATCTCTTATCTCTGATCATAGAAACAATGTGTATTCATCCCAGCATCTGATAATCTAGATCCTGAATAAACTGCAACAAGTTCAACAGCAAGTTTACTCCTATCTGAGAAACTGGCTTGTAACCTATTATCTAATCCTGTTTCATACGTGTGCTTTAATGACTTATTTAGAGGGTGGTGAGGTGCTGGCACAGGCTGCCCAGGGAAGCTGTGAATCTCCCATCCCTGGAGGTATTCGAGACCAGATTGGATGGGGCCCCGGGCAGTCCGATCTAGTGGGTGGTGACACTGCCAATGGAAAGAGATTGAAGCTCAATTATTTTTAATGTTCCTTCCAACTCAAGATATTCATTAAAATTATTGAGTTGAAGATCTTATTTTTTCTGTTAAATTTATATACTTTCCATATTATAACCACATTAAACATACTCAGCGAGATTGTTATCAATATCCTATATAAATGCAGACTTCCTATACAGCATAAGAGCTGCTGTGAAGAGCAGAAAAGTACTGTGACTATATTCCCATATTTCTTAAAAAAGTAGAAACGCATTTTGGTATACAATGAACTATGTCTTTAATATAGGCACATTTTTACTTCTTTATCTTGACCTGAAAGAAATTTTGATTAGATAAACAAATAGATATTTTTCATTTTCAAACTCTGTAGCCAGAATTCTAGTCTAGTATGTACATGAGGATCTTTCATTTGTTTCAGAAGGATTTTCATGCATCTGGATAAGAACAGAATTTTGCCCATGCAGATTATTAGATCACTATTTCCAAGGTAAAAGCAGACAAGAAATGACAAAGGAAAACTTATCTTCTTGGTCCTCTCTTAGTCTACACTTGATAAACACTTTGTTAATTTGCTTATTTCAACAATAAAAAAGTGCACATATTGGAATTCACACCTTATGCAAATTCTAAACAAATGTAACAATCCTCCACATAAGTGATCTTATTAAAACCCTTTTCACTTATTTTGAATGGAGTGAAATAAAATGAAGAAGATGAATTGCACATATATTACAGAAAACAGAACGCATAAAATATGAGAGTATTTATTTTTCAGGTTTCTCTAGCAAAATTATATATCCATTGGAAAACTGCCCTAGGATTTAACAGGAAAGAAAAAAAAAATAAAAAATTGGAGAAATCAAGAAGCCAGTTGTTATCAGGAAACTACTTGTTGAGAATGATGTTGTATAGTGCTATAGAAACAGAAACTAGTATTCCAATACCATACAAAAATCCACGGCACCCCTGTAAGAGGCCATGCTTTTTACACTATTGCCTCAAAAGTTTGTCAAAATGTACAAGTTCAGGCAAGTCCTGACCAAGGTTCCAGAAATCCCTTTGTCTGAGACACACAGAAGCCCTGGGCAGGGGATGAGAAATCCTTTGTCTGAGGGACAAGTCCAGGGGCAAGGAAAGAGAGAGATAAGATGCAGATTAATGGCCCTAAAGTGGTCTTTTGTGTGGGCCTACCTCAAGGAAGATGGCCATCTCCAAGGAATTCACATGACTCTGACCCGAGCCTTCCAGAAATGTCACGAAGGCTGGAAAGAAGGATAAAAAGGGCATGGACAAACCCCAAATTTAGGTTTTCTGACACCAGATGCATCACTACGGAAACAAGGAGGTTTTCTGTCATCAGATGCCTCTCTAAGTGAATGCCTGCATGCTGAAGAAGATGCCTGTATGCTGAAGAACCTTTTAGGTATCTGACCTCAGATTCCTCTACCGTCGTCCTATTGCTGCCTACTGTCTCTTCTGGGATTGCTGCTCGAGACTCTGCTCCGTGAGACCTCGCTGCCCAAGACTCCGCTTCTTGAGACCTTGCTACTCTGACCGCCTGCTCTGCGCTGCACTGATCTGCTGCTTGCGGCCTGCCACTCTGCTGCTGCTCTCCCCTACGCTTATTTTGCCCCAGACCAATGTTAACAACGTGCTACGGGACACTGCTGCATCCAGGAGGTGACTATCCCCGCTTTAACGTAATTCTTGCTCTTTTCTACCTTTTCTATTGCCCACTTTCCTGTCCCCATCACCCTAATTTGGATATTCGCCGCTCTCCCTTCTCCATCCCCTCAGTTGTCTATCATTTCTAATAAACTGGTTGGATCAACATTTGAATGTTTTTCTTCTTAATCTCACTCTGGGCATAACATATCAAAAGAACCTTGCCTCACTCCTAAATTGGAGCGAGACAACTCCATAGTAGATAACCCTAAAAAAAATCAGTATTAGTGATTTCTGACAGAACATGTCAGAAGATTAACCTAGAACCTTTGTGTGGGGAAATATGAAAGTGTTCTCCAAGCTGATCTTAAATTTGCATTTCTGGAGAGATACTGTTTGATATCTGTTGTTTATTCAGAACTGTGAACTTTCAGATGATGGAAAAAGGTTAACACAAAGTTAAAAAGCCATTATATTTTTGGGACTACAGATTAATCTACCTACAAAGTGAGGAGTCTTTGAGACAATAAAAGGTATACACATATTGGGGTAATATATTCAGTAAAAAAACCTCCAGCTTTAGTATTGTAGAGCTGGCTATAGCACAGTTCTAAATTTTGCTTTCCAGAAGGCTAAGAAGCTGTACTTCTGGGATGAAGAACTTGTAGATATCTAACAAAAATTGCCAACATTTGTAGACATGTTTTTTTCTTCTGTTAGTTCTGCTCCAACAAGTATAGAGACCAGACTTGTGGAGTTCAAATGCTCAGCACAGGTGGGAGCACTAAAGAAGAAGTCTCTGAGGGAGCAAAGATGAGAGCTGTTCAGGGACGCAGACCTTTCAGATGTGGCAGGACTCAGAACACTTTTCTAAAACAGAAATCACAAAACACCAACATTAAATTACTTGTCAAAAAATCTTCTTTTCTTACTCTAAACCAGACATTCTGTGAAAGAAGGTGAAGGGAAGTCATCTCCAGGGCCAAGGGCATGCCACCAAGCAAAGAATATTTTTAGGTACTGCTATTTCAAAGTGGCAGGCCTACTGAAAAATGGCACTGGCTTTTCACTTTTTTTTCCCCCATTTGAATTTGTGAGTCACTCATTTTTAGAAAGTCATAAGCCTCAGCTGCACTTCTAAACTTAGATAACAAGGCAAAAAAATTTAATATGATCCAATTTTATTTAATTAGTCTAGCACAGTCCTTTAACAATCCCTCTTTTGCTAAAACATAGTGAATAATAAAGAAAGGTCGAGCCACTAGAGAAGGAGAATCCATGACTGTAGTGGTACTAATGGATTTACACTATTCTCCCCCAGGCACTCGACATTAAAAGGAAAAAGAGTAACTCTTCTGGAAAAAAGAAAAAAAAAAATCTATACTTTTTTGATAATAAAATTTTGTTAGATCACAGTTTTGCTATGAAATATTTTTCAGGAAACCAATTCAGTACAGAATGGCAGAATATATGACTAGGGAATAAAAATCATGCAGGCAGATTCAAGAAAAGAGAAGAAATTATATGAACTGTAGATACTGTGGTAAATAGAAATGTCTTTGATATTTACCATAGAGAGGTTTTGCCAGATTTTCTTGCCAGATTTTCTTGCCAGATTTTCTTTCATTCTCTATTTTTCTTTCTTTCTTTCTTTCTTTCTTTCTTTCTTTCTTTCTTTCTTTCTTTCTTTCTTTCTTTCTTTCTTTCTTTCTTTCTTTCTTTCTTTCTTTCTTTCTTTCTTTCTCTCTCTCTCTTTCTTTCTTTCTTTCTTTCTTTCTTTCTTTCTTTCTTTCTTTCTTTCTTTCTTTCTTTCTTTCTTTCTTTCTTTCTTTCTTTCTTTCTTTCTTTCTTTCTTTCTCTCTCTTTCTTTCTTTCTCTCTCTTTCCTTTTCTTTTCTTCTTTCCTTTTCTTTTCTTCTTTTCTTTTCTTTTCTTTTCTTTTCTTTTCTTTTCTTTTCTTTTCTTTTCTTTTCTTTTCTTTTCTTTTCTTTTCTTTTCTTTTCTTTTCTTTTCTTTTCTTTTCTTTTCTTTTCTTTTCTTTTCCTTTCTTCTTTCCTCCTTCTGTCTTCCCTTCCTTCTTTTCTTCCTTTTTTTTTTAATGTTAGGACAACTCTCAACATAGTGGCACATGGGAAATTATGAGTTTGGAGGGTGAACATGAGGGTTACTAGGAGAACTATAATGCATTAAATGAACTAGCTAAAAGAAGACGAGAAAAAGTTGCACTGACAAAAAAAAAACCTGTCAGATTGTCAGATTTGTAGGAAATTACTGGTGGAATAGCTCAAGAAGTTCTTTGTCAAATTGAGTTTTAATATTTTCAGAAATACCCTTGCTACCAGAAGTGTCAGAGTGTTGATGACATTTGTTGTTGGTGTGAAGTTCAGAGGCATCTTTCATACAGAGGAGAGAAATTTCACATAGAAAGAACTTAATGACTCAGATATAGTTTAACAGAAATAAAATGATATCCAGACATTATGAGAATTTTTTTGTTTGTTTGTTTTTAGTGAGAAAATGCTCAGTAAGTAGAAAGAATGTGAATTGGGAACAGTGCTTGCAGAGGAAGGAGCAAAGGGACATGGCTGATCTCATTGTATCTGTGAATTCAAAACAGATTCTGGTTTGGGCATTGTCCCACATGGGAAATATGTACAAAGAAATACATGTGTACAAACTGGAACCTGAACTTCTATCAGAGATTGGGGCAGAAAGATCCCTCTCGTTGCAAGCAAAGAGCAAGTTCAAGACCTGATGTCCTGAAGGAACTGGCTGATTAATTTAACAGGTCACTTTCTATAATATTCAAAAAGTTGTGGCTAATGAAACCCCCTGTGAATGGAAAAAGGGAAATATCACACGCACTTTTAAGAAAGGAAGAAAGGGATACCCACGGAACTATGGATTTCTGAGCCTTATGCCAGTACCTGGGAAAATTTTGGACAAATCTGCCTGGAAGTTATGTGCAGACAAGCCCTAAGATAGCCAGCACATCTTCTCCACAAGTAGATCATGCCTAACCTATCAATGGAATGACAGCACCAGTAGATAAAAGAAGAGCAGCTGATGTAATCTACCTGGACATGTCCACTTCCTTATCTCTAAATTGGAAAGATGGATTTGAAGGGTGGACTATTTAGTGGATAAGGAATTGGTTGGATGACCACAGCTAGAGGGTTGTGTTCAATGACTCTAAAGTTAGGTGGAAGCTGGTGATGAGTGATCCCTCCCAGGAGTCCATCTGGGGACAGGTGCTCTTTAACATCTTTATCAGTGATCTGGATAGTAGGATCTAGAGAACCCTCAGGAAATTTTGAAGATCACACTAAGATCAGTGGTGCAGTTGATAAAATAGAAGGAAGAGATGCCATCCAAAAGGATCTGGGCAAGCTTGGAAAATGGATATACATGAAGATTCATGAAGATACATAAGATTCAGCTGGAAACAGTACTCCAGATGTGGCTGCACCAGATCAGAGCAGAGTGGGATGATAATATCCCTCGATCACCCTCAAAATGCTGACAGTCCTCCAGGACACAGTAGGCCTTCTGGGTCACAAGAGCACACTTCTGGCTCGTGACCAACATGCTGTCCACCAAGACACCTAGGTCCATCTCCTCAGAGTCCCTTCCAGCAGGTCAGTCCCTAACCTGTACTGATGAACACAGCTATTCCTCCCTAAGTGTAGGAATCTCATGAGGTTCTTCTCCTCCCAACTCTCTAATCTGTCCAAGTCTTGATAAATGATAGAATAACCTTTCTGGTGTGACAGCCACTCCTCCCAGCTTTGAATCATCAACAAACTTGCTAACAGTACACTCTTACATCTTCATCCAGGTCATTGTTGAAGATGTTAAACAAGAGCAGTATTGTACTTTGTCAGGACAATCACAGATGCGTGTACGGAATGGGAGAGAACTCATTGAGAGAAGAGAATCCTTCTCTTGCAGAGAAGGACTTGGGGATTCTTGGCAGATGAAAAGCTGGACATTTGCCAGCAGAATGTTTGTAGCCCAGAGGACCAACTGTACTGTGGGTTTCATCAAAAGAGGGAAGGCCATGAGAAAGAGGGCAGGGATTGCTCCCCTCTACTGTACTCTTGTGAGGCTCCATCTGGAGAACTGTGTCCAGGCCTCGACCCTCAATAACAGGAAAGATGTGAAGCTGTTGGAATAGTTCTGGAGGATGCCATAAAGATTATCAGAGGGCTGGAGCTTCTTTCATACCAAGAGTAGATAAGGGAGATTTATTTGTTTAAGCCTGGAGAAAGCTCCAGGGAGACCTCATTACAGCCTTCTAGTACTTAAAGGGAGCTTATAAACAGGAGAGAGACTGGCATTTTGCGTGGGCAAATAGGGATAGAAAAAGGGAGAATGGTTTTAAATTAAAAGAGGGAAGATTTAGGTTATATATTAGGGAGAAATTTTTTACTCAGAAGGAACTGAGGCACTGGCACAGGCTGCCCAGAGAAGCTGTGGTTGCAACACTGTCCGTGGAAATAGGTTGAAACTGGATGATCTTTAAGGTCCCTTCCAACTCAAATCATTTTATTATTCTTCCCCCTGACATCCAACCTAAATATTCCCTCCTTCAACTTAAAATCATTTCCCCTTGTCCTGCTGTTATCTACCCTTTCAAAGGGTACCTTTTCCTGTTTATGGGCTCACTTTAGGTACTGAAAGGCTGCAATGAGGTCACCCTGCAGCCTTCTTTTCTCCAGGCTGAACAAGCCCAGCCCCCTCAGCCTGTCTTCATAGGGAAGGTGCTCCAGGCCCCTGATCATCTCTGTGGCCTTCCTCTGGACCCTCTCCAACAGCTCTCTGTCATTCAGAGTATCATGTATTGTCATTCATGTATTGGAGGCTCCAGACATGGACACAGCTCTCCAGATGTGGCCTCATGAGGGCAGAGTAGAGAGGGATAATCACTTCCCAGGCCATGCTGACCACTCCTCTTCTGATGGAGCCCAGGATACCACTTGCTTTCTGATCTGCAAGAACACACTGCTGGCTCATGGTAAGTTTTTCATCCACCAAATGAAAAGAAATAAGTTTGAAATGAAAATGGTCTAAATATTCTAATATTCAAAGGAATCACAGAATCACAGAATTGTAGGTGTTGGAAGGGACTTCTAGAGATTGCGAAAAGTATCCCAAAAGTAGAATGACAGCAACCATTCTGAATAATGTTGTTCATTAAACTTTAAGGAATTTCTTGCTTAGTCTCCAAGATACTGTGGACCCTATCCATATCAGTGGCTTAGAATCTCTCCCAACACTGTCACATTAGATAATTACTTATTAAAAGGGATTGGCATATTACAGCTAGAATTATAAAATTGGTTTTCTTTTTTGGAAACTGTTGGAAAAGGATTTGAAAAATGATTTATTTATTTATTTTGTTTGTTGAGATTCACCACAATGTTTACTGGGAATTCCTGATGCAGTGGCTCAGGTACCCAGTTCTCTCAGCGTCCTCTCAGAAAGAGTCCTCTGCTATGTATCCCACAGTCACCATCTCTTGCTGGTGAAGTGCATTGTGCCTGATGGAAAGAGTGGCTGGTGGAGAACTGGGACATGAAGGGATGTCTGAGAGAGCTTTTCTGCTTTTAGAACTTATTTTTATTTTAAAGTAGCGCATTACCATGGAAACAACAGTAGCTGAGGAAATTCAATTAGTCAAAAATCCATTTTACAAAAACAATATATTTTTGATGAAAATGTTTTCTACATAGTAGTAATTAACAATGCAGTATCGTGAATAATTCCTACACACCGGCTGGTTATGAGAAAAACACAAGGCTTAGAGACCTCTTAGCTAGCTATGAGAAAAACAAAGGCTTTAGTAGTGGCTAAAATTTCCTATGGTTTTGATAATTTGTTTTCTTAGAACTGAGCAAACATCACACTGGTATCAGGAACCTCATCAAAGCTTGCTCTTGCTGTTGCTGGCTTCAATGGGAACTAGACTGGACCCCAGGTGATCCTGAGAGATCAGTGTTAGCTAGTTTAAATTAATTAACTGTCTTCTCCCCTCCAGCAGTAGCTGCTGTTAGCAAACTCATTTCATTTTCTGAATTGAAATTACAGTAATGGTAAAGCATTTAACTTTGCCTCTTTTATATGACACTATTTCTGACATCTAATAGAAATACTCTTCTGGCATTTGCTATCCTTCCTTTATTGCAAGTCTGCCTGCCTTTCATTACATTTTCATTATTCTTATGATGACTATATTTCATATTTATCACAGTGGTTAAAATGATATCAGTCACAATCAGCAATCATATACATTACTGAAATGTTTATTGATCTGTAAGCAACAGGAAGAATAAATTTAAAAAATGTTGTTTCCCAAAGGACAAGAATTAATTCAGGCATTTCGGAAATAGGCAAAATACTGTTACTGTGATAAGGATGATAATTTATCATGCAATAAATCTTTTGCTTAACTGGTGAATATTGATTATGTGCAATAGCTATGACTGCAGTTGTAGTCAGTAGAACAGTAGAAAAAAGTTGTCGTTATTAAAGATCTGTTTTTATTTTTGTTTGAAAACAACACTCTTAAATGACAATATTCTTACTGCTAATGAGTTCCAATTATAAAATGTAAAGTGTGTAAACTGCTTGATTTACTAAAAGACAAAAGCTCTTACACATCTTTTCATTCATATTGTTAGTTCTTTCAGAATTTAATGTTAAACCTCTGTGTTTGAAACTAAAGAAAGAACATCTGGCAGAGATGAGATACAGCTTTAAACCCATTCTAAAATGTGTTGACAAATCATCATTGTCAAAACAAATAGACTTGGTTTCACTTCTAATCTGCACTGAGAAATCGGTTCCAGCTCTAGCTGAAAAAGTATTAGAAAATAGTCAAGGTCAATTCTTCTTGGCTAATGTACCACTAAGAGTCATGCAATTATCCTCCTGCCTTGCTTTCTTAGGAAAGTCTAATTATCCAAGGTCCCCAGAGAACTCATAGCCAGCCTATTAAGGCATATTTTAGTTTTCTGTAAACCCTATTCCATTAAACCACTGTTATTTTAACCAGAGAGCTATTTAGGTGCTCTCTGTGTGTATTTGTGAGGAAGGACGAGGCTGAAGCTGTGACCGACCTAATGTGACTTTATGCCCCTTTGTAGACTGATGTTTTCTCATTTCAACATCTGGACTTTTCTTTCTCAATAGAGATTCCTGAAGAAAGCTAGGACATGAGCTTCCTTGCCACTGGCTGCCTGCAAGGTGGTTGGCACTGGGGTACTCAGTCTGTAGTTCTAAACAAAATGATACAAAAACCTTTTTTCCAACCTGAATTATGTAAGAAGAACAAGTAGTCCTCTCCATCGGTGGAAACAGCTGAGGCAGTGCAGAAAGAAAATGGACTGTACTCTGAAGGTGTACATAGACTAGAGGAATGTTTTCTACTAATACTGCATCTATAGAAAATGGCTGGAACGATAACATACGGATCAGGTGTCATCTGCTGATTTTCACTGATAATCACTTAAAGGGATAAAGTGAAAGAAAGGATGCTGGATACGAATTTACCTGGTGTAAGGTATTATAAGGCACATATTGCTCTGTACTGTTTTTTGTTAAGTGGAAGCATGCATTGACATGCCACTGGAGTACTGTGCACTTTTATTCATGGCCTGATAGGTGAAATGGGGTTTTCACGTTGCTATCACTCCTTGCTTTGGCAAAAATTTCAGCCTTGGGAGAAAGAGTGGAGCTCATGGAAGCAACTGGGACTCCTTTATTACATTGATCAATATCACCAGCTTCACATTTTTTGGATTTGTTAGATAGAACAGTTTCATCCGAGACATTTTCTGGGTCTTACCTTTCTTAATTACAGCATTTCTCCAAATAATGTAAATCAGAATGTAGATTTCCAGTTGTCATGTTTTGTACTTAGAAAAATGGCCATCAAACAACTAGTCAATATCAGCTTTAACACTTCAGCTCCTGTACTGTACATTTATGACATAAAAAAATCCTCTGTCATGTCTTACTAGAGCCTTTTTCCCATGCACTGTGTTTAGCCTTTATAACATGCGTTCTCCTTTTGCTCCTGGATGAGATGTATCTCTGATAAAAATCACAGTGCCCTTACATTTCTGAATTGCCCCAATCTTAGACATGAATTCAACTCCTAACCCTTGTCTTCTTATTTCCTCTTTTTCTGCTAACTGCCAAATATGGCCAAGCTGAATCCTAGAGAGAGTCTTCTCATGCTGTCAATAGAAGCAAATACTACAGGCAAGAAATAACAGCAGGAGGTATGCAGCTGAGAGTGCACGAAAGAAAGAAAAAATTCTGAAAGAAAACAATTGCAATGCATAAAATAATCCAGGTGCCGTGGTCTTTCTACCCAAAGACAATAAGGGACGAGAGACTGACCTTTTTGCATGTATTTTTCTTCTTGAAGAAAAGTGACTTTTTAATCTTAGAAGATGTGTCATTTTAGATTTAAAACTCGATGGCTCAATGTTAGAGCTTTTTGATGCCACTGCAAGAACTGGACATGAATTATTTCTTTTCAGGAGTTAGGCAAGAAGATCTGAAATATACCTGTTATAATATTTAACAGAAAACTATTACTGTTTTAAAAATTTCATTCAGACAGGAACACTTATTGTAGTCAGAAAAAAAAATCTCTAATTATATAAAAAGAAACCCTTTTTAAAAAGATCAGAGAAGCTCAACTCAGGTGGCGAGATCTATGGTGGTACAACCTGCTTTTGTCAAAATTACATATGACATTTACATCTTGAGTCATGTTGTCATTTCAAAGTCTATATTCACAAGAGAGCTGTGGTGAGCAGGATTACAGTTTAATTTGTCTAAGACTGAAAATTTTTACTTTAGTTTGCTTATACTAGGTGCTCATCAAGAGCTTCTAGTATTGTTTTTATCTTCAGCAGCTGCACATCCATTTGTATTTGACCATGGAGACCCTTCAAGTACTTCCATTTTGCTTTTGCTCCCAAAAGCTCTTCACAGCAGAGCATGTGTTGTGATTTCTGGAAGGCTCTTGACTGAAGGCTGCATGAAGCAACTCTTGCTGCATAGAAATGAATTACGTGTTGTACTTGCTTTGTAGAGTGATGTGAAGAATTCGTATTTTTTCCATCTGGGTAGGAAGAAAACATTTCAGTCTGAGATGCAAAACATAAATTTATAAAAACATATTTCCTTTTTTTTAAAAAAAACAAAAAACAAAACATGTTAGTTACTAATTATGCTAAGACAAGCTACTTTCCTCTGAATATTAAAGTTAGACATCTAAAACAACCCACCAAGTACATTTATATATAATTTAATAAACATGCTTTGATTTTTTTTTTAACAGAGCAGAAGAGAGCTAACTGTCCCTTTGATGCCGTAAATGATGACAGTGAAGAAATCAGAGTGGGTATAGCTATGAACATGAACCATAAAAGGCTGCAGCCACCGCTGGGAACTTACTTCAGGTACTACTTTTGCCTTTGCAATTTACAGAATCAAAAGAGATTAAAAATGAGATGACAAGATTATATCTCATTTCGCATAGCTGATTGAGAGCTCAAATGCTTGTATCAAATGCATAGTAGAATAAAATAAGGATAAAAGGTAAATGGTGAAATTCTATTTCTTGAAGGCATAAAAACCCAATGTAAGTCAGCAGACTCCACTGGATTTTGCGGAATTCACTCTTCTCTCACACTTCTTTAAGGGCCTGGAGCATCTCCCCTATGAGAAGAGACTAAGTGAACTGGGTCCATTTAGCCTTGAGAAAAGAAGGCTGAGAGGGGATTTGATCCAGGTTTATAAATACCTGAGGTGTGGGTGCCATAGTGGTGAGGCTGGTCTCTTTTCAGTAGTGCATGGGGACAGGACTAGGAGTAATGGGATGAAACTTCAGCATAGAAAGTTCCGCATGAATGTGCGCAAGAACTTCTTTACAATGAGGGTGACGGAGCACTGGAACAGGCTGCCCAGGGAGGTGGTGGAGTCTCCTTCTCTGGAGATATTCAAGACCCACCTGGGTGTCTACCTGTGTGACATGGTTTAAGGAAACTGCTTTGGCAGGGGGGTTGGACTCGATGATCTATAGAGGTCCCTTCCAACCCCTACAATTCTGTGATTCTGTGATTCTGTGATCAGTTTTCCTCTCCCACTACCTTTCCAGTTTCCTCTAAGTAAGACAGCATGAAGAAAAAGTCCAGGAATTAACTAGTGTGTCCATGGAAACAGTAGGAGCAGATGGAGCCATGTGTACAATGGGACTCTACAGCTTTAACCTTGCTAATTGCAGGCCACCCCAGAATGTCATAAAGGATATATAAAATAATATTTGAAGAATTTTTAAAGTGAATCATTCAGTGTCTAAAGATCTGAGAGACTCCTGGTTCTGCCATAAACCTCCTGACATCTCTGACTGTGGACAGTTCAGTGACTATTTTCCACTTCCATTCTTTTATTTGGCAGGGCTACCACCTGAGGAAGGGGCTGTTTTGTATAGTTTGCTACAGTACAGAACACTTTGAGATCATGACCTTTGATGTCATCAGGCGCTACTACAGTGCTAAATCTAAGTTAAAAAAAAAAATAAAAAATACCAACTTGTATTCATAATAGCTTCAGAAAGATTGGAGATTGTTTCACTGTTGCTTCATTAAGGCACAACCAATGATGGAGAATGATATTTCTCTTTCTCAGGCTGTACCCGGCATAGCAGGGATAATGATTCACTGTTTTAGTAATCTTTTCCTTCATTAAGCATTTTTAAATATAAAATACCAGACTGATTAGGGTATGAAGATTGAACAGCAGTCAGTATGAATTATTCCCATTTCATTTTACTGAAAGATTGACAAATTTTACTAACGTAATTCATCCACCAGCACATGCCCACAGACCTGGCTGTCATTTTCCACTGAGATCATAGGTCCATGACAGGGAACATTATACTGAGAACTCTTCAAATGTGGGTGTTCTGTTTTTGAGTAGACTTGACTTTTACTTGGCCAGTTTAGTGTGTGTATGGAGTAAGCTCACCTAGCAGCAAATCAGGAAGGAAAACTGGCTCAGAATTTGTGTTTGTATTTTCTCAGAACTCTATCCTCATATTTTGTTGCACTGCCTCTGTTGCTGGTTGGTGCAGTACTGCGTATAAACCTCACAAATAAAGCTTTTCTAATACAAACCATTAAATGCCTCTCAGAAGATGATGCGGCTTGCAATGAAATATTTTCTAGTTTGAAGCAGTTTCTATTTAAATGCAAAATTGGCCCTCCTGAAAAAATAAATAAATAAATAAATAAAAATATCAAAGCATTCCAGCCATTCCGAAACCCAAACCTACAACACATTTCCTAATCTATACAAAGCACATTTATAATTCTTGATATGATCCAGAGTAAAAATTTTCATTTCATTCCTTGATGAAATTCAGTTACTTTTTATTATTGTTCCATGAGCTGATAGTGCAAATTCAATAGACGGTACAGTTTTTAATTAGCAGGAAGTGAAATACAAGCAACATTAACAAACAAAAGTCTAAAATCAAGTCTAAAATATCCCTGCATGGCAATTTTCTCTGGTGCAGTTCCCCTAAGAAACTTGCATCAAGCATGTTCTTTTTTCCAAATCTACTGGTCCCTAAGTGGGTGTAACTTTTTCTGGGAGTAAAAGAAAAAAGAAAGCTTTCTTCTATCTCTTTGTGTATGTCTCATATAGTTCACACTGCTTTAAAACCAAAATACTTATATCATTGCTTAATACCCGTAAGCTGCAAGAGTAAATTTTCTTCTGTCGTGGTAAGAGATGATGATCTATTAGAAGCAAGTTGAAAAACAAATCACCAAACCAGTGAGCTTTCCCCACTCCATTCACACAGTGTTTGTTTAGAGAAAGGACTTCTTGCAGAGTGCAGAGTAAAAGCTACTCCCAAAGAAAGCAAACAGATAATCAGTTGCATTAAATCCTAATAAGTGATCAGAGTGCTAAATAAAACCACAGACAGCACACATTTCTATTTTGCCAACTGCATTCATGGCTCATGTTTCATTTATTTCACAGATTCAGAAGTGCTGGACAAAGAAAAAATAAAAATAAAAATAATGAGCATTAGCTGTTAGCACTTCAGAAGAAGTACCATAATGCGTTACAGACACTGCCACAAGCAAAGAAAATGCTTTTCTCTGCCAGATCCAAGAATCCTGTGGATGTTACCCAGATGAATCCATATATTTATATTTGTGCACAGGCAAATGAAATCTTGACTATGTTTGAATCAAAGAATTGAACCTAAACTCTTGTTCCACCTAGCATAGTGAAGTATGCTTATGCCCTGTCTTGCATATTGAACCCCAGGAGGCTGTTACATCTCTTTGCTGGACCTGCTTTCACCCACACATCCCAAACAGTGCGACATGGGATAAACTCCGGAGGATGACCAAAATTATAATTACATTCTTAAAACGTCCAGCCTAACAAGCTGATACATATCCCTGCAGCACTGACATAGCCTTATTTTTGGGGATAGTTTTTGAGAGTAACAGTGGATGAATAGCAGACCCAGTCTCCTCTGAGGCTCTCCTCACCTGGAAAACTATTCTGTACCAACTCTGGAAGGGGAGCCAACAACAAAATGACAAAGGGTCCATTCAGCCTGAGTAGAAGACAGAGGTATTACTTCATAAAATGAAGTAATAATATGAAGGGTTTTAATGCTACTTCCTCTTTTTTTCTCTAATTTTATTTCTTCCTTCATCCTTCTTTCCATTATTAAATTATATTAAACCATTTATTTGTTCAAAATATCCCTTTGATCTGGAGTCAGGTTTTATTATTATTATTATTATTATTATTATTATTATTATTATTATTATTATTGTTATAATATTTTATTATTATTACCTGTTTGGGTATTTTCTTGTGTGCAAATACAGATATAAAAGAAGACAGAGCAAAGGAAAAGTGATAAGTATGATTGTACCCCATGTTTCACAGCTAATTGTTGTGCTTAGGAAAATTAAAGTTTTGATACGGAAATTTAGCCTTACATTTCCAGATAAAACCATCGCAGGAGATTAATCTATACAAGTCCAGCAATATCATTAACTAATCCAGTCTTTGTGTCGGTGCTGGGCATTTTAGTCTAACTTTGTAATGTAATCTATCATGATAATCTGTAAAATGTGGATACTTTACATAATACTTTAATAAGTGTGTTTGCACACAGAATAAATCTTTAATTGCTGGTTTGAAGAGGCCAATTTTAGCAGTACTCTGTCATGCTTATTATGATGAATCAAGTTAATTTATATATGTAGCTTATTCCTTTGTCTGAATTAATCTAGCATTTCTACTGGCTTTTATTGGAGAAAATTGCAGGGCATATCTCCAAGACCACAGTGTCTGCCAGGCAGAAGATGGTGAAAGCATGAAACAGCCACAACCTTCTTCCATGTGGGCATGAGGCAAGATGGCCAGAGGCCACAGTTGGCATGTGCGTACCCTGAGGTTAGCAAGGTGGGTCAGAGCATTCAAAAAAATATGTAGAGATTAGAAGTTTCCTTTGTTTCATGCAGAGGATAGCAATAGTAACCACCTGATTTCCCTAGGTGGGTATTTTTAGGGGGGTTCAAGATATTACCTAGGTAATATGGAGGTAAGTTGAGACTGCTTTCTCTGCTTTCATGTGTAAAAATCTCTGATTCCAAATGTGAGCCCAATATGTAAATCTCTGATATATTATTGCAAACTATTCTGCGGAAAAGCATGCTTCTGCAGTGACCCCATTAGGTTTACTTGAGACCATTTCTGTGAGTAAATTTAAACATATGTGTACGTACCTGTGGGATCAAGGTATGTACATAAGATGGCTGGTGAAGCACAGTATAGCTATGGGCACTGATATGTGAAAGCAAATTTTCTTTGCTAATGAATAATTCTCCTGACAAAAGAGAAAGATAAGGGTCACTTAGTAAGCATACCTGCACCTTTTTTCATGAGTTGTTCTGCATTCTGTTATACTCAGTACTAATTTTTCTCTGTACTGCCTGAAAACAGAGCAATTAATTTATGGTGATTTCAATTACCATTTCCCTCACTGACTAGACTTAAAACACAGTATCAGGTCAGTACATAGTAGGGAAACTGCAATTTTCTTTGGGCCTCTGTGGTATTCAGACAGCTGGTGTAGGTTCATTAGGAAAATTAGAAAGAGAAATAACACACAAACAGAAAACAAATGAAATGTGTGGCAATATGAAGGCACACAATATTTCTCCTTCCTTTTTTTTGGGGGGTGAGATATCTGCCCTTCATTTTCCAGTCTGCTAACTCTTTCAATTCCATTGCAGTAACTGCAGTTTTCTAAGTTTTAACAATAACTGCTGAAATAGTATAGCATAAAATCACTAGCAGAGATTGGGACTACAAAACCAAAACAGATTCTCCAGAACATAAACACCATGTCAGAATGTCAAAGTATAGGCCCCTCAGCATCATCTGCTTACCCAATAATATATTTGAGCTTTGAGAAGATAAAGGTGATCCTCCTGAAATAAAATAAATTGTATAATTCACTGACATTATTACATGTCCCCAAAGAGGTAAAAAGCCCTGCAAAAAGAGAACAGTTAGAAAGACGTTCTTGGTCCTCACATTGAGAATGCATTTATTGTGACAGATCAGGAGTTATTTGTATTGAGGACACGGCAAAGAGCGTCTGCCTGGCTGCAGAGGCACCTGACATAACCAGGACATCTAAAGAAGTTTGCTGCATGGCAGCATTTTAGACATCTCCAGGGGAGAGAGCAGCATTCACTTGAGACGTGCGATAAGCAAGGGACCTGTTCATCTTCATCGTGGCCCACTGGACAAGGTCCAGTACGTCAATTCAGAAACAGACCTGACAGGTTCTTACACAGGTTAAGCAGGAAGGAATGCAAGCATTTTTGCTTCCTCTCTGACCTTTTTGTACATTTTGACAGCTAGGGACTGGGCTGAAGAACTCTATGTGACTACAAAGCAAAGACTACAAACTACAAAGCATATAGACGCAGCAAACCCCACACAATTATGAGTTTGATCTCGAGATGAAATCAGAGGAGCCAGGATCTGTGTGTGTATAGATCTTTGCACACAGTGGGTATTTCATCTCTATCTATATGTTATGGGAGAGCTGGCCCTAAAACTGACAAAGATTTCACTGAGTCTTAAACATAACAAAGCCAGATCAGGCCATTATTTATTGTTTGCAAGAACGGCTGTGGTATTAAGATATTAAATTCAATGAAATTTAAAAAGTAACAAAGTAATGAGTTTAAAGCGCTGTTCTTTTTAAAAACGATTAAAGATGTTCCAAAATAAAGTCTGTGGTCTCCCTTCTCATGTAATGGAATGGCAGCAAGACTAACCACCCTTAACCTTCCTCTCATTCACTAAGTCTCATGCTGTGGCTATAGACAATTGCTCCAAGGATGAATTTATGTCAGATAAGTTCTGATCCCATTAACGATCTGGGCTTTGATTTGTGAAATAGAGGTACCCCCAGGATCCTTAATCTATCTGTAAAAAGCTTTTTGTAAGTTTTCTGAACTGTCATGTAGGAAACCCATGTACAGAGGGACCAGATTATGACCCAATTACCAGCTGTGCTAATCCAGAGTGATTACAGTAAGTTCAGTGGAGATGATGAGGATTTAAAACAATATCAGCTTGGATCAGAATTCAGTTTCTTGTCTCCTGTTCTAGCTTCAGAGCTAAATATTCCAGTTGAAAAGCTAATTATATGGTTTGGGGTTTTTTTTGTTTTGTTTTTTGTTGCCTAAGCTCAGGCACTAGGAAAATAAATCTTCCCTTGTTTTATATGTTGTTCTTTCATCTTTTTTTTTTCCCTTTTTATTTTATTTTTATTTTATTTTTCCCCCCTAAGATGAGTGATAGGAGGGAATACAATTTTCTGTTAGCAATTTGTTCTTTAATAAGCTCTATAAGCTCTTTAACACTCAGACTACTCAAAGCTCTACAAAACAAACTTACTGCTGGCTGCATTTTACTCTAAAAGCTAATGATGATCATCAGCAAGGTAGAGTGCTATAAGGTAGCTCTGGTAAGCTGAAATGGCTTATGTAGATTACACTGAATTAATTATTTAGAGACGTTCAAGCAAAAATGTGTTAAAACTCCTGTAAATTCTCTGGGTCAAGGACTATACTTTTATTCTATGCACAAATCCCAGAACAACAGCACGAAGGACTGTAGCAGTGAGGCACACAAATGCCACACACTGCAAAAATAGAATATCACACCAAGCAAATCAACAATGGGTGATTCTGATCTCAGAGCAGCAGGATGGTGTTGCCTTTAATGGTGTTATTCCCTGCTTTATGCATTGTAACTGTGTCCTACTATACTTATTCCCCATCCAACATTTTAATTTTATAACAGCAATAATGAGTATGGCGCAGGGTGTTTTCAGGGGATCTTTATTGTGTTCTGTCACAGATTCAGTGCTGCAGTGGAAGGTGCAGCAGCATTTCTTTAAAGCACCAGCTCCAGTTCTTTGTTGACCTAGAGTGATTTGTCTGGTACAAAGAGAAGTATCTGATAATGTCTACCCCATGGACACCATGTGCTCAGCAGCATTCAAGTGGTTAAATGATCAAGGATGTGCAATAGCCTCTAGCTGCACTTCTGGCTATCACGTTCTTCCCAGCTGGTCATTAATCCCCAGGATATGCCCTCCAGACAGTGTGTTATTACTTACATATACAATTAAGGTTTTAGAGTATGCTGCTGTCTGCTGAAAAATAACAAGGGAAGAGGTAAGATTTCAGAGACATTTGAGTAAAAATGTAAGTAGTGGAGTGGCTGGAGAGCCCAAGTAACTCTGTGAACATGCTGCAGGAGTCTCCTACATGCACTCTTCATCTTTCACATTTTCACTTGTGCTGCTTTCACCCCAGGGCTCTCTGAGGCCTCAGTGTACTGGTTTAGACTTGACTGTGGGTTTGCCAGTGCTGATATTGATGTGGGCTCATCATTCTGCTGTAAGTGGAATTGCATGATCTAAGCCTGAGCATTAACTCCACCCCTTGGTCTGATCCCCTCAGACAACTCCCAGAGCATTTTTCTTTACATGGAAATAATTACATTTCTCTAAAAAAGTATTGTCCCATCTGCAGGCTACAAAGGAAAAGCTCAAACACAGTCATCTCTTTATCACTTCTGAAATGCACAGAAATTTGCTGTGACAGATTCCAGACAGAAGGAGAAGAGATGAAGAAGCAGTAAGTGATGGCAGTCAGTTATTGACACTGAAGGCTGTAAGGGTGAGCTGGGGACAGGTGCAGTAGGAGCACCTCTCAAAGAAACTGATTTCTGATTTCTTTTACCCATGGTCTATATTTTTTCCTAAACATTATTCAAAGTCTGGGGTTTTGTTCACATGATGGGACTTTGGATCACCTGGTGGAGAGAAGGTATGTTCAGAGGCATGTCATTTTTGGGGGCTGTGCATGGCCCCATGAGATGACCAGGCACTGTGGGAGGTGAATGATGGCTTGCTGGCCGTTTGCTACTTGGCACAAAAAGCAGGAAAATGTGAGGTATTTCATTCATATTTTCCTAAACTTCAGGTGCTGCAGGAGCAGAACTCTGGAGTATATTTAATTGTGCTGTCATTTGCATGGGACTTAGGAATTTGATAGGTCCCTGGGGAAAATTTTCAGTGCCAGTCCTTTGTTTGATTCTCCAGAATAGGGAGAATTCCAGGTTTCTGTCCTGCTCTCAGTCCAAGATACAAAGGAGAGAATTCATTACCAGATTGGAAAATCTGTAATTACAGGAGAAAACCTAACACAACAGCAACAAAAACCACAACAACTTCAGGGTAAATTTATTTTTTGCAGTAACTATTGTGTTCATCCTTAATGTTGATCTGACTTTTAATCCCAGTAAGAGCTATTCACATAGGAGCAAAAAAGACACAGCAGCTGGAAGGAGAACATCGAGGGAGCAGCATTCCTGGACTTCATACTGTTTGGAGCAGGTGCTCTTTCTTTATTCTCTCTAAAATGCTGTGCATATCTAAGATTACATAATAAATTTGTATAAATAATATAAACTTTGCATATGACCAAAATGGGTTAAATTTGCTGGGAAGATCTAAAATGCTTCGGCTTTCTGAGCTGTACTAAGAGATAAAAAGGATAAGATTTGTTTTCAGTGAAACATGTTTAAAAGTCTTTAGGCAGGAAGGAAGAAATACGAAATTGTTTGCAAATGCAGCAGAATCTACCAGTCTCAAGAGACCGCAATTAAGCTGTAGCTTAAATTCCCAGTGAAAAAAAAAACAACAAGTGAATATAGACGCAACCATTTCTGTTACTTGTCTCTTATGTGGACTTTTTCTTTGAAGGTAAGCACATACAAAACTGTTTGAAAAATTTTAATGGATTTCGGTAAGATTTAGATGCCTCTAAAACTGCAGTCCTAAGTCTTCTGCTTGAATGCTGCTTTACCATGGAGATGCATAGGTTTTTTTTTAGTATATAACTTCAGCTTTTTTACCTGCATGTGGCAGAATATCAAGCTCTTCAGTTTGTATCATATGAAGGATTCAATTTGCTCTCGTTTTCCAGAGGCATTTTATAGATTCAGACCCACATAAAATGAAATTGCTGCTTTCCTTTGAAACAAAGCTTTTAGTTTTTGTGGGTGCTTTATACAACGTTAAATGTAATAATATCTAATATCAAAGAGATTTGGGGTAGATGAGACTAATCTTCCTTCTCTTAAAAGGGATGTAGACTTCTTCAGCATGTTCACACGTGTAAGCAGATTAAGAATGGCCACTTCTTCCAGTCTGTCTCTCTGCTGTGAATGTAGAATACTGTATGTAGACAATCACTGTATCAGATGGTGAATCTCCTCAGGCACCCTGAGGAATACAACTCTGATGTGGGACTAGGGTGACCTGGCCTCAGTCCCTAATTGAAGGATATCTTTTTACTTAGCTTACAGCAACAAATCAGCAGATAAAAGCACTAGAATTGAAGTGTATGTCTTAAGTCTTATGAAGACTGCTTACCGCAGCTTACTCTCTGAGGGCACAGCACAGTGAAAAAGCTCCTGGGAAAACTGCAAATCAGCAACACCTTCCCTTAGAGAGGACTGGTGTGGTGTTAGCATAACATTTAAGATGTTCTCCTCAGAGATTTAAAAACTATTCATGCAAAAAGGAACAATCAGGCTCAAGGCTGTCATGTTCTGAGTATAGGCACGGTCAACAGTTTAACTCAAGGAGAAACCTATTTTGTTCTGCACTGTGCTTCGTGCAACAATAAATTTTTGAAAGGAAGAGTGTTGTCTTATAATCTCAAGTGAGAGCTCAGAACAGTGTGTACAAGTCTAGAGAGTGTCCCCTTGATATGGCTGAGTAAAGGACATGTTCTGTCAGCTAAGTGGTTCTAATAATGTGCCCCATGTTAAGCCTGATGTCTTCATGGACCCCATTCCAATGTGACCAAATCTTTCCATTCATGAAGCTGAACAGAGGAGGTTGTGTTCTGAGTAATTGCACCCATTTATGGATGTGGCCCTGAGATAAAAGTAGACTACACCCTTCTTCTATACTCCTTTACCAGATGAAAGGTGTTCTACATGTTAGTAACTAAATTTGTGCTATTCTATAATTGATTTCAGCAAGAGACAACATTCATACATCATTTCATGCAGGAAAATATCCAAAACCAGAACAAAACAAATTTGAACATTTCCATGAAATAAAATAGCAAAATATTTTTTCTTCACACAACAAATTTCAGAAAGTTTCCAGATAGTTTCATTCATAACTTGCTCATAGGATACTTCTGATTTCTTTTTATGCTCTTTTACAAAAGTAATTTTGAAAAAGTAAAGGAAATGTTTAACTTAATATATGCAAAAAACTTGAAGCAAATTTGGACTGAAAAAGTCTGGAAAGAACCAGAGGCTGAAAGAATCCATATTTCCAGTCTGCAGAATAACAGTAATTGCCTTAATTTCTTTCTAGAGATCTCTTTTTTAACCTTCTTAGCCAAAACCTATACTTTTTGTGAATGTTTTTTTTTATATACTGTCCCAGCTGAGCCATGAGTGAGAATAAGCAATTGAGGCAGTTTGTACAGTTTATGCAGTATTCACATGGGACTTAAAAGGAATAAGGCCTCCTGTCAAGGGAATGTGGCATGTGTATATGTGTGACATCATTTACTACTGTTATTGAGCCCATTTTATGCATTTTTGGGGGATCCATGAGTCACATCAGTTATTAGTATGGAGAGGAAAACTAGTAATACGCGATCTCCTGTGATCATGTCCAAGTTACTTCTGGCCCACTGAGTTCTACCAAATGCTTGAATGTGACACTGCATTAAAACACTCAGAGAAGTGTTTTAGGAGTACATCAGATGACCTATACTTGAGAATTCTGCTGAAAAATTGAAATTTGTCACCTAAATGAGAGTCTCTCAGAGTGCATTGATGGCAACTGCACTGACAGAAGCTGGAATCTCCAGAGGTGCTACGGTGATCTATTTAGCTGTCCATAATTAATGTTTTAAATGTTTGCTAAGAATAAGTCACATGTTCAATGTGCAGACATATAGGTCAATAGTGTATATTTGAAAAGATTCATAAGCATGCAAGATCAATTGGAGTTTAAAGAATCAATAATTCTCTAAAGACTGTACATGTGCATTGACAAGACAGGAAGGCTTGTTATTGTAGTCTCTGGAATCAGTAATCCACATTTAAGAGCTGTAAGAAAGGTAGTTTTAAATGTGTATCAGATCAGGCATGACCTTACTGTTAGAGATCCAGGGACCAATAAGTGGGTTGTAGCCAGCACCTACACAATAAAAATTCCAGGAATGGGCTCACATCTGATCTTTTGGATTCTGTCAGATGTTATGATTAACATTATGTCATCACTACTGTTTATTCTGTACTTCTTGATGGCTCCAGTTGGGCTCTGGACACTAATGGAGACACATGTCTCCATTTGCATCAGTAATGCATGCTTTCTAAGCCGTCAGATACCAGACAATATTTAACACGTGATTAATAAATTGATTCAGAACTGGCAGTGTTTTCTTGTCAACAAGGTACATTTTATCTTCTAAACAAACAAAAGCACAAAACATAGCAGCCTCCCAGCCAGTCTCCAATCAAATGAAGTATTTTTGGAAATGGATTGATGTAGCAGAGAAACCTCCTGAATTATACTGATTCCACTCGATTTCCGCTACACAATTGGTGTGTGTGAAGGTCAGATAGAAGTCCAGCCCAGATAATTATCACTACCTTCCCCTGAGAAATCTAATTGTTATAGGCAGTGCTCCCCAAGAAAGTTGTTTTCCTGATTTGGTCTATTTAAGAGAGTTCATGATGAGGCAAGTCGAACAGTGAGAGTATTGCTCCTTTTGTTGAACCCTGATGTGTTTCTAATTCATTTGCAGAACACCAGATACTTGGAAATGCATGTAATGATGCAATTACAGAAAATTAAATCATAATGATGCCAACTGATACTCTCACTAGGGATCCTCTCTGGGGAGTGAACCCAGGGGAAGGAAAACTTCATGTTCCTTCTGTTCATCTTCCTTCAGCTTGACATTAACATGGCACAAGATTACAGGGATTGAATTGGATTCACTGACCTCTCTCAAAATGTGAGTTACGACTGAAGAGTGGATGTTGTCAAAAGAGTTGTCACTGGGGAAATGCAAACGAGAGGAAGAGGGAAGAAGTCTGTGTTTTGGTAATGTTAAATCCAGAGACTCAATCCTTTTCCAATTTGTTCTTTTCAGACAGTGAATAGACTTTAACTCACATTTACTCAGTGGGACTTTTTTTTCCTGTAGTTCCAAGCATGCATACTCATATTTAAAACAGTCCATAAGAGGATATTGTGTTCTCATAAAGACAGCCAGTGCATAAGCTGAATCACCTGTGTTGTCAAGCCTACGCTGATCACAGTAAACCTGCATGGCTTCTGAGTCTATCATGTAGACTGGAAGCCATAGGCTCCATACTGGTCAAGTGTATGGAATCCTCACCTCTCATCTCTCATGGAGAAATTTCTTTGTTCTTTATTGTATTGAAAATATTTCATCTATAAACGTGGTCTGGTCTGCACTTATTTACACATGTAAGCCCTTGGGGGTGTGATGTCTATACTGCAGTGCCAGAGCAGTGCCACAGAGCTGGTTGAATTCTTCTGCACAGGAAGGGCTTCAGCCTGACTGTGATTAGAATCAAGTTTTGGATGACAGAGTATTGGGACTTCTTAGCTGTAACTTCCAAAATAAAAAAGGAGAAAAGAAAAATATCTTTGACTTTTGTGTTAGGTCCTCAGATGAGTCAAAACCACTAAATACAATGAAACATGACAAATGGAGATTCCATGTCTTACAGTCCAAACATTCTTCAGATGATAAAAATGAATACATTAAACATAATGGAATAAGAGGTCTTCTGAAATGTTTTCCTCTGATCTTTTTCTAAGGCTCTGTCTACTACATTTAGTGCCGATATTTACACAGCATATTCCAACTTCTTCATATAACAGGGAAACAAATATCATCCAGTATTGCATTCTCACAAAGTATTTTATTTACCCCCAAAATAAACACTAGTCTTCATTTCTCAATGGTAATTCACGAGAAAAGGTACATAAAACCCTGCCAGTGATAAACTTAACACATCATAAAAGAATATTAGCATCATAAAACTTTAAAAAGCATAAATGAGGAGGTAATACGAGGGGTGGGATTTTCTAGTAGAAAAGTGGGGGCAGAATCTAATGAATGGTCTACTTTGCCTCTTATTAAGTTGCTGGTAAAAATGCAAAGAAGATGACTTTAATAAAGGAGATGTTGGCTGCAGTCAACCTCTTCTGTCTCAGAGGTGAAATCTTAAATAGTCAAATGAGCGTGAGAATAATATGGCCCCCATTAAAGTGATTTTAAATTTAAGTATAATTTTTGCTAATACCACTGAGCAATGGGAATAATTAGAATGGTTTTAGTAATGCTGAAGATTTGAATAATTAAAGACACAAGATTAATTTGAGAAGAGGCATCATTAACCTAAATCAAATATTAGATTTCTTATAAAGGAGAGGAGGTTTAGCCATAACCACATTTTTCAGATAGGGAATCTCATTAAATACTATGGTTTATGTTTTAGTCGGCACCCACAGGATTTACTTGCATGAATATTAAATCTGTGTGTATTGAATATAAGCTTTTAAATCCCATGATGTGGCCCAACATTTTTCTGCTATGTAAAGTATTAATTGAATAATCATGTTTTCACTAAGGATGATGATACCTACCTAAAGGTCATTTTCAATCACTTTTTTTTTTTTTTTTTCATGGTAAAAAATAGCATAAAAAATTTAAGGCTGATCTGGTCAAAGCATTTTTCTGCCTGAAAATATTTTTCTGTAGGTTCCATTTGTTAATGTCACCACTTATTTTGGCGTTTTTGGTTTTTTTTTTTTTTTCTTGATGAACTAAAAAGCATTTTTATGAACACAGAAGAGTAAATGCAGCGCAGAATGAATAAGTGTTGTACTGGGAGCTGCACTTATCCAAGAAGGGTGCTCAGTCCTCAAGGGAATCATGAATAGCGCACTTTTGTTACTTCATGGTTAACAAACATATTGTGTTTCTGTTGATTAAAATGCAAAACTGGATAATTAACCAAAGAAACGATGATAAAAAGCAAAGTATTTTTTTCTCTATTTATAGGAAAGCATTCCTTCATAAATATTGATTTGAGCTATATTATTTTCCCACAATGTGATGGTTTTCTATAAATATCAGTATCTGATAATGAGCACTTCCACTACTCATTATTCCTCTGCTTGCAGAATTTAATGAATAGAAATGCATTCATTATATGGAAATCTATCTACCTGTTATGCCTTTGATGAAGCCAGCCCCTGATCTGAAATTTTGACCACCGTTAATGATATGTAAACAACTCTGTCTTATCTTTAATGATATGCCTGAAGAATTTATCAATGGAATGTATCAGTTGCTAATTCATCTTCCACACATTACTTTGGTAACTTCATCTAACTTTTACATCACTTTTTGGAATATTTTTTCTCTCTCTCACTCTCAGTCTCTCTCTCTTTCTTTTGCCCTTTACCCTTTCCAGAAAGTGTTTTCTGTGATGGAAACATAACCTGTTTCTATAACAAGTTTAAGTTCATTGACTCAAAAAAGACCTTTCTTTGTCTCTGAAACTCCTGTGATCTACTGGCTAGATGTGATGAATTTCCCAAGTCTGTAAGAAATTCATTCTATCAGCAATCCATGGCTTGTTCACTAGTTCATGAGAAATTCAGTTTCTTCCATATTCACAGCCACAAAGTAAGAATTTACATTTAACCAAATTTATCTGAGCAAATGTTAATTTCTTGCCCCATCCCAACCTCTCCGGAGCTTTCTCTTAACTCTGGGATAAACAACCATAACTCTTTCAGTGTTTCTTTACAGGAGGTGTGCTCCAGATTCTCTCATGATCCTTGAGGCCCTCCTCTGGACCTGCTCTAAAATGTCATCTTTGTGCTGCGGGCCCCAGCTGTAGTTAGTACTTCAGACGGATTATCACAAAGGCAGATTAAAGTAGGAGAATTGCTTTCCTCGATATTATGGCCATGTTCCTTTCATTATGCCTATGATATGATTGACTTTCTGGGCTGTAGTTACACATTGCTGGTTCATACCCAAGTTTTGGCGCACCAGTAAACTCAGGTCCTTTTGAATACACTTCCATTACATTGTCCTGACAGCCATGTCAAAGGCAAAACCTCTCCCAGATATCAAAAAAACAGGAGAATCTATCTGCCTTAAAATTGTCCAAAAACCTATTTTCTGTTTGTGGATGATCAGACAAGAAGTTTGTTTTCTGTGAGAGGAGGAGAGCAAAAGTACATTGAACATCTGTATAGTAGTGGTTTTTCAGTAAAGGGGGTAATACATAATTCTCTTCTGGGAACACCTCTTCAGACCTGCTCCTTTTTTGTATTTTTTGACTGCATGGGTACCTGCACCCATGGAAGGATCCTGGTGAAGCACTGCACCTTTTCTAATTCTCCTGAGAAAGAAGAACTCCCACCTGATTGGCAGGGGCCTTTCTTCTGATTTAGTCTGAGAGATGATGATTCTTTCTTCCTGCACAAATCTGCGTTTTATGCCCAAAACAAAGGTTCAGTTGTTGTTGGTATGCTCTGACTGGATGTTTTGCTCACTCTGTCCAGCTCTTGACCTCATTTGCTTTCAGCAAGATATTTTGGATCAATCAGTACTGATGATAGCTTCCCAGGAGTGACAGACAGAACGAGTGCTTAGCACACTCCCCCTGGGCATTCATATTTTTAGCCCCTCCTCAGTCACCTTCACTGTCACCAACAAACGTAGCCACATCCCCATCATCTAAAACAGCAGCAGCTGCTTTACAGAAGAGCCTGCAACAGCTCTGGCTGTCTTTTCATTTTTCTCTTTTTTGTTGTTGTTGTTGTTGTTGCAGTCAGTGACTGAAGAACACACTGATCAAGTGCTGCAGTTTTTTTGTTTTTGTTTTTTTTATTTTTAGAGGCATTTTTCTTTTTGTGAGGAAAATGTCACAGTCTTCATAGGCAGTTTCTTGCAGAAATATTTTGGACGGTCCTCAGCTCTGAGACAGACGTGTGAAGCCTTCTCTTAAAGTTCCTCTGTATGCCTGATCTCATTTTCTTGTTCTTCATACACAAGGCTTCTGAGTGGAACATGTGGACAACTCTTTGTGCAACTCTCAATTTGTGAAAAATATGATCCTTCAAACCATTTTGAAATATGTCAATGTAAATCAGCCGTGGAATGTAAATCAAGGGAGGATCTGGTTTATGTTCTTATCTTTATGGCTTCACTTTCCCACAAACTTCATCTTCATCCAAAGCTGTTCAAGGAGAGGTTACACTTCAGCTTTATTGCTCCTCTGGAATGAGTTTGCATCCTTTTCCAGTTATTTCCTTAGGCTGATAATTGTCCAGAATCATTTATAATGGCCTGGTCCCAAGCCTTACATGCTTCGCTCTGATGGGCAACTAAACTACACCACAACCACAGCAGCTTCAGCACTGCTTTCACGTCTTTCACTCACATGTGTGCATGGGAAGATTCACTGTGTCATGAAATGTGCTGTAGAGAACACATTTGTCTGGTGTAATTGTCTGGCCTTGGTGGCACTGTGCCCATCACAGGCATCCTTAGGGCATCTGCTCTGTTTCAAGTTTCCATGCTGTTACATCAGCACATGCTCACACACTGTGCATACCCCAGTGCCCTCCACAACACCATGCAGTGTCCTAGGATGGATGTGCCTTAACACCTCACCTTCAAGTTCAGAAAGCTGGGTAACTCTAGTAGAAAATCTCCATCAACACCATTTATTCTAGGCCACATCTGGTATTACAGCCTATGAGACCAAGTGCAAGTAGGAAAAGCACTAGCTGATTACACAAGTGTTTCAGTCTTCCTTATAACACCACAGCAGCATGGAGCTCTTTCAGAGGATCAAAACCCTAGTCTAAGACCTAGCAGGTTAATCTGTTAAAACTCCTCATTGAAAACATTTTCATGATCATCTCAGTTTTAAAAGTATTAAGCTTATAATAGCTGAAGGCAAGCTTAAATTCTTAATTTCTGCTTACATAAATATAGTCAACAAGGCCAAATATACACTGTCAGTTACATTTGTTTGTTTGTTTGTTTGTTTGTTTCATTGATTTAGATTACTACATATGGTAAAAAGCAGATATATAAATATTTAGAAGCCATCAATTTTAATTCCAAAACACCTCTCAGAGCACAAACTGAACATTGCCTAAAACTGTGCTTTCTCAACAAAACTCGAACTCCACCTACTCAATAAACAGCTTACATTTCAGAAATCATAACTGTCTCTCTTTGTGGGATGAAGTGTGTTTTAAGACTTAGCATCAACAAACCCCCTCATCAAGCCCTCCCATCAAGCTTTCAGGTATATATATACACTTTAGGGTCATGTTTTCAAATACATTTTGGGATTCACTTATATACAGATATTACTTCCCTACTTTGTGTTATGTATGTTGTCTGTATGTTGATGAGTGATTCAGGAGGTAAAATCAAGAGCGATGAGGGCTGCTCCAAAATAATGCCTCCATTTTCTTATGTTGGACTATTATGTTGGAAGATGTTGGTGATGTGGCAGTAGAGGTTGAACCTTCACAACAACATCTCGTTACATGTTGCTGCCTTGTGACAGATGGGAGCAGAGGGGCAGTCTGACACAATGGTGTCTGACATAGAAGTGCAGATGAAGAAAAGGTGTGGCACTGAATTCCTCCATGTAGAAAAAACAGCACCCACTGACATTCATTGATGCTTGCTGAATTTTTATGGAGACATAACAGCAGATGTGAGCACAGTGAGGCAGTGTGTAGTGACCTACATACAAAATATTTAGATCTCCAGCTGTTGTGAGTCTCAAATTAGGCTCTTAATTGACTATGAGAATTTCTTTAATATCTTTGGAACTTGAGATTTGAATACTTCCCTACATTTTATCTCAACTTTGTATGTGTTTATGCCTTTACAACTCTTCCTGTTCAAGTTTTATTTATGGTAAAATCTGGAAAACAATAGACATGTTTTTGCTTAATCAAAGAGGCAGCCAGCCTCTTAGATTCTGACGACAAAAAGGGATTAAACAGTGTTTGGAACCATTGTCAGGCAGTGCAGAATGATTGTGTCTACTTTGTTTGTAGTCTACTTTTGGCCCTTGTTAGTTAACCAAACATTTCATAGACATGACTTGGGAGCTCAAGTACTCTTGAAGCCATTTCTGTTAGGCATTTGCACATAGACATCATTGGTTTAAATCAAAGTGAACCTGCAGCCTTGGATACAGCCCTTTCCATGCAGGTTAGCCTCAGTGGCAGGGAAAATTTTACTGACTGGTGAAAAAGTATGGCTGTATTTACCATCACTGAACACTGCAGAAAAGCCACATGCTAACATGCTGTGCATACATATCACACACTTCTGATAATATCACAGAAAAAACTATATATATAATATGCTTTTTTTTCCCCCCCACATATATTAAAAGTACCTCAAGATTTCACTGTACTTCAGAGGCTTAAGTTTTTGTGTCCAGAAAGAAAATAGAAAAAGCTGGTCAGAAAGAAAAAAGATTAAACCCAAGAAAAGCTGGAGATATTTCTTCCCTTTCATCTTTTTTTACCCTCATGAATTGAAGTTCTGAAAATATTCATTTCTGGAAACACTGAAACAAGTGTTTCTGGCACAAGATAGCTCTCTCCAGAATCCAGTAAAATAAAGCTTTGTCAAATTGGAGACTGCTAACTGCTGTCTTCTCCAGAAGTCCTCCATAAGCAGAAATTAAGTCTCCGGGGATGTTTTATGTCAGAATGATAAGCTCCTGCAGACATTTGGGCACTTCTACACAACAGTAGTATATAGATCTTGTGATTAAAATTTGAAGATGCTAAAATCAAATTGATACCTAGCTAATACCTTTCTCACATAAAGAAAAATCAGCAAGTAAGATGTTTATTTTTAATGAAGGAAATATTCCTGACTTCTCTGAACACGTATCATATACCAGAAAAAACACACAAAAATATGTGTCATTGCCTCGACTTGAGCAATACCTTTTCTTCTCCCCTAACTTTTTTATTTAAAGTCACAGTCTAGATTAAGTCTCACAGAAAAAGGAGGATGCCATGGTAAAACTCGGTATTTCCAAAAAAAAACTTACAACAGAGGGAAAAGTCTTTCCAGGTTTGAGATTAAACAGGTGTTATATCTGACACTGTGTCCTCTGGTTGGCAAAAAGAATAGAGACATCAGCTGTTTTCTCAGTGCCACTATTTCTGATGCAGGGTTTGACACTGAGAGATGAAATGGCTGACAAAGCAATGTCAGAGCCAGCACTTCTGATGGCATAAACTGGCATTGGTTTGCTGCAGACTACAGAAATGCTACCTCAGAAAACTGCAGGGAATAATTTTCCAATTTGCAAACAAAATCAAAGATCTCACTTTTTTTAATGTTTTCCAATTCCCAGGTTGGGATCTGCCTTGAATAGTTATCTGAATATTATTTTGCTGCACATATAAGCCCCAAGAAAGCAGACAGAACAGAAAAATGGCATGGACTAATTTTCTATCAGCTGTTGTCATTTTGACTCATGTTTTCTGAGCAGTCTCAGCCAAGGGGAAGTAAAAAGGTACTCACTGGACATTTAGCAAAGCAAAGTAATTTCCGCCCTGCTGAAAAGACTTGCTGACCAACAGTCAGGGGGTCAGATGACGTGAGAAGTATTGTCATTTCACTTGGAGGATCCCATCCCTTATAGAACTATTGATGGACAGTCCAGAATTTCTGTTTCTGTAAGCTCTGAGTCATCTACTTCCCCTCAGAGAAATGAGCTGTGTTCTGAGTATTTTACTTACACCAGATTTTTGAAACACTAATACAAGAAGGTCTTCAAGCATGTCCAAAAGCCTCTGTGACAAGAAGGAGATAATCCGCTGTGACCATCTGCAAAAAAGTAAATGTCTATATTATCTTTTTCTCAAGACTCACTAATCCTTAAAGGCTGCATCCACTCCTACCTCCTGATATTTACACAAGTAAAGAAACGTGAGCACGGAAATCTGTTCTATACTTTCTGCATTTGGATATGAATCCTTCTTAATTAGCTGCTGTTGCTTTGCATAACATGATCATCTATGTACTATGATAGCACACACAGTGCAAAGCAAGAATTACCTTCAATTTTAAACATATACAAGAGTATGAAGGGAATGTTTGAATACATAAAAGGAATAGTCTGAGTTGGTACTGCAGGACAGACTTTTTTTCCATTGGATGAGGAGCATTTTTAGTAGAAAGTTCATTTTCCTCACAGGGCAAACATCACTATGCTGCATTTTTATGTTATCTCTGATTTAAAGACAGTTCTCCAGTATGCATACATTTGCACTGATTCATAAGACAGCATTTAAAGAATACTGCCAGTGTCTGAGGCACCTACTGCTCTAATTTAACAAACTTATTCTCACTAAATTGCATTTCTTTATAGGGAAGGCGAATGAGGTGTGTAGTAATTTAAAAACGGTTCTCAGTATGAAGTCAGGGACTGTTGCCTTGGTAAAATAACATATTTTAAAGTCTGAAACATTGGAAAATTGTTTTATCAGGAAAGGTAATTGATTCAGTGGGTAGTGAATAAAGCTGGAGCCTGATGGCAGTACAAAGATAATTCAAATAAAATACCGAAGTAAAGTTAAGATTTGCTTTGTCTTTTCAGATTTCTCATATCCTGGAGAAAAAAAAAACAACTGTGCCTTGAATTCATGCTGATGGCAAAGCAAAAATAATGGTATCAATATTTTCATATATTTGATCAAATTTGTTTTCTTCTCAAGTTTACAAACTTCAGATGCTTTCCAAAACAGCTCTCTTCCTTTGAAATCAGTCATAATTCATCAATTTACAAAAAGTAGTGTGAGGAACCTGTGCTGCCTTGTTCATGCCAAAGGATAGGACAAAACTTATGCACTGAAACAAAAGCAGAAAGGTGATTTCTCACCTCCCAATCACTCTTTTCATTTTTAGTCCCTCTTGCATTTTCAAAAAGCAATTTCTCTTTTTCCAGAGGCAAACTTTTCAAAAGACAAGGAGAACAAACAAGAGAAGTAATCAAACCAACAGGAGAAAGAACTTGTTCTGGAAAATACCCTAAGAAAACAAAAAAGTAAACAAAACCAAGTGGTGTGCCAGGGTTGGGAGGCCCTTTTATGTCTTGCCAGCTTTTCAGCAGCATCCAAGCCATGCTTCTGCATATCTTGTTGGCGAGCTGGAGCAGTGCAGGCTCTATTTGGGTAGGCTTCACTCCAGCCCAATTGAAAAAGATGGGACTCCTGCCACCCGCTTCCCTCTGCCCTTACATTTGACATGGGACAATACATACTGTTTTCTCCACTTCCATTCTCTTTTATGTGTAAAGCAGCTGAATCCATTTTTCTCTCTGCAGTGGAGAGAACTGCTATCAACACTGTGAAAGCAATGCTAGTGAATAAAAAAACACAAGGATATCAGTTCTGTTAAACATATCCTCCAGCACTTGCACTTTATGGCAGGAGGTTTCGTGTAAACTGTATCCTCACATCCCATAGGAAAGCGGGTGCAGTTTTTTGCCTATTTTCAGCTGTTTTGCAACTTAAGGTGTTGGTAATGCAAAATCTAAAAAACAAGCTCACATGGTATCACTAGTGAATTTATTAAGGTCTTCATCAGACCTTCTGCTTTGAATTTTCCTAATATTTTGACAGTTTTGCAAAAATAACGAAAACTATATGTATATAATAAAGACTTGTACATGCATTTTTATACCTACAGTACTGAAATAAATTTTCATTTTATGAAGTCACAAGCAAAATATGGAAGAAACCAGAGTGTCTGAATGTTAGAGACTGAACAAGCTCTGTGTGCTTTCATCACCCTTCAATACAAACTTTTGTGTAATACTCCAGAAGGTAATGCTGCTAGAGTAAATTAACTGCCAGAGTAAATTTACATAAAGTCTATAAAACTCACTTATTTACTTCCTGGAATGTGAATAACGAAGCCTGAAAAAATGTCAGTCAGTCAAATGGCATTTGAAGATAAGTACACCTCCAATGGTTCTGTTCCTTGTAAACTATTATTATTCATGTCCTAACAGGTAAGCAGCAAGGGGTGTATGGGCTTTATTTTAAGTGAATATGGAAATTTATAATCTCCTGAAGTGAGCATCTCTCATGGCTTGATGGCTTGTTAATTGATTCTGCTAAACATTTTTAGGCCAATACACAGGTACCTTCTTTCCTCATCCCCAACTCTTGTATGGGGAAGAACTTCCAGAGTTTCTATAAAAACAATGAAAACAACCCAATTTACAATAAAAGTTTAGTTTGCATTATTCTTGAAAAATAAATTGTTTCACCACACCAAAATTCTTCATCACTCTAATATAATAGTTCAATATAATTCTGGGGCTTTATCATTGAGAAGCATAAAGGAGAAAACACCAGTAGAATTAACTCTGTTTCTTGTAACCTAGGATTTTTTTCCAGATTAACTGGTGATTCAGGATCCCATGTTATCATCTTAAATCAGAACTGAATAGGAATTGAAGAAAAAAAGATAGCTGCAGGTGTGGAGGAAATACTTAGAGAAGATTGTATATAAAATTCTCTTAAACTAGTTAAAATCATTTACTTTATTCCAGCTGTTCATTTACTTATCCTTTTCACTTGGCGTGAAAGTGAATATATTATTTTTGCAGAGAGTTTTTCTTCTTCCTCTGTCTTTTTTTTGTTGGTGGTGTTTGTTTATTTGGTTGTCATTGAGTTGAAAATTATCAGATGCAGCTGGGGTATTGCTGCACTTGGGAAGCTGAGAGCAGCAAACTTAGGAAAGAAGAAAACAGGATATGGGATGCCAAGAAAAATGCGTTTCTGTGGCACTGAAATGTAGATTTTCGACACATTTTGTTCACTTCAGGGGAAAAGAAAAGCAAATCAAAATGCAAAACTAAGATATCTGTTAAATTCTGTATCAGAAAGCTATATTGTATTTACCTCAAATTGCCTCTGAGAATTTCATCTGAGTAAGAAGTTATGGATCTTCAGCCATGAACTATTGGATAATGGTGCTGTATACTTCTGGATAACTGCCTTTTCCATTCCAGTGGTGGTTTATTTTGAGTGAAATAAGAAATGCTTCTCATAGCCAGCTCTCTTAACTGTTAAGGCCACGATTCAGGAGAGCACTCCACCTCAGAGAGACATTCATGTACTTATCTCCAAGCATCCATAGACAGCAGGACAAGTGCAGGAGCAGAGATAAAAGGGTTATGTATCACTTCTCGCAGTCATTTTTTCTTTGTTAGCCATTTAAATTTGCTGAAGCTAGCATAGGACATATTTTATTTTGGTGCATAATAATAATAATAATAATAATAATAAAAACAAACAGGATTAAAATTCATTGATCTTCATACACTCCTTTTTGTATACTTATAAAGCACAACCTAAAATCTGAGGTAAAATGTTTAATATTTGTTACAGTAAGTTAAAGGAAACAGAGTAAGGTGATCTATCTCTTTTAGTTATCGATCTCAGGATTAGATGAGACTTGCTAGGCCAAAAGCAAAGAAAAGGTATGATACATGTGTTCAAAGTGATGAATATTATAAAAGAGACGACACGTATCTTGGAGTATGAAATTTGGGAAATAACTGTTGAAATTACAAAAAGAAAATATTTCTGACAAATATGTTTGTAACATACCTTTACACTTCCCAGTGCTGCTGAAATGCAAGGCAGAGGCTAAATTGCTGTTTTTGCAGTGCAACAGCTTGGGAACAGCTCCTTCTATATTGCATCAGCCAGCAGGATAGCTTTTCTCTTTGTTGGTATCTGCCTCCAAATTTTTGTCTCACGCTGACCTTGCTTGCATCCCCTACTTTATCCCCTTGTTTGCTAGGAATGAGGCAACAGTTTTCCTCTTCTTACATGCAGGAGAGGTAATCAATTTGATTTTTCATACATTAGTTTTATATTTATGTTAATTACTTAATTGGAAATGTAAAGATCTCTTAGCTATATATTTGGACAGTTAATACAAGAGTGGTTACGTGCTACTCCTTGAACAATTTCTGCATCATGAAACATGTAAATCTGAGCAGCAGACAGTAAGGTTTAACACACTGAACTGTTAATATCCTGTCCCTGTAGGTGGTGAGAAGCCAAGTTGTGCCTTAGATTTATGTGTATACTCTGGATGAATTCATTTGACCAGATCCAGAAATCAGCAGTGCAATTGGCCATACCAAAGTTAGCACCTTCTCTAAAGATTTCTTTCTACTGCAGACATATCCAGCCTATGATCCATGATCCAAATGCAGCCCAGACCAGCTCATCCTGAGGCCACCCCCATCTCCCAAGCCATCATGGAGGCTGCTCTGCCTCACTGAGAGGCCTCTCTTGTTCCACCATACTGTAGCAGGGTGACTTGAAGAAAGAGGAAAGTCTATTGAAAGAAATTTTGAGAGTACAGCTGCTAATTTCAAATGTTATGTTTCGGTGATAGGTGAAAGTACTGATGCTACAGATATGGTTTAACCAGTCATTCTTATTAGAGATATTGATAATGAATACAATGTCACCAAAGAAATAGCTTCCCTATTGCCATTAAAAGATAAAACTACATCTCTTGATTTGGATGAAGCAGTAAAAATTACATTAAAGCAATTTTATTAACCTTTGTCAATATATCTAGTATAGCTACTGAAGGTGTCTCCATGAAGCATGGTAAAAAGAGGGACCTATAAAATGAATAGAAGATACTGAAGTTGGCAGCAACTCATGTTTGATGTATCATAGAATTGTAGAATCATAAAGGTTGGAAAAGACCTGAAAAATCATCCAGTCCAGTCACCAATATTTTCCGCTAAACCATGTCCCTCAGTACAGCATCTGAATGCTGCTTGAACAGTTGCAGAGGCAGTGACTCCACCACCTTCCTGGGCAGCCCATTCTAGCACCTGACCAGTTTTCTGTACAGTATTTCCTAACATCCAATCTGAATCTCCCATGGCACAACTTGAGGCCTTTCTGTCTAGTCCTGTCACTAGTTACATGGGAGAAGAGGCCAATACCCAACGCAACACAACCCCACTTCAGAATGTTGTAGAAAGTGATAAGGCCTTTCCTGAGCCTCCTCTTCTCCAGACTGAACAATTCCACTTCCCTCTGCCACTTGACATAAGGCTTGTGCTCCAGATCCCTCACCAGCTTTGTTGACCTCCACTGGACACACTCCAGTGCCTTAGTGTCTTTCCTGTAGTGAGTGTCCCAAAACTGAATGCAGTACTTGAGGTGCGGTCTCATAATGACTAAGAGGGGTGATCACTTCCCTGCTTCTGCTGGAAATGCTTTTTCTGATACAAGCCAAGATGTCACTGACCTTCTTGGCTACCTGGGCATACTGCTGGCTCACGTTCAGCTGAGCATCGGCCAATACCGCCAGGTCCATTTCCTCTACACAGTCTTCCAGCCACACTGCACCAGGCCTGTATCACTGCCTGAGGTTGTTGTGGCCAATGTGCAGGACCTGGCACTTGTTCTTGTTGAACTTCATTCCACTCACACTCACAGTGAGTGGATTTGACCACTCACTGAAACCAGTTTAACATATTTCTTCATGGTAAAAATTGATCTGTGACTGTAACAGAGTTTGAAATCAAAATTAAATTATAGAATGCTCAAGTTATGGTAAATATTTTTATGCATTTTGATACATTGGTTAAACACAGTCCTATGAACAGCAAAAAATGTGCAGCCTTGATTTCCATTTTGATAAAGGAATGTGAGAACAGGTTTCAGAATTTCTGCAAAAATCATCTTCTTTTTTTTTTTCCTCACTTTTGATATTCAAGCCAAAAATTTGATCATCTCTTTACTGTACTTTTATAAGACCTATGTTAGCAGAGAGAAATATCCCTCATTCACAATCATGCCTTGTTCTCATCACTACTTTTTGGCAGTACATTCATTTTTGAACAACTATTTTCAAGGATCAAGTAAAGGAGGAGCAAAATTTCACCAAAAATCTCTGATGAACTCCTTGAGATCTCACTAACTGTTGTAAGCACTTCCTTTAAACCAGACTGATGCATGCACTGGTTTTACAAAACCACAGTAAAATATCATACTAGTTTTATATTTCTGTTGCTTTCTTTTTAAAGATGTTTTAATTAAGGGGAAAAAAGTAAGTAACATACATTTACTATCTTATATATTTTATAGCCAGTCTCAGACAGTTCCTCTTCACTCAGTGCAGACCAGGCAAACAGAAAGGTCGGATATCTGTACTCTAAAGCTAAGGTATAGAAAGACATACTTCCAATACTTTTGATCTCAAATTAATAGTATAAACTAGGTCAGATAATTCCTGCCTTTAAAGCACCTGCTTCCTTCCATGAACTAAGGGGATTAATTCGGGTGGTGTCTACACTGTCAGTGTCCAAAGCTGGGTGAGATAAAAGTCATCCAAAGAGTCAGCAAAAACGATATTTGTACTTTCTTCTGGTAGACAAAATATAACATGCTTATTTTCAGACTTTCTGGCTGGAGAAGCTGGATTTATTGTCACATCAGCTCTTCTAACTTTCCTACTCATTTATGCTTTGGAGACTAATGCAGGACTGTGCCTATGGGTGAGTAGTATGAACGGTAGGTGGGAGCGGACATGAGAAACCAGCAGTGTCAGTCTGCCCACTGCATTACAGATGTCTTCTGTCTCTATTATTTCCTCTTCTCTCTTTAGTCACTCTCTTGACTTGCTATAATTTGACTTCCTGTTCTAAGAAATGTTCCTTCGCAAGAAGTATTGCTCCTATGTTCCAAAGAACTCATAATTCCCTACTCTGGGTATCAGTTCGCTTTGAAGTGGCTGAGATATTAGAACAGGCTGGAGTGCTCAGTCATTTGAAGACATCTTTCACATAGTAGAGATTTTGCTTTCATTTGTTTCATACTTCTGTTCCTTTTAGTTTAGGAAGGTCTTAAGTTAATAGTAACTAGAAGAGCTACTCCAAGAATTTTAAAGACAGCTGATACATGTCAAATACTAAAACAGAAATACAAATGTAATCAATATAGGAGTCACAGAATTTAGTGGTACATTGGTTAAAGATAATCAGAACTCTGATTATTCAAAACCATGTAACTGTAACTGATATCAATTCTAGTCCATCGATACAGCAATAAATAAATATATAAATAAATAAAAAATAAAAAAAATGTTTTGAAGTGTTAGATTGCAACTGGTTAGTTGGCAGCACCTCAGTAAATATTAAATGTCCAGAATAATCATATGAGATTATTAAAGGATATAAGGAGTCTGTATGGTTCTTTGTTTTCGGTGATGTTGTCCTTAAAGGCGCTGTGTCATAACAGTCTTCTAAGAGAAGTGAATATGCACGGTCCTTTCATTTTGTACACTGTGACACCTAGGGATGATTTTCTTCTTTTTCTAAGACTGGTTGTTTTCCCTGGTATATACAAGATCAAAGAAGTGGAAGTTAAAGAGTTTATTACTTCCTCCCTCTTGAATGTATGTGTTTTCCAGAAGTTTTTAATAGGTGATACTAGAGTCTTATTCATCCATTTTTCACTGTTACATGCTCACATTAAATTTGTGAATCAATGTGTTTCTTGTTTTTTTGAAATAACAGTGTTGTAGCTAAACTTACTGTGAAACGACTAAAGCTTGATTGACTATCACTTCACATTAGTTCATATAGAGAGAAGAACTTCATCTTTTCTCTTAGGTATATACCAGTGAATGAAATTTGTACAACAAGTGCAATTTAAAAAAGAAAAAAAAATTGAGACCACTACTGCTATTTTGAAATGGTTACACAAAGAGTGATTTTTTTTATTTTATTTTACTTTTTTCATTCTGCTATGATTCCAATGTGATCAAGTCTTTTTCTGAGTAGGTATTTTTATACAGGGTACAAAGACTGAGACTGAATTTACCCTGTGTATTTATGTGTGTACGCATGTATAAATGTGTTTTGTTTTTAAAAGGGCAATAAGAGGATTCATTTTAGTTATCTTTCAGATGACGCTACATATAATAAATATTCACAATGTTTTTATGACAGGTCATGACTGATGTAGGTCAAATAGACCGCAGAAAATGTAATTCAGACAGAAATAATCTCAAAGAAATTTTAACCTAAATTAAGGCCGAAAAAATGCACATTATTGTTCTTGCTCTGAAGGAAACAGATCTACACAACTTTATTGAGGTACCTGCATTATAATCTGATCTTCTGTCTCCCCCATAAAGTGATCCTTCTTACCTGATACTGGAGAGCTGCTCTACAGAGAGAAGACTGGTCCATGGTGCACAAAGAAGACTGCTCTCTCCAGGCTGCTGCTTCTTGCTAATCTTAATGCCAGCATGTTGCCCAAGGTCACACTGGTCCCAGAGGAACTCTGTGAATCTGACCCATAAGCATCCTTTGGGTGTATGGGCCAAATCCCTGGCCATCAAGATTTTGCCAAGGATTTGAGGAAATTAGGGATCCTAAATTGCTGACTAAGGCAAATATTATTTTCAAGAACCAACCAAACAACAGCACATAGCAAACTTCTACTCATGTGGGACCTCTGTTCAGCTTCTTTTGTTCTCTGCTAACCAGGATCCAGCAGGAGGATAGAGCTTTGAAATACTGCTTTGAAATCTGCTCAGTACTGCGGGTGTTGGAGAAAAAGCAAAAATATAAAGGAGTTGTATTAATTTCAAGGTCCATTAGGCATAGAGGTCCTGCTCTTGTTCCTGCTGAAGTTAAAGTCTCATTGATTGTAAAAGTCTCATTGACTGAAATGGCACAGGATCAGTCCATGGAGAAAGAATAATCAATGCTCTTAATAAGAAAACATCTTTTTTCAATTGTTGAAAATGCTGTTTTCCACATTTCTGGTATGGCAGATACAAAACTTCAGTAAGGCAATTTATCTGAATATGGTTGCCATGAAGTTACGAGTTTACCAGTTTCAGGGTCTGAACCTAGCCAATAATTTAATACGGATGTCTGTAAAATAATATAGATTTCTTCACCAAGCGTCTAGCCTAAAGCATCCACTTTCATGATAATAGCTTAGAGCAATCATAAAAACAAATTAGAATCACATTGAGAAAATTTGACCAAACAAAATATTGGCAGTATTTTATGCATGAGATCTTTATTTCCTTCTTCACATGTTTTACGTTTATTCTACATTTATTACAGAGCTCATGTGCAACATAAATGCAGTAAAGTATCTATCTATCAAAACCTTTACACTTATTTGACATTTAAAGACTCTCCTGTTCCATTATCTTTGCTTTACTTTGTGACATTTTTATCAACTTCAACCTTAACGTGGCAGATTTTACAACTAATACAACTTAAAAGGTACAAAGACATCAGCAACATCAATTATAAAAAAATTACAACTCCTGCTTTATCTCAGAGGTAATTAAATGAGCTGTAATTATTAGCCTAGATTCATTAGATTCATGTTCTCGTGACCTCCTCAGAATGGATTATTGTAATTCTTAGTATGTCTGTCTGCCAGTGTAATGCATTGGCAGCCTTGAATGCAGTCAAAAGGCAGAAGTAAAAGGACTGTTAAAAACCAAATGATTTAAACCCCCTTATAATTCACTGCAAATGAATTCTTATTATCTGTTCATGATAATATTGCTATAATTCCTCTGTGTTTTGTGGATAAGAACCCTCATACTTCCAGACTGTTTGCGCAGTTTTGATTTAACCAGTATTACAGATGCAGTCAAGTGGAGGGGTTTCATATAAAAAACTGATTTGGATTGTGGCATTAAAGTTATGCTTATAGGCATTTCTTGTATGAGACATGCTTGTATCTTGACTAAATTCATTTTTCTTATATGATGATCCACTGACTTGGAAACCAGAAATACAGGTGGCGTGGATTTAGTAACAAAAAAAGCAAATCTGAAGTTTCCAGCTACTCTGCCCGAAGCCTGTAGAGTAGCATGGGGTTGTTTCAATACAAGTGCAGGACAGCACTTAGATTTCTTTAATCTCATAAAATTGGCCTCCACCCACAAATCCAGCCTATCCAGACACCTACCTAGAGGGTGGGGGGGTCACTCAGTCCCTTCATCCAAAACATCAATGAAGGTATTAAACAGGTCTGGCCATAGTACATAACTATGGGGAATAACACTGGTGACCTGTTGTCATCGGTGATATTCCAGCCAAATCTGTGATACCAATGAAGCTATATCTTAGCATTTTCAGAGATACATTTGAACATGCTTATTTGTGAAACTGTTGTCCTTGCAAAATCACAGAATCACAGAATGACCTGGGTTGGAAGGGACCTCAAGGATCATTTAGTTCCAACCTCCCTGCCTAGCAGGGCCACCAAACATACACATTTACTAGATCAGGTTGCCCAGGGCCCTGTCCAACCTGGTCTTGAACACCACCAAGGACGGGGCACCCACAACCTCCCTGGACAGCCTGTTCCAGGGCCTAACCACTCTCCTAGTGAAGAACTTCCCCCTAACATCCAACCTAAATCTTCCCTCTTTTAACTTAAAACCATTTCCCCTAGTCCTGCTATTGTCAGCCCTTTCAAAGAGTTTACTCCCCTCCTGGGAGTAAGTTCCCTTCAGGTATTGAAAGGCTGCAATGAGGTCACCCCACAACCTTCTCTTCTCTAGGCTGAACAAACCCAACTCCTTCAGCCTGCCCTCATAGGGGAGGTGCTCCAGCCCCCTGATCATCCTTGTGGCCCTCCTCTGGACCCTTTCCAAAATCTCCATGTCTTTTTTGTACTGAGGGCTCCACACCTGGACACAGTACTCCAGATGGGGCCTCACAAGAGCAGAGTAGAGAGGGACAATCACCTCCCTATCCCTGCTGACCACCCCTCTCCTGATGGAGCTCAGGATCCCATTTGCTTTCCGGGCTGCCAGAGCGCACTGCTGGCTCATGTTGAGTCTTTCATCCATCAGGACACTCAGGTCTTTCTCTGCCGAGCTGCTCTCAAGGACCACTCCTCCCAGCCTGTACAGATGCCTGGGGTTCTTCCAGCCCAAGTGCAAAACCTTTCACTTTGCCGTGTTGAACCTCATTAGGTTCACCCGAGCCCAGCTTTCCAGCCTGTCGACGTTCCTCTGAATGGCATCCATTTCCTCCACCACATCGACCGCACCACTCAGCTTGGTGTCATCAGCAAACTTGCTGAGGGTGCACTCAATTCCCTCATTGATGTCATTAATAAAGATGTTAAAGAGCACCGGTCCCAAGACAGACCCTTGAGGGACACCACTCATTACTGGCCTCCACCTGGACATAGAGCCATTGACCACCACCCTCTATCTGTGGCCTTTCAACCAATTGCTTATCCATCTAGTTGTCCACCCATCAAATCCACTTCCCTCTAATTTGGAGATGAGGATGTGATGGGGGACCATGTCAAAGGCCTTGCTCATGTCCAGGTAAATGACATCGGTCGCCTTCCCTTCGTCCACCTATGCCATCACTCCATCATAGAAGGTCACAAGATTAGTTAAGCATGACCTTCCCCTGGTGAAGCCATGCTGGCTGTCTCGGATCACATGCTTGTTCTTTATGTGATAGAGCATGTTGTCCAAGAGGATCTGTTCCATAATCTTCCCAGGCACGAATAACAATGTTACTAAGTGTACTTGTAACTTTTGTCCACTACTTTCAATTCAGATTGAAATGGATGTGTAGATGGTGTCCCCATAGAGGGACTTTGATGGAATTTTTGATGCTTATGTGTTTGGTCTGGTTTGCTACCATTATCAGAACAATGTCAGTAAGAATACTTTGAGTTTTGGGTCCTTCTGTCAGAGTGAAGCAAACACTCTTTAGTTGACATGTAACAAGGAAGTTGGGTTATATTAATTCATGTAATAATACACATAATAATTAAATGCATATTCTTAAATGTTGCACTGTCTCATTAATCTTAAACATATTAACTTGAGAACCCGTGGGAGATGATAAGGTAACTAAAATTTGAGGAATACCACCTGCATCACACTGAAATGTCTCACCACAATAATTTAGATATGAATAGAGTACTATTATACCTCTCTCAGCAAAGCGGCCATCTGTATTATTTTTTAATGAATGACAGAGCGAGAAACAATGAGGGGTCTACATTAGTCTACATTTCTTCCCCAAGATATCAAAATATACCCCTACAAATGTAAATGCAGGCTGCAATATTAAAATTCTAACCAGTAATTATTTTTTATTCCATGATACTGACTTTTTCCACATTTTCTATTGAACAATCTACATTATACTGTATTAGTGTAACAGACAGCAATTCTGAAAGCTGCCTGTGTGAAATTTATGTCCATGCAGATGGAAACCCTCTGTTCCACTACATAAATCCCTTTTTCCAGGGAAGTATCTTTTGATACTGAATGAACTGAATTCAGTGGACCTAGGTTCAAGGTCTAAATGAGAGAAAGCTTCAGTTATTATGGGTAAAAAGGACTACATTGGTCAGAATTGTGATCTCCTGTAATGCAGGATGCAAGTTTACCAAGTACTTCAAATATCAAGACTGCATTTTCCAATCAATGCACTGTACATCTTAGATAAAAGCAGACAATTTTTATTGGAGCAAGACTGAATGACAGTGAATCCATAATATTCCCAATATAAGTTTTAGTTAATTAAATTATCATAAAAAATAGGTAGCTTATTTCCAGCCTGGTTTTCTCTGCAAGTAGCTGATCTTATAATATTTCATAATCTAGACTTCAAGGGATATCCAGAGCCAGAATCATATTTTTTGCATGCTACATTCTTATTCCATGAAGGATCTGGAATTATGAATACCAGAAGTAGTTTGAAAAAAGTAGTTTGAAGTGTTGTTAGACTTCCCAAAAACATTTTACTGCTGTCCTTAGTGTAACAGTAGGTACAGTCATTTGAAGAAGATGATTCTTCAAGGGCAAAGAGCTCTGTGAATAAACTGCAAATGAAAAATTGATGCTGAAGACATGCAGTACATAGAAACTCTGCCCTGAATTAATGAGAATTCTTTAGGTAGTCATAAAGTCACTCCTACCTAGAAGAAGAAGTAAGTAAGTCCAAATCAGAGTTGACTAAGTCTCACCACTGAGAAGGTTGAGAAACAGATTCTGTTTGATTTTGTCTCACAAATAACCCCTCTGCATTAATTTATGATCAGATTCACTTTGGGTCATAGACAAATGGTGTAACGGATACTCATAACTACATAATAGGAAATACCATCAGAGCTTGATCCAAATTCTGTTGAAAATGAGCAGGTTTTCCAGTAGGACTGTGAGGATTAATTTCTTAATGCTATTCAAATACTTAAAGATATGCCTAGTAGAGTATTGACTATTAAAGGTAAATTCTCTGTGAAGTATATTTAAATTAAGGATATATGTTCAGCCCTCAATCTATAGCAAATCTCTATATTTGATCAAAGGAATCATGCTGTATCCATACTGTATTTGCTGAAATCAGAACCTGTATGTGCAGCTCAGCTCTAAATACAATCATATTGGAAACATCTGAATTTAGACATCTTGAATTCTGCCTTAGATACCTAGTTGTTTTTGAAAGTCTCACTAGACAGTGCCTGACTGATCAAAGTGTCCTTGATAAATTTATAGCAATGGAAAGTAGAGGTTTAAATGTCTGTTAGGTTATAGGCTTGAATGATTAAATATGTGTATAAAACTGCCCCATGGTGCAAGTTAGTCACCTGCAAAGGGTGACTTAAGCTGCCAAAGTCATAAATCTCTCATGAGTTGCTTCTCTCTCTGCATTTGCAACACAGAACCACAGCACTGACTGTCTGATGCTGGGGGCATGAATTCTGGCTATAACGCTTGATCTTTTGTGTTCGTGCGTATGTTCATAGAATCTTAGAATCATGTTCTCACATCAATGTCTACTTTGTACATTAAAAAGAATATTTGCAAGACCAAACTCTGAGTAACGAGGATATTAAAGAAGCAATATAAATTTCTTTATGTATTTATTTTTTTATTATTATTATTTTTTAAAGAACAAAAACAAATCCATTTATATGAACCAATGAAATGTGCTAAATTCAGTTTTTAACTGAACTTAACATTTAAGACAATTGGCTAATTATTTCTAATGATCTTTACTGATATATAAACTGATATATTGCAATCATATTAATTACAACAATTATTACTTCAGGCATTTTGAATAACCTATTCCATAGAGAGGAGATTTTTAAATTAAATTGAGTAATAGTCAGCATATAATACAATGAATAATAGTGTTTATTTCTCTCTTGGATTAGCCTGGCTCTAAAAGGAAAATATCCTTGCCACAATAATAATGTACTCAGTAAAGGGACTGCTAAATTAAAAGCTTTCATTCTACTCAGGAACTGTGTTGTAACAAAGAGGTTTCACAGTCTCCTGCCTTCCATGGTGCTGATAGGAATACATTTGTAGTCTAAATATGCCAGGAAAGTGTTCCAGTAGAGATTATGGGGTAGCTGAAATGCTTCTGTGATTTACTTAAATTCAAAGTGGTGCTTGAAAGAGACTTTTAATCTGCAGTGGACAGAAACTGCAATACTAATACCAAAAATGACACACAGAAACCATTTATGATGGCTTTTTCTGAAAGTGGCTTGGGAAAAGCATCTCAGTGATAATAGTAGTGGAGTTAAACTTCTGAATTTTACATATTAAGGTGGTGGATGCAGAGCTATATTTAGATGAAAGGGATTTGCCTGCTTCTAATATCATGTAGCTGGGAAATCCAAAGTTTTCTATTTCTCGCCACAGTCAATACAGTTGATGTTGTTTTGTTCATTAATTGCCATGAAATCTATAAAAAGACCTTCAAGGGACAAGTGATCAAGATTTAAATGTTATTTATGTACGTAACAGCCATTCAGGTCATGGAGTTATTTCACAGATTTTAAATGAAAATTAGGATGGTACTCTTGAGGATTCCAGCCTAAGTGAATTCCAAAGAAAAAGTTCTAAAAAGCCCTCCTGTTAGGAATGAATGTTTCCCTTCTTCTTAAATATTTGGGTGAATGGTGTCATCACGTGTGAATGAATAGAATGAATCACCTTGCACTCCCATTATGCTGCCTCAACACATGTTCAGTAAGGGCTAGGATGGAAGACTGTAGATTTAAAAAACAATAGAAACTTTCTGTTGGGTTGCAATCAAAGCAGTGGTCATGCATTGCTGGCTTCAGCTCCAAACTTTGAGCTCACTTGCTGCAACATATCCTTTTTGTCGTGAAATCTGACTTATCAGTCACCGTCTAAAACTCTAAAACCTTCTTAAAGGTGTCTGCCCTGAAATTTCAATGACCAAGTAATATAAAGGCAGTTGTGTATAGTGATGGAAAAGGAGAGAAAGATTCAAATAGATGAAGTAGTTGAAAATGTATCAGTATCTTTAGTATAAGATTTTAGAGAATTTATACAGACTAAAGTAAACCTGAGTTACCATGAGTTATCTCATTTGGAGATATGCATGAGATAGTAAATATAGAGTACAAACTGTTGAGAGATCAAGTGAACTTAAAAACAAAAAAACAAAACAAAACAAAAAAACAAAACAAACAAACAGAAAACAAGAAATCAGGAAAAAGAATGTGATAAAAGAGGAGAAAACAAGCCATAACTTGAGACTTTATAAGAAAAATATTTCTAGAAGCGTTATAATTAACCATGAGAAAACTGCTACTTAAAATAGAAAGCAATCAAAGTAAAATAAGTCTAAAAACTACTGCAGACAACTGTTATCAAAATCTTGCCATGCTTTGAAAGACTGCACTTTGGAAGTTGAAATCATTAATGGAATACACAGCATATCTTGCTGAACAACCTGAAACTGAAGAAGTGGGAATCCTCATTTCCCGCAGGCGACCTGTACAATTACTTGGATAAAAAGTTGCAAAACAAGGAGGAAAGAGGGCTCAAAGTCACTGTGACACCCAGAGGATGTGTGTTTGGTTTGCTTCTCAATGAGGTTTGCTAATAAAAGGCAAAGGTTTCTATACGTGTAGGAAGGAGGAAGGGAAGTGGACAGGAATAAATTTGAGTGAGTAAGATTTTCAAGAACCAAAGCAATTTCTGTCCAGGCACAAAGAGACAGGAATGAAGATTAATCATTCAGCAACAGAGGCAGGAGCATAGTGCAGAAAGATAGTTATGGATGGTTAAGTGTTTCCAGCTAGTTAAAGATATCTGTTGCCAGGAGAGCCTATTTTAAAGCTGTTAGCACGTGCTTGATTTTAATGAGATTTATGCTGAGGCTATATGTTAGGCATAGTGTCAGACCTCTAAGGAGCATGGATGAAAATGAGAGAACTGACATTTTATGTAAGTATGGTGATATTGTCATATAATTCTGAGCTTATGAGACAAAATTCCTCTTTTTTTTTTTTAAGTTATTAAAGTTTAGAGTTTAAAGTTTAGAAATAAAAAAGTAAACACTGACACAAATTTAATGACAAACTTGAAGAAATGGAGTTGAAATGATGGTGAAATAAAGGGACAAAAACTGCAAGAGAGACTTTAAATACAGAGGAATATTACAAATGAGCAGCTGGTAAACATTCCAGCTACAAAGTTAGCCAAAAGTGATGTCCATTATATCATCAAAGAAAAGAGACAGAACATGTCTCATCAGTGTTGGTGAGAAAAACAAAAGGTGATAGTAGCCAATGAGGTTGGCAAAGTGGGCAGCAGTATTTGTGATTTTGGCACCATCAGAGAGATATTTTGCTCTAGCTTCTTGTTTTGCTGTAAAGCTTTGTGCTGTTGCTTGTCCTGCAGTGCTTCAGCCAAGTGTCCACACTTGACTTGCACAGGTCTCTGTTCCTTACACTTCCTCCATCTCTTTTTTCCACCTCCTATCCTTCCCACTCACTGCTTTTTCATACTCAAATGCATGTGAAATCCTTAGTAACACCCACATTTTTTTTTTTTTTCATTCTTCATATCATATTCCACTATAGATGACTTGGCATGAAAATGGAAACCACAAGGCTAATAGCAATGCAAAGACCATTAAATTTAAAACATACTCTGTCCTATGTAGATAAGGAGTTGAAGTGAAGCAACACTATCTAATCAATGTGTAACACCTCTGGATAACCTTTCCTCATCCCTCTTCCCTCTTTAAACCATAGAATAATTTTGGCAAGAGAAAGTGTATTTTAGTATGTTTGTCTAGCAGCTAGGGCTGGAGGACTTTCATATCAAGAGCAGGCAGATCATAGGTAGCAGTTGTGATACTGATAAACAGAAACATATGTCAACTTACATTTTATTTGTCTAAATAAAAGAATAACGATAAGAAGCAAAGATATATGTCAAGTTTTATTTTGTTTGTCTAAATAAAATAATAAGGAAACATTCTACCTTCCAAAATGCCAGAGATGTAAACAAACACAATATTTATAATTTCCTCATTATTCCTAGTGAAAACAGTAAGGCCAGCAGCTGTCATATATTTTGAAATCTCAAGCAGTGAAAACCAAATAAAAGCATAGTTAGGAATGATCTAAAATTGGTACTGTTTAAAGAATAAGCCAACAAGCTTGAGCTGAATTTCTCTGAACACAGAGAGATTTTCTGAAGTTTAATAAAGCCACAGGTATTCCTATCAGCCTCAGTGTTCCTGTATTACTTTTACAGAGAGCAGAGACAGTTTATTGCAAAACAGCATTTCAACTGCAAGCCAAAGTGAACTGCATATGTAAAATATTGTAGATTTGATAGAAACCGTGTAATACAGCATAACTCTTATGAAATATACGCACAAAATGTAATTGCATAGAATGTTTATCAAAATACAGCAGTAAGGTCTCCCCTGAGCCTCTTCTTCTCCAGGCTGAACATTCCCAGCTCCTTCAGCCTGTCCTCATAAGGCCTGTGCTCCAGACCCCTCACCAGCTTTGTTGCCCTCCTCTGAACATGTTCCAGGGCGTCGATGTCCTTCTTGCAGTGAGGGGCCCAAAACTGGACACAATACTCAAGATAAGGCCTCATCAGTGCTGAGTACAGAAGGACAATCACCTCTCTGCTCCAGCTGGCAACACTGTAACAGGTCGGGCAGGCCTGCAGCTATGCAACAGGCTTGGCTGGGAAGAGCTTGATTACAAGGCAGAGATTATCCCACTCTGACTCATTCTGCAGAGCTTCCTACTCTTATTTCATGGACAACATACAGAGCGTAGACAAGATAGGCAGGTAATTTAGGTAATCGGAGTCATCTTGCTAGGACCAGGCAAGGACCACTGCAAGTATTGATTGTAGCATCTATGTGAGACAATTAAAGCCAGTAGGCAGAATCCAGCCATAAATCTTGGGTGAACTGAAACTATTCTTCTGTCCTTGCTTGCGGATATACACAGTTTCTTAATGTACCAAGAGTATCTTACCATGGCATTTTCCTGTCAATAGATAATTAGCTGCTACTGTTGTCCATGTAACAGCTTTCCTTTAAAGAAAATATTCGGCTATTGAAATCAAGATAACAACCCTCCCCATCTAATAGTACCTACCTTCCCATGGGTCGCTGGTAAGGTCACTGGATTGTAATGAAATATGCATTTCATTACACTTGATGAGATACAAGCATTAATTTCTGAGGCAGCAGTAGACAGTTTGTGATGGCATCTATTCATTTCCTTGCTTTTAAGTGTTTGTGTTTTGTTGAAAGAGAGATGGCTAATTGAATTGGTTTTTTAAATCAGGTTTTAAATATATTGTAAATTCATTCTTCAATATGCTCCTCCTTGACACTGGAAGGCTGGCAAGACAAAAGCACTGTTAGCTTCCTGTCAGGCACACACCTGCACAGTGCAAACCCAGAGAACAACAGCATTTAAGGAGATCTCCGGGGAAAAAATACTAATGTGTATTTTCTTTAAGGAGACTTAGTTACTTGAGCCTCCTATACTAGTTACGTGGTTTCACTCTTTCAGAACTAATGCAGAGCAGATACTTCTGGGGGGTAATGCACTTTACTTGTCTCATACAGCTAATGAAGTAGTTAGTTTGGAGTTATTTTACTAGGAGAAATTTAAACTATATCTCTAATCCAGGGCCAACTGTGTAAGGGATAGTAGCATCCTGTTTAATCCTCAATTGAGTTCCACTGGAAATGGGTCTCCTCCATTAAGTCCCACATTATATTTGCAGTTTCTATGTAGAAACCATAAATATCCTCAGGTGTCTGATGTGGTACAATAGATCTCTGGGAAAGCAGCTGAATCAAGTCCTAAATGTTTAAACAGTAATAATAAATTCTGTGATGGAGTTGGACTAGATAATTAAATATTTGTTTGAATTACTTAAAACAAATATGAAGAGGGGAGTCAGCAAAATAGAATTGTTCACAATTTATATAACCAACACAGTCTTTTTTTTAAAAAAAAAAAAAAAAAAGAGAGAGAGATTTTTCAAGAGAGAAATCTGGAAGAGAGATTTGTATAAAGTACACAAATAGGCTTTAATAAATAGCACATTTTGAATGACAAAAGGGACAAATTATGATACCTAACTCAGGATATCTAATCTTTAAAACCTTTTAGAATTCTTCAGAATCCTCTAAGGTACATTTGCTGACAGCTTGATGCCATTTACTTTACCTTTAGTTACTCTTCTAGAAGCTGTGATCTGTATCTCTAATGTAGATTGTCTTTCCACGATATTGCTGTCTTTTGCTCAAATAGGGAAGTCTTCTGAAATCTGAGTGTTTGCAGTCATTAAACTCAAGAAAGAGAATTTTAACTCCAGTTGCATTTTGACAATGTAACTTTCTGAACACTATTCCAAGGCAAAAAAAAAACCACCCATCCCTCTATACTGGGATTATGGCAAGATAGATGCTTTCTTATGCAGATCTGTATTTCTGTGAAGATATTTTAATTTACATTATAAGCTCCCCTGAACTCTAAAGCCTTGATTTTGGATACACAGAGATATAATTGCAAAATAAAATAAGCTATTAGAATTTTTAAGGCTGAATAGAGAGAATTAAGTGGATAGTAAAAGTCAGCAATGTTAGCATTTCCTAGTATGAATTGTTTTGCCTGAGGATGAATCTTTCTGGAAGGTCCTAGATTTATGTATTTATTTTTCTCCTGGATGTGTCGAAACATACGTAAAGCTGAAGTTTGTTTCCCATTCTACATAAAAAAATCTCTCCTGGAAAATGTTGAGTATTCTGCTTGTAAAATCCAATTGTAAAAATACTCTTGATGCCCTGTGTTTCCAGAATGTCAGTCTTCTGATGCGAATGCTGCTGAGAATCTGCAGTAACAGTTTTGGTTGTGCAGCCAAACACATGTTAAATGACCATGCTGTTCTTTATCTGACCCTAAGGTACTGGTGGCTTATTTGGGGGCTATGAGTCATTTTGAACACGTGGATAAGAGTTCTCTTCAGTGCTTTATTTCTTTCATAGTGTATTTTAAGGATGGTAATATGCATTTTGTCTGTGTTTCCACAGGCTCTTCCCCTGGAGATGTATAGGACACCATCTGTTCAAACCAAATGCCAAATATTTTGTGTGAATGTGTGTGTGCGTAAGCCTATGTATAAAGAAAAAATATACTAGTAAGAAAGCCTAAAACTTTTCCATGTTTGTCATATCACTTGCATTGTTTCACTACTCTGTTTTATATATTTCTGTGTCTGAAGCAGAGATATGATATTACTCTTCCTTTCTCAGCTGAGATAGATAGTATGTGGGCTGCTCCAAAAGTAATGCCTCCTATGTTGGCCCACAGCATCAGAGGAGATGTTGGTGGCTTGGCAAAAGGGGTTGAACCCTCCCACCAGCGCTCCATTGCCATGTGACAGGTAGCAGCAGAGGGGCAATCTGACAGAATGGTATCTGAAATGAAAGAGTCTATGAAGCAAAGGTCTGGAACTGAATTCATCCATGTGAAAAGAATGGGTGCCATTAATTAATGTTTGCTGAATGTACACAGGAAACTGTGAACAGAGTTGAATATCAGTGCACTGCAAACAATGGTGGCAACACTGGAATGTTGCAGTTTGCACTGAGTGGGTCCCATGACTGACTACAGAGGAGCAGAAAGAAAACCATGTATAAGTCTATTGGGATATATTGAACGAATATGAGGCTGAAGGTGATGGTTTCCTTGATTGCATAATTACCAGTGACAAGATGTAGTGCCACCACAATGAGCTGGAGTCAAAACAACAGTCCATGGAGTGGAGATATGAATTCCCCATTAAAGACAAAGCTCAAGGTGCATCTGTGAGTGGGTAAAATGATGCGCACTGACTGTCCTCTGACATAGGAAATGGATGATCCTTCTGGATTCCCTGGAACCCAGACACACCATCAACTCTGATGTTTCCATTGTGGCGCTCACTAAGATGAAGACTGGAACTTCCATAGTCAGGTCAGAGAAGAAGACAACCTTCCTCTTACATTAACTATGGGCTCTGTGCCAGTTTTAGGACCATGAGACACATTGCCAATTTTGTTTGGACTGTTCTACCACACCCACTGTATAGTTTGGATTTGGCTCCTCCTGATTTCTATCTGTTTGGGCCAATGAAAGATGGACTGCATGGGCAACAATGCCATCATAGCAACTGTGAAACAGTGGGTCATCTCCACTGGTGCTGATTTTTACAAGCATTATTGACCAAAATACTTATTTTGAATGTCAGCTAGCTTTCTTTTCCTCTCTGTGAATATGCAGAGATTTTTTTTTAGTATGAATAGAGGAATCACTTAATTCTATTGAAGGGTGCTTTTGTATTGTCATTACAAGGAGATTTTGTGGAGATTTGATTGCTTTGAGTGTCTTGACAGCTCAGATCTTCAGATGGCTGTGGCAAGTTGATTTTCCTTTTTGATGTACACTACTACAGTAATTCATGCCACTGCTAACTTCAGGTTAATCTTCTGTAACATGGTCTGTACTAGTCTTTTCTGTGCAGGTAGATGGATCAGATTCTTTTGCTGATGTACAGCAAAATGTACTGCTTGTTAAACTGATACAAGTGGGTGACCTCTGTGCTTCAATTTCTTTAACAGCTTCCTGTTCCTTTAGAGACATCATTAAAAGCGGAGATGACTTTCTGTAAAGACCTAAAAATGACAGCACTGGCCTCATTTTCAGGCACACTACTCAGTGAGTAAATTCTATTTGTCTTCAGAATTAGAGATCTTTTTACAGGACATCACTGATTCAGAATCCTGTAATAAACTAATTATATCAATGTTGGAGATGCTAGAGTACAAGTGATCATACAGAAATAAATTTGTCAGAAAGCAGTATGACAGAGAGATATTTTCAAGCATGCTTCATATTATTCAGTAATTCTACCACTGTTGAGGTTAGTGGGAGTTTTGCAGTGGGTGCAATTTGAAGAATTTCAATATTGATGAATGGTTTGAAAAAAATCACTCCAGAAATGAAACTATTTTAATATAGAGCTTTTTGGCTTAATGCTGAAAATCTGTTTCAGCTGATTTCTCCTAAACAAAGCATGTCTTCTTGAAGAAGAAAACAAGTCTCAAACCACAGATCCAAGTTAGTGAGTTTGTACAATCAGCTTGTCATGCAAATGATAATACGTATGGATAAAATATGTCAAAACTAATCACATTCCAGTTAGCATACTCATTTACTTCTCTTCATTTATGGTACTTGTTTTCTTGTTGGATTTCATTTTAGTCAGGAGATTAGGTTCTACATGTTTTCCATACACAATGTTCTTTTGCTTATTTGAAAAGTGGAGAAGTATGCATAAATATGAACTTTTTTTTCCTATTTCTTTAAAATATTAGCTCTACTTGGCACATACATAGAATTGTACATAAACAAACTATTGAATTTTTATACTTTCCTCATTAAGAAAAGCAATTACATATTGCTACCCTAATTTTACAATTGAAAAGCTGAGCTAGAGAGGTGAAAATATGTCCCCAAGGCATCAGAAAAATTTGAACTGGCAGGATTATTTCAGGATCCAACCAGACTGTAACTGCTGTTTCTCTTTTATTGAACTAATGTGTCCTAAGAAAAGAAACTGAACATTTCTTCATATTTCAGTATTTCAAGAAACTGTTTTCACAGGGCAGTCTGCAATGACATATTCCAGTAAACCAACAGATAGAATAAATGCAGGTATGTGTATTCCCACCTTCTATTTCACCACATAAAAGACAAATTCAATCAGGATTTAGGACTAGATTTAGGGAGAGTAAGTTATCCTTTTTGATTTTCTTGAAATCTATAAGCTCATTTGTGATTAGACAAATGAATACCAGCAACAGCACTATTGAGAAGCATTAAATGAACGTGTTGTCATGCATAATTTCATGGTTATTCAGGGCACTGAATGTGCACAGTTTGGTGTTGTTTGTGACTGCAATTTTAACATATAGAGTGGATATGAATACTTTACCAAGCCAAACCAGAAGGTAGCTCGATATATCTTACTAGAGCCCAGGCAGTGCTCTGCAAATCATGGTTAGAGACAGTGCTTGTAACTCACCCAGAACATGGACAAAACAAGCATTTGTTGGCACAACAAAGCAACAAAAAAATACTCCCCAGAGATTCCCAAATACACCACAAAGAAGTTTGATTTTGTTCAACAACCTGTATTAGAAGTTTTCAGCTGTGCATGTATCATCACATTGGTTTGTTTATTCTCAAATAAGCCAGTGCTTTGGTATAGATCTTTCTTTTCTAAGCTTTGGAAAAAGCTTGTAGTAAATAATTCTCCCAGGAGTGAGAGTAGCTGAACTCGAACTGGAAGTGTGTTACATAATTCAAATGTCACAAGATGTGCCATTTAAACACATGGGCTATTCTTGAGGTTTGCACTGACAGTCTCCACACCTATCTACTACATGGTTATTTTCCTACATGCAAGACTCTAATTTGGGGTGTTTTAAGCTGAACCCTACCTCCCAGTGATAAATGGATGAGAAGATAGGAATTCAAACCTTCATTTAAATACTTTGCTGTTATTATGTATGTCTCCTGATTGGAGCAGTATCAGAATAGAGGATATAATAGGTGCTTAAAAAGAAAATGGCAAACACTTTTTTCTGTAGAGAAATACAGCAGCAGCAAAATATTTTATAAAAATTAAGAACATAAAATTAAGGCTCTGCAGAGTACTGAAGATTCTTTTCCGTAATCATCTAATGCTTAAGGATTATGATGACGAACAAATTTCAACTTTTGATGTGAACACTTCTTTTCAAAGCTTCTGGTAGCTTTATGATTATAATGTGCTAAGACTGATCTGTTTGTGGCAACAGCTGTGCTGTGTGTGACTCAGGAAAACTTTACATTTGAGTTTGGAGTTGGTTTCATCAAAGGATGAGTAATTGTCGTTCATGAATTGCAAACTCAGAAAGCTATGACATTGTCCTCATAGTTATCAAACTCAAAGTCCTTGTGCAATGATTTCTGTTATTTGTACACATCAGAGTTTTCACTATTTAGTTTAATATGGGCAGATCTATGTCATTGCTAGGAGGAATCCTCCATGATTTTACTGCATAATTTAGTGATATAATTTCAAAATGCAATAGAATTGCTTTTTGTAATTAATTAGATTTATCTTCTATGATCTGGTTTAGAACTCAAGTCTAGAGACTAACAAAGAACTCTTATAAGTTCTTATAAGAACTCTTATACTTTTCCACTTGCTTCTGGTGAATTTTCCTGAGGAATTGTTTTCTAAGAAGATCAAATATCTTCTCTTTTTCACAGACTTTCCTAGGTACATGTGATGCAGATATAGTTCATTATAATACAATGCTTCAGTTATTTGAAGTAATACATTCATAACCTAAGTTGATAGCTTTTTTTCAGATGTGATCGTCATTTGATATCATTGTTCCACAGTGGCAATTGGAGCTGCACAAATACTTCTAGATCCCAACATATCTAGTATTTTATTTATTTCATCATTTTAAAAGGATAAATATCACTAGGTTTCTTATCTATTTTGTGAAGTGCAAGAAATCAAGTGCAATGTTATGAATCAAGACTTTACAGTGAAATGAATGCTCAGTAAACACATTGTGGAATTTATCTACATAACTTGTTGTAAAGTTTATCTATGCTACTGTTTTTACTTTTTCTGGAAAATCACAGCTAACTTGAATTTATAAAATTGGAAAGTACATCAAGATGAAAAATTTCCTCTTGAATCTCATAAACTACATCTACTCCCACATATATTTCAAGAGCTAATAGGACAGAGTTAGATTAATTCTGTCTATTAATCCTATTCAGCAAGTGCAAAAAGAATTGACTAGTTTTCAAAGCTACTCCTGTCAATGAAGTTTGATAATCATTCAAACCTCCTGATCTGAATTTTATTCACTTCAGATGAGGACAAGAACTGAAATAGATCATCATAACATTATAAACTGGCACAATTAGCACTGTAGTTGCTGACCCATGGATTGCCTAGGTAAGCATTCAATGATCAAGCAAATAAGAAATAATACTAATCTGAAGAATATAAGTCATTCTGATCTATGAGCCACTCTGAGACCTGAACTTGGTCTATTTGATGTTAGGCAAGTAATTGACATGCTTACATTTGCAGACCACTTGCCCTAGGCACCATTTATTTACAACAGAGATAGGAACTTCCAGGGAGTGAGTGATTCAGATCTTAGGTGGTGAGATAATAGGAGCACAACATTAAAGCACTGTATCAATAACCCCTTGAGATAATCAATTTTATGTATTCATTTACAATTAAAATCTTTGCTTTGAAGTTACTGGTTCTATTTATTGCCCAAGCATTCATACATCAGGGAATTTAGCTGAAAAATGATCTATAAAAAATCAGCAGAGCAGGAGATCTAGGCAAAATAATAAGCAAATGCAAATAAGTTCCAAACAAAACAGCTAACAAAATCAGCAGTAACATGCTAAAAAAATAAAACGCTAACTCAAGAAGCATATTGCCACATGACCTGCAACTGAGCACAAAGATTCACAAAGAAGAAATTCATGGCCTACCCTCACTGGCAGGCATTGTCATCCACCCTAAACTGCACAGTAGCAACCAAAGACAATATTTTGATGAAGAGGATATAGTAAATTACGTACTGAGAAAGAGATGGGCTTACCTTCTGTGCTTTTTCATTTTTAATTAGTATTATTATTTATTTTTCTGACTACTAGATATCGTTCCAAGTGTTAACTAGAACTCCCTTTATTCATGTTGTCAGCCATAGTTAGCTTTTTGTACAGGCAGAAAACATTACTGTGTGCTACTGCCTTTTTCATCTTCTTTTATCTCAGTAACCATTTCCTATAATCCTCCATCAGCAGTTCTAAAAGACAGTACAGTGTGCAGAGAAGGTCCTTCTGTGTTGTTCCATCATTCATTTTCATTGCTTCTGGGGCTGTTCTAGACTTCCACAATTTTGTCAGCCTTCTAGTTGTCTTTTTCACCTCCTTTCAGAGCATCATCTGAAAAACAGTTGAATGCGGTGTTATTTTTCCAAAAAGGAAAAAAAAAATAAAATCTTACTATTAAATTCTCTGTTTTAGAAAGGACGACATACAGACTAAACAGATACACCTTTAAAATGTTAGTCATGAAGAAACACTGTCTGAGAGACTGATACCCTTACAGTCTTTTAAGATATTTCAGTAATTCTAATAACCTGGATGCTTCTGAAGCACTGTAATGATACCAGTATTCTGGTGACATAATGTCTTTGTGTTTACTGGGTAAGGCATTTTTTCACATTGACTATGGCTCTTCAGTGTTTAAATGGAAGGTTATAAGAAAGAAAGGGAAAGACACCTTAGCAGTGTCTGTGGTGATAGGACAAGGGTTTCAAACTTAAAGAAGATAGATTTAGATTGAGTATAGGGAAAGTCTTATACAGTGAGGGTGGTGAGGCACTGAACCAGATTGCCAGAGAAGTGGTGGAAGTCCTGTGCCTGGAGACTTTCAAGGCCAGACTGGAGCAGGCTCTGAGCACCCGACTGAGCTGTGCATGTCCCTGTTCATTGAAGAGGAGTTGGACTAGATGACCTTTAAAAATCCCTTCCAACTCTAAGTATTCTATGATTCTATAACTTTATGAAATCAAGTTTACTTTGCATGTGAGGTACAAAAGAAATGGAAGGAGTAGCAGAAAAAAAACCAACACTGAATGAAATTTTCTCTCATAGAGTATGAATATTTAATGTATGAGAGAAAAGATGACTTTTATTTATTATTCAAATATTCCTCCCCCATCTTTTCTCTGACCCCGTAATTCTTCCACTGGGTTCAAATTTCTCATGCTCAACTCTAAAATTGTTTGATAAGCTGTTTCTCAGTGCTCCTTTTTTTCACTCAGACCGGTCAAAAGAGATTTTAATGTAAGCCTTATACAACAAGGTACATAACTGGTGACCAGCATATATGGGCCATTTTAAGAGCAGAATAATGGAATAGGGGAGATCTGTGAAGAGAAACCATTTCATTTATATTTCCCATTCTGAAACTCTGGACATACTTGCCTTTTGCTTATTTAATGCTGTATTTAGATTGTCACAGATGTTCGATATTTCTACTTTCAAGCAAGAATGAATGTGAAGGCAAAAACAATTATAAAACTAAATACTGCTATTTTTAATGCAAACTTGAATATCAAATAATTGTTATTCACAACACTTTTCCTTGATAAAAGACATAACTAAATTTACTTTAATTTGCATAGCTCTATGAGTGGTAATAACTTTGGAATACTAGCTTATTATTTGGAATGCATAGAAAACAGCTCAGTATTTCTGAAGTTTATAAAATATAGACTACACTTAAGATTTCCCCAGGGAAACTCTCAGGATCTGGAATTCATTTGAAAAAAGATATATCTAGGTTCCCAAGTGAATGAATTTTGACTTGCTAGAATTAAAGCCTTTGCCCCAGTACCAAATATGTGTTAAGAAAGAAGTCAGGATTAAGGGAGGTATGAGTGCTAGAAATGTAAGAGGGTTGGCAAAGTTAGAATGATGCATTTTCAAGCAAAACAATGAGTTTCAGGTAAATATCTTTTATTAAGAACTGAATCATAGAATCATAACAGTTCAAAAGACCTCTAAGAGCATCTAGAACAATCATCCACCTACCACCAGTATTACCCGCTAAACTATGTCTCTTAAGTATTACAATTACCCTCTCTTTAAATGCCTCCAGGGACTGTGTCTACATCACTTCCCTGGACAACCTGTTCCTACACATCATCAACTCCACCTGATCAAATTAAGCCCGATAAGAAAATAACACATTTAATGATAACTAATATTCAATGGCCTCTTTGAAAAGATGTTTTGTGTCAAGCAAATAATATCATGTAAATAGTTAAATACAAACTACTGAAATCCATTCATGAAAGCTAGAGCTGAGCTTTATTACTTGGTGTCACAATGGGTTTTTTGGTTGTGTAGGTTGTTAGCATTTCTTGAATTAATTTGTTCTTTCTGGGTGCTGTCATGCTGTCACTTTCTAGCGTGAGAATGTAGGTATCTAATGCACTTCTCAATTCTTAGCTTCACTCAGTAAAAAAGTTACATTCATCACTATGGAAAAGCTAAGTAAATTCCTATTGCTGCTTCCATTGATCAACTGGTAACGAAGGAAACCTTCCCAAAATATTTTCTAGACAGAATTTGGTTGTTTCCAAACACTATCAGGTTTTAAGTAATTGAGATTTATTGCAGGAAAGAAGCAAAATAGACTAAAAAAAAAAATAAAAATTGTACACAATGGATCTATTTGCAGAGAGAAAATACAATTCATAAAGAAATTCCAAGAGAATTAGATTAAGAAATATATATATATATATATATATATATATATTTTTTTTTTTTTAAAGTTATCTAACCATTGAGGTAGTTAAACAAATACAAAAGGAATACTTTAAATACAGGAAAAAGCTCATAACATTACCCAGTATTAAGGGATGACTAAATATTGATCAAGAGGTAAAAAAGATATGAGGAAAAAGACTTCTTTAAAACAAATGTTAATTTCAACAAGAGTTCCCAACTGAATATTTAATCACAATATTTTAAAGCAATTACTTAGTCACAGTACAGTTAGGTCACCACAAATAAAGTAATGGGAATTCACTGCGGTACTGTGTGAGTAATATGAGCAAAAACAGAACAATTCATTGATTTAGAAATCATTTTGATCTTATGCATTTTTTATGCTAAAACCCCAGGCCTTGATGGTTGCCCATTAACATGCGTTTCTTCTGTAATGTCTGGGCTTCTTAGAACGAGTACCGCCTTATTTGAAGCACTGGGGAGGGAAAAGAGTGTTTTTCACAGATGGTGCCTGACACACACATTAAACGTGAAAGGTGTTAGAAAGCATTGCTAGTCAGAACAAGCTCTTCTCTCCTTTTAAGCATGGATAGAATATGCATGTGTTTGTTTATCCCCTTATGGAGGACAAGAAAGCCATCAAGATGTCAATTGCCCATTGTTAGTCTCATACAGAGACGGGCATGTTCTGAACACAGGACATTATCACAGTTGGACACAAAAGCCTGTTGTCAATGATGCGAGAAAGAGAAACAATGAGAATAGGTTTAGTTCATCAACAAGATGAAAGTTTCGATGTGGTTAATGTGTGTTCTGTTTGTTACTGCTAAAAGCGAACAAAATCAGAGTATAACAAAGCCGTGATAAATATGAAGCCTTTAGTGGAACCAGGTCAAAAATTATGATCTTTATTGAATTTTCTCTCTTATTTAAGCTTTCTATCAGAACATCTTTGGAGAGGAGCAGTATGAGAGCTTTTCCGTTTGCGATTTTTATATAATTAAACGTTCAGCTGGTTATGATTTATACTACAGAAGACTAACGATTCCTCTGCAATAAAAGAAAACTGAACTCAGCATATCTTTATTTGCCATAAATTTTCTGCTGCCCTTTCCTACAGGAAGAACTTTGAAGGTAGAGTGCAATAAAAATTATTAAATTTATCTAAAAGTAAGATTTAATGTGTGCAGCTTAGGAAATTGGAGGTTTGCACAATGGATCACTCTCAATTCTTACCAGGCTTCTAAGGGACAAAAAACATTTGGGAATGAGCTATGTACCTTCACATCCACTTCCTTCCCAAGTTATTTTTCAGAATCTTGAGTATTTCCAAATACTTCTGATGACAAAATATGGAGTAAATTCCAAAATGTTTCTAAAAGTAATAAGTATCTAAGAAAGTATGAGTGAAACCCACGTTAGTGACCTCCCTGAATAAAAGGCTTCAAAATAATCTGGCTGAATTAGTAGACATCAGTAACAGCACTGGGGTGACACAGAACATATAGGTCCACTTTTTTCTGTCAAGTGATTTTTTTGCTTTTTTCATTCACCAGGTTGTTGGAATTTTTCTTCCTTCCCTTTTTTTCCCTTTTCAGGATCTATTGAAGTAAAAGGAAGATACATGGCAAATTCTGTACAATTGTTTTTTTCCGAAGTAGTAAATTTTTTTTTCTCTGCTTTCAGCAAAATTGTGTGAATATGAGCATGTATTCAACCTACCCTACAGTTTTCAGTGGATCTTGTCAATAATTTAACAAATCTTTGACAGTTTTTAAGAGTTTTGCCATTATATGGAGGTATGATTTGAGATAATGCCATGATTATGGTGTTACATAACTGTTAGTATCTGCAGATTCCTCTCTTTAGAATATAAAGTTTACTCTACCAAAGACTGCTACAGTCAGAAAGATGCAGACAGGAAGGCTGCATACATGATGTTATATTGTTAGACAGTTTTTGACTCATGTAGTGATGAGTATAATGGAGATAGGGCAAGCAGTCATGTTTTTGCTGCCTTAAGTCCATATATTTGATCTCAACATTCATTCAAAAGCCAGAAATATACATAGTTTCATTTGGATCTATTTATTAATGTAAATCTATAGTTTACTTTTTTTTTTTTAATTATTATTATTTTTATTATTATTTTTTTTCCTTATACACTTTTATTGTGTGTCAGTTACACTTTTGGGTAGAATTTAAAATCCACACTGTTGTACAAACCATTACTTTATTTTGGATCTGTGACTGAATTCTTCTGTACAAGAGCTGAAATTTGATAAATACAGTAGACCCATGTGTTATCTACATATGCAGGCAATTTTGTTCACACTGCATTTTCCCAAGTTGTAACCCTGTTACTGCCTTAAATAATATAGGAGGTGCAGTGATTTATATTATCACAAGCAACAGAATTGTACTGATATGACAACTTGCTATACAATGATACACTATATCAGATAAGTGTAATGTTTTTATATTCAGATATGATTCACTTAATATCACAGACTTCACATTTTCCCCATTCTTTCCATTTTGCCTTCAAACTGGATTCTATGCAATGCAAAGTCTTCTCTGTATTTAATTTCCAGTGTCTGTACAGTATCTTGCAGTTAATTGCGTGAACTTCATGTTGCTGTAATTTCAAAGGCAAGTTTGGAATGAGCTGGGACAATATTAAAATCTGCAAACTGTTTTTCTAGACCAGAGGTCCAAATAAGACTACAGTAAGCTGAAAATAGCTGCCTTCAAAATATGTAATATAGCCCTGCTGATAACTACGTTAAGCAGGAAAAACAGGATGATTCAAGTAGATAAGAACCTTTCTTAAAAATAACAATAACAGTGCTTTCAGCTTCTATTTGGAATATATGCATTTGCTGGGAGATTTTAATGTTTCTCTCTCTATGCTAAAATGTGTGAAATGATTATGATTTCAGCAGATAAGGAGATCAAATACCAGATAGGGTAATGATTTCATAAATATGCACAAAGAAATTAGTATTGTCATTTATTTTCCAGTGTAAGTGTGAGAAGGTTCAATAAGAAGACTGAGATCTATTCACATCTCTCTTTAAATCTGTGATGCAGGAAATCTGAACAACAGTCATGAAAATTTGTTGACAGTCTACTCCTGCAAATGGCACTGGAAGATGTTTTACACTTTGTTTTCCTATCCAGCATTGAGTGTATATGTAAATAATATTACTTGAGGGACTTGGAATAACCATCCAAACATTGGATTTCTGTATAAATGCAAATATATAAATAATTTTCATTCCTCCAGGGAAAATAAGACTGGAAAGAAACTGTTGGAGTTAATCCAGGAATAAGTAATAAACTCTGTGATGTTTCTAAAGTCTCTAAACTCTCTGACTTTGACCCTTCAACCTAGGCTTCTAACCTTTCTATTTTCCAGACTCCTGAATACAGTGACAGGTGCTGACTGAGCATCTCTTGTGGAAGGTATAAACTTAGGGTCCTGCAGGCTCCAGATGCCATGTTGTAGGAGGACACTCATGTCAGTGGTATGCTTGAGGATGTCCATCATGTATTCATCATGATGGAAAGGGAATGACATTTATCATGTGTTCTGCTTTCAGCTGCTATATAAATGGTTACAGTACAACTCCAGGACTGAATTTTTAATAGCTGGATATGTGAGAGATGCTTTTCTCACACACTGTAATTTGACTTATTTTTTCCTTAGTCAGTGGGATAATATAAGTGTCCAATAGAAGATACCATTCTGGATGCTTCTTGAGTTCTGTGAGCAGCCCAGGGAGATCCTTGTGTGCCTCACCTCCATGGTTCTTCTTGGGTGGAGAGGGAGAGTAAACTTCTGCTGCTTCCACCCAAGCCTGCCTAAACCTGGAACCCATAAGCATGATTCATTCCCTTCTTTTACCATCCATTCTTCATTTCTGGCTTTTCACAAGAGCTTATTGTGACTGACATACCTTTTAATTCTCGGGATTGGGATAGGTTGTGCTCTGCCTTCTCCTTTTTAGACCAGTTTTCCCGTTCCACAAAGAGTAAAGAAGAGGTGACCAATAGCTAGCAATCTCTTCTATTACAGTCATAGCATTTATTATTTGTCATATGTCACATAGCATATTTAAAAAAAAAATCCATCATAACAAAAGACAACTCACACAACTAATTGCAGCAAAAACTTATGAAATCAGCCTTAAATAAGAATCACAGAATCACAGAATTGTAGGGGGTGGAAGGAAAAAACAAAACAAAACAAAAAATCCTTAGACAGAAAAGGAAAACAGAAACAAAAATGCAATGAGAAATATATTTCTCAAATATATATCAGAAATAACTGATATATATATATATATCAGTGCAATTACTAACCACCCACTAACTGATACCTAACAATACCTAAAAATGTGTGCCCCGGTGGCGCAGTGGTAGGAATGCCGCTTTGCAACACTGGGGCCCGGGTTCAAATCCCCCTGTGGCGCAAGTGGTAGAAGTGCCGCTCTGCTACACAGAGGCTCGAATCCCGGGGGTTGGACTTGATGATCTCTAAGGTCCCTTCCAACCCGCACAAGACTATGATACTATGATGATACCTCTAGAGATCAAGTCCAATCCCCCTGCCAAAGCAGGTTCCCTACACCAGGTCTCACAGGTAGGCATCCAGGCGGGTCTTGAATATCTCCAGAAAAGGAGACTCCACAACCCCCCTGGGCAGCCTGTTCCAGTGCTCCATTACCCTCACCGTAAAGAAGTTCATGCTCACATTTGTGCAGAACTTCTGCTCCAGTTTCTAGCCATTTTCCCTTGTCCTTTCTCCACACACTGCTGAAAAGTCTGGCCCCTCACACCTTAGATATTTATAGACCTGGATAAAGTCCCTTCTTGTGAATGAGTCTCTTGTGTATTTCTCTGTGAAGATGGGTCAGGTCTGTTGTGTGCTTCTGTCCAGACATCACATTGATCCTAATATTAAGAAGACTTCTTTCCACCCTCCTTTTTATAGAAATCTTAAAGCATGAATTTCACTTACTTTAGTTTCAATGGGTATCAATTGAGTAAAGGAAGCTTAGAAAGTTTCAAGCACTACATTATCTGGAAATTTCAGTTTTGTTCTCACAAAATCAAAACAATACACCTCTGGATTTTATTAAATCAAAAAACACATTGCAATTCTGTTTCTTGTTCAGATGAGCAATTATTATTTCTAACCTTTGTTGGATATCACTTACATATTTGTGTATTTTTTGTGTATTTCAGTGACTATAATAAAAAAATACTCATAGCTGTTTAAATTGTTGCTATCATGACTGTGATGAACTGTCAACTAGTTTAATCTGTATTTAAGCTAATATATCTTTTTTTCTGCTGTCATAACAGGAAGCACATTGCCCAGTGTTATGTGTTCCTCCTGCACCCTGTTCATTTGTGACTGCTATTTCAGTAAGCGCATAACTAAAAACAGACCTTCAAAGCTTGTTGAAAAACTGTAAGGCAACAAGAGAAAAAAGTATACAATCAAGGGACATCTTGTACACTTAATAATATCAATTCTATGTGACAGTAAACACAGTTTGTTTCTTCAGTGTCACAATAGAAGTACTGTACACATGTAAATACCTTAAGACAAGAAGGTGAGTCTGCCCTAGGTAAGGAGAGCTGACAGTGCTGAACCTCAATAATCCCCTGACTCTGAGCAGGGAAGAGATTCAGAGTGTAAGGGTGGATTAATGGAAGGATACGGCTTACTTCAGTTTGTGCTGTACAAACTCCATTGGTACTTCATCACTTCTTGACATGTTTTGACAAATTTGACTTCAAAGTGTAGTTCCAGACTTGAAAAGTGGTTCTGTAGAAATAGCATCATAACATTCTGCATTTATTGTCCTTGAATTGGTTCACAATTGAAAGAGTTTATTTTAAGAGGGAGAAAAACAAGACTTTTTCCAGCTTTGAGTCCTGCAAACTCAATCTAATCACAAAAGTCAAGTCATATAACATTATTTTCTTTCTTTCTCTCTTTCTTTCTCTCTTTCTTTCTTTCTTTCTTTCTTTCTTTCTTTCTTTCTTTCTTTCTTTCTTTCTTTCTTTCTTTCTTTCTTTCTTTCTTTCTTTCTTTCTTTCTTTCTTTCTTTCTTTCTTTCTTTCTTTCTTTCTTTCTTTCTTTCTTTCTTCTCTCTCTCTCTCTCTCTCTCTCTTTCTTTCTTTCTTTCTTTCTTTCTTTCTTTCTCTCTTTCTTTCTTTCTTTCTTTCTTTCTTTCTTTCTTTCTTTCTTTCTTTCTTTCTTTCTTTCTTTCTTTCTTTCTTTCTTTCTTTCTTTCTTTCTTTCTTTCTTTCTTTCTTTCTCTCTTTCTTTTTCTTTCTTTCTTTCTTTCTTTCTTTCTTTCTTTCTTTCTTTCTTTCTTTCTTTCTTTCTTTCTTTCTTTCTTTCTTTCTTTCTTTCTTTCTTTCTTTCTTTCTTTCTTTCTTTCTTTCTCTCTTTCTCTCTTTCTCTCTTTCTCCTTTCTCCTTTCTTTCTTTCTTTCTTTCTTTCTTTCTTTCTTTCTTTCTTTCTTTCTTTCTTTCTTTCTTTCTTTCTTTCTTTCTTTCTTTCTTTCTTTCTTTCTTTCTTTCTTTCTTTCTTTCTCTTTCTCTCTTTCTCTCTTTCTCTCTTTCTTTCTTTTTCTTTCTTTCTTTCTTTCTTTCTTTCTTTCTTTCTTTCTTTCTTTCTTTCTTTCTTTCTTTCTTTCTTTCTTTCTTTCTTTCTTTCTTTCTCTCTCTCTCTCTCTCTCTCTTTCTTTCTTTCTTTCTTTCTTTCTTTCTTTCTTTCTTTCTTTCAATAAAAAACATAAAAAAGATTATATATTCTGTTCCAACCATTCCTTAATCTTAATGAAATTGTATTCACATGACCACTTGGTCACTCAGTGAAAACTGGGCAAATAACTTATGATTGCCCCAGTAATAACAAGTCATGTGTCAGCTGTTTCAGAAGGGTTAGTTCTTCAGGGCCAGTAGAAATAAAAGGCATTAGACATTTATTTTCTTCACTGAGGGGAGCAAAGTGGCACTGTATGCACATGGGGAGATTATGTGTTGGTTTTGACTGTTCTCAGTAGAAATTCTCTTTAAAATGCACAATGGGAAAAAACAGCCTTGGAGAAGTCCTGCAGTTATTTTGCCCATAGAATAGAATTTCTTTAATGGGAGTTTTGAGTCCTGAGCAGTTGGAATCAGAGTTAGTTAGGGCTGATAGTGCTTGCAATTTGAATTTAATGTATATTCTGTGAAGTATCATATAGCTCTAGCTTCTGAAACAAAAATATGCAGGACTCTATAAAACAAATAAAGCTCATGAACTGCTGCATAAAAAGGAGACTAGCCAGAAGGTCAAGGGAGGTGATTTTCCCCATCTTTTCTTCCCTTGCTAGGTTCCAGTACTGCATCCAGGTCTGGGACTCCCAGGACATGAAGAATGAGGAGCCATTGAAGTTGGTCCAGAGGACCATGAAAATGATCATAGGGCTGGAGCACCTCAGCTATGAAGTCAGGTTGAGGGAGATGGACATGTTCAGTTTGGAGAAAAGATTGCTGTGAGGGGACCCAGTTGTAGCCTTCCGGTTACTGAAGGGAACTTATGAGTGAGACCAACTTTTTACGTGGGCAGATAGTGATAGAACAAGGGGGAATGGCTTTAAACTAAAAGAGGGGAGATACAGATTACATGTTAGGAATGAATTCTCTACTTAGGGGGTGGTGAGGCACTGGAACAGGTTGCGCAGATAAGTTGTGGATGCCCCACCCTTGGAGATGTTCAAGGCCAGATTGGATGGGGCCCTGGGCAGCGTGATCTGGAGGGTGGCAGACCTGCCTACATTGAGGCACTGGAACTGGCAATCATAAAGATCCCCTCCAATCTAAGCCATTCTATGATTTTGTGATTTCATGAACTAACACAGCAAAACCTAAAGCTATGGCAGAATTGTATTCCATGCGACTAGAAGAAAAGAGTGAGATGCATTTTTCAAACTGCATAATTCCTGAAGTATTCTATCAGTTCAGGATCTGCCTCATGACTTCTAATATTTATCACTGACAAAATATTCCTCTTAATCAGAAAGGGGGGTGGACAGGTTTTGCTGAGGCAAGGATGGATCCAGGAAAGCCAAGCTGTGCCTGAAAGTGCTGTTGGCACAATAACCTAGGCTGAAGTCATGCTTATTTTCTTGTTGTGATTTGTCAAAAGACATCACAAAAAGGCTCTAACATTCTGCTTTGATAGAATACAAATAAAAAGAGAAAGAGAGTCAGTCTGAGTTTTTATTGGCAGGCCCACGTGGCTGGCCTCCCAGAAAATACAGAGAAAGCTCTTCCCCATCACCTGGGTGTGGAAATCACATGGAGGCTGTGGGAAATGTAGTACAGCTCAGTGTACATTCCTCTTGGAGAGTCAGAACTCATATGGGATTTACTAGAGGAACCAGGAAGTACAGCTCCACAGTGCTGTGTGCATCTGCACCCATTAGCCTGTCACATGATGTCATGATATGGAATACTGATAAAACCAGGACAGTTATACTAGAAAAATCAGATCTGGTCAGTGAGACATTGAACAAAACAGTTTAAAAACCTTTTTCACCTGAACACGCTGCTCTCCATGTGCTTGACTTTTTCACATGCTTTCTTGTCAAGAATTTTTCAATAAACCTTTCCAGAAAAGTTTGCTCCCAGTTCATCTCTGAATTGAAAGAGACAAAGAAAGCTCCCCATGCATCTCTGACTTGCTGGGGAAGTTTCTCTGTACTCAAGCTCCCTGCTTCAGTCCAGGAGTTGTATAACAAAAACACCATAAACACAATATTCCTTCTTGAATAGCCTTGATAAAAGAAGGCTGAGAGGGGACTTGATCCAGGTTTATAAATACCTGAGGTGTGGGAGCCATAGTGGTGAGGCTGGTCTATTTCCAGTAGTGTGCGGGGATAGGACTAGGGGTAATGGGATGAAACTACAGCATAGGAAGTTCCGCACGAATGTGTGGAAGAACTTCTTTACAGTGAGGGTGACTGAGCACTGGAACAGGCTGCCCAGGGAGGTGGTGGAGTCTCCTTCTCTGGAGATATTCAAGACCCGCCTGGATGCCTACCTGTGCGACGTGGTGTAGGAAGCCTGCTTTGGCAGGGGGGTTGGACTCGATGATCTATAGAGGTCCCTTCCAACCCCTACAATTCTGTGATTCTGTGATTCTTCCCAGCTTGCAGGCCATACCTTGTCTATTGGTAATTTTCTTGCACTGTAGTCCACTAACAACTTAAGTATATCATGCAATATGCTGAAGCAATGGTCTCAGTTGTGATATATTTTTCCCAAGATAAAAAGTTACAGTATCACCTGAAGGCACATTCAATCTCTGAGGCAAATAATTTGAATAAAAAATTACTTCCATAGTGAAGCACCCAAATTAACTACCTTTGTGCATCTCTGAAGTTGGCCTTTCCTTTTTAGACCTCATACTTTAGTATACTGTACTTGATCAATTATTAAGGAAAAAAGCATAAATGTCAATGCTTAATGGTTCAAGGTATCGTTACTACTAAAGAAAAGTTTTTATGCTCTTTGACATCAATTATTATAATGTGCAATACTAATATAATGTGCATTATTATACCAATTCTTATGTAAATTATATGCAAATTGCAATAATTGCTGTGAAAATGAAAGGTAAGAAAATATTAGTATGCTATTATTAATATATTAGATGATAATGTTTCTTAATCTTGAGATTTATTATTTTTTTCCACTAAAAAGTGTAAATCTTTTTTAGAACCTTTTCAAAAATACACGGTTCAATATTTTGTTTGTTTGAATTATTATTAGTCATACAATTTCCTTAAAAGTATTTCCTCAATACATCGCCGGTGGAAATACTTATTATCTAATGAAGAATTACCTACATCTTTTGTGCACTGTTCATCAATTTTCATGAAGCTCAGCTCTGAAGTTCAAATCTTTACCTGATTTAAATTCTTTAAATTGAACTTTAATTTATTTTTATTTTATTTTTTGTGAGGGAAATTATGATGGTGTTTCAGACTCAGGGACCTTTCTTTCCCCTATTGCTCAACACCTTCAAATCCTGTATTCCATATTGATCTTCAGTTTTCAAGCTAAAATTAAAAGCAGTAAATGGTTTGTATTTTACATTTCTGATAGTCATACATGTCATAGCTAAATAAAATGTTTAGGGTTCTACAATAAAGTGTTTATGCTATAGCTATGAATACAAAATATATTCTAGTTTGCAAACCATCATTATTCAATGTTGGTCTTTATTATTATAATTTAAATAGTTTTATTGATGGATTCCTTTCAAGATTTTATGTAAAAAAAGTAGGTAAATAAAGTATTAACAGTTTTTTGGTTTTTTTTTTTAATGCAAAGTGAAGATGAGATAATCTCCCCATTTCTTGTTTAAAAAAGATTTTTTTCTTAAAAAAAAAAAAAAATAGGCAAATGATATTGTAAATTCAGTGTAGATCCAAACAAACAATTTCCAAGTTGCTCTATTTTGGATGTCATACTGTAGGCATAGCAAAAATAGTAAACATAGAATCCTAATTACTATTCCATTGTACTTTGCCTCACTAATCCTTACTATTGCCTCTGGCTATATTGTTCACTAATAATTTATTCAAGGATAGTAATGGGGCCATAACTGAGTCATTGCTCATCTGACATAAACAGAATTTCTACTCCTGCCTATTTTCTGATACATCAGCTGCACTGTCATCACTATATTGTTTTCATTTTACCCTACTTTCATCAGACTTGGCACATGAACATCTTATTTAGTGAAGTATAAATTCTTTCTTAAAACTGTTTTGCTGAACTATGGATTCAGTCTGTGCTTTTTTTCATTTATTCAATTTATTCAAGGTTTACAGAATTGTAGGAATTAATGTTGACATGAAACATGAGATACTTTTGTAAAACAAGTGAAGCATACTTGTCTTATCATGCTGAACATATGCCTATCCAAAATGAGCCCTCAAAATTGAAATTTTGAGGAATTGAAAATTCATAGGTTTGATTCCTTGGTGCATCAATCTTTTGAGTAAAAAATATTTCTAGAAACTAAAATCTCTCATCACCAGTGATGACATGTTCTTCCCTCACAGATATGGGAAGCAGATTCTTTGTTAGTTGCCAAAGGTTCTCACAAATTCAAAGAATTTTATTCTACAGCCCCCCACTTTTCTGTAATAGAAAAAAAAAAATGTAAAAGTTTCTTCAAACTTTCTTTAGGTGTTGTATTTTTAGAGGTACTTTCCTGCAGAGAAGCTATTTCCCTCATTTTTCAAAGTCTTCACAGGGCTGATTGTTCTTCCTAACCATGAAAATTTACATGTGCCTTTAGATATGGTTTTCATATCTTCTCTTCAGACTGTCCACAAAGCTAATACTGCTGTCGATCAGATCTCTGACAAGTTATAAGAATGAGCATGATAGAATAGCAAAATACTACAAACGAAGCAGAAATTAGAAATCTTGACTTTCTGGCTTGCAAAATTTTGCAATATAAATAAAATTTGTAGAGATGGTGTAGTCTGCATACACACAGCTTGATTGTTATCCATGTCTGTAGCCATTTCTAAGAAAAAGTATCTTTAATTAAGTAGTTTCCTATTATTTCCATAAGGCAGGAATGAAATTAAAGAACCATATTGAAACATTTCAAGTGCAACAATACTTGGGTCCAAAGAATGAAAAGTTTTCAAAATGCTCGCAAACGCTTTAGACAATACATACTGGTACAGTTTGTTGCCTAAAACTACACGATAGCTGTATTTGGGCCTGGATCACCCTGTCCTGTAGCAAAGCCCATGATGATCCCTTTTTTCCTTCAGTGCATTCCTCTTCTGAAGGCCGGGCATCTACACACAGAGAAGCCTAACAGAGTCTGATGCAGATAAAAGGTGAAGAGTGGGAAGACTTCCACAAAGCTGTCAAAACAGTGAACCCACTAACCAGAAAATGCGAAACAGAAATAAAAAATAGTCTGACTTAACTTAAGCAGGTTTTTATTCCAAAGGAGTACCCCTTGCAGAGGAAAAGGAGAAATTAATAAATATAGGGAGACTGGCATAAAGTATCTGTAATCATGAAAATAACCCCTAAAAGAGAAGTTAAAATCATGTGAAAACAATTTCACCTGTGAATAATGCATAGTCCTGAGAATCTCAATCTGAAAGATCTCCAAATCAGATGCATGGAGAGGAATGAGGAGATTCAGGATGGATGCAGTGTTTTCAATCCTGCTAACCTTGTAGGTGAAATCCTTTGCACTGCTGGAAGCAAAGGGAGATTTGCAGTAGATTTCATTAGAACCAATGGTAGTGAGTCGTGTGTCAGGCAGTCCTGTGCCATGCTGATGCTCCAGAGTGCTACCCACCCCCTTCTATAAATTAAGGACAAAAGACACAGTTCTCATAATGCTAATGTAACAGGTGAGCCAGTTGGAGGGATTTTAATCTACCTATACTTCATTTGAAGTACTTAGTTTGAAGTACAGGTCTCTCACCTTTGATCTGACCAGTTATATTTTAAAATGACTTTGTATACAATCATGCATTGCTTATTTTGATTGGTTAGAGCAATGCTCAGACTGAAGCACAAATGAAACATGCATGGAATTCAAAGACTAAAATATGTTGACATAAAGACCAAAGTATTCTGAATTCCTTCCAGTAATTTATGGACAACAAACACCATTCTCCATATAAAGGGTAGCAAACCATTTGTACAGTTTTAGAATGAAGGTTGGCATATAGAAAATATTCAAGTGTTACAGAAATTTTAAGTAGGAATAACTGTTATACTAGACTTTTTCAGTATTCATTTTCCTCACATTTAACTGTGAGCTAGAGGATCAAGAAAAAAAAAAAAAAAGGGTTAATATTAATACTTCTGCTTGTTCTAATAAAATAGTGTATCATCATATTCTACCTTCACAGGCTCAGGAAATACAAATGTGCAGAAAATTCAGATATATTTGGAAGGTAAATGTATTTGAAGTTTGTTTTCTTGTAATATTTTACATAGTTTGATGGCTTAATGTGAGTTTAAGCCTATAGAACTCTCTAATGCTGTGTAACATCTCACAAGTAATGAACTGTATCACAATTCCTAATGTGATCCTGACTGATTCAGAATGAAGTCATGTTTACTTCTTCCTAGTAATTTTGAAATGTCTATTTAGTAAAAGATTTGTAGTCTGGTAATGTTTATCCTCAGAGAAAGATGATATGGGTTAATAGAATTTATTGCATATAGCTGTTATGCGTTAGATATCAGGGTATTTGCATCAGCTTATGTATGATTTAAGATCTGGTGTTAGTGGACTTGCTAGTCAGCAAGATAGGCTTATGGCATTAAAAGAATAATGGATGGCATTTAGTTCGTATTTCCATTTTGTTTGTTCTATGTTCTGTTAAAGCAAGCATGGAAAACGGCCTTTATGCTAATATTGCCCTGTATCAACTCAACTTTAATTGCTGCATTATTCAAAATAGAATCCTGTCAATTACTTTGGTGAAGGAAATAAATAATTGGCTTATTAATGTTTTTCAGCACAGCTTTCTTTTTACTGACGGTACAATAAATGGCACTTCAGAGACACTGATATTGAGTTTAACAGAGATGATGATTTGTACAGTGCCTACATGAAAATGAGCAGCCTATACTTATTTTCCCGCAAAGAAATAAGCTTTTTTAAAGGTAATGTATTGAGTAAAACTATGTATGAAGTCATATCATGTTTACTAAGAAATTATATTTAGAATCTGAAGTCTCCCATTCAAGATCCCTTCCAAGCCACCCAAATCAGGACTCATTTATAATGTGTTGCAAGGGAGAATTCACTGTGGATTCCCTCTATTATTCTCTACATTTTGCTTCACTTCAGTTTCCCCTTCATATCCTTCTACATTAATTTCTTAAGTTTTCTCCTTCATTCTTTTTTAGTTTGGTGTGAACTGTTTTAATAGCTTTTCTTCTTTGAGCTTGTCCTCAGGGAGAACAAATATAGCTGTGTGTGACCAGCTTCCCCATTACAGACCTGAGTTGTAGCTTGGAACAGACCGCTTCCATGGTTCAGTCCCAGAAGATTTCCACGGGTAACACATTTCCATTTAGCCGATGACTTTTACACAACTCTTCCTTCTACCCTTCTTATACTGCCACTTCAGCCTTTTTTTCAGTGCTATCCTGTGAGCATGAATGAGCCTTTCTGCTTTTCACTTTCCTCATCCTTCAAAACACTTCTTTTTCCCTTTTCTTTTTTTTTTTTTTTTTTTTTTTTTCCCAAGACTCGCAGCAAATTGCTGTGAGACTCTCTCATGATTACAGTGCAGAATAGTGTGCCACTTAACACTGCTCTTGGGCTGCGCTGTGTACCTCCTAGAGCACAGACAAATTGCATACTTTCCACAAGTATTTTGTTTCAGGTTTTATTGTGCTTACAAGACCGTTCAGCAAAGTGCTGGACTTTATCATTGTGCAGGACTGTTCTTTTCCCCCACTCTGTGCTTAGAGTCCTGGAAGCGCTCATGTGGGACATGCTAGACCAAATTGGTAAATTAAGTTGTAAATTCCAAAGACTAAGTGCTTTGTAGGGTTTTGAAAAAATAAAAAGCACTCTAAAAACTGACCTAATAAGGGAAGGGTTTAAAAAGCTACGTCTACCACCCTGTGGGACTGGACAGTAGTGAATATCTCTATATCTTGAAACCATGTGGATGTTGTCCAAAATAGAGCTGATCACTGAACCATGCTTTGGAATAATTTCAAGTGGCTGAAATAAATTAAAAGGCCAATTAACACCTTCCTGCCAAGAAAAAAGACATACTCAGAACAAAATATGTCACAGGTAGAGCAAATAGAAGCTGGTGTTTCTTCCTGCATTTCTGTGCAGTCAGAAAAATCCTATGCAAAAACTTTGTCAACATAATTATTGAAAATGAACTGCACATTTAAAGTCTATCAGCACATTACGCATATTAAGAAAAAAATTAGGCCATCTAACCTGCAACTGGGAAATGTCAGACTAATGCACAGTGCCATGAAGCAGTTCCAGCATCTTCATTACAATCAGTTGCTTTACCTTAAAAAAATAAATTGGAAAAACAAAACAAACAAAAAATACCACCAAAACCAGTCATAGCTCAAAAGACAGAAGGTGGTAAGGGAATGCGGATCAAAACCTGGCTCTTTTCTGTGCCTGAGGAGGAGTCAGGTTGTTGAGCACAGTATCTCCACGACTATTGAATCATTTTTCACATGTTGGCAGGTACAGTAGGATAGAAAGGGACATAACCATTCACACTGTGGCATATTATTGAACCCCTTAAATGAAAGGACTTAAGGAAAAAGTGGCTGATCCTTACAGGATCACAGCATTCTCATACTTTTTTTGGAAACATTTGTCATTAACTATTGTTAATAAAGACTGGATATTGAGGCAAATAGACCAATGAACTAAGAAAGCATGATCATTTTGATATTATTCTGTTCTTACGTATTTTTGGATAATTGCCACATGCTGTTGCTCGAGAAAAAATATAATAGAGTAGTAGTGACAATAAGAAGTTTCAATCATGATTCTAGTGTCTTATTTATATTCTAAAACTTAGAAATAATGTTAGCCTGATTTTAAAATTTAGCCTTAGTTAGAGCTTTCATTTTCTCATTTGGATGTTTGTATCAAGAGAGAACAGTATAAATGGGAAAGATGAATGCTTCAAGTAATGCATGTGTCAAATGTAGTAGAGAGAATAAATTATTACAATGCTTTTATTTGCTGGACAACCTGAGCATTGTCGGACATTCTCCTGATACTGGAATAATTTTTCCTATTTGTGTTAAGCAGCTTGAAAAGGAGACTGAGGTGTACCTGTGTGTCATCTTCATAAGACATCATTTTGCAGTATTGTAATGTGCACTGCTGGAGTGGGAAAAAAAGAAAACTGAATTCATAAGTCCCTTGTCATTTCTTTTTCATTATCTGTATTCATACATGAAGTCATTAAAATGGTTCATCGCTGAGAAATGGGCACTCTTTTGTTGAAACAGAATATTATAATAATGAATGGCATATCAATTGTGTTAGAAGTTAACAACAAATTTGCCAGATGTCTGCAATGATAACACTTCACAAGAAAGAAGTTCATCTCAGTGGTATGATATCAATATTAGTATTAATATCAGGTTTAGAATGATGGATAATTTGTATCTATTAGTCAAAAAGAAGCTGCATATTTTCAGGATTATTATTACTAGATACAACATTACATCTAAATTAAATAGTTTAATTTAAAACTGTAGATATTTTTTGAGGAACATAATTGAGCAGATTTTTAGTTTGATTTATGGGAGACTCCTATGCTGTTAAAACTTAAAGGTTTAACTTAAATGTTATTAGCATTTCAACACAAGGTTCCAGAAGCACAAATAGTCATAATAGAAACTGGTGTCCATAGGACTATATCAGCAGCAGGAGTTTATCTAGTGAGTGAGGAGAGACATGATTTACAAAAATGCAATTGAATAAGAAAAATGAAAAATTAAATATGTTTCCCATAACATTCCTGAAGCAGCCAGCATCCTGGGTTATAACAAAAGCAGTTTGAGAGAAAACGATATTTGCAATACCTGTAATAAAGCGAGCTGTTGCTTAACATGAAAACTACTGGAAATATTTAGGAAACAATGTGAAATGTCAGATAAAGCCAGAGAGGAAGAAAGTAAAGTCTCAGAAAGATGGTAGAAACAGCTGGTGATGCAGGTGGGACCATAGGTCATCCCAAGCCAAAGCAGTTGGGGTGTTATGCATCCCAGAAGCTTGGAAATTTGTATCCTAAAACGTGCTACTGAATCTCAGCTGAAGAATATTTAGATCACTGGAAAGCAGATTGGAAATGAAAATGAAAAATTATTGCATTGCTCCAGAATTATCTGTTTTTATGGAAGCAGTACAGCAATCAATCACAAGCATTTCATTCTGTTCTCTTCTCCGAAAAGAGTCACAGAAGAAATCAATGCTTTTAAAAAGTAATGTCCCGAGTGCATGGAAACAGCCAGGAGTCCTTTAAAGGGACTTTCATGCCCTCCTCATTATAGGTTCCCAAGCACTGGCCTGTAAGGGAGTGACTTAATTTTAAAGCTTGCTTTCCTTGATTTCTTCTCATAATGGGACCAGTTTGCTCAGTATCAGGCTCTCACAAGATGTTCAACATTTGATGTCAGAATGAGATGAGAAATGTCAATAGAACAAGGAAGATTCAATTATGCACCTTGTATTTTGCACTGTATGTCTGAAGATAGCTAAGGAATGTAAAATGAAATTAAAAATTCCTGCTGTACTGGATGGATGAGACGATATAGATGGGTAACGAGTACTTCCTTCAGACAGGTGTGCCAAAGCATTGTGCCAAAGCAGGTCACATGCCATAGATGATGCTCCTTTTCTCATATTTAGTGCTGGATAGAATACATTTAATTGGTTCCTCCTGAAGCAATGTGGCCTGTATTATAAACAAGACATGTTACTGAGAAATAACTGAGAAGCAGCACTTGGAGAATTTCTACTAAGGGAGTCAGAGTGGTTAAGTTCTCAAGAGAAAGATTTAGAAACATACCTGTAAATGTATGCTGGTCACAGAACTGGTAGATACCAGACAAGATTTCTGTAACATAATGTAAAAATAGCAGTTTATCAATAGTCACACAATTGTAACCTGAGATAAATATAAATTAATGGCAGTTCTCCTATTGGTTTTCATTCTTTCTCTTATTTTTCCCTTGGCACTTCTCAGAGCATCTCTCTTTCTAGATAGTATTTAGCACATAGCTGCCGAGGCCTGAAGTTATCAGCCTGTCTGCTCTTCTTCCAGGCTGCAGAAGGCTGAAGCTTTCTTCCTCCCATGAGGTTCATGAAGGTCTGAAATATTTCTGTGAATGTCTGCTTATTGCACAGGCCACTGCCTTTTCCCTCCAGGTAGCCTGGAGGGAACCTGCATGCACCTTGACGTCTTGCAGATAAAGGAATATTCGTACTCTTCAACCCTCTTCAACCTTTGCTGTTACATAGAAAATCATTTTAGCGAGTACAGTGGAACAAAGAAGTAAAAAATCTTGAGAGGGGAAAAAAAAAGAAAAAACAGAAAAAAATGCACTATTCTAAGAGGCAAAGAAAGAGAAGCTTGTCCTATGAGACTCTCTTGTCTTTAAGTCTTAGCTCTTGGTTTTTGTTTTATTTTTTATCATTTTTCCCTCTTATATTCCCATGCCAAATAGATTTATCCTGTTAGTTGCAGATTAAATTGGCTGTATGTTTCTTGCCCTACCAGGATGCCACTGTTGTTTTAACGGCCTACAGGTAAATAAGCTTCATTCCAATTTGTTTAGTAGATGCAGCATGCTCTATGAAAAAAAATAAAATAAATAAATAAATCTGAGATTGCACGCACTTTTTAAAGCCAGTAGATTGACTTCAGATGACAGCTCCTGGGTGAAACTGATTGTTTAAAGGTCAGATGAAGAAAAGGACTTTGCCCTCCTCTTCTGGCACCTTTCTAAATATTTCTGTATGGTGATATTACAGAGTTGGAAGCAACAGGGCATCTAATTGAGAATGTTTAAATAGCATCCTGTCACTAGAGGAAAGCACATACTCTTGAATCACAGGGGGCAGCACTCATAAACCAGAAAGCCAGTAAAGTATACAATTCTGAAGATCAATAGGGAAAAGAGAAGGAAGGAGCATATTAAAAGAATGAGGGCCTGTTTTTGCAGGCATTACTTCTGTTGGGACATTCACAAAGTAATGCAGCTGACAGTGGATTTTCATGGAGTAACTCAGTGGTTCAGACTGGATGAGACATTTAGAGATCCTTCTAATGCAGTCCAGGAGGCTTCTAGCCTTCTTTTTAAGTTGGGCACATTTCTGGCTCATGGTCAGATAGTCTACTGGGGTAGACTAGGGGTAAATCTACCAAGGGAAAGTCTACCAGAGGTACCAGGGGTAGACATGGTCAGAAAGTATACCAGGGGTCTCAGGGCCTTTTCTTCAAAACTGCTTTTAAGTCTTCCTGGCCCAAAACTTTTCTGGCATTATTTTGCTACAAAGGCAGGATTATGCATTTCCTTTTGTTGAGCATCATGGCCAGCAAGCCCATTTCTCCAACAGTGATATCCCTCTGGATGGTTGCATGATTCTGACGTATTAGTCAGTTCTCCCAGTTTTGTGTCATCTGCACAAAGAGAGAGTGAAGAAAATGCACTGTGTCCCTTTGTGCAGGCCATCAATAAAGTTGTTACAAAGGATTGACCCCTGTATCTGGGGCATATTTTGTGTAAAGGAAATCAATTTAAAACCTGAAGAATCTTAAGTTGAGCTGACCAATACCTCCCTTGAAAGAGGGAAGGGAAAGAACAACATGAAGCTTTAGAGTCCTGTAGTTATTTTAAAGGGGAATTATCTGAATGTTTTGTGGGATTTTTTTTTTTTTTTGTTGGTTCCAAATAAAGAGTTACAGATAAACAAGCACTGAACTTCCAAGCACAGAATGAAGATAGCAGTCTGAATAACACATGTATTTATTTATTTATTTATTTATTTATTATTTTTTCTTCTGAAAACGTTTGCAGAATTGATTTTTATCAGTCAGGAAGGAGAATAGAAGTTTAAAAGCTCAGTATTTGTTGTGAAATGGAATTTTCACTCTCTAGTCAGTTATATAATGGGAAAAGAATTTGTGTAAAAGCGTTTTGATTACAAGTCACCAATATGTAATTGTGGGCACTGCTTTACACAAAGGAGGCCTGTTTATGTAGGCCAACAATAAAATACTGAGTTTTAGAGAGATAAGTGGTGCAAACAAAGCCTACTTTATCTGGAGAGTCACAGTTTACTGAAAGGTTCATTTCAATTTCAGGTTACTCCTATTTGATGACGGTCACCATCTCTTTAATCTAAACTGAGCACTGCAGCAAGCCAAGTTTCATTTTTATTGTTCCATGTAAATATAGTGAACAAATATCAGTATAAACAATTGTAAGGAAGATCCAGCTAGACAAGGTTTGTTTTGTTTCTACTCTGAAAACACTGTCAGAATTTCTGATAAACATCTTTTACATTTAGGGTCAGACTTCACAAAATACTTAAATGACTTGTAGAGGATAATGTTCGGCAGTTACCGCAGACTTTCATTCACCATAAAGAATTTAAAGACATTGTCAGAACCAGGGTGATTAGTATGGTACAATTTTAAATTAGTAATTAATGAAGATTGTCATATTTAAACCGTGTAGTTATCTCCAGGTATTTCAGGTGTATCAAGTATACCTCAAATTTCTGGCAAGACCAAATTTTGATACAATTCCTTAAATATGCTAGTTTCACTACTAAAATCAATTCCAATCAACTTTAATTATGGAATCAGTCAAGAAGTAATAGCAGAAAATTGTGATTTCACTTTGAGATCCTTTTTGACTGACAAATTTAGAAGTTAAGTACCAAATTAATTTAGTACAATTACATATAGCTTCCAGGAAATTTGTTACACTGTTGGCTATAAACTTTTTCTGCTTAGCCATACAACAATCACAGTACATCCAATAGTGCAGTAGCCTCTTTCTCATTGCATTATAAAGTAAGTCATTCTCTGCAGTTAAGCAAATTACCAATAACTTTATCCACACTCAGCCTTGTGCTCCTTGTCAGCACTGTAGCAGTAACAGTAGATATTTAGTGTACTCTTTATAATTGCATAAGTTTCAGACTCATTTTTTTCCTCTTTTTTTTTTTTTTTTGAAGGAAATTATGCACAAGTGTAAAACTTCCCATTGTAGTAGACACTTTCAGCAGTGAATTCATAGTTTGTCAGAAATAGTTCAGCTGTGTGCTTGTCAAAGAAACAATATTTTGAAGCATATTTGCAGAGATAAGAGTCAATATTTTCTTCCTAGTGGCATCTATTCTATCCATGTGAGGGAAGAGAGTATAGCATTTCACAGCTGAAAGAGAAGCAGTGTTGCCTAACAGAAAATAAGCAACTTAATGTACTGTGCAGTACAATTTCCATTGTTAAGCACGAAACATCTCATGATCCAAGAGCGTATGGAGAGGAACATGAATAATGCTGAAATGAATGAGATCCAAGCCTTTTAAAGATAAATGCCTCTAGATGAATAACCAAATTCATAGAAAAGTTACTGCATAGACAATATCTTTTTTTTTTTTTTCTTTCCTGAGGAAATTTCAAGCATTTTAGTTTACTTCTGAAGACTTTCCAGGACCACTATTCAGCTTAGAAGGGAAAGAAAAGAAAGTAGGGATGATGATCACAGAGGGCATTCAAGTCCAGGCTGGATGATTCTCTGGGCATCATGGTTGGTCACCCTGCACATAGTGAGGGGGGTTGAAACTAGGTGATCATTGTGGCCCTTTTCAACCCAGGCCATGATGATTCTATGATTCTATGAGCAGGCTCTAAAACTTCTAATAATGGGAAAATTAGAAATGAATCTGACTACATTTTATTTTTCTAATGCTGTTAAAGATGAGTGATGTAGTTCTTTGTCTCCCATTTGTGGGATGGGTGGTTTCTGAATGGAAGGACCATAACAGTATAGCAACTGCTGGAAAAAGTAGACCTTTATTTGTCTCTTTAAGCCTGTGCATCTGTTCCTGAAAGGATCTTCAGAAACAATGACTTCTACTTTGTGAATAGCTATGTTTTAGGATTTGGCTCAGAGATTCAAAGTTTTCATACTAATCCCCAAATAACGTTTGGATGCTAAAAGATTTGGCTACTGCTTTACCTAAGGGGAAGCAATAAACCTTGGGGAAGGATGTGTCTCTAGGTGAACTATCTTTGCAGAAGATAATTTGCTACCACAAACAGAAAAACAAATCAAAATAAAAATTAAGGCGGAAATAAAAAGAAAACACAAGACTTCCACAGATTTTCAGCAGAATCTCCCTGTAGCACTGAAAATTAGCTCAAAAAAAGTTAACTATATCTGAGGGTTTTTCTGAGGAGATGTCTATAATTTAAACTCCCAAATGTTTATACGTAATTTTTCACATCTCAACACTTCCAGTCATGCCAAACAATCTGTGATTAAATAAATAATCTGGTTATGGCCCTAGGGAGTGCAGAGGGGAATGGCAAGCTGGCTTGCAAGGCCAGTATTCACTAGTTATGAAGTCGATCCTCTTTGTTTAAAAATTCTCCGCATTATTAAAATTCAGTGATGGCAATTAGACAGTTGTTCTTTCTTAGTGCAGAGTGAACAGTTAGTTATAATTGCATTATTGCTGTTTCCTCAATTTACTTCCTAAGTAATAATTTTGTTTGGGGAAATATGCTTTTGCAAATTTGTAAACAGTGTTACAGATGAAAGCACCTTGCTTTTCTTTCAGTGGTGACAGAAAGAAAAAGATGGCTTGCTTCCAAATCATTTGCCAAACATAACCCATTTGATTTGTCCCACTTTTTTTCCTTTTTTTCTCCTCTTCTTCTTTTCATATTCACAGCACTTAATTCCTGCTACCTAATGTTGTTCGATGATCTTTGTCAACAATGCTTTGTGAGATAAGATTTTGTGAGCCTGCCTTTTTGCACAATAGCATAGGCATGTTTTTCTAAAAATACCATTACACTTTTTAGTTATCTTTTATTACCTTATAACTCATTCTCTGATTAATTCTCAGGAGTTTCTTGTCTCCAGAGAACTGATGAATACACTTAAGTTTTCTCTCCAATATTTCGCTTGGTGGCTTGATGGTAGCTATATATATTTAGGCATGTGTGAGGTTATGTAAAGAGAGGCATGGACATATGTTTGCAGGACTGGAGCTCTGGTTTGAGCTAGAGGCATAGCATAAAATAAATAATATTCAAAATCTGGCCACTTATAATTACACACATAAACAAAGCCAGTACTTATTAGTTTAAAGTTTCTCTTCGTTGCCTTTTTTCCCCACTGTCACATGTGAGGTGTATCTTCAGTGTAGTAAACTAGGAATGGGAGAAGAATATTTGTTCCTAATTTTGTCCTAGAAATGATTGTTTCCTAACTTGTACACTCTCAGTAAACTAATCATGCTCATCAAGAACAAAAGTTGAATAGCTGTGCGCCTGACAAGATAAACTGGCTGACCTAGCTCTGTAAAGAAATCTCACCTCACTTTTTTTACTTGCCAGGTAAAGTTCTAATTCTTCTAGTCTCTATTTTTATTTCTTTTTTTTTTCTTTTTTTTTTTTTTTAGTATATATATTATGAGTAACCTGTAGAATCCATAGGTAATAATCATTTCAAAAAAAATTTCTTCATATGTGCTCTCCTTCCAGTAGTTCCAGGATGACAGATGACTGAAAAAGGAAGTACAAAGAATACTCTGTACTTTTGGGCCACCAGCAAGTCCTTGGGAGGTCAGGTATTGAGCATGACTATGGTAATTCTAAACCAGCCCTGTGAGCCATCAAATCACATCAAACTCAGCTCTACAGAAAAAGCCTAAAGGTATGTGTGACATTTTCATTCTCTGCAGTTTAAATCCTCAAACATATCAGCCTGTCAAGAAGAGAACATTTGGGGATTATTTTCTAATAGGCACACCTGCACCTGCAGAATTGAGAACAGAAGGAACAGTTTACTTTTTGATTTCAGACTATTGATTTTTTATTTTTTTCTCCTATTTTCCTTCCTTGGGTCATTAGAATGCTGGATTTTTAGAGTTAGTTTATACATAGCTACACTTCTTTTATATGTATATGTATTTTTTATGGCAGGGCAGTGAGTATTTTTCCCCACCAAAAACATGAAAAGCATGAGATCTGACAGCACAGCATGTTCGTGCTAAGGCATGACTCAGAAGGCTGTCTCTCCCAGCTGTTTAGCCACGGAAAAAGCACATTCCTTCAGGGCGAAGCCTTCTGTGTTTGAGAAATATAAGTTCACTAGATCATTGGTGTTAAAAGCATGGTTTCAGCATGTCATTAGGAATGTATTCCTGTTCTTAACAGCAAATTCCTGCTGACAAAGTAATTAGAATGGGAGTTAATTCAGCACTGGAGCCTATCCCAGTGTATTTGTAATATCAAATCAGCACTCAGTGTTTTGTGGGCTTGAAGATTAAAAATGTCCAGTGTGTACTTCTTGTGATTTACAGTCTATTTGGGAAAGCTTTAAAGACCAAAAAAAAAAAAAAACCAAACAAAACTAATGAGATTAAAGCTACAGTAACATGAAGTGGAGAGTGAGCAGAAAGAAAAATATCAGACACAAGCACTCTTAAAAGACATAAAGAAAAGGAAGAAAATCAAATGATTCAGAAGTGTGCACATCACAGCAATTTTGTTTACTCTTCATAAGCTCACATTTTTTTTCTTTCTGAATGCTTCTTCCCTATCTATTCCCACCACTGTGACCCCTTTATGCTATTCAGCAGAACCTAGTGCACAAACCTCTCATGGCTAATATGACTTGACTGGTAGATAGATTCCAAGCTGCTACCAGAATCCATCTGTATGCCAAAGACTTGGGCATAAGGCTTTTATATTGCTTTTGGAGAACTGGATGTCTGTGAGAGGAGAGGCAATGTACCTTTCCAGCAGTATCATTCTGTAACAGTTAATGCATAAAATGACCATATGTTGTGTCTTACTGAATCAAGGTAACTTGGAATGCAATGTGCAGCAATCATAATTTTGCACTATACAGGTACAATATAGACAAATGTAGGTATAATACAGATGAAATTGCTACCAACTTACATTCAGGCATGAACTGTAGGTATGCCATGTTAAATTTAATTGTGAAGGACAAGGCAGGCATTCATAAGTCTCAGAGATTTTAATGCCTTATCTACTTCTCCTGAGAACAAAGAAAGTACTGGAGCAGAATTTTAAGTTTCTTAAATTTTGTGGCATCAAAATGAGGTCTGTGCTACTAATTCTTTCAAAATCATCTTCTAACTCTGTTCTGTCAACTCTGGTTTCGAACTCACTGAAGATTTTAAGTATGAAGACAGTCATTCAAATGCATCCCATGAAAACATGAAAAAAATAGGTTTGATCCTGTGATGTTGCTCTTTTGGTATTTAATCAATACATTTTGACTGAAACCGGTAGTGACTCAGATTTCCCTGACGTCTGTAAGCAAGGTCATTACTGTAATTATTCATGATTATGTCATTTAATGATGCCTTCTAATCTTTAGAATAACTTCCCTGCACTGGTTTGATTGGCATTGACTTCTCACTGATTGGAGCTTTTCTTAGAAATCCCTGTATTGGAGGTGCAGAGAAAAAAAGACCCATATTATGGACTCTTCTGACTTGCTTATTTTCTCCCTAATTTTAATTAATTTATTTATTTTTCACAACAATGTAGATTTTCTTAAGGAGAATACTAGCACTAAAACATTTGACCAGATTTAAATGGATCATTGTAGCAATTATGTACCTCAGCCGAACAACTGAATTTACCTTTTTTTTTTTTTATTTAGTGTACCTGCACATCTGTTGCCTTTGAGGCAGAACTGCTACCAAAATCAATGTTCTCATTTCCTTTTGTTAAACCTCAGAAAGTCACAATTTCACTTAAATTTGAAATTTAACACAGCAAGCATTTTTAATTTATGAATTGGTTTACTCACAGAACTATTCCCATGGACTTCAGAAGAACTAAACTGTTCTGAATTTATCCCCAACCATGAGTATTTGCACATAGTATGCCTGAGATTGTGTGCTATTTCTGAACATGGTTATGATTTCTGTAAACTTTCTAATGCATTGTTAGAGACTATGCACTAATCCAGTAATAACAGCCATCATAACACGTGGAGATTTAAGGAGTATAGAGTGGAGAAAAATGGGATGGATATTTGATAGTTTTTTTCATTTCTGTGCAAATGCAGCTCACCTACAGTTTTAAAAATTGTATGTGCATCTGCTTATTACTTAAATTATCTTCTCAAAAATGAAGTTAAACCAAGAAAACTCAAAAAATACCAAGAGCTTGTGAAATCCATTGAGCTTTCAATGTTATATTTGCACAGGTTTTTTTCCTATCCCTTTTTAAGTAGATGTGCCATGATAAATACTTTCTGAAGCTACAGAAAAAAAAAAAAAAAAAAAAAAAAAGAAAGAAAAAAAAGAGAAAAAAAAAAAGGAAAAAAAAAAAAGAAAAAGAAAAAAGAAAAAAGAAAAAAGAAAAAACATAAAACAAAAAAAGGCCAACAAAAGTGAGACTTCATGCTCCAGAAGGCAAAATCCATATGCAACATTCACTCTGAAATTTGGCAGAGTGAGAGATGCATGATGAAGGATTGCCATAGGGCAGGTTTACTTTCTTACTACCTATTCTGTCAGGGCTCTGAAATACTTTTACAGTGTTGCTGAGTACAAACAGACAAACTGAAACCACGTAGCATGCAGCATCTGAACTACTGTGCCTCTGGGTTAGTAACATTCCAACCAACAACCACGTTACCCCTTCGCAATGTTTTAGACAAACCAAGGGGGAATTCTAGCATTCTCATTTCAATAAGAGGTCAGATCATCAGTTAATGCATGAACTTGAGTTGTTCTAGTATATATTATCTGTGGCTTTTAGACTATTATTTCTAAAATACTGGAGTGGAGCTTGAGCTAGTGTAAATCAGTACAACTTCACTGATTTCTGCAGAACCATTCATTGGCTGTGGATATTAGCCATTAGTAAATACAGTCCACTTGATTTATTTCTGCATTGCACTGGTTTTCCATATGGAATTCTTATGAGTGCTCATTGTGGTGCCTCGCCTGAAAGAAAAGTTCTGTCACTGTGATCAAGAAGTGTGATTATGTGCTGGGCCAAGGCTCCTATGCAAGTGGGAATGTCCACAGGAACCACGCAGTACTACACCGTTCCCTGAGGCTTCCCCTCTAGCTGCTCCAGCAGTGGGAATCCTCATCAGCACTTGCACAGTAGGCTGCTAGTATGCTTGCAGAAGGCTCAAGGCATGCTCACTTTCAGGAGTGCTCTTGAGGATGCTTATTTTCCACAAGTCTTGCCACAGCATTTATTTTTCATCCTCCTTGTATGTTCCATATACAATCCATGTATGCATGTGCTACCATACAACTTCACAAAAAGGATGTGCGAGCTGTCTCCATTGCTCTTAAACACACACTAAAGCTCGGACAAGATGAAATTCCCAGCTGGTGAATGTCAGAAGCTGACTAGATGGGCAAGTGCTCTGCACCTCCATGCACACCTCTGAAGGCTACAAAGTTATGGTTATTTATCATCTGCTACCCTGATGTCATCACAGAGTTGGAATAACTGAGGTGAACAAAACTTGGTCACTATTTACACGAGTGGCTATTTTCACTGTACTGTCAGAAGTCTGCCTTCAGAATTGCTCGGGTAGACTTCACACTCATCAGGAGACTGATAAGCCCTGTCTACCCAGAGCTTGGAAAAAGAGTGATTACTGCAGATCTTGGCACAGCAGGCTGGCATCTATAAGTCAACCATTGCCATAAGTGTGAATTTATGCAACATCTCTGTAACTTAATATATCTTCAGAAAATGCTATAGAGATGTAATGTATTTGCTTGGGATAAGTGTTAAAAAAAACACATGCTAAATAACCATGATGATTATGCGTGTAAGAAACTATTCCTTATTGATCTCATTGTTTTATTACTGAAAAGATCAAAGTAAACATGCAGCTGTTTGCAAAACTGGCATCTTCCTACTTAGAAAAGCAAAGCTGCATGTCACTCATCACCCAGAGCAGTGATCTCTATTCCAGTTCCAAGAGAATTTGAATTCTCTGCTGGATGGAAATAATTACAACACTGCTTAAACTGTATCTTTCAGTACATGTATTAACAGCGGTAGGGTTTCCAGCTGGCATATGGCTGAAGACTGGTCACACAAGAGCACCATTGATTAGTGTCAGATGATTTTGGGAATGTCCCTAGTAGCTCCAGGATATTCATGAGTGGATCACCAGGATATGCTGTTTTCCATGGCCCTGAGGCTTTAAGCTGGCTGAACACAGCTGCGTAGGTTTCTGATGGTGCTGGTCATCCATGTTGCCAGAGTTGACTTCCCAGAAAGAGATTTTTCTTGCATTCCTGCTGAACTGCACTCAGGATGCTCAGAAGAGACAGTGTTGCTGAGCCACCTTTTGCTAATCAGGGTATCACAGAGGTACTGTGGCTACAAGGCGTGGATGAGACCTGCCTTCTGTCAGTATAAAGCTTATTTCTCCCCTGCTGAGCCTCCTTATCCACTGCTCTCTGTGCAAGACAGGCTGCCTCTTCCCCCAGTTCTGCTGATCCAAAGCTGCAATTCAAATCTGTGCTGCCACTGGAACTAGCATTACAGCATTTTTCAGGAGGCTTAAGTTGATAACTATCAGAAATCGCCTTGTGACAAGGAGCTACAAGGTGAGGTTTATGTCACTCTCATGACCCACCTGTGTTTGTACAGTGTGAGCTGAGCTGCAGTTCAGTTCAGCTTAATGAGAGATAATGGCTTAGGCATCAATTGCAGCTGTTGCCTATTTATAGAAGACAGGTGTCTGTATTTTTTTTCCTTTTAATTGATTTTCAGGCATATTTGATACATGAAAAAATTCCTGATGAAAAGTAGAGTATTTAATATCGTTCATCTTGTGACCTATGATGCTTTCATCTTTAACCTGTATGCAAAATTTGCACTCCCTATTGATTGGGGACACCATCTCAGTCACTCTGCTCTCAAAATCCCATTGATTTCAAAGGGATTTGGCCAAGCAGAATGATAGCTCTGAAAAACCAATTTTCAGCAGTTGGTGAAAAGATAAAGTTGGATGCTGTGTGACTTCCAGTACAAATAATTTGATTCTTACAGTTGTGACTGGATAAAATAAAGGGTGAAATTGAACTGACAATGAAAATATTGAGAAAACATCTATCTGCAACCCTGTAACTAAAACAAAGGGTCCTTTATGGTCATCTGTTATGGTGTATGTGTTAGGTTTAGGTATATACTGTTTCTATATCATAGAAAACTTAGGCTGAATACTGGATGCCCTAATTCAGGTTTCAGGAAACCTGTGAGTAAACAGAAACATCACAGGTCAACGTTTCATTGTACTCGCTTGGTCCTTCCACTCCATCCTCAAAATGAAAGATTAAAAACCAGAAATTTTTAATACTATGGCATTATACTGATTTTAAAGTTAACAGAACACATAAAAAAATCCAAACCCAGTGGTCACTAAATAATATCAAATGTTTATTAACAAAAAGATTGGCTCAGAAAAACACCTTGCACGTACAATTTTAATATATATCAGTATGGAGTAATTCTATTTTTCTTCCACGTTCTCTTTTTTATTAACTGTTTTATTTATTTTTTCTTTTTTCTTTTCCTTTCTTATTGTTTCCAGTGAAATAAACTTGGTTTAAATACAAGTTCATTGTGAGTGTTCACCTCATACTTGCCTTTACTGTGCCAGGGGATGAGAAAATGTCTTACAGAGAAATGCATCTGGCATTGATCTGCGTTGAGTTGTTTTTTAGCCAGTAGTAATGACAAGCCTTTTAGAGAGATGATGAATGTAATGTAATGTCTTTGAACATGAATTTTTTGTGTGGAACCTAATTAACAAACCTAAACTATTTCTATTCAAATACTCTGGAAAGATAACACCAGTCACAAACACTAAATATCTGTTTTGCTTTTCTTTGCTTACTCATGCATTTATTCAACACTCGCTATAGCAGTTTATCTAAAATTAGGTCCAAAGTAATTTAGGCAGCCATACCTTATGTGAGAGATTCTGTAGAAGACTTTAAATCATAGTGACAGCCATTAGAATTTGCTTAAAGGAAAATAATTTCTGAACAATTTTCTATCAAACAATGGAAGTCTTTAAGATTAAAAAAAAAAAAAAAAAAAGCCACCATGTGTATGAATATTTAAATGGTCCTTACTTTCAGAAAATTAGAGTGCATAAAAGCTGAGGGCCCTGTTCAGATCTTGAGTTACATAGAAAATACTTGCTGGCACTTTTAGTAAAACTAAATTTGTCAGTAGTTAATTTGAGTTATTTGGGGTTTCCTAAACCTTGACCTATTTACCTCTGGATCCATTACTATTCAGAAACAATTCAGAATCTAAGGACATGATACATAGTTCACTCAGAGCTTCGCTTATATAAGTCTTTTCTGCACCCTTCATGTCTGCTTGAAAAAAGCAGATTCCTTTAAGAGGACCTTCAGTTAGCAAGTACTTGTAGATAGTCCAGAAAACAAGAGGAAGGGCAGAGTGTCTATGTACATAAGAAATGTCAAATTTGCTCTTCTGGAAGCCTTTCTTCCCATTTCATTCATTTATTTTTCTGTCTCAAACTCATATTTATGTCCATTCCTCTTGTGTGCCATGAGAGGTCATTTGGAAAAAAAAAAAAAAAAGCTGCAAAACTTGCATGCTGCAGCCAAGAAGGAACTGAAGAATGCTTGTGTGAAAGTCACCTTTTCTCTGCCTCCCCTCATCTGCAAAAGGTGTTGTATTGGGAAGTAAAACTTCTGGGTATACAACATAGGAGATAGTAGAGCTTTACAATCTTGGTGCATCTCTTCAGTTTCAATTTGATGCAGCCTGACAATTATGTCAGGTATTTGCCTTTCTGCTCCATGTACTGTTTGCATATATTTGGAGTCTTTTCAAGTCATTTATTGCAGTTACCATATGATAATCATAGTTATTTTTTAATTTCTTTAATTCTAAATTTGTCATTACAAATGCTTAAGTTGCATACTGCTCAGCAGAAAAAAAAATTCTACTCATCATATTTTTATGATGTCATAATATTAGTAACATAATTTTATATAAATATTTATTTAGAAACAGGAAGATAAGGTGAAATTTAAAAGCCATTCTGTAGCCTCTTCATAAGCATTAATCTGATTTCCTGATTCTAGTCTGGTGAAGGTCTTCCTTGTATAGACTAAAAGTTCTTCCCAAAGCCAGATCAACTAATGACCATCATCAAGCTGCACATAAGTGTAACCACTACCACAAGTCAGAATAATTTTCTCAAGGAGTGATAACAGAAAAAAAAGAGATTCATGAGGAACAAAGACCGCATTTCAGGTTTATGCACACTGTGCGATGGCTGTGTCATAACACTTTTAATATATATGACCCTTTTGCTTGTTGTTTTCATTACACTTGAAAAGAATTCACAATATTCCTGTTTTCAGCAGCTTTTGCTGTGTAAGAAGCTAGGCAGGTCTAAATCGTTTTCTTTTCTAAATAACATCAAGCAAGTAAGAACTTGGATTAAAAAGATACTGTCCTAAAACTTACCAGGACTGAGAGCTAGCACAATCATCTGTTCTATTTATTTAAAAATCCTTTAAATATTTGAGTTAATTTTGCTTTAATCTTTGTATTTGACTGCATGTCTCTTGGAACTAAAATAATTTTTGAAGTGCTAAAACTTGTTTGCTATATGTCATTATTTTGACTCACGTGTCACATCTTGTATTGATTTACCTATGAAATCAAATTTGTAATGGTTGTATTTTCTACTCTTTATCCTGTTAAGTGGAATCATAATCCAAAATCAACTGGTATTTTCTAGCACTTCTAAAAATGTCCACATGAACTGTGGACCATTTATTAGTTTTAAATGTTCTTATATGCAATACAGCATTTTTAAATCCCACTCTGAATCCAATCTGAATGTAATTATTCAAAAGCATTGATGTCATGACTGAGTTTTATTTATGTAACTTCTGAGTTCACTGAGAATGTAGTTTTTCTTTCGTGTCTTTAATTGAAGCTTACCTGACTGCTCAAATCTGTTAACTGAGAACTTGGCTACATCTGCCTGGTTCTTACTCATTAGAAGATAACAGTTTGTATGGGGAAAATAAACCAAGCACAAATACTGATCATGGCGGAGCCACACCCAGTATCTCTAAACTACATCTGTCCACAATCACTGGCTTAGCAATGGGTGAAAAAGAAACCAAGAAAGTCAGAGGTTTCTTAAGAATGCCATGTCATGTAACACACTTAGGATGAAAAGTAGAAACAGCTAGCTAGCTGGTTTAAATATGAAGAAAGCTGAAAGTACTTTTGTCTTGGCATAACAGAACAGTGAGGCTTTTAGAAAGTTATACCAACTATCTATATTAAAAAGCAATAAAAAGGTAAAACAAGAACTCTTGGAAGGGAATATCTCCCGGAAGGACCTCCCAGCTCAAAGTAATTGAGTCTGTAGTGTCTCTCCCAGGTGGACCCAAGACCAGAGCTGGTGAGTGTGTACCTGCACACTGTGCACATGTGCATACATATTGTAAAACAGAAAGTGCTACCAACTCACTCTATCCATGCTGGTTAGCAAAAAAAATTTTAAATTTTATGGCACTGAGTGGTGTGACTTTTTCCTTGTGACTACACTACCCTTAAGTTCCCCCATGGTGCCTCTTCTGGTCTGTAGTTCCTCTTAGTCCTACTTTTTCTTTGCCATTTCTATTTTCCATCTTCTCAGCCTTCTGTCTCTTCACAATAACCTCTGTCAGTGAGATTTAGGGTCTGACACACTTTCAGCCCTGTAATATGTGCTCCCTTTCCTGCAACAATTCAAACTGTCTTTTCAAGATTTTATTTTACTTTCAGCTTTCCTCAATGGAAAGAACCTCTTTTGTGAACTAACAGAACATTTCTGATGTGTAAATAAGACTATGCTCTATCTTTAAAATCATTTATCGTACTTTTAGATATCATGTTAGCTTGTCCATGAATAATAGGTGTCTATGAAATGAAGACTTTTCTAAGGTTCAGATTCATCAGAGTGTTGTTGAAATATGCACTGATCATAGAAATGACTCATCTTTTTCACTCTTTTACTCTTATGTAGTTTCAGTCTTTTTATAGTCCAATTTTACAGGACTCTTTAGCTTCCCTTTAATATAGTGGTTCCACTGAAAATCTGAGCACTGATAAGTATGAGCTTTCTTTTTTCATACTTCTTGCTTTCTTATCCTGATTCAGTTTTGTATTGTCATCTAAGATTTAGCTTTTTTTTTTTCGTTTGGACCACTTCTATGATGTGAGACATACCTACAAGTTAGTTTTTCTTCTGCAACATTACAATTTAATCTCTCTATTATGCAGACTGGTAGCATTATATTATTTTTCTAAATATAATCCAATGTAAATCTAATGTTCTTTCTTAGCTGTATTTTTCTTATATCTTTTTACAGATTTCTGGTATTCAATATAGTCTTATCTGAAGTTAAAGATTTGTCAAAGCCCCCAAAACAGTGCATTTGTCTCAGCACTCTTAAATATGTACTAAATTAACCCACTCCTTGGATTGTGATACTTGTTAAATTTCAGTAACATAGTGTGTTGTGTAGCTTGCTCTTTATAATTTATCTCTTGATCATTAAATTAATCCCACACTTTGCAATATTAAAATGAGAAAACCTGCCTTTTCCATTTCTCTTTTCATGACTTTTTCCCTTGGCTTCACAAAGATACAATTATCTTCCTTGAACCTTTTCAGTCATCTGCTGTACTCCTGCAGAGTTTCAGCCTCTTTAGATTTTAAATTCGTGTTCCACGTTGTCCAATTATTCCTCTTCTATTCCACTGTTTCTTAAGTCACTCTTCTTTTTCAACCTTCACTCTAGATGCCATGCTGTAATTATAGACAGTGACTGGAGAGAACTCTGTCTCCAAGATTATACTCTGAAGAATTTCTAATGTAATAATTCCATTTAATGGATCTGGGTCAAATATCAAGTGTTCCAAAACTACAAAAGATTCCTCAAGGATGTAGACTTGATTTAATAACCTGAGTTAACTTCTATAGTTTCCCCACAATCTTTTAGAATTACTTATATTGCTTACTAACAAAATCTAATGAATGTCTAATTCAATTGCAGTAAATTGGTAGGAGCTACTAACATGAATTCACCGTTTTCTTTTAATGTGATATCTGCAGGTTGTAATACAGCTGCCTCCTTTCAATACAATTCTGTTTAAGCCTACCAGGAATGGCCATCTAGTTCCTTGGAGACTTTGTTTCAATCCCTTCCTCATCTGAGGTTTTCCAGATTTTTCTTTTCTTCCAGTGCTGAGGAGGAAACTGACAAGATCAGCTCCGTCATGTTGGCCTTAGCATCATGATAAGAGTCCAGTCTGGAGATTAGATAAGACTACAAAATCGTACTCAGCTTTCTATGTAGACATACTTCTTAGTTGCCAGTGTATAATACATGCTGGTCATGCAGGACCAGCATGATATTCAGAGGAGTATTAGCAGATGAAGTTATGAACCTAAAGAAAAAAATGTGAGGATTTTTGCACCCCCATATGGTAAGAAGCTGCAGCTTAAATTTATCAGGTACCTTGCCTTCAGCTGGACTGGTTGTGCAAATATTTGCTGTTTACTTGAATGAGTTTATTTTGAAGACAGTAAGTTTTCAGAATACCTCTGCACTACCTATTTGGGTGGTAGGATTTTTTAACTATGTGCTTTAAAATAGCCTACTTATGCATTCTTAAATTACATGCAGGGAATACCTATCTATATATTTTTAAAGGAAGACGTGTGAAGGTTAAAAAATAGTCATTTTTTAGAATTCAAAATTTTCTAACAAAAATAATTCACATGTGGTCAGAATGATGGTGTGAAAGTACCAAAACATTATTTCATAATTCAGTCCAGCAAGATGCAGACTGAAATTATGCTAAAAATAATAGATGACTAACTATTTCTATCTATGTACTTGTTTTATTTTTTTATCTACAGATGTTTATATAGATCCAGAGGGGAATTATATGCAATTAGATAATTTATTCTATGTGTATATGAAATATTTCTACAGTTAGGGACCCATCATAGTCATAGCATAGAAATTGTCAAATAACATTTATATTAAAACAAACCACAAAAAGGAGAAAATTATAGAAGTCAAGAAAGGCAACAATGGCTTTTTGAACTTTTGATTTACATTTGCAAATTGTTGTGGTTTTTTTCCCCTCAAGAATATGTTTTCTGAAAATATTGAAATATAAATGGAAGGAACACTGAAGTAACAAGGCAGTTCTGTGATATTAAGGAAAATCAAAATATATGTGTACTCTCTTTGTGATACAGGAAGAAGAATAAGAGAACAGAATAGAGTGAACTCTATTAGTCTGGGTAATTTTCCCCCAGTGAGCACACAGTGCATTTAAAATTAAATTTCTCTGAGGAAGTAGAAGCCTTTCTGTAGGCAAGAATTTTAAACGTTTCAGGAAGAACCAGAGAAATGTATAGATCTTTTCAATTTCCAAATTGGAAAGGATATTTTTATCCTTGATGCGACCCTGTATCAGAGATGACATTAGGACTGAGTACATCAGTTTGTGAAGTTACAGTTCTTGATTACATTTGACCAAATTATATATAATATATATAATCATATATAAGAAAAATAAAACACATATTATATATATATATATATATATATACACACACACACAAACACACACACACACACACATATATATATAAAATACATAGAATCATAAAATGGCTTAGATTGTAAGAGACCTCAAGGATCGTCAAGCTCTAACCCCTTCCAGGGCAACCAACCTTCAAATATGGTACTAGACCAGGCTGCCCAGGGCCCCATCCAAACTGGCCTTGAACAACTCCAGGGATGGAGCATCCACAGCCTCTCTGGGCAGCCTGTGTCAGCACCATTCAAGTCTAAGCTTTCCCTCCTTGAGATTAAATTTATTCCCCCTTGCCTATCATTGTCTACCCCTATAAAAAGTTGGCTCTACTCTTTCTTATAATCCCCTTTGAAGTATTGGAAGGTTTCAATGATGTCTCCTCACAGCAGATATATAAATATATATATACACACTCAAGAAATAGTGCTGCAATACTTCTCACTTATTTAGGAGTAGTTAGTAATTTTAGCAGTTCTTTCCTTTCTTTTGCAAAAGATCAGTTTTTCTACCCTCAATCAGCAATAACAAAAGTTCAGTACTCAGACTCTGTAGTCCTGCCATCATCACTTTAATTAACTGGTTATCCTCTGCAGGTAAATAAAAATGTGTTTTCTCTGTGTTTTCTTGCATTTTATCTAGTTTGCCTGGTTTGCATCCCAACAGCTGTCTGAAAACTAGGAGACTGACCGTTAGAAAGGCATTCTTACTGCCTAGAGTCTAACTATCCTGCTGAATAAGTCCTTGCTGCTGCTTTCTTTTGTACATAGTTTCCACATTCTGTTCTGTCTTTTACTCTCTTAATGCTTGCCTCTTCCTTTAGTGAGGATTTCAAGGATCTTTTTTATCTGTTAGGAGATAGAGAAGAAAAAAAATCTTTCTTCTCAGTGTGGCAAAAAGAGACAAAATTCTTACAAATTAATCTCAAGAATAGAAACAATTCCTGTCAGCTTGACTCTTCAACTCATGCTAATATCAGAAGTTCTGAAGCCTGAAGTATTACGTTCAGCATAAACTGGGACTTTACCTTCAGGGAAAGTCACAGTTGATTGAAAACAACAGCACAATTTAAAATGCCAAAGTAAAGGCATTTTATTTTCATTTCCAAATACACTTTTGAGGAAAATGAATTTGATTTAGAAAAATATATATTTTTAACTTAATACAGTTTATATGTTTGCAGTCTGTTAACTTTGCATGGACAAAATGCATTGTAATGTTTTCCTTCAGCATTCTAAATTCAGTTTGAATGCTAAAAAATTATATGCACTAGATTTTAAAATGTCAAATATAAAGTAGTTTCAAGTAGAAGCATAAAAACAATAGGAATAAACTAGATTTGCTTCTAACTTTGACAGATGGAAAACAAAGAATGAATGTGAAATGTTTTTCAGAAGTAAGTAAAAGAAAACAAACCTCTACACTGGTTTAAAAGTAGTTTGCTACAGTTCACTAGCTCAGCTCCCAGTTTAAGACCTTTATATATATTTTCATCAATGTCTGCATTCTTCAAGATGAGTCTGATTTGTGGGAAGTTTCCATTTGTACTGTATGTAATGGATGAGGTGGTGAGAAGTGTTGTCACTTCAAAAATGATGGATTAAAGGGTAGGGATTTCAAAGATATTAAATGGATCAGTAGACAGGTTTTTCTCTCCTTAATCAGCAATATTTACAGCAAAAACAAAGAGAGTTTTGTGGCAGTGGTGCTGAAGTTAGATGATGTCTCTGAAGCTATTCTCTAAGTCCATCCCCTTCAATTCCCTCTGTAAGCTGCAGGACGTTCAGAGATTTTCTCTACTGTTTCTTTCTATCAGCAAATATAGGAGAATAACTCTTGATTTAAATAGACGACAATACAGTCTGCTAAAAGTCAAAATTTCGAAGTCTAATTAGACAATACCAGGCAAGAAAATTCTCCCCAGGGACAAGAGGTAAATTAGAGGCAGTTGATGACTGAAGATATTGTAAAGAGCTGGCTGTTGATTTTTTTCCTGAAATCAATCTATGATTGGATTAATATCACAGTCATGTGGAGATACAGACTTTTATTCTATCGTTCTTATTAGTGAGTAGCATTCTTTATATTTTATGATTTTGCTTTAACAATATTCAGAAAATTAAAACCATACATTGGCCAGTCAGATTACTTATGTTATCATTCATCAGTCTCTGCATTGCAGAAGGGCAAAATAGCGTGGTTAGAATGAATATTTCTGAGTCAGAGGAATGATGTTGTCAAAAAGTATGTATCTAATCTTTGTATCTATAAAATTAACTTTTTGTTGTTGTTGTTGTTCAGGGATCAATGTTGATTTTAAACTGTTTAAGACTGAAATAGTTTACTAGTCAGTGCTACTGTCTCTTATTCATGAAACTGCCTCTGGCTGCTTTTTGTTGCCCCAATATGTTCTTTGTTGCCTCTCTTGGTTGTGATCTATGAGCTCAAAAGAGACTTGCAACATCTGGAAGCCAAAAATATTCAGTATCTAATGGAAAGGTAAAGGTGGTCTCTGAGAAAATAAAGCATTGCATTTAAGGCTAGGGGGAAATCCAGCTGCATTTGGGAGCAAGATTTGCAGTTCAGTTTTGGAAAATTCCTACTGACAGTTAAGACCTATATTTTCAGTTAATTACAGTTCCACTGTAAACTTTAAAACTAATGTCTTTCTTGAACACTGAGAACTCCTAGGTATAGTGAATTCATTACAAATGTGCATTATAACTAATGCATTTTCATATCATACAAATGCAGGCAGACCTGGTTGAAGTTATAGGTGAAAGAGGGGCTACACTTCCACTTCTGGAGGTGGCAGTACAGCCACACCTTATTTCTTTACCAATCCTGATGGGCTCCTGGAAATCGAGTATTTTGAAGATACTTCTATTTGGAAAGGAGCAGAGCTATTTAGAATAGCTGCAAAAGAACAGAGGAATATCCCAGAAGCAACGCATTTTGCTCCTGTTACTCCCATCTCCCCTCTACATCATAAGCAGTTCATCATCTTTCTTATGAAATCTTCCCCCTTCCTTTATTCTTTCTTTATCCTTGGGGAAATGCTATTGAGAATCTCTCAGGAGACTCAGATTATAAAACATTGTCACCACAAAGAGTAACTCTCTATGAATAAAAACTTAGAACTCTTAACTACAGAGCTATACTGAGAGCTAGAGTGGTGAACCATGACATTTGGACCTAGAGATATAGTCTGGACAGAGGTGAATGCCATCCAAAAAGAAATACAGAATATTTAATCAGAAATTAAATTCCCACAAGCTAGTTCAAAATCACGTTTGCTTAAGATGCTGATACTGAAGATGCTGATCCTGGCTTGAACTTAACGTAGCTATGTAGCTGCATGGAGCATGCTGCCAGAATGGATTAGTTTCAGAACAGAAGGGAACATTTCTTGGTAAAAAGAAAAAGCAATTTTATTACATACTGTCAAACAGTTAAAGTCAGATTGAATGTTGATTAATTGTACACATTTTTTTCTTTTCTTTTCTTTTATTTATTTATTTTTCCTTCCAGTAGGACTATTTTTTCATCGCTTTACAGTTGGCAGAAAGATGGAGGATCAGGATGCTGGATGGAGTGACTACAGATGTTGACAGGTTCACATTTCTTCACTGGCATGACAAAATCAATATGTTATTTCCTATTCTTAAATATGACCCAGAAAAGGCAATGAATTATCAAGAAACTTCCAGATTCGGAGGAAAGTAAATAGAACAGCCCTACTATATTTCACTATCCGTAATCTACTGGCATTTTAGGGAAAACCCACGCACCAGTGCATTCCCATAAGGATAGTTCTACTATTTCTGAATAATGCTTCAAAGTACTGGAAACAATATAATGCTAGTCTTCAGCTTGTCTAATTAACTGTGTGGAGAAGCTGGTTGTGTTTGCAACAGTATACTGTCAAACTGTTCAAAAACAGCATGCCTGGTGTACCTAAACTATCTAATTCAGACACCCTTTAACACCTCCACGCCCATTGAAGATAGTAAGCACTATCAGCGCTAATTACTTATGCTTGGGTGAAGCTCCGTGTAAGCAGTTTGTGAAACTAAATCATTATCTTCCTTCAAATCCCTCATTAAAGTTATCCTTTGCCATGATGCCTACAAAAAACTTGTCAGTCTCTGGGAGTGCTGAGTTAATTACTCATCATGCTGATTCTGTGACTGTGCTGGGAGAACTGCTTGTCATGTTGGCTCTGGTGTCCCAGTGGTTCCTTTTACTCCCACTCTGCCTCTGTGCCCCTCTCTTGGCTTTTGATAGTAGACAAGGTCCATGAGACAGAGGACCACCTTTTGTTTTGATGCCTACTGTTTGATTTACTGAATAAAACTCAAACAAGGAAATACTTCAGTGAATTTACTGAAAAAGCAGAGGTGAATGTAAGAAAATTCACATATAACAGAATATGTTTTAGAAAACTCAGTATGTTTAGTTAACTGAGAAGATGACTGAGAGACAATACGACTGTGGTAAATAAAGTCCTATCAAGGAATATGCAAAAGAGATTTTTAAATCTAGTACAGAAAGCCAGAAGCAAGAAATAGCTAGTATTTAAAAGACAGACAAACTAATATTGTGAATAAGCTACGGATTTTTTAATAGTGCAGACAGTTACCAATAGAACATATTGATGGAGAAATGCAAAGCATCTGTCTCTTGGTATCAGAATAGGCATTTTGCATGGAACTGGGTAACATAGTTATGGATAAAGCACTACTATGCTCCACTGAAATAGAGCAGTTGTAGGTCAGTCAGAAGATCTCCTCTAGTTCTAGCTTTCAAGTCTGTAAAATGTGGTTAACAATGCTGTGAGGACTTCAGAGATGTAAGGTCAACTGAAATGGCTTGTGTGATCTATGTGGGCAAATGTTATGTCTATCTGCAGTTTTTGTTACCTACTTAAGATTGCTAGAGTTTCCTTTCTGATTTCATGTGAAATGTTTGCTGTGCTGTAGTAAACATAGATCCAAAAAAGAAAGATGAGCTTAAGAAAAATCTTGTTGGCTTCCTAGAGGAAAATGCACTAGTCTATATTCTCAGTGTTGCTCTAAATTATCTATACCATCCATTAGCAGAGAAGAAAAAGATTTGCAAAGTGCAAATGAACCAGAAAGAAAAGACCAAGAGTGGCCAAACACTAAATTACAATAGGGCCATTAGAACAGTTTGTACTACTCTCCTTGAGTAGATTTTTTTCTTTTCTTTTCTTTTCTTTTCTTTTCTTTTCTTTTCTTTTCTTTTCTTTTCTTTTCTTTTCTTTTCTTTTCTTTTCTTTTCTTTTCTTTTCTTTTCTTTTCTTTTCTTTTCTTTTCTTTTCTTTTCTTTTCTTTTCTTTTCTTTTTTTTTTCTTTTCTTTTCTTTTCTTTTTTTTTTTAATGTCTAAACAAACTCAAAGTTGAAACCAGCCCACAGCTCTTGCTGTCTACACATTGTGCTGACTTATTGCTTTAGATAGTCAGTGCTACAGATATGGTAAAAGCCAGATTTATGCACAGAGTACATCATACCATGCTCTTCTCATGGTTAGTTTGGCATGTTAATCCGACTTACACATAGGATTCTCCAGAGACTTCTACATGCAGCATTGATGTTGCAGGTGGATAATTCATGCATTTCTTCCTTGGACCTTCTAGTATAAGCCAAAATTGAAAAGCCATGTCTCAACAGAAAAAATAAAATAAAATCACTGTGAAATGTATTTAGTTTTACTGCAGAGTCAAACCCATTCTTTACATTCTTGAAAGAAGCTTATTCAACTATAAACCAATTGCTACAAAATTAATGCACTCAGTAAAAAACTCTGATATAATATTGCATTACGGTGATCCTGATCATCTTTCTTTAACTATCCCTTACAGTGGAAGTAAGAATGAAAATACATCTAGGTCAACAGTACTCAATGCATTTATATATTTAATATTGTTGTGTAAGTGATGCTTTCTCAATGAACAACAACCATGAACAATAACTTAAGAACAAAGCTGTGGGATGGAGATTAAAAGAAATAAGACTATGACAAAATGAAGTTTGTCTTGATTTAGCTACTAGACTACAGATTTCAAGTTCATTTTCTCAGAGTTACATCACATCTGAATTTCACTTAACAAGGCAAAGCTCTCCTCACTTCTGTTTTCAGTCTGGCTAATATACAGTAATTGCTACTGATACATGCTTACCCACTAAGAATCTACGTAACTAGATTGAGACTCTACTAGAACTGTAGAAAATGATAAAAATATTGGGCACATTTAGGGAAATTAATTGCAAAAAATTAATGTATTACAGGTTATAAAATACAATGGGACTCTCAGTATGTAGAAGTTTCATTTAAAAACAATTTATAACTTCTTGCTGTTTGACCAGAAGGCATAGTAATTTCCCTATAAATATACTGATCAATATTTAGCTAAAGAACCAAATACAGTTTCATCAAATTTTATAGGGCTATAAAATGAGTTTGAATAAAAAGTTGAGAAGTAAAAATAGTAAACAAGAATTCCTCATTTTCTATAGGGGCTGGAAACTTACTATGAAAGATTCACTACAAAGTACATGCTATAGACATTTCTTCTTTAGATTTTCCTGCTATAGACTTTACTAGTTTGTGAACAAAATCCTTCACATGAAAAAGTATTTTTCAACTTATTTCAGCAGTTTTCAGCCTATGCCCCCAGGTATTTAAGCTTATAGGAAATATCCCAGGTCTTGTCTAGCACTGTGTGTGACTTTACATACTTTTGTACATATAACTGCACGTAGCTTTAATTCTCTTTTTTGAACAGATTCTTGCAAAGAAACTTTTCCACTCTTTAATGCATTACAGGCTACTACTGGCCTTCTTGGCCCCAAGGGCACACTGCTGGCTCATGGCCAATCTGCTGTCCAACAGAACATCCAGCTCCTTCTCCACAGAGCTCCTCTCCATCAGGTCGTCCTCTAACCTGTACTAATACATGCAAGCACCTTCAAGGCACACTATTTGATATTTAGAAAAGAATTTGGGAATTATTCATTTGCCTTTTGGAGTTTTAAACATTAGACATTTGAAAACTCAGAATGTACTCACCTAAGAAGTGCACCATAATTTATGGACAGATAGGAAATACAGAACAAATCACAGACTCAGAGTAAGACTGACAAAGGAGAAAGCATTGGCTTAAAAAGTAGGCTATGTGGTGTTGATAAAGCAATTGCTGAATTATTGATTTGTCTTCAGTTGTTCCTTCAAAATCAAATCTTTTAAGTAGAATGGGGTCAAATTCTAATCCTTCTTCCCCCACATCTGAGTAATTCCCACTGAAATCATCTTTTCCTATATCTGGCAGAATTTGACACTTTCTTTTCAAGTGAAGCTGGGAATCCTGCTTCACTGGAGGCAGGATTTCCTATTTAGAAAATAGGAATCTTTATCTTCCTTTCAACCAGTAATAGCTAGAGATAGCTCTCCCTGATGTACTAGAGCACAGCATGAAATCCATTACCTGGGTTAATATTGCTGTTTTTAAGCCTACTAACATTTCAGCAGCTAAGTCTACACCATCCAGTCTTGGGAGATGTTTTTATTCTACTCTCACTCTATGCAAAAATATAAAAAATAAACATTTCCTTTTCATCTAGGAATACTGCCCTCCATCTCACCAGTTTTTAATACTGCACATATGTAACCTATACATGAATAAAATCACTTGTCATAAACACTTTTTTCTTTCTTTTTTCCTTTTCTTTTTCTTCTTTTTCCTTTCTATTTCCATCTCTCTCTCCCCCTTCCTCTCCTTTCCATTTCGCTCTCCCCTTCTTTCCTTTCCTTTTCCCTTTCACTTCCCTTTCCATCTTCTGTCATTTGAATCATCCCAAAACTTCAGAATAATTTCAAATCTACTAGTCACAACTCAAATTAGTACTTCTACCTTCATTTATTTGGGCATGTGTCCCATTTGTGTTTCTAACCAATTGTGATTTTATGTAGATAAAAATTCAGTATAAAGGACTGACACCAATTATATTTCCATTATAGTTCTTGACCAGCACCAATTGCACCACTGATAATATCTGCACATAGAAAATTAAGTATGAAGAAACAAAAGAACCAGCAACTAAGCGAATCACAGAAAATATGACCGCAAAATCAAGTGAGTTAAAAATGAATCATTCGTTCATAAGAAATGCAGAACTAATGAGAACCATTTAAAAATGGACATGAGAATGAAAAGCACACAAGCAAATATGCCACATAAAGTATCTGCTTGTCTGCAAAGAAAATTCAAGCTGTGCTGGAAGGCAGAGTGCTTGTAAAACAAATAGTATGAGCCAAATTATAGATATTTGCTAGCATTTCGTGACAAGAAGCAATACAAATAATGACTCTTCCTTTGGATTTTGTGATTTAAAGCATGCATACATCTGGTGTTGAGACTGCTACTGTGATCACCTGTGAAGCTGTATTTGTGATGGGAAACCTCATCACATCATCCCATTATGCAAGTTTGGATTTATAGAGGGAGGTGACAAAGACAATAAAACCAAACTTTACTTCAAGGGTGAAACCACCTGTACTGGTTCCTAGCTGGAAACCAGTATTAATGAATGGCAGTTTTCTATACAAGTATTGTTAGATTTCATTGTTGCTGCCTCTGTGGTACTACTCAAAATTAAAGTAAAACTAATAATGGAAAAATGAGCTGTAGAGAGTAAGTTGTGGTATGCTCATTTCGTAAGTTACTGCAAACATGTGAAATGCTTAAAATGAACCATACCAAACTTTAGGGATGACTGACCTCCATAAACAGTGTCACAAATAGTATTGGTAAAAATGATTGCTAACAAAATTTTTCCAGGGCCTTAGGTGCTACAAAAATCACCTACGAAAGTTCTCCTCTCACCAAAAACTGGTTTAATACTTCCTCCTGTAGCTGAGAATTTTATAGCACATACTCTACAAATGTTCCATTTACAGTATCTGCGTAAAAGGACAGCTAAATCAACAAACTGCTTTTCACAGTTATTGTTCCTTCCTATTTAATTTACGTGGTGGTATTCACACTTGTAATTTCCAGAACTACAAGATGAAAGAAATTGCAGTCATACAATGAATGTTTGAGCTGGACATTAGTAAGTGGTAGTATTATGTTAATATATCTTTGACATCTCTCAGTGTTACTGCAATCACAAAGACAAATGCTAGCTTTTCCTCCAGTAATAAGCCAATCATAGCTCTTTGACTTAGTAATGAAAATACCATGCAACAGGAAAATTGCTAACATTTTCCATAAAAATGAATGTAAATGAGAAAACCTGATGCCATCTATCACTGGCTTTTTAGAATAAATTGCACTATTCAATGTATTTTTAATGTGGTTCTACTAAACTTAAAACATCCAAACATTTCTTTATTATTTTTATCTGTATATTGCTTGATGTATAATAAGAATGTAGTGTGTAGTTTGTTGGAAATTCAGCTTCTGAGAAACAAGTCCCTCTAGAGCTCAGCTTACAAGGTTCATTGTAATGTTGTTGATTCATAACGTTCCTCCTGTTAATGTCATTTTACATAGCAAGGCTTTGAAATCACTGAATAACATTCCTAGGTGGGAAATCATGCCACCAGTCCTATGGGGAATTTGGAGTGCACTGTGCTTGGAAATCAAAGTAGTTGCTGAAACCATGGATTGGAACTGGAGCACAGTATAATTTTGTTCAGAGCATGGACACAATGTGGAGGATTTCTTAAAGGTAGAGCCGGGGAAATGGCAGGGTTGTTTAGTTCTTATTTTCTTCCTTCCCCACCCCTTTTATTTTTTCAAATTTCAGATAGTGAACAACAATCTTCTTTTGTTTGTTTCTTGTTGAACTAAATTTATATTCCTTTATTGTTGTTGATTATTTTTTTTTAAACGATCTAGCAAATCAATAAACAAAAGCGACAAAACTCGGCAAGGGGTTGGAGGATAAAAATGAATACAGTTGTGTTTTTTCTTTTGATAACTCAGAAAATAATCTAAGCAGCACAATTCATGAACTACAAGAAGACACTTGAATGTACATTTATCTTCTTGAAAAGCCCTCCAAAGTAGACTTTGGATGTGTTCCCAAAAAGGGTATTTCAATGTTTTTCTAAGCATCACAACCTTGAAAGAATGTTAGAAAAATGAGGGAATAACCACAGATATACTACAGATTCTTTTCAGTGGCCAGATGTTGATACCATGGCCAACTATATAAAAATTATTCTTCTGAAGTCATTAAGTAATTTAAGGACAAGTCTCTGGACCAAGAACTTCATTTAACCTTAAAAGCTGCTGTGGTATTTTGAATATTTTAATGGAACTTCATTTCTACTGTCCTAACTCCATCCACAATAATCACTGAGGAATAATGCCAATAGTTGAGCACATGCTTGGGCACTTCTTTAAGTCCCTCAGTATTACCTAGCAAGATAAGAAATATTTTCATTAGGAAAGTTTATCTTCATATTAAGTAAACTGACATCTTTCTACTATTATACCATTCCTTCCTATCTTTCTGTAGCTCATTTTCTGTCTATATAATCTCCCTAAGACTTCCATAAATAAAACTCAAGTCTCTTTCCCTGGCAACTGAGGAGCAGCTCACCTCAAAAATTACACTTTTAAATTTTATTTTTATTTTTTACTAAATGTGGTTAAGATGAAATGCAAAAATAAGATTTCACAGAGAATCTTGTAAATTAAGAAAGTTTCAAATAGAAACAATCAAATAATCAAACTCAACAATGTGAAAAGAATGTCTGCAGGAAGGCATTATGGCATGACAGACACTGTTATGTGAAGTCAACTCTGACAAGAGGGAAACATGGCACCTGAATCAGTACAAGTGTGTCGAGAACACATTCATGCAATTAAAACACGTTAATACTTCTACGGCACTCACTCCAGTTACTGGGGTTGCTGTTAAGGCAATGTATAAATGCAGTTTCTATCTCACTGTCTCAACTCATAGAACTGATGTAATAAACAGATAACTTTCTAATTTCACATATATGTGGATGAAAAGAGTGTAGAATGGTGAAAAGAAGGAGCAGACTTTAATCTTATTTCCTCACTTCTGCACTGACATCAGAAAAAGAAAGAAACTGAATGATCTTGGTAATTGAACTACTGAAAGTATTGTTCATATTATATTTTAGTGACAGACAAGAGGGCGTTGAAAGAAGCTTAACTACCAGGATGATAAATGGCTTTCAAAAACATACTCTTAAAAATAAGAAAAATAGACAGAGAAAATGTAAAAGGAAAGCTGTGGGTGTGGAAATATTTCCTTTAAAATTCATTTAATAAACACATTCCCTGTAGCTGCTTGCTACACTTAGTTTCACTTCCTGTTCTATTTCTAAAACTCAAACTCGGCAGAAGGCTGAAGGGAAGCGTTTATAAATTAGTGTATGTCTCCAAATGATTAATGTAGCAGTCATGTTCTTTTTCATCAGTTCAAAACCACTTGCACATCTATAGAAATTGGGCATAAGGTGTGCTGAAGCATATTTAAACCATTTCTTCTGCTACTTTTCTATAAAATAATCATTCCTTCTCTTACTTTTGCACAGCTTAAATGTGAAAGAAGACAAGTTAGGCACTCCCTTTACAGCCCAAGGCAAAAGTCTCATATAAACTTCACTCAAAGATATATTTTAAGATACTTATTTATTTTATTTTAATAAAGCTCAAATACATTATTTATGAAAATGTATTGTTTTCTACATTTTTGCCTGACTAGCCCTGACTGAATGTGACCCTTCCAATAATCAAGGGAGCTAAAAATGGGAAAAACCTTGTCAGACCATAAAAGCTCATCTCTGAAAGCAAGAATATCTCCTATAACACAGATCATAATCTGCTTTTTGGATGCTGCATAAATATGTAGTTAACTTGCTTGCCTCTCCCATCTGATGCTACCAACCACAAGCTCAGTTCCTCTAGTATTACTTGCCAGAGGAAAATCTGTGACTCTTCAGCCAGCCTCTGCTCAGTCAGATTATGTCCATTTTGACATATAGACTACTGTAAATGGTTTATTTTTCAAAAATTTGGGCTGATATTACTCCCTATAGCTCTTTGCTCTCACACCTGCTGCCAGAACCTAGATCTGCCAAAGATAAAGACTGCCAGTATGGGTGTGATTTAATGAATCTCGGTTGTGTTACTTGTTACAGTTAATGGAGCACTCCAGCTACCTCTTGTTATTCTGGAGTATAGGGACAACAACCACAGAAATCTAGAACAGTAAGACTGGAGTACATCTAGTCTAACATACTGCTCAAGGCAGGATCACATAAAACATGCTGCTCAGAAGTGTTTCCAGTCTGTATTTAAATGTCTGCAAGGAGGAAACAGTTTTCCCAAGTTTTCTGGGAAACCTGTTTGAACTGGTTTTATCAGTATTCCATATCATGACATCAGGTGTCAAGCTGTTTAGTTCTGGAATACAGTACTGGGAAACTATACTTTGTGGGTTCTAGATCCCAGTAGTCTCAACTATTTGCATCTCCTTGGCCCTAGCTCCTCATGTGGTTTCCAGCTCTCCAAGAGGAAGATATGTTGAGAAGAGACAGGCTACAATTCCCAGAAATTCCCAGTACTTCCTGTGTGATTTCTGATTCCAAGTCATGGGAGAGAACTCTCATGTTTTCCTGTCAGTGCAGCTAGCAGCATGGTTGGAAATACTTTCTCTCCAATTTGTTTGATTTATTAAATGCAATGCAATTTTATATCACATTATCTTACATTATTTTGCAGTTTGTGGTTGTTATCTCTCTTGATCACTTTATCTCCATTTTTTTCCCCTGAAATTGGAAGTGGGAAGGAGAAGGCCCCAATACCAACCAAACAATGACACCATTCAAATGTTTGACCACAGACAGATTGAAAAAAAAAAAATTGTTTCCAGGAGGAATGTGTCTACTGCATCTTGTCCTGTTATTGAGCAGAGCCAAGAACAATCTGCCTCCATCTTCTTTGCTCCTGCAACATCAAGTATGTCCTTTGTCACAGGTACCCCGCTCCATTTAGCAGTAAGCCCACATTTTCCCCCATCTCCCTTTTGCAGCGGAATATAAGAGGCTTAAAACCAACAATGGTTTAAGTATAATGTATTCTAGGTAGGAGGCTTGGTTGAACTTTAATTAATCTTGGGATTTTGTCATCCTAGTGCTAACAGAAACAGAGCTGTTTCATGTATTGCTGAATTTGAGGTTCACCACAGAAGTATGCATAAAATAAAATAGATCAGAATAGAAAATGGTATAAAAGATGAAAAGAATGAATGTTCTATTGAGGTTTTTTTTCCAGCATTTCTCAGTGAGAAAATTTAAAACCTTTGTCATTGCACTAGGAGTGCTAGTTCCACAACAACTCCTTTTAAGTACAAAGAGTATAAAATTGGAAGTAGTTCTTTGCCAAACAGAAAATCGTTCTCAGTAAATAATATTTTTTTAAATTAATTTTCTTCTATCAATTCCTTTAAATGCAACAATGAACTACCTTAATTCTCTATTATTTTCTTTTTTATAATAACAGCTGCTTTTAGTAAAGACATTCTGGGGAAGAATTTTTATCCCAGTATTTTGAACAAAACAAAAAATCCAACAAAATGTGAGGATAAATGTATGTACGGATAGAAGATACATTAAAGTACAAATATAGTCCCTACACAAACATATATTCACTACATAATAGGCACATTGGATCTCCCAAAGTTTAAAACCAGAATTTAGTTTTCAATTGCACTTTCAATTTTATGCAATGATTGCTTATTTTTGTGCGTATTTTTATATTATAACTGCTGGAGATGGATACTTTGTATAAGTTTGACAGTAATCACCAAAGCCAAGTCAGTAATTTACACCTGTTTACACTAGCAGAAATTTCAGCCCTAGCACTGCCAAGTCTTTAATCAAATGGAAAGGCTGACCCTCAGCACTTCTTAGCTCTGATTACTTTTGTAACTGTATCTGAACAGGTAGTGACAAAAGCAGATTTCTGGCAAATCTGTGTAGAAAATGTAATGTTAGAAAAAACAGAAGTTTTGAATTTCAGTCTTCAGTGTTTCCATTGTAATACGGCTAGGTGGGAATCATTTTAAATTAGTTTTTAGATTATCTAATAAGATTACCTGAAACATTTTTGACACAAAAGAATCAAGCATAAAACTCACCTCATTAAAAATTATAGCTCCAGAGTGATGCTAGGTAATGCAAAAGGCTCTGAACAAAATTACATGAACGCTGCAAAGCAGTGTTTGTGAACACATCAGTCACTTCAATTTTCATGCTCTATTCCTATTGACTTCTTCTGAACATTTAGATAAATGGATTTCTGCCTTTATGCAAATATTTCTGCAATGTCTGACTTTTATTTGGTCCTCCTACAAGCAGCACTAAAAAAGATGACAGTACACAGAAAAGAGTATTCTTTTTTTTTTTTTTTTTTTAATTTGCTGTTCACTATTCTTCTGTATGAGAAATGCCAGTCATTGCAGCTGTCAGTAACTGAGTTCACATAATGTGAGTCAGGAACTAATCAGGCGTTGTGAAGGAGTAAACAAAACAAATGACTGATAAACCAGATACCCATAGCTTAATTACCTTTGTTTATTCTTCCCATTTTTCTCTTTTGTTTGGGTTATTTCTTTGCCTGCCTGTACAGTCTTTACGAATCTCAAAACAGTAGTATAACTGTAAATATTCCCAAATGGATGGAGATCTTTTCACAGACAAAAATATTTGCAAGGTAATTTGACAATCTTTTCCTTATATATGAGGTTTTAACTTCTTATATGTGTCATATGTAAATCATAAGAATTAATTTAGGCATGTAGACTCATGTGCAAGTTAGTAAATGGTTATGAGAGAAAGAGGTTGTGGATAGGAAGCATGAAAAATTGAAAAAGAGACGTAGAATTAAACTCTATTATTTCTCTTATTCCTTGGAAGAATGAATTTCAGCAGTGCTAATGGTTAGATCAGCAGCATTTAGAGATGCAAAATGAGAATGGATCCACATGGCTGCTATGATAACACTCAGCATACTGAATAATTACAGACACACTGGTAGCATGTTGAGCTTCCCAGTGAATGTAATTAATATGGTCAGGGCCTCATTTACTCAGTGAAGCACACTGAAGCCTGAATATGGAACATGAGCTCCTATTTCTGCAAGGTTCTAATGCAAAATATGTGGTGATTGCACAGCCACTCTAGAATAGACAAGAAAAATGGGAGAAGAAGAATTACACTGCAAAATCTGTGTTTAGGCAAAACACTTTCAAAACTCTTGCTCCGTGAAAGTGGAAGGCTTAATGCTTATAATCAAGGCATATGCTTCTTTACCTAAAAACTACACTGGTTTATCTTAGCTGTAGTTTGCAGCAGTCTTAAGTAGCAACATCATGTGAATCATGGCAGTGTTTAATTTGTGATGAAGTACTCAAAACTAGTCAGTCAATCACATTTATTTTTCATGCCCTATCAAAGGTATGTTTCCTTCTTTTTGTGGTTTGTATGAGGATCTGTTCATAAATGAGGCCCAGTTCATTTCTGTTGAAGAACTGAACTCATCTGACTTCTGAATTCTTTATCCCATTATTTTGCAGGATAACTCCACATCTCCAGTTGTGTTTTTTTCTGTGGTCTCTGGGGTTTTCCTTTCCTCACAACCCACCTCTGGTGGCTCCCTGCTGGCACTTGCTGCCTCTTACCATCCCATCCTACAGCTCTGGGCTTGGGAACCTCTTGTCAATGATTGTAACAGACTTCGATTACAATTAGATTAAATAAATCAGAGTTTATTTGATAAGAGTAATGGAAAATGGAGAGAAAATCAAAGTAAGTGAATGTAAGCAAACTAAATAATAACTAGCGTCTAGGCAGCCAAGATAATTAGACTAAACTTCAAAAATTGCAAGATATTGATTGTGCAGGACTGAAATTTTTATTTCTCTGATGGTTACATGGCTATTTTCAATAGTCATTAAAGTCTAGCAACTCAGATGTCCAATCAACAGAGCTGTACAGAGATTTTTTCATACTTTTTTTCTCTTTTGATGGTTATTTTTTCCTGCTTTTTCCTCCCTTTCAGTAATCCTGATCCAATATCTTTGTTCTCCTGTCTTCTAAAACTCACTTAGAATACCATAGACTTCAGGTCAAAGCTGATACTGTCTGTTAATAATTATTTGGCTCATTTTCAGAGACCATGTCCAGCTCACAGCAGTGCAAAGGGAACTTGTGATGTGAGATGACATGTTCCCTTCCCCAGTGCTACAGTAGGTGTTTTAGTGGTAGATCAGCATCAACACATGTCAGAACAAAGCACAGGGAAAACCTCCTGGGGACAGATTTTTAAGTCTTAGAATCATAGAATTATAAAATCAGTGAATAATTTGAGTAGGAAGGGACCTTTAAAAGTCATTTAGTTCAGGTCCCAGTCTAAACCTCCCCACTTTTAGTTTGAAATAATTTCCTCTAGTCCTAGCAGAACAAACCCTGCTAAAGAGTCTGTCTCTTAATTTCTTCCAACCTGCATTTAGATATGGAAAGGCCACTCTCAGGTCTTCTCATAAACTTCGCTTCTGGCTGAACATCCTGTGAAAGACAGAACTGTTTTTCTTTTATTGTCTCAAAGTTTGCTTTCGTGAGGCCTTTCTGATGATAAGACTCTGACAGGCAACTGCTAACTATCCAGGAGGGTGAATGGTGGGTGTTATCGTGCCATCCCTGCTTAGGACTGCAAAGATAAGCAGGAACAAGACAAGCAGTCTTTTCCAGGGGTGCTGCTGGGAGGAGCAGACCCCTGCAGAAGGTGGTAAATCTTGTGTCTGGCAACAGAGACCTCCAACCCTTGCTGGCTTATCTGTGGGACAGGAATGTCAGAAAAGTTAGTTTTAAATCATTTTACAAAGAAGTGTTTGTTAAGAAGAAGAAAAACCCCCACCGAAATGGGGGATAAAAGGCCCTCGCTAAACTGGGGACTTTGGAGACAAACTCCCAAAGACACCTCTGACGGAGAATTCCCTAAGGGGGAAACTTCGTCGGAAGAACCCCCGGGACCGGCTTGCTGCGGAGCTCCCTGGCTGTCTCCCATCCCCTGCGGTGATCAGACGAGTTCCTGAGATCGTCAGACCTACTGTGTACCTCGCTGGACCCACGGTGGTGACTATCTCTTTCGCTCTCTGCAAAGACTCCTTGCTTACATTTCCTACTTTTTCTATCGCCTACCTTCCCTTCCCCATCTCCCTAAAAATAGCTAGGACCCTAATAAACTGGTTGGACCAACATTTGAACCGTTGCTTCTTAATCTCACGCCGGGTATACACATATCAAAGAACCTTGCCTCCCTCCTACAAATTGGAGCGAGACACATCCCCAGCTCTCTCAGGCTATCCTTGTAGTTGAGGTGTTCCATCCCTTGGATCGCTTTTGTGGCCCTCCTCTGAACACACTCTAACAGCTCCACATCACTCTTGTATTGAGGATTCCACATCTGGATGCAGTACTCCATGTAATTTCTCACCAGTACAGAGTAGAGGGGCAGGATCACCTCCCTCAATGTACTGGCTACCCACAGATGGGCATTCTACATCCTAGTCCTCATACCCGCTGTACAGAGGCACCTGTTGGTGGCAATGAGTGGGAAAAAAAAGTTTTCACTTGTAGACTTGAATATGAACTTGACTCCATCTTCTCCATTTCTTTGCCTTACCAATAAGAGTGTATAAAATGCTTAGGATTTTATGTTTTCTCTTGATGTTAATCTCATCTCAGCAATGACAGAGCATGTCTCCTCTGTTCCTTCTGTTTTTTGGACTTCTTGACACCTTTTGATGTATTTCATCATGTTGCTTTGCCAGCAGGCTAAACAGGTTGTCCACCTGCTTACATCTCAGGGAGCTGTTCTTTCCCCTGCCATATGATGCCAGTGAAAGACTGCACTCTGCAGCCAGAGATGCATGTTTGCTTGGAAATTCCATCTCGGTTTCTGCATTTTTTCTGAGGGGCGCTAATACCCACACTCTCATCAGGTGACCGGGACTAGGGTCTCTCTTTTTGGAGGTTTATAATCCTGAATTTAGAGCATGATAATCCTCTGCTTAGCAGGTGATAATCATATCTTGAACTTACCTGTGTAGCCAGCTGAAATAAATAGGAATTAAAACTTTGGAAGTGAATAAATTTGGTTTCACTTTTATTTCTGCCAGTGCTCTTCTTCTTGGCCCTTGGCTGATGGCATGGAGCAAGACCTGTGTAGCACACAAGTTCACTTGCCAGACTCCAGAATCCCCAGTTTCTTTTTGTCCTTTTGTTCTTTTCCAATTATCAGAGCTCTAAGGTTGGTTTTAGCTGACCCAGTGAAGATAAAGCATGGCTTCCAAATCCTGCTGTTAAGGAATGTACTCTCTCATCACTCTATTACCTGTCACTGAGACTGGGAAATGAAGAAAATGATGTAAAAACCCTTCATTACATGCTAGATAGAAAAATATATGGAGGAGTTGCTGGCATCTGATGCTAAATGGGTTTTAAAGTATATTTTAAAATGCTATCTTCTCATTCTAAAAAAAATAGGATTAAAAGTTTTGTTCATCAGTTATGTTTTCTTCCTGGAAATAATGAGAAGATTTGGATAATAGGCACCAGACAACATCACCCAATGAGAGATAATTAAAAAAATGTACTCAAGATGAATGTATAAAACTTTGTTTACTATCAATTAATTCAAGGAGAACAGACCACAATTAAAATTATATTTTTATATGCCACTTATCTTCTATGCGATTATCTCTTGGTTATTTGGTTCAGCTAATCCTGGTGTACCATTTGTTACCAATAAGCTTCACAGCAGTTTTTCAATTAAGAAAAATAATCACTTCTGTTTCTTAATTTTAAATGTTATCTTTCAAAAAATATCTCATTTATCTTACTCAGAACTAATGTGTCACGCAGCTCTGGATTCAGAGAAATATAGATTCTGAGATTATTGCCATTTCCTATTTGAATGCTGAGTTCAGAGGAATCAGTAAGTAGCAGTATTTAGAGTGAAGTTGCTCTCACCATCCTCCCCATAGATATGCACGCACACACATATATATGTCTATATTAAATAAATAAGAAACTACTTACTTCTCACTACAAACTGTTAATTTAGGTGGATGTATTAGATTATATTTACAGTCTTATTCTCATCAAATATTCTTTTTCCTGGCCAAAACACTAGCATCATTTACTACTATTCAGTTGAAAAACAAGCAGATAATCTAATCTGGAATTACTTAGGAAGAATATAAATTAGGTAAAAATAGCACGTCAGGTTTTAAAATTATTCCAGCATATTACTGGTGTTAAAAGTTTAGGCCATGTCATTGATGAGGTTTTTAACCTGGCTTTTATTGTTGCTGTTGTGTTTTTTTAAGGAAGGAGTAGTGTATTTTTCATAAGAGAAGAGGTTGACTAGTACATAAGAGATGTGATAATGAATGTGAAAGTAGCTATGGAGACAGATACCTATAATTTGGGGTTGAGTATCTATACGCAGTATTTTCAAAGGTTGTAATGCAACTCATTTCCATTTATGTTAGATATCTGGTAGGAGCTGTATGGCAAAACACAGTTAAAGTTTTGATCCCACACCTACCAAGCCATGATGCTATTTGGTGCATCTTGATGTTGAACACTTAACTGCCTGGCTAAGGAGGCTGTCCACATTTGTTTGACATGCTGACTTTTCCTTCAGACTGCTTCTGTGCCTCTGTCTTCATTATCCCCTAACATGGACAATGCCTTGACCCTTATGTTTGAGATAAATAGAAGCCCCTCTGTCTCTAGAGCGGCTGTGGGAATCCAAGTGAAATAGGAGAAATCATTCTTGATCTCTCTGTGCATTGAAATAAGACCACTGCCAGGGTATGGATGCACGAGTCTTCAGTCAAACTGCTTGTTGGGTTTTCATTAGACAAATATTAGCTTCAGGTCTGACAACAAGCCTGCTTAGTGTCTGTTTGTACTGTTTAAAACATGTGAATACTCTATTAGCACAGCAGTTCTGAGTCATTAATGACTTAGTGTACTTAAAGGCTGATGGGAAGGTAATAATTCAAGAAGGTCATTAACACACTGGAAAAAAGGCCAACACTGTGTGAAACATATTATCATTCCACATTTTTTACAAGATAGAGATTGCATTTAAATATATATATATTCTTACAGTATATTTGCTGCTCTCTCCATTTTTTTTCCTCTATTTTATAGTTAATAGTAGAATTAAACTGAGAAGCTTTTTTTAATAGCCAGTATATTGCATTCAGTTGCATGCATTATGAACACATTCTTTATTTTTCTTTATTTTTTTATTTATTTATTTTTTTTTTTCCCAGCAGGACAACTAATATTTCCTCACATCTGGGATTTGTCATTATGAAACCTTTTTTAAATAAATAGTGGAGAAAATTCTGCTTCTACGTTGCTATAAAAAAGCAGTAACTTTACTGAATTCAGGAGGCACATTGGTGTAATATGTGAAAGAAAATTATGACTTCAGGATTCAGAGTGTTCTGGCCAGAAATCCTGAGCTCAGCCACTTCAACTGTACCAATTTATAGCACTTGAGGATGTGACTGTGTATTTAATCAGCCACATTACTCCAGGGAATAAGTAAAAGCAAAATGTCAGCCAACAAGTATAAAGGTAACTAACTACCTCCAATTCATATGGTTCTCTGAAGAACTCTAAACCAGGGAAGGTTCCAGGGTTACTTACTGCAGCAGTATAGTATAGAAATACCCCAGTTGCTAAATGAGTGAGCTGGAAAAAATGCTGCAATGGCTTAATTTAGCTTTACGGTGTGTGTGGAACAAACAACTCTGACAATTGTTCTGGACATCATTTTCTCAGACACTTGCAATGACAGTATGATACACCAAGATTTGACAATGAGGTGGTTGAAAACTGATGCTTTATGGTGCTCAGTTTCTTCTTCTGATCTTCTCCCATGTCGTTAAACCATTACAGATAAGGAAATAGAGAACAAAGCCAGTTTTAAACAATTTGGTAGTGAAAGAATATTGGCCACATTCTGACTTGGATGTTAAAGTAAGTGATTTTTAATGAACTCTAAATGCTCTTTTTAATTTGCATCTTTTAATTACATCAGTGAAGTTTCTCTGTGGTGTCGTGACAGGGGGGAGGAGAGGCTGAGAGCTTTCTTTTTTTTTTTGTTTGAAGTGATGTCTTTGCTCCTCATGCTGAGTAGAGGCCCATCAGAAACAGCCAGGCCTGAAGAGACAACTGTGATCATTTCCTCTGACTGTGTGCGTAACACAGTCTGCCTTCAACTCATTACAATGGAAATAGGAACACACTTCAATTTCGTCTGACTACCTTTTACTTTCATCTGGAGATGTTCCTTTCTTTGTTTCATCTAAAGGCTGTGATCATCATATTTCTATTTGATTCATAGAAATACAGAATTGCTAAATAGCTGAGGCTAGAAGCGACCTCTGGAGATGGCCTAGTCCACACCACTGTCCAGCTGGGTTTTGTGTATCTGCAAAACAGATATTCAGTGGAAAATGGAGGTTCCATAAGCTGTTCTAGTGCGACCATCATTACAGTAAAAAACATTATTATCCATTGGGATACCCGGAGCCTTTTCTGCAAAGCTTCTTTTCAGCTGGTGTACCCCAGCTTCTCCCTGTGGCAATTCTTCCCCAGAGGCAGGACTCTGCTTTTGCTGGAATTCCTGCCAGCCTCCCTCTCCAGACCTCTGAGGTCCCTCTAAATGGCAGCACAGTCATGGGTACTTAATGCTAATTGGACTTCTTTGAATGCAGTCTAACATAAAGTAGCTTTGCCTGATCTCTACTTACCATTTGTCTCATCAAGTCCTGCTACTTGTGAACTTCAGTAAGATAATTTTATACTTGTTTATTTCTTTTGTAGATCACTGGAGAAAATACCGTGCCACACAGGGATAAGTTTCTGGAAAGACAGAGAAAACTTTAAGAAATGTGAAAATCACACAGGTGGATGATTCTTTCTGTCCTTTCCTCTCAAATCCAGTTTGGGGAGGAGGGTAGTTTTAAATTCTGGATGATCAAGGGCGTAGAGCTGTAAAATGATTGCTGTGTTTTTTTGTTGTTGTTGTTTTGTTTTATTTTGTTTTGTTTTTTTCCCCTCCATCTTAGTATCCAACAGCGAGAGATAAAGATGAACCAACTATCTGTCACTGAATATTTTCAAAGATCTGATTGTTCAGTTCTAGCAAATTGTGTAGCATTAACATTCTGGATGGGCAACTTGAACTCAAATATTGTTCTAGTGCTGTTTTTAAGTAGGTGGTATTATCCCATTTACTGGGTGATCTGGTTATAACACTTAAATAATTTCATTTTCCTTTATTGCTTCTGTCAACTTCTTTCCTCATTAGCTCTGACTATTTCATTCTGCCTTTTCCTCCCTGAGGCAATTCTGCCTCATCCATGGACAGCAAATGGAAATGGGCAGAAAGAACTGACACATGGTATAGGGCAGTTTTCACTGTAGGTACAAATGGTAATTTTTTTCCAGGGTGTATTTGTTAGTGATGCCAAATTAGGTTCTCCTCTTAACATTTAGAAACCTTTATTTGGGTGCTAAAATGCTGCAGTAGATTTTTCTCCTTACATTTAAGATCAAAGCACAGTATATAAAGTTCAGAAAGAGTGCTCAAGGTCACTTCACTTGATGTGTGAATTGTTCTTATATTTTCTTTAACTGTGCAGAACTATAAAATGAATTGCTTAAAACAGACAAAGCCTTCTAAGATTTTCTTAAAACCTCATTTAATAAAGGTTTCTTTAATGCAGGGAGTTTGCCCCACATAAAAATACTTGCTATACATGACCAACTTTCTATTTACTTCCAAAATATCTTATGGGTATGTTTGTTGGATTATTTACATGTGCATATTTATTTATATTTAAGTATTTGTATAAATACAACTTGTTTGATTTCTTGGACTTCATGCAAAGTATTTAAACTGTGGGTTTTTTTTGTTGATGCCAGAAATCAAAGAAAATATTAATTAATGCTAGTAGACACCATAGTCATTTATGCTAGTAGACCCTAAAGGGCTTTGAATGTCACAGAATCACAGACTGGTTGGTTCAGGTTGGCAGGGCTCTGTGGGTCCATCTGGTTCAACCCCTGCTCAAACAGGGACACTCAGAGCAGAATGTCCAGACCCACGTCTTGGTGGCTTCTGAAGATTTCCAGGGAAGAGATCCCACAACCTCTGGTCAGCCTATGCCAATGCTTTGTCACTGCACAGCACAAAAATACTTTCTGATGTTCAGAGGGAAACTCCTGTGCTCCAGTTTGCACCCACTCAGTGGGGAAGAGCTGCTGCCATTACAGCACAGCAGCAGAGTTTTAGGCAGAGCTTGAACAGGTACCAGAAATAGGCCAGACCAGTTCCATACAGCATGACACCATGAGGAATGCCATAAAGTGTTGAGGAGCTGGCTGGGGTCTGGCCACTGCTGAGGGCATTGCTAGTTGTCTGTGGCTAGTGGCAAGACATTGTGTTACCATTGGGCTGCCAATTGTATTGTTAGGGATCAGTTAGTGGGTGATTAGTATTGCACTGTGGAAATATATATATATAAATATATATATATTCCTCATTGCATTTTTGTTTCTGTTTTCCTTTTCTGACGTAGAGTTTTTTTGTGTTGTTTTTTGTTTTTGTTTTTGTTTTTGTTTTTTTTTACTGTTCCTATCAAATGTTTATACTGTAGGAAATTCAGTCTAAAATGCTTATGGGTATTGTCAAGGAAAACTTATTATCTTAACATAATTTTTAAGAATAGTCTTAATTTTGCTCATATAGCATCCTTCCATGCCTAATTTGAAACTACGAAATTAGCTTTTTGCTTGTGAAGAGCATTGTATGCTGCTTTCAACAACATCTTGCAGAAAAAAAATACATGTAAGTGTTTCGGGTGAGAAAGTAGCAGTCAAATTAAAAATATACTACTAATTCAATTACATGCTAGAATATATTTTTGATTTCTAAGTCATATAATACAGAGACTAAGTAGAAGAAATGCAAAGTAGTATAAAATGTAGTGAATTCTCTGTTTTTCTAATCTTGTCAACTCACTATAGGCTATTTTGTTTATGATATTCATAGCTTTGAGCCAAATGGTCAATACATTTTAAAGACAGACAGTTCCCAATCTAATTCACTGGTCAGTTTACTGATTCAAAGGCAAACAATGTCAGAATCTTTCTATCAAATAAATCCTCAGAGTGTCTACATAGATTCTATATACAGGTATGGTAGTTTGATCTGGTGGTGGAGTTTTTTGCTTTTTTTTCTACTATTGTTATATTTATGTAGGTGGCTGTGTGGTATAACTTTTTTAATAATATATTATGAACATTTTGGGTTTCAGAAATTTAAGTGAGAGGGACATTATGTATTATATAAGATTGGGCTCCACACAGTGCAAGTGAAGAAAGAAATGAAATGCAGATTTGGAACCAATGTACTTGAAGCCAATTTGTGAGCCCCAACTTCTTGGTGCTATCAGAGTTCTGCTGTCAGATTCACAGTGACTGAAGAGTCTCCAAAAGAGAGTCTTAATACTGATTAAAAGGGAGTTCAAATAGTGTGTCTCTGTGGGAACCTGCTACAGTAATAACATCTGAAAGGAGATGGTTTACTTCTTTAGGGATTTTTTTTTCTTGAAATAGGAGGTAAGCTTGATCTACAAATCCCATGGTAACTCAGTGGTAACTCAGGTGAATTTCAAGTGGAAGTGCACTTTTTGTACTATTTGTGATGTGGGTCACTGTGAAGTTACCTGCTAATATTGTCCGGAGCTGAGTGATGCTGGGTGTCCCCATAACATCTGTTTTGTGTTCAGGCTCACTGAAACTACCAGCAGTTTGCAACATGCAAACTCCTGTATGAGACACAGTCTGTGTGATTGTTATTCTGTATTCACCTCTGAGCAGTAAGACTCCCATAATTTACACAGAGCTCAACCCCAGCGATGTGCACAGTGTTATGCTTTAAAAACAAGGTGTTGAGCATTTAGTAGTGCAGACATATGGTACTGGAGTTGCTGCTTGCCATATGGGGATGTGCAGAACTCTCTTCTCTGCTTACCATCTAAAGCCAAGAACACATCTGTATGGTCTTGTCTGCAGTGGGCACTGCCACTTCTGTTTCTTTACACTTTTTTGAGCACCACTAGCTTCTGTGCTTATTTTTCAGTTAGACAGAACAATAGAAGTTCATTGGAAATTTTCCAGTTTCTAATGATTCACGTTAATTGGAAGAAATTTAGATTTGATGAGGTGCCATTTTCTTACCATGGATAATAGCTTTGCTTTTCTACCCAAAAAACCAAACAAACAAATAAATTAAGTAAATAAAAAATCTAGCACAAGACAGAAACAAGTCTCTGAGCTGTGACAACCTCCTGCTTATAATTTTCAACAAAATCGATAAAATTACAGATGCTTTATTTCCGGCAGTGTTACTAAAGAGATAACATAGTATTTAAAGAATGTAAAGATCATGGATATTCAGAGAAGAAAAAACAAACAGTGAAGACACCAAAATTTGACATCTCTATGACACATTCTAAAGCAAAAAAATATTTTTAAGGCTCTTTGTATTGTTATGAGAATTTTTGTAAACAAATAATGCTAAAAATAGTTTTCCAAAATAATTTTAAAATGGCTCAAGAGGTCTTTGGTAACCTCTTCTGTACTTTCTGAGTGAAAATAGAATTTTTTTTTCTCAATAGACACCATCTTCTCTGTCTTTATTGATCTGCAAAGCTCTTAAAATTCTTACTTGGCTACATGTCTACTGTATTTTAAACATTGCTGATACATTTGTTACTTTGAACACCTTTTCCTTCTTATAATTAAACTAATTGGACAATAAATCAATGTCACCTCTAGCCTGGAATGGCAACTGACATTAATGAAGGAGGTTGTTCAAAGTCCAGGGTTTGTAGGGAGGGAGGAAAAGTCTATTCTGCAGATGGAAAGCCAATTAAAACTGTGCAGTTAGGGTGGTACAGATTGGAATAGAAAGGAATGGTTTGAAAAATATCAGTTCCTGGCTGTTTTGAAATGTGCAATGCCACCTATAGCCTGGAAATCACAGGAAAAAAAATACATACTTTGTTGTTTCATGCAACACTGTAATTAGTTGTTGAGTCCCTCAGTATTTGCTAGATTTGAGAGAAATAGTCCCTCTGGTTGAAATATTACCAGTAGAGTAAGGGCTTAAGAGATGAAGTGATTGTAGATCTGTGTTTCAACAGCTCCACTGCTGTGAGATGTTCTGTTTTTGGCAGTGAACATTATCAGGATGTAATAACTGCTATTCTAGTTAATAAAACCTAAGTAAATCATATATGGCATATAAAGGACAAGCTGCAGGGGCCAATTTACCTCTGTTGGTGAAAATTACATCTCCTCTGCCAGTAGGGTGCCATCCTTTAGGAGCAGGGGGTGAAGAATTCATTGCTAGCGAATGGAAAACACCAACTGTTTTCATCTATTACCTCAGTGAGGATTTACAGGATGGCAACAAAATCTGAGATTTGGGACATACAGTCCAACCTTGCTCCACTGAATTTTCAATGACATATTACATGTGTGTATTTTTAGTCTATATTGTCATATTCATACACAGACTCAAATCTTTAAGCAGCTACATCTTTGTCTCCACTTTAAAAACAACGCTCAATTTCATCTTTTTTTTTTTCCTTGTCCTTTGTCTTCATCCACTTACTGGGGCATGTTTACCTTAACAGCATAAAAAATAAGATTTTGTATCTATTAATGTCTTCATATGAACATCTGTCAGTCCAAAGAAAGGGTTAATTTGCTATTTTTGCAGAGAATAGATCAGAGTCTTCAACACGCTGAGCTGCAGAAACTCTGTATTCTGAAATCCAAGTGCATTTGTGATATTTAATTTGCTGTCTATGCTAGATCATGCAGAAGGGGCCTGCATAACCCAGATTTTTCAGTGAGACCCTGAGCTTGCCTGAGAATTTATTCTAGCACCTAAAGTATCTTTTAGGTGAAGAGTTAAGATGAGTGAAAATGAAATGTAAAAAAAAAAAAAAAAAGAAAAGACAGAAGACCATGCAGCTAAAAATGTAAATTAATATAATATCCTTTGTTAGCCTGAAGTAAATTTATACTAAGAAGGATTAGTAAAATACATCAAATTAGGGCACAGTGAAAATGAAGTGGGCTGTCCCAGTTCAACAATGAGCAGAGCTTCCCAGTGTTATGAAAGATGGATTCTTTTTCTTCTTGGAAATCCCTGTTATAAATAGCACTCAGCCATTAGGTACAAAATGCATAATTACCATACCCTATATACTCATGAGTTGCTTCCTCTGCAGGTGAATACTGACAGATTCCTCCCAGCTTTGGAGCCATTTTGCCAGTTTACATTTTCTGGCAGTACAACTGCTACAATTCCCCATGAGTGAGATTTAGAATCCAGGCAAAGTCTTGGATATCATTTAAGTTGCTGTTAAATTATAAGGGGCAGGGAGGAAAGATACTACAGAAATGGAAACTTACATAAAAGGGTGATGGGATCTGGATGCATATTTATGGTGAGACTGAACATAGCAAAATACATCAGCATTATGGGACCCAGAGGCATCTCTCTGTATCTCTGGCAAAGTGTAACTAGAGGCCTCCTCATTCCATCCTAGACAAATCTTGGGTATGTGCATTTGCTTACAAAGTGAGATGTAAAGCAATCCTGTATAGGTCCAGATGGAAGTTGGATTTGACCAGCTGGAAAAACAGTGCCAGGTACAGGATGACAGCTGGCATAAGCCCCTCACCAAATTCTCACTGTGTCCCATGAGAAGATTTTAATAGACTCCATGGCCTGCACTCAAACATGTCACCCATGAGAATGTCTCACCCATTACATATCAAGAGCTGGGCACCTCAGACTTGCAACGAAAATGTGCTAAAAGGATTGGCCATGGAGATAAGTACCAGGAGGTTGCGACATACATATTGGTGCTCAAACTTTGTAGCTCTCAGAGCATTGTCTAATGTTCACAAATATAAACTATTTACTGGGAGTAAACAGGAAATACACAAAATAGGAATGCAAGGAATTAGAGGGAAAGAATGTGGGAGTATTAAAGCTGGACAAAATATTTGCTGAATTCTATGTACTGCATAGAGTAGTTAACTGAGAGATTATTTATTCTTGCCAGCAGCTTATCTATGTCATTCTTAAATTTTTTCAAAACTCTTAATTTAAGATTTTCCAGTCCTAGTGACTACTCAACATTTAATTTGCTAATTTGTTCCAGCAACTCCTCTTTTGATACTCAATTTCAGGCAGTTCTTTCTATTTGTGAAAGCACAGGAGGATTGCCACTTGCACATTCTTATATATGCAGTGACAAAAACTTAAATAACTAAGGGAGTGACAGGCAGGACAGAGGTTTTCTCCTGTTCTTTTCGTAGCTGATTTGATTTTACTTCACAGTGTTGAATGCCTCTTTTAAAATCTGTGCTTAGAAAACATATGTCGTCCCCCCCTACTTTTATTTTTATATAGGTATATATTTTTCATTATTATACTAGATTTTTTTTCCCCCTATTTTAAAATTATTTGGTATTTCTGGGAGAGAATATATATTTTTAGGGAAATAATTTAAGAGCAACACAACAGCTTCCATCAATTTATTCATCCAATGTACAGAATTTAGCATGAATAATGGAGATGGATACTTTTAGAGAGGACAGTTAACATCTTAAAGAAGCATTCCTATACTGCTTCAGTTAGTTATGTACTTTGTAGGTCTTCACTGAATACTGTTAAAATATTACAATGTCAGGCCCAACTGACAAGATATGCAGAAGTACCAATTCTTGGAAACAAACTATAGCATTTAATCAGTGTTTGCACTAATAGTAGCAATGCTTATGACTTGTTAAGAGTTTCCTACTTGAACGAATATATTTCCATTATTATAATCTGGTTCACAACATTTAGAACCCAGATAATTACAAGTGAAGAGCAAGGGATAAAATATAAAATGTGATGCTGTCCATGACAAGAAGATGTTAACTAAAAATAAAGCACATATTATATTTTGAAATTTAATTTTAAAAGAAAACTAATGAACTGAGTCATCCTCACTATATTTACATATGGCTTTTCAGATATATATATTTTATAGGTAAGATCAGAATACACACAATTTAAGCTTACCCTGTTTTAAACCAGCAGAATGTTCTGGATTGTCACCAAAAATCCACTGTAAGAGGATAATTTAGAACAAATAGGAAATTAAAAAGCAAGAAAGAGTTTGATTTCTCTTTAGAGATATGGTTGAATATGTTATTTTCCTACTCTGTCTCAGACGTTAGGGTTCTGCATTGACAGGCATCAAATACATCATATGCAAAGGGAGAACAGTGAGGTCTTTAGCCTAGAAATCTCTCAGTTTGTCAGAATGCCCAGTCTATTTTTTGATCAAAAAAGTTACAGAAATCAATCTGCAATGACCCTTGGTGGTTCCTTTTAGAACATCTTTCAAGTCCACTGTGGTTTGAAGCACTACTGTAACATCAGGACTGCAAATGTCTCTTGTTAATGACATCTTCCAAATAATGGGGCAGCCATCCAGCAGAGCGTACTGATTTATGTATTTAGTAAAGTTTTCTGCTCCAAATCATGTACTGTTATTATTAGACCAATTGTGCTCCTATGAATAAATGAAGGTGATTTTGTGTGTGTGTGTGCTTGCATTACAGCAACCTCAAAGACATCCTAATGCAAGGTCATGTTTTCATTACTTCTCTTTAGAGTACATCCTCATCAGTTCCTCTATCTCCCTATCCCCTGAGCTCATTATCTTCCTTTAAATAATCTGCTTGTGCTATAGACTTGGTGGGAGCCAAATTCAGACATTAAAAAAAAAAAAAAAAAAAAAAAAGAGGATTGTAAGGAGAAATATATGGAGAATTAACAGTGGTTATATCTTTTCTTTTTCTTTCTCCCTAATATGGAACTGTGTATTCTTTCACTGACAAGTAATCACATTCTTTTGATGATACTATTGGGTTCTTTGTTGAAGTTAATAGACATATGTATGCTTTCTGACTTGAATCTTTTCAGAAGGTGGTCTGTGATTTGTCTGTCTTGCTTTACATGAATACATCTGACTAGAAAACGGTGATGCAAGAGTCAAAAGCATCACTCTGGGATAAAACCATAACCCTGAAATAATGCAGAAGAAACAAAACTTCCTTTTCTTGTGTCACTTCTCATTCTGGGAGAAACTGAAAGTAAATATTGAAGCTGAAAACTCTACTAAGCCCTATTAAACTATTTTTTTTTTTGTTCTAAAGTACTAGTTACACAGCTGGACTCTTGCTGTCCAACATCAGCAAATAGGGCAGAGTGATGCTATAAAATCCATATTGTGAAATGGTTATTGTTTGAGGAACTAATATTCACATTAAATTTATTTCACAGGTTAGCTTCATACTAGGTCTAGTCCAGCCCCATGTAGTGAGTGCCCATTTGAAGCTGGATTATATTCTACATACTACAGAAGAGCATCTTCTGGCTTAGTTTTGATCAAAAGAAACCTATTCTGTGTGCTCATATACTGATTTGTGGGAATTGGCACTGACTGATCCACCCCAATGAGCAGTCCTGATTCAAACTAAATGGTTGATGCAGAACAATTAATTACAGTACTGAAACATACTCTACACAAAGGGTAATCGATACCTTAAGCAGGAGCTTAACTTCATAATATGTTTCCAGTTCTGGCAGGATATGTGTGAAAAAAAGTTTTGGGCCAAAAAAAAAAAAAAAAAAAAGTAGATTGTCCACAGAGACTGTCTGGAGAAGGGTCCTTAAGTGTCCTTCATACCCTAAACGTGCTGAAGATGGAAGAATTACAAGCATTTCAGGACTAGTCGATGTGAAGAGTGGTTGCTGTAAGAGCCAGATCTGCAACCTTCTCCAATGAGAGGTAGATGAGAGATACCACTCTATGAAGTCTACAGCTTTGAATAAAATCTCTCTATGCTCCACACATTTCTCAAATGTTTACTCTTCATTGAAAACTTTTGTTTGTTCATTTGTTTTTTATTTTGTGGTATAGTATAAAAACCAGTATCAGCATAAAGTGCATTTTTATTTTCTCAGAGAAATTCCCATGATTTTCATGTCCCAGCTTAATATCTCAGAAGCACTTATCTAGAAAATTAAGCAGAAAAAGGATTATGAAAGATTAGTCAGACATATACACGGAGCTGGTATCAATATAGAGCTTTTCTTTTTATTATGTGCCATGACTAGGTGATGAAAGACAAAACATTTTCATAGAGCTCTCCCTGTGCACTGAGGGATTGCAATCAATATTTTCCTATCTGTCATTATAAGAAAACAAATCATTCAAAAAATGTAATTAGCCTGTAATTATCGGGTGATAATGAATACCACATCCAATATCTTAACTCCTTTGAATGTTACAGTTATGCTGTGAGAAAAAAATAATGAGACAGGAAACAGGTTTCAGTGCTGCACTGTCAAAATAGGTCACTGAGATTCTAAATAGTTTATGAAGAAGTTGTTGAAAGCTAAAAATAATCTCGATATAACATAGAATTATCAAATCATTGAAGTGTCTACAAATATAAGAGAATACTCCAGCAAATAATGAAGAGTATTGATGATTAATTAATTATAAACCAATAAGCACAGATTTGAAGGAAACTGTTAGTGGAATTAATAAAGAATGAAAATACAATTGTAGGTGATGTGAATATATGCCGGATCTTAGAAATGAGAAGATTCAATGAAGGGTCCTTGAATTTAATTCAAGGAAGATTCAAGGAAGGGTCCTTGAATTTAAAATATTTTTTAAATGACTTTTTGCATATACAGCATACAATTATACACTATAAATTATGACCAAGTGTCATAATTATGACCCGGAGCCCCGGTAGCATGCCGTGATTGTATAGTGGTTAGTAATCTGCGTTGTGGCCACAGCAACCTCAGTTCGAATCCAAGTCACGGTATCGCCTCCGCACGGCGGTACCACGGCACAGGAACTCGTGTCTTTTTTTTTATTACTATTTATTTTATTTTTTTTTAATGATCCATACTGCACATGATGTTATGATGTGGAATATTGACAGCAACATTACAAAACCATGACACCAAGGGAAGTAATTGATCCCATGATTCAATAAGATTCCAACACAATATGGCAGGTTTGTTGATATGATGAGTATCCCATTATCCTGTTCAATGCTGAATTATGCAGAAGTGTTATTAGAGCTCAGGCTTAAAGCCTGAAGCTCATCTGATTATTTTTGATCATAAGGAAAGCTGTGTGGCAGAAAATTAACTTTAAATTTGCCTACTTAGAGGTTTTTAAACTTTATTTTGCAGAGTCTTTTGCAGAACATCTATGGCACTTGGGTGACTGAAATCCAGATGGTGATTCTGATGCTCCTGTTTCTTTCTACTTGGTCTCTTTCATTGGCTAAGAAAGAAGTCCTTGAGTAACAGTGTATGCGAGGACAGATTTTTAAAATTAATATTTGACAAAATATGCCCAGGTGCTATCACAAAGATAGAGCATCTTAATTATCTGGTGTGTGAACAGCGTTCTTCACATTTTCACACATGTTGCCGGTGGTCTCATCTTTTCAATGAAGTACCTAATAAAGAAGTAGCAAGTGCTATGGTCTTATTACATCTGTTAATATAAGAGTTAGGATTTGATTCTAACATTATTAATAATGTGATTACTTCTCTTACAATAGTAGCCAATACAAACTGAATCTGACCTGGATTTTCAGGATGGAGAAGAACCTCCTTGCACTTGGTTCCCTGTGTTCATTGAATCCTAAAATACCCACAAGGTATTGTTCTGGTCAATATTTTCCATGCTTGGCCACATTTGCTTGGATAAAGAAACATTTATGTAAAAGCTATGGAACTGTTTTAGGAGAAAGCAAATCCATATACTGAGGGAGAATCCAAAGCAAATGTTCACTTCAGTATTGACTATACCTCACAATTTGCAGTTTTCCCATCTCTCTGTGGGGAGGGCAGAAATTCTGCTAATTCTGCTTTCAGATTTTTGGTAATATTCCTATTCTTATTGAATTTTATTGAATTAAATCTTCCAACAAGACAGTAAAACATGCACATTAGAATAATTTAAAATATCATTTACACACTCACAGCAGCAGACATTCCTATTATTTTGAGCATATATCATGATGCTGTTGGTATTAGTTAATATTTACATAGTAATGTGGAAAATGTTGAAATAGAGATGACTTTCTCTGGGGGCAGGAAGTACAGAAACTCTTGACATACCACATGTTCTACTGCATCATGTTATTATCCCATTGTTGTAAAAAGGAGCTGCAACTGGTGAGTTGGACTCTGCACTCCCAAAGGATGAACAGAAGTAATTAGGTTCTCCCTGCACCCTATGAAACCACAAGCAATCTCCAGTGTCTGGTGTGGTGTGACTTTGACTTTATCCTCAGTGCACCATAGGATTTAATAGGTCCAAACAAACTGTAAGTGATAGTAGTAGGCAACAACTGGTACTCCCTTTATCAGTATAATTACCACTGTTTGAAAATCTATATTAGGAACCAGATAATGAATGGCCAGCTCAGCTGTGCCAGAATCAGCGCAGAAAAAGAAAGAAAGAATAACTTCAAGTAGTCGTGTTTTCTCCAGATTTAGGATTCATCCATATTCTTGTGCAGCATCACAATCTGAGTTACACATTCAATGAAATTCAGAAACACAGCTTGATTTTTTTTACAATGAATCATTTCAGCAAGCTTTTCAGCTAAAATCTGTGGAATAAATGACATCTATGAGCACATAATGACTTTTTCTTATGAATATTCCATTTTAAAAAATAAACGTAAGCTTGCCAATGGGCATTACAGGGATAATAGAATGAATTTTTATTAACTGCTCACTGTGAATATGTCTGCCATAGTGATCATAGTCATATTTTCTCGTAAGGCATTATGTAGTTGATTCATCCACAGATATAATGAAATCTCAGCAAATCATTTATGGATGAAGTCAGGAAGTATTTCTGATTAAAGCATTCATACTGTAAAAAAGTAATTATGAAGACATGTCAGAATTGTACCCTAGAAGCCTTTGTGAGGGCCATAATGCTCATGTACCTCATCGTAAGACAGAAAACATCACAACTCGTTTGTGGTATATAAAAAGGGGTGATGTTAAATAACTTTTAGATCTTGAAAGAATAAGAACTCAGAAATTAATTTCAGACCACCACACTGTTCTCTGGCTATTCTCCCTTGGTTCCTACTGCTGGTCACTAGCACCCATCACTCTGCCCCCCTTCCTTAGGTAATCAAAGGCTGCCACAAGTTATCTCCTCAGCCTACTCTTCTCTGGGCAGAACAAACTAAGGGACTTCAGCCACTTCTCATACATCTTCATCTCTAGATCCTTCACCATCTTCATAGCCCCCCTTTGGACACTCCCTAATGATTTTATGCAGAACTTAACACAACAATCTTAATTTGCTAAATCAGATGAATTGGTCTTCTTACATCCCTTCCAATATTACTAGGTGCTGGTGCACCAGGAAAAACAAAACAAAACAAAACAAAAACAAAACCAATTGACAACAACAACAACAAAAAACAAAACACACACACACACAAAATCAACATTAAGCAAGAGGTCTACTCTTCTGACTAATTTGGATGCCTAATTTTTAGTCCAGTTTTGTCATTTGCCAGTGTAGGTGTCCTAGAAGTGTTACCTCCAGAAGAGGTAACAACAAAATATTTCCTAATTGTGTTAGATATTACTTTAATTAGGTCAGGTAAACTTACATGTGTGTATGTAAAGAGTTAAGCTCCAGATCTGAGGGAACCATTAGCACAGATATCACTGACATTGAAGAGATATTGGGAAATACAGCATTTTAAAAATTTATTTATTTATTTATTGAGTGGCGTAAGGGTTGCTGAATCTTGGAGCATTAAGCCTTGCCTTGATGTTCACAAGAGACATTTAAGGAGAAACTGTTGCTAGAAAAGTTGATGTAGGACCATTATCTAAAGCTAGTAATAGAGAGCAATTCTCTTAGCAGTCTAGGGATGAGAAACTAAGTGGATTATTGGGAACAGAATATAGATTCCATTTTCTCTTTGCCTAGATTTTTTTAAAAACTGTCTAGTATGTTGGAAAGTAACTCAGAAAATATTTGCCTTGAGGAGCAGAAATGTGTATGGCAGAGCAAAATGCCAGCACATTCTGGACCTGCAAAGCTATCCATCAGATATTTTAATTATTGATGATGTTACAATTCTTGAGACAGTTAAAGCATGCACCTCTACTTTCACAGCCTATTTTATCCATGATTCTTGCATGCCGTATTCTCTATGTTCGCAAAGATTTATTTCTAAGTCAAAATGTCTCCTGTTCTATATTTCTGTAGTATAATTGAGTCCAGATCATCCAACCCTAACAGTTTTAGAAAAGCAAGCAAAGTACATGGATACCAGCAGGTCTACTGAAAACTCATTTGCAAGGGAATGAGCTGTCTTCAGATATTTTGCACTGAATCGGTTACACTGAAATAGAAGTTCACATTGTAGATCTAGCTGTAATAATATTTTTCATAAAACCTAGTTTTAAAATGAACATATATGATGCCTTTTGGATATCTGAAACTTTGATCGTGTATCATAAGTATTAAGTTAAAATATTCACACAAAGACAACAAAGGAAATAATGCAGCAGCACATTATAAAAGTTCCTTGCTTTGATGTTTTGAAATTTCTTTTACTGCTTATTTTAAATGCCTTAAAATACCTTATATCATCTTACAAGCATTTTCATTTTGAGACTTATTTTAATGTGAAGACACTTTGCAAAATCCTTCAGTATAGCAAAATGCAGATAAACTAATTCCTCTGCAAATAGTGAGATTTTCTTCTGCATATATTTTTCTCACTCTGAGACAAAGCAGCTCCAATTTCTTTATGCGAATATATGAGAATGCACACCTACCACTGATTGCAAAATATGATATCTTTAATTAATAGAACTCAGTAAACTCTGTAAGGAAGGAACACTTCAGCAGTGAAAATAAACTTTTATCCTTTCAAGTTGTAATTAGGTGCAAAATTATTCATTTAATCTCTAAGTATTTATTTTTCTGTTCTTCAGTTTAGTGAAAACTTGGCATTCTTTTAAAAAGAATACAACCAAATATTTTTGTATCATTCTTCATCAAGGCACAAAAACTATCAACATTAAAACTGTTATAAGAAAATAAACACAGCGGAGAATAATGATGTATATACCATGTGAAATAGCTACCACTCAATATCTGGGTTTTTATTTTATTTTATTTTATTTTATTTTATTTTATTTTATTTTATTTTATTTTATTTTATTTTATTTTATTTTATTTTATTTTTTTAATGACATTTGCTTATTAAAGAACTTACAGTATACTGAAAAGATCTTTTGAGAACAATTCCTGTTAAGGCAGTCAGCACAGTGCACCTCTCTAGAAGTAGCATCAATATCTAAAGGAGGGATATAAGAAAGAAGTAGATAGACTCTTTAGCAGAGCCTATTGTGACAGAACAAGGAAAAATGGTTTCAAACTAAAAGGGAGGAGATTTACATTGAATGTAAGGAAGAAGATTTGTACAATAAGGGTGATAATACACTGGAACTGGTTGCCCAGAGAAGGGGTGGATGTCTTGTCCCTGGACAAGGAACATATTCAAGGTCAGTCTGCAGGGGCTTTGAGCAACCTGATCTAGCTGTAGGTGTCTTTGTTCATTGCAGGAGTGTTAGACTAGAGGATCTTTAAGAATCCTTTCCAATTCAAGCAGTTCTATGATCCTATAAGAAAAAGGATTCAGAAATGTGAAACCATGAAGTCCAAAGAAACCATTGTTACACAAAAATTTTTTATTCCTTCTTTTTGACTTCAATTACATCTGTCAGTTACCTTTGCCTTCCTCCTTGCAAATCACCCATGCCTTAAGTTTAACAAAGGAAAAGATAGTTTGGTGATTATGCAGAATGAGAAAGAATCCCTTTCCTTTTGAGATTTTATGAATTGTAGTTAAGATTATGTTCTGTGGTTTTCTGGTGATTTCAATGTGATGGGCAGCTAAGTTTCACCAAGCCACTCTCTCACTGTCTATCCTCAGAAGAAAAGGGGAGAAAATGTGATGAAAAATAAGCTAGTAGGCTGCGATAAGGACAGGGAGATCAATCACCAATTACCGTCACCAGCAAAACAGACTCAGCATAGAGAGATTAATGTAATTTATTGCTTATTACTAATAGATTAAAGCAGTGAGAAATTAAAAGCAATCTAAAAGAACTTTCCTCCACCATCCTCCCTCTTCTACTTTCCCTGACCTGAGCAAAGGAAAGGGGAATGGGAGCTGTGGTCAGTCCTTAAGGCTTCATCTCTACCACTCCTGCATGGGCCCTGCTCTTCCTGAGGTCCTTCCTGCAGGATGCCTGTGTGGGCTCCTCCATGACTGCATGGTGTGGTGTCCATGGGCTGCAGGTGGACAGCCTACTCCACCATGGGCCTCTACTGGGATGCAAGGAGCTTCTCCTCTCTGCCTGAAGCCCTCTGGCCCTCCTCCTGCACTGACCGTGGTGCCTTCAGGGCTGTGTCTCTCACATTTCTCACTCTTCTCTTTCCGCTGCTGTTTTGCAGCAGTTCTTCCATCCTTAAATATGCTCTTACCAATACTTTGCCGCAGGCCTAAATACAGGCAAAGTGAAATTGCCGGTGTGAAAAAACATATTTGCAACTCCTCTGTGAGAAACAATGCTAGATATGTAAAGCTACATTTACCTAGATTTAATACAGCAATTCTAAAGCACTTAAATTCTTAAGTACAGAAGATTGAAAGGGACATCCAAGACAAAGTTGATCAGACAATTGATATAAAATCCAGAAGAGCTCATAGACAGGAGAAAATCTCTTGAACATAGATATTTTGGTGTTCCTACCCACAGCCAAAATACTTCAGCCAACTGCAGTTGCAATTTAATTGTGAAGCAAACTGTATCCATTACAAAGGAGAACAATTATATGTAGTCTGGCACTGTGGGCAAACAGGTATCAAGTGTTATGATGTTGTAGGCCAACTATTTGTTTTGGTTACTTTAGCTGGGCATTTCATTCACAGAATCACAGAATCACAGCAATTGGTTGAAAGGCCGCAGACAGAGGGTGGTGGTCAATGGTTCTATGTCCAGGTGGAGGCCAGTAACGAGCGGTGTCCCTCAAGGGTCTGTCTTGGGACCGGTGCTCTTTAACATCTTTATTATTGACATCAATGAGGGAATTGAGTGCACCCTCAGCAAGTTTGCTGATGACACCAAGCTGAGTGGTGCAGTCGATACGGTGGAGGGAACGGATGCCATTCAGAGGGACCTTGACAGGCTGGAAAGCTGGGCTCAGGTGAACCTAATGAGGTTCAACACGGCAAAGTGCAAGGTTTTGCACTTGGGCCGGAAGAACCCCAGACACCTGTACAGGGCTGGAAGGAGTTGTCCTTGAGAGCAGCTCAGCAGAGAAAGACCTAGGGGTCCTGATAGATGAGAAACTTAACATGAGCCAGCAGTGCTCTCTGGCAGCCCGGAAAGCAAATGGGATCCTGGGCTCCATCAGGAGAGGGGTGGTCAGCAGGGATAGGGAGGTGATTGTCCCTCTCTACTCTGCTCTTGTGAGGCCACATCTGGAGTACTGTGTCCAGGTGTGGAGCCCTCAGTACAAAAAAGACATGGAGATTTTGGAAAGGGTCCAGAGGAGGGCCACAAAGATGATCAGGGGGCTGGAGCACCTCCCCTATGAGGACAGGCTGAGGGAGTTGGGTTTGTTCAGCCTAGAGAAGAGAAGGTTGCGGGGTGATCTCATTGCAGCCTTTCAATACCTGAAGGGAACTTACACCCAGGAGGGGAGTAAACTCTTCAAAAGGGCTGTCAATAGCAGGACTAGGGGAAATGGTTTTAAGTTAAAAGAGGGAAGATTTAGGTTGGATGTTAGGGGGAAGTTCTTTACTAGGAGAGTGGTTCGGCCCTGGAACAGGCTGCCCAGGGAGGTTGTGGATGCCCCGTCCTTGGAGGTGTTCAAGACCAGGTTGGACAGGGCCCTGGGCAACCTGATCTAGTAAAGGTGTATGTTTGGTGGCCCTGCTAGGCAGGGGGGTTGGAACTACATGATCCTTGAGGTCCCTTCCAACCCGGGTCATTCTGTGATTCTGTGATTCCTTCGTTTCAGTCTTTCTGAGAACCACAATAAAACACATCTTGCAGAACTTAAATTCTCAGTATTCTTCTGGAATTTTACCACTGTAGTTTCAGCCCGTAAGTGACACAGCCTTATGAACAATACCGTAAGCCAGGAGTGGGATTAAATTCCAAACTGAAGTTTCTAAATTTAGATGGTTAGATGCAGACTGGTTACCTAGGCTTTCCTAAGTGTCATAGGATACCTGCATCTTGATTTGGTTACAGACAGATAGGCAGCTAGTGCCATTTGAGAAGCACTGAGATGTCAGAGAAGGCTGCACAGGATTGATATCTGTGTCGTAGGAAACACGGTGCATCCTTGCCCTTGTAGATTTGCAGGTGAAGTAGCCTAGTGAATACTGAGAGGCATCAGCGCCTGCTTGTGGAAGTTTGAGTGGAGTCAATAACAGCCAATACAGTGTAAAAACTCTGTAGAGTTCTGCGAAGATTAGTGGAGACCTACATTTGACTAAATAGGACACACTGTTGCCTTATCAGATTTCATACATGTGTCCGCACAGTGTTGAGTGAATTAATACAAAATGATACCATTTACAATTACATGAGCTAGGTTCCCAATTTTCCTACAATAGTTGCACCAAATTCTGTGTTTGGACTCCTTTGAAAAGTAGTTTTAGGAGATAATAAACAGATTGAGATTTAATTTGAACTAATTCTAATTGTCTTTATTGTTACCTCGATCTGGTAACCTTGGAAGTCACGTCCCTCCGGGAATGTGTCTCGACGCCCCTGACCAAGTTACAGCTGTTCATTACACCAATGTGGTGAGTGGTAAAATGGCATTTATTTGAATGTGTGAGTCCCTTATATAGGTTTCCCATTTCATCTATACCTTTTCTACATATGGATGACCCCTTCTACATATGCATGACCAAGCAGGGGAGGGCCTATCGCATTACATCCCAAGTATTCGTGCACACCTAATACAACACTTTATATTCACTTAGAGTACAGGTTCCATAATACTGAAGAATTAAGGTTTCAGCACTGAAATCATTTACCTCAGCATCAGGTTGTGGTGCCTCTTGGGACCATATGAGGTATCTGAGATGTCCAAGGGGCCTGGCAGGGAGGACACATAAACTTAAGAATCCTGTGTCCTTCTGGAGTGACAGGTGGAGTCTGGGTAGAATGTTCTATGAAACATAGCACTAAGGGCCTGTTTGTTGGTAACTGAATAATTCCTCTAGTTCACATGGTAAGAAATTCAGTTTGATCTGAGATGGATTCTTTTAAGATAGATTCATGCTTTTGATAAAATGTAGATTTACAACTGTTAGTTGCCTGATTTTCCAGTAAGAAGCATGATGGTACATGGAAATACCAGTGTTGAACATCGTCCCTCTTTGAATTCCTGGTTTTTGTTACTGACTTTGCTTGTTGACATTTCAGTTCAAACAAAATGAATGGGAAAATCATGAAAGTTAAGTCTGTTCACAAGCTCTGCATGTGCTCTAAAAATAACAATCAATCATGTATCAGCTTTGACATGCCATAGCTGTGCAATAATCACACCTTTATGAATTTTTGCTCCAGGTCATTAGCCATGTTTGACTAAGCTCTTATTAATATTCTATCAACCATAGCTGGGTTTCCTGCTTTTCTTTTAGGGGCAAGTAGTGCCATTATCTTCCCTAAAGGCATCTGCAGTCTAAATACAGCAGATAGACAAAAAAAGGCAGAGAAAAATCAAATGCAAAACCACTCTGCTACTCTGCAGCACAGCTGAAAATATACATTTCACCTGGGTTCTCCTCCAAGAGTGCAGCTGTCCTGGTTTCAGTTGAGACGGTACAACAAAGTTTTGGCTGTTGCTGAGTGAGGGAGTGAGTCTAGGGCCAGGGTGGGCAGGACCATCTGGCGAGGAAGAGCTGCCACTATGGTGGCACAGCAGCAGGGTGCTGGGCAGAACTAGGACAGGTGACTGAATTAGGGCAGGGGTTATTCCATAACCCCTATATATTCCATGTCATATTCCATGTGACTACATGTGGAAAACCACAAAATGCTGGGAAGTTGGCTGCGGACTGGCCACTGCTGGGGGTTGCTGGGTACTTGTCAGTGATGGTGAGACATTGTAGTGCTGGTGAGCTGTTGGTTGACAAACAGTTGTATTGTTGGCTGGGCAGTGTTTGATGCACTTTTCATATATATGTATATATATATCATTGCATTTTTGTTTCTGTTTTCCTTCTCTGTCTTAGTAAATTGGTTTTAACTCAACCCATGAGTTCTATTTTGTTTCCAATTTTCTCCCTCATTCCACTTGGAGGGGAACGAGCAAATGGCTGTGTATTGCTGATCTGCTGCTGAGGTTAAACCACAACACAAGCTCTTGGCAAGAATAAATGCTTTCCACTCTGTTTGTGGTGCATTACAAGAGCAGCACCAGAAAACAGGTGCCAAATCCTTCTGTAATGTATTTCTGTTTGCTAGCAGTCTTATAATTTGTTAGGGTTACATTGGTCAGGTTATGTCTAATCCTAGTTGAAAAGCAAGTGAAAGAGTGCTAAGCCTGATGTAATATTTCAGATTGTTCATTGAAAGAGATTTTGTAAATTTGATTAATTTTCTGCTCTTACGGATCAACGGACAATTTTGTTTATGCAGATGTAACAGGAACTCTGTAAATTACTATAAGGCTGCTTACTCTGACATAAGAAAACTAAGATGCATACAGAGCCATCCTAAAATATGTACAGATAATATCCTATTAACATTCTTGGAGAAATTATAAATGTTTATTACTATTATTTTTTTTTCCTGATACTACGAAATAAATAGAATTTAATGGAAATAAGAACAAACTAGGAAAATTATTTCTATCATCAAGGCATTCATAAACATTAATTCATTAGCCTACAGAAAATTATTAAAAGAAAGCATAAGTAAGTTAAAAAAAAAACCACCACCACCAACAACAGCAAAACTTATTTGATGCAGTTATTATTCTATGGAGCACCTCTCTCTCTTGTTTATGGAACATGGAATAGGACAAAATGTCTTTCCTTGAAAAGATTTCAAGGTTTCATAAGGATAGGAATATTATGTACTTAAAGGTTACTATGTGCTTTATTTTATATATAAAATGTATAGAGAATAAAGTATAAATTAGACATAAAGTATTTATTCTTAAGTGCAAGCTTTTTAGAAGTTCTGTTGAATTTATGATGAATATGCTTCTGGATATTTAAACTGGATTCCAAAGTTTGCATTTGAAAACAGAATTTTGGCCTTATGTTTAAGCATTGCAGACTAGATACTCAAGCAAACTGATCTGATGCTAATCTATGAACAGTTGTGTGCAGATGTGGTGATGTGTGAAAATATTAAATCCTACTTTAAAATGAAAGAGTAAATGACCTATAAGAGTGGACAAGATAGGTTATTCAAGTTCTATACGTACAGACAGCATTATCACAATAAGAGGCATCAAGGCAGAGGAAAAAGCAATAGTAGATTTGATGACTGTGTGTAACTACAATACAGTTTTGTGTGTAACTACAGAACAGAATCAGTTTGGCCAGCCAACCATATTATAACACACACAAGTTCCTTCTTTAACATATACACCTTTTTTGACAAAGATTTGAAAGGGAAATCAGTCCTTCAATGTCAATAATCAAGAGGCAATTCCAAAAATAATCCTTGCTTTTATGTATTATCACTTCCCTTCCCCAAATGTCCAAAATAAAACATTCAAAGTGAAATAATCCTTGAAGTTTTCCTTGTCTGAGACATTGTCAGCTACAAAGTTGAGATTTGCCCAAGTGCCTTGTGTCACCCTTGGCGGGTGTTTCTGGAAGAAAGGTTTCAGATAGTAGTTGTGAATGTTTCAAGACTTTAGAATAACAAAGATTGAGAAAAGAAATGTACAGATTCATTTCATTGTAGGTCACAGCTGCATCAGGGTGGTGAGCAAAACATAGAACTGAGTCTGTTTCTTAGGAAGAAGTAAAGGTGGAGGGTTGCCATTTCATGTTAACTGATATGAAAGGAAAATGGGTTTTGCAACCAGTATTTGGATAATATGAGCAAAATATACTCATTTAGCACTGAGCAAGAGGCAGTGCCAGTAAAATTTTGAATATGTCACTTCTGTTCTGATTGGCACTTTCTGAGCTTCTGCTGAGTAAATTTTACTGCTGACAATTTGACACAGGAAAAAGCAGAAAGTGTAGACTTCTGCTATGTCTGCAGGTGTCTGATCTGTAAACTGAATATGTTTAAAGCTATATGAGTAAAAGACTTGGACATTCCAGGAATATTACCTCCGACTTTTTAGTAGTACCATTTTAGAGGCTATATGCTTTTGCTAATGTAAAACTTCAGTGAATTACAAACTTAGTTTAACAAGATTTATTTTTTCTTTGTGGAGTCCATTCTTTTATTTAAAAGAGGAGCATTAACTTGAGTTATATCCCTGGGTGCTGTAAATTGACAAAGTTGTGTTGAAGTCAATGGTACTATTCTGATTTAGCCCATCAGTCCTGGCTAATTAATCCTCTGACCTCTCTTCATAAATCATGTGATGTATGCTTCAAGGCTTTTTACAAACTTTATCAGCAGCTCTTAACCACCAGTGGTCTCATGGCAGAGCTTCTAGATGTTATGGCCTGCAGGTATAAACTCGATCGGCACAGTTTTGTAAGACTGAGTGTTTATGATCTTTGTTTAATATTCAGGGTTCCTTGGTTAAAGCTGTAATCTGAGATAAAGAGCACAGCTGCCTCCTCAGGCTGCTCTGGACTAGGAGCACTCCTGCCTTGCCACTGAGGCCTGTCAAAGCTCCTGGGGAAACAGGGTTTCTGCTTGGCCTCAGGATGTATCCTGCCCACCTGATACCCTGGCTCAGAGCCAAGGACTGGATCATCCAGGTAAAATTTGCTAATGAATAAACACACACATGCCATACACACCATTGTGGGAAAGGCACACACCGCTCCCCAGCAGTCAGTACCAGGCACATGGGTTGCCACATACACCCCCACTCTAGCCAATGGTGCAGAGCCAATGGCCCCTCCAAATACTGAGCCTTGGATCCTATCCTCTCCAGTAGCTGACTTCAGTTTCACTCACACACACGCAAGTCTTAGTAGTGGCTGGCACTAAAACCCCCTTACTCTCTTTAGCAGCTGTTGCTGCAGTCCGGGATGGTCCACTCCCCTGGCCTGACTCTAGTAGCTGGCACTAAGGTTTGCTGGCATGCATACAGGTCTTGCCAGGAGATAGGCTACTGTCCTTCAGCATGTGTATATCATTGTAATAGGATGAAAACTGATGTTAAGCTCATTTACTTACTTTTCTACCCAATGTTTGCTTTACTATTAAGTTAATGAAAGCAAAACATATCCGCTCATGGTACTTTAGGGTAACATATTAATGCTTATCTATAAAAAATTTGCTGTACATGGCAGGCCAAGGATAACACTGGAAATCTTAAAGACAATTTTCCAATTCAGGAGTACAGATTGTCAAATGATGAACATTTTCATGCCCTAGTACTAAAGGATCTACACTTTCAGTGAGAGTAATTGCATTAAACAAGATGAAATCATTTTTGTTGTTGTTTTTCACGATTTCTCATTGTGACCTGGCAGCGTGGTTATTTCAGACTAATCTTATGTGCACTTTGTTTTGAAAACAAGTAAATCTCAAAAAGGTTTATTCTTTTCTTAATGAAAGCCTAGAAAAAAATTAGGAAAGCAAGAGCAGAATTTTATAAAGCAATCTGCTATGGTACTGGTGCAACATCTCAGAATGGTAGAGATGCTTGTATGAATTCTAATAATTAGGTTGTTCAGCAACACTGAATTGTAATTTATAACATGATCGTGTTATTCTACACACTAAAATACGAGTCTTTAGAAGGCCATATGTATTTTGGGTCGTGCTAACTGCACATATCACAACCTTAATGTTGAATTCTTTTAGAAATATATGCACATTTTTGATGAGCAAGCTGAAGAAGTTTATAAGTTCAAATGTTCAAAAGTTCATTAAAAAAATGGTCCTGTATAGTAGTTTAAAATTTATCTTTCTGGAGTTGTGTGTATTTATCCATATATTTAACTATAAGGCACATTGTTTTATACACTGTAGTGAAGTATGTTTTAGCACTATGAGGGAAATTAAGAATAGATTGTAATTTCTGCCCCCCACCCAAGATACTGTTGCATCTTTGTTCCCACTTGCCCTGATTGCTGAGGAGGAAGAAGAATCATGAGTCACCCATTTCCAAAGAAATAAACATTGCCTACATTTGGTTGCCTGTTGAAATTGATTATGCATTTGCTTGTCAAATTTTATGGCTTTCCTGATTCCAAAAGGTTGATTCAGAGACATATGCTTGTGTAGCATGATACTATGGATGTTATGACTATGAAGTCAAAGCTGAACACAACTAACTCGTTAGGTTCTCAAGATGCACTTGCAAGTATTCAGACATCCTTCCAAGTGCCTGAAATTCACTGGTTGACGTTGCTCAGGACTGCACTGATGGCAGAAAAAAAAAAAAAACAAAAAACAAAACAAACAAAACAAAACAAAACAAGAAAAGCATAATATAAAAAGCCAATTGAAACAGTGCTTATAAACATGGAGAAATGCACTTTTAATATGAAGTGCTTTTGAATCTGTTTAGAATGAAAGTAATCTTAAAGTGGTAATACAACCAATGAAAGCAGCACTTTGCAATAAACCCTTAAACAATAAATTACAAACTGCAATTAAAAAAATAAATAAATAAGAGCAGCCGACACAAGGGATTTTCTCTAATTACAGTTGCTGAAAAGAAGTACTAAAATATGAATTTTCAGTTACTTTGTTTGTTTGTTTGTTTGTTTTTTCCCCAAAGGAGAGGTGAGTTCCCCAAAAATGCAGTGGTAAATCTTCTTGTTTTTAAAAATCAAACTTAGGCTTAAATATTTTGGTTATGTATAAATAGAACTTTGGAGAAGAACTTCTGACTTAGTGGTTGGAGAGGTACACTTCTTGGATTTAACTTATTTTATTTAAATCTATCCAAAATAAGCTTATTTCCTGAGCTCCTACTACCAGAAATGACATAAAATAGACAGAAGGGCACTTGTAGACATTTTTGTCCATTGAGAGAATAGCAGGTTAAATAGCAGATACTATAACATCATGTGAGTCAAATATTTGCTGCTCTCTTATAGTCTACAATAAGCTTTCTTCAGAATTCTTCTTGGTTTCTTTTTATTTGTTTTGTTTGATGATATATCAGTAGGTTCGTTGGATAAAAGGTATTTTTTCCCACACTGACAGTTTCAGTGAAAAAAGGCTAATTCCTCTGAAGTTTTCTAAAATAAATGGTAACCCTTTCCAAACAAGACAAAAGATCTCTGCATCACAAAGTTCTTTTAATTTAGATAAAAATAGACAGATTATTGGATTGGTCTATAGTTTTAAGTGAATTGAAATTAATTATTGAATACCAGTTCAAAATTTTATATTAAGGACACTTATGCATAATCTGAAGGTGCTGTTTCAATTAGTTCTTGTACTAAAGCTACAACGTAATTCTAGTTCTCATGTTCACACTCAACTGTTAATTTTATTTTATAAATTCTTCCTTGCAACATGTTTCTATTTTATTCTTATGTTCTAAGGTGAACAGCAGCTGCAAATGAGGTAACATTCCAAAAACACTCATGACAGAATCAACTATATTACAATGTTCTTGTCTGAACTGTTCTTAAAGATGCGTAACAGGTGCATACTTGTATGTGTACTCCTCCCATCGTATGAGGATAATTTCAGCCTGTCTTCTACTAAAAATATATTGCAACATTTGACTCTAGTTATTCACATTCTGCTATTGCCTAATGTTTCTATTCATGATTTATGATAAAGTTTTGTTTCTGATTCATTTTAAAATCTTTCCAAACTTGTTTCAATTGAACCTAAAGCATTTTCTGATATAATATTTCTTTGTTTCTGAAAATTGAAATATTCCTCTTACTATTAATTTCTTTCTCTCGCCATGATTGAGTAACACCAAAATCAGATCTCATTTATTTAAAATGTGTTGCTGTTTCTGTTTGGAAATCTCATCTTTATAAGCCAGAGGTGGAACAGTTCGGCAGGCTTTCAGTTCCCTTGACGTTCTTTGTTCTCCCCACAGTACACAGACAAGGGAACTCCATGACAAATAAATCTAGTTTTCTCTTCTGAAATGTTCTTCTAAATGGTTATAATATTTCTTTCACATCTTTTTAATTGATTTAGTTGCAAAAATATCAGCTGAAGGCTGTGCACGGCTCTGATGCATTATCAGTCTCTTTCTTAAGAAAGTAAGAAGTGTATCTCATTCATTCTGTTAGCATGTTTTCATGCTTTTTGTTCTTCTCTCTTCAAGAGCATTTTTGTTGCTGATCATCATGTTTGTAGTGGTGATACCAGCATGTCACTGCAGCATGTAATATTTGAAAAATTCTGAAGTATGTTAGCAGAGAGAGAGCTTCTAACTAATGCAGCTTTTCATTACCTACCATCCTTCACATTAATATTCTCATTTCTAAAAGAAGGAATATGTTGTAAAGAAAATTAAAAAGATTATGAATGATGTTTAAAGTTCATGGTGAGCCTGCTCAAGAACCAAATAATACAGAAATGAAAAAGATACATGAATCTGGCTTTTATATTACATGGTTACCATATTTATTATTGATAATGACAAAGTGGTAGTGGGAGAAGTTATAGGAGAATAGAAGTTGATTTTTTTGCTTAATATTTGTGGGCATTGTTTTGATTTATTTTTTTTTTTAAATTTTTAATTTCTGAGAGTTGTGATCATTCTTATCTCAAAATACAAATTCTGTGATTTTTAGCAGCAGACCCAGGACATCTGGGATAACATACCTGCTTTTTTATTAGGGAAAATGTCAATATTCCTTATTACTCTAGAAGAGAGAAAAACCACCTGTTGATGTGATTTCATCTCCAACTTGTTCAGCTCCAGAAAACACTGGATCCTTTCCAGGTGATGCCGTAGGCTCAGGAAACTGTTCAATGCTTGAGGTATCTGTAATTCTAGAGTTTCCAGAAGAAAATACATTCTAAATTCAGTTCCTGGATTTGCTGAAAATGTGTTGCAAAGGGAAAGTTGCCTAATCTCTTCAGCAGCTTGGTGAAACGAATCCACTGCTAGTACCTGTTTCAGCTGTTTGACCAAGCAACTGCCTGGGAACTGAAGGTTTCCATCTGTGGGATGGTGGCTTAGCCTGGCCTGTGCCCTGGGGCTAGAATCCTGTGGGTCCCAGTCCCAAGTCTCTAGATCATGGATATTCAGCCTTTTGGCTTTCCTAGGCCACACTGAGTGAACAGGAGTTATCTTGGGCTGAATACACAAAGGTCACTCCAAAAGTAATGCCTAATGTTTGATAGAGCAAAATCACAGCTATAAAACACTATTTTTCAACATGGTCACCACCATGAGATATGCACTTTCACCAGTAATGAACAAGAGCCTGCATTCTGCACCTGTAAAAATCTGCACCAGTGGAGGTGACCCACCGTCACTGTCGCCACTGCTGAAATGCACCACCCACCACCTCACTGTGTTCACATCCATTGTTTGGCTCCATAAACATTCAGCAAGGATTGATGAATGCCAGTGGGTGCCATTTTTTCTATGTGGAGAAATTCAGTTCCACACCTTTGCTTCATCTGCTTTTCCACATCAGAAGCTCTTTTGTCAGATTGCCCCTCTGCTTTCATCTGTCACAAGGCAACAACACGTAATGGGATATTGGTAGAAAGGTTCAACTTCCACTGCCATGCCATCATCATCATCATATATGGGCTAATATTATAACAGGCATTACCTTCACAGCAACCTTCATAAAATATATATTATAGTGAATGTATATATGTAACAAAACTTATATTAATCTTTAGTATTTTTATTAAACAAAACAAAACAAAGAGAGAGAGAGAGAGAAAGAGCAGCAAAAACACAGAGCCAGTAGGACACATGGCCTTGTTTTTGTGAAACCAGTGTATCAGGTTGATTCAATGGCAGTGGTTGCAATCCTTAGTGAGTTCTCAAGGTGTTCATCAGATATCTTTAAGGTTTGTCTCACAGGTGTGCTCCCAGAGTTGTTCTGGGTTGGTCAGCAGGGCAGAGCTGCAGCAGCAGTGCAGGCAGGTGCTGGGTCACAGACTGGATATGCCTGCTCTAGAAAGGCTTGCCAGAAATCCAAGCATCACTCAGTGCTGTCTACACTGACCTTGTTGTCAGCCAGTTTCCTTCAATTCTTCACTTTTTTAAATTGTTACTGATTTTACCAGATAAGTGATTATTGCTACAGTTCAGTGACTGTGGAATAAAAGATTTTTGAGCTTGTTTTCATTAGAAACATGAAGTTTAAGTACAATTTTCCTGAAGTATAGATTTTTTATTTTTTTTTTTTTTCATAATTTTATGCAATGAAAATTCAGAATTATACATAAGTGGAAAAAGCTCTCACATATACAAAAAGTAATTAAGTTTCCCCCTGTATCTTCCTTCCATTTCTTTATATGAATGCTGAGATAGAATAAAGTGACACCACACAACTCACAGATATTTTCTTATTCTATAAGAAAATTAGCTAATAGAAGCTCCTAATCTTCAAAACCATTTTACAAGCAAACACAAATAAACAAAACTAATTAAAAATTTTCTCACAGGGTGTTAAATAAGCTTTAAACAGGATAATCAGTAGCTCAGTGGCTGTTGTTATCTGCAAGAGACCACTTTCTCTAATTTGTTTCTCTTACATGTGTTGCAATGACAACTGGCACTGACGATAAAGTCGTAGTGCAGCATAGACCCAAAATACTGTTGAAAAGATGGAGATACCAACACTGCTTTATAAATCTAACTACTCAAAATTCTCCAGAGTAGATTTTAGGATATTCTTTAGAAAAAATAATGTTCTCAAAGTATAACACCCAGTCTACAAAAGAGGTTTAATAACATCTGAAATAATGCAGAATTAGGTGATATTTGAAATAAGTAAGAATTAAAGACAGAGGAACAAATGGCAGCTCAAACTAATAGCAGAGGTTTAGGAAAAGCAATGAGGACTTCAGTCTACTAAGAGGAACTAACTTGAAATCTTACTTGCCACTGACAGACTCTATCACTATTACATACACCAAATTAGTAGATCTGCATTGGTTCTCTTGTTGTACAAATATTCATGCTTCAGACTGTGAGTAGTTTCTTTGAATTCATTAAGACTACTCGTAGAGTACAGTGCTGAGTACACACTGGCATCTTGGCAGGTCTGAGTCTTTCTGATGTAAACAGCTGTTTGAATTTCAGTAGAGCCAAATTTAAAATAAAGATCTACTGAGTAAAAGCTGTAAATAAATAAATAAATAAACTCTAAATATAGAGTTTAGCCCTAAGGATAGATACTTTTGTGATGTAAGTAAAAGCTTGAAAGATAATATCTACGAGCTGATTATCCAGCCTTATGTTGTTGAAGATAGAAGAATGCTGAGTTCTAGTGGGTTGAACCTGTGGTCTTGTTGGGATGTCACTAGTGGAACTGAATGGGATTTGGCACAGCATTTGCATGCTATAGAATGGCCTGATGATATAGAAATGGTGCAAACAAATGTAAACCATAATTTTCAGAAACAGAAGCTATGGTTATGGCATTTTGATACTCTCACAACACCTCAAAGCAAGGACAATTGTTTACAAAAATGTTTGCACTTGAAATGCAATACTTTTATCAAGAATTCACACGTAGAGTAGTAGTCTAAAAAGTCTTCTCAGCAAACTGGCAGTGTCAAGAAGCAGATCTTTCTCCTTTATTGTCTCTTTAGTATCAGCTCATAGCTGTAAGTCCATACTTCAAATTTAGCTACAAATAAGCAAGAAATGGAACGGCAGTTTTTCCTACATGTCCTTTATTTCTGACAAGTCCCATGAAAGGTCTGCCAAAAATCAGGAAGGAACAAAGTACTCATTTCTTTTTGATAGTTAGGGCATGTGGGTAGTTAAGAGTCTTTGCTAATTTTTATCCCCTGTAATTTAATGAAACACTCAGTAATGATAAAACTTCAAGCTGATGGTTTCCTAATTCTGCAAAGTAACTGAAGTCTCTCTTAGGATTTTCTACTGTGACCATCACTAGTGAATTGTGATAGTTCAATGCATTCTGCATCCTGGCCACAGTATTAAGAAATTAATATTTACTTTTGTCTATCTTCTAATTGAGACACAATCGTAGTTCCTGCTACTCGATGTATACTTGGCCTTCTGTGCGAGGTACTGTGAGTTACCTTTCCCAAACCACTCCAGATAATATCCACTAAATAGCTTGAAATGACACATATGTGAGTTGATTCTCAAAAACATGTGCCTTTAGGTTTGATTATTTTTCTTAAAAGCATCTCATCTCAAAACATTTCATCTTTTACAGAAGGCTGAAGGTACATTGTGTATCAGCGGTGCTGGGATGGAAAAGACTGTCCAGCTTTGTTCCTAGTAAAATTAATACTTTCATACTACTGAAATTTTGTAGTGAAATGTATTAGAGAATCTAGAGACTAAGAGCTCTAAACAGGAAAAAGAAGGCAATGTAGTCCAAGTCCTAGTGGTACTGTGACTAAAACTTCATATGTAAGAACATTCTACCATATTCATTACTTTTTGCAATGCAAATCCATGGCTACTATAAAGAACTTGATGGATCTTATCCATCATCAACTGGCTTCAGCCAGTTAGTACTTTTACAGTACTTCTGATCAGTTACATTACGAAATGTATCAGAAATAAGATACAACTCATCAGGTTATAAACTTAAGAGAGCCCTTAGGAAAAACAACAACAACAACATACCTCTCATTTTGGAACTGGGGATAATATTTTATGTGGGTATCAGTTAAGCATCTCATTTTCTCTAATACCTGACTGGCTAAAGTACTTTTTTCAGTCTTTTAAAATTCAGAAATGTTCATTATCCTAACTAGCTCGACATTTTCTACGTATAATTAAACACTCCTTTGATACATGTAGAGAAAATGTCATAACTATACTCAGGATTATAGGTTAACAGCCTGTACAATTTCATTTTTTTAAATGAAGGTGTATTGCTTTGTTTAAAAAAATTGCTCCCACGTTGCAAACTTTATATATATCAGCCTTCATGCCACAGTGATTTTTTCTCTTAAGGGTTGAGTTAAAAGTCCCTCAGAAACATTGTTTAAAAGAGAACTCTTTTCAGAGCCTGAAATTCTGGTTGATTTCCAAATACAGCTGTAGTGGAAGAGTGTCTGTCGTGCACTGTATTAAAGGGAGCTTGTGTTTGCATCTGCTTGTATGCTTAATTGTTATCAGGATTTCCATCTTTCCCTTTCTTCAAGACATCTTTTGGAAATAAGCTAACTCTCCTGAATGAACTTTGTTTGAACAGTATCACTTATATTCTGCCTTTTAGTGCAGCTAAGGAGATAGAGCAGTGTAAGTAAATTTGGACAGGTCCTAGAAGTACTACCCAGAGCCATGGCACTTTCCCAAGATTAGGAGAAACGTGGAGACTTAAGGACAGAGATAACAACATTCTGAGCTAGGAATAGAAGCTTATCCATTTGTGCAGGTTCAGTGTTTATTAAAGCTGTATAGTCATTTTTCACATCCTTACAATTGACACACAGATGGAAGACAAAGACTGAGAAGTTACATGCTGTAAAAAAGGCTCTCTTCCTTGACCACTCACATTGTTGGGCATAGTAATTCATTAGTGAGGATGGTGAAACTTACACCCAAGATATTTATTTGCCCCCAAAAACTCTTTAAGCCAAGAGTTATGTTCCTCCATTTCTTTATTTTATTTTATTTTATTTTATTTTATTTTATTTTATTTTATTTTATTTTATTTTATTTTATTTTATTTTATTTTATTTTATTGTATTTTATTTTATTTTATTTTATTTTATTTTATTTTATTTTATTTTATTTTGTTTTTCATTATTATATATATATATATATATATGTATATATATATATATTCACACCACAGCAACCCCTGGTGGCCTTTATAATTTTAGTGCACAAAAGGAGCAAGAAAGGCAAGAAAATGGAGTGACTCAAAGAAAATATGAGCTTCTCCCCAAAACAGTAATGATTCTGGTAAGGGCCATATTGCAGTATACACTCTGCAGTATATACAAATACATATTTCATGAACAAGTGGACTAGTTTAGTATGGAACTATTGGAAAATAAATTACTCTGAAGGTCGTAAATTACCATACAGTGTACAAAGGTGTCTTCTCTATTTCTCTCCCTGTTAATAACTGATATCCAGAAGATACTGCCAGCTTAAAACAACTGCTACTTTAACTGACAGTTACTGCTAGATTTGGAAGCCTTGCTCCTAACAGGCATGCATTTGTTTAAATGCACAGCTGGATTGTGACAAGAAGCAGCTGATGAACTGACAGGTTCTGTCTTATTGCAAGGCATTCTGTGCTTTGTCATGATTTAGCATAATAGAAATTAATTTGATGATAATACATTGTATTGTATCATTGCATGACAGTCAGCTCAGAGTTAAAGAAATATATTTGGGTACTTGAACTCTTATGCTAGTAATTAGACAGAAATATTAATTATTATTTGCAGTTTATGTTCTGTGTGTGTGTGCGTATATTTCAAACCATAAAATATGTGTTTTCATACTTATTCTGGTATCATTTTGCGAAATCAATTCGGACTAGTTGCTAATAAATAATCATGTAGAAGTATAGTCTCCTTTCTTCACTGCAAACAGAAGATGCCTCACAATTAAAGTCTATATGGACAATACAGGAAAAATTAGTACAATTTATCATTTTGCTGGTAATCGTTACTATGCTGTGCCACTTTCAAGGCTTATAACAATTTTTAATATGAAAATGAGGTGTTGTAACTCCTTATTTTTATTTTTTTTATTTTCTTTAAATCCTAGTTATCCTGAAGATAGTGAGAAAGCAAAATCATGCTGAGACTGAATGAACTACATACAGTCAATTCAATGCAACTATCTAAAATGATACTGGAGATAGAAAATGGTGTTTCCAGAAGAGTGATGGTAGGAAATCAAACTCTTAATTAATATGCCTTAACCACTCCTGCTGAACAACTGGAAAGAAGAGAAGTTTCAGGAAGGACTAAGATGAAATTAAACTACTCCATTGCATTTGACAAATAAGGGTGCCTAAGGTATTGGTGTGTGGTGGTGTTGCAAAGAAAAAAAGATTCAAACAAATCATCGCTGCTTAAAAGGTAAAAGAAAACAAACAGATTTGATTCTGGGTCTGTTGAAGAACTGCAGTTTTGGGGCATATTCACCAAACTATTTGCTGACACCTGAATAATGTTGCATTTTACCTACTGTATAACATCCCATGTGTCACCTGTGTTTAGACGGATGGGTTTAGTCAGAAGACTCCTAAGAGACTGTGCACCTTTGAACTTGAATATAATTCAGCATGATTATTCATTATGTTTAATTAGAATTGGAAGCATGTAGTTTACGTGTTGCTCTGCAGATATGTGTATCTTCATTGGGAACTAAGTTTATCCATAATCTGCAAATCAGTTTTCTAAATGTAATTGCCTTTATAGATCTAATAAGATGCTGACAGGCACTTCACAGGCGTTTTAAGAGACTCCTGCCCTTCAAGAGCAGCAGCTCTTAAAGCTAGATGACCCTACTGAACTAGTCACTTGTATTTAACCAGATGAACCACACCTTTGTTTTTTGGATTAGATGTAGATCTGAGAAAGATACTGAGCTCATCATATTGATCATGATTCAGGTACAACTGCACAGGCACAACATAGATGTAGTTCTTGGCATCTAAGACATACTCCACATTAAAAATGAAGGGAGTATAGGAATCTTTGGGGTCATTTAGATAAGTGAAGAAGACTTTTTAATGAATAATTTGAGAAAACAAACACAATGCGTCAAATCTTAGCATTCAAAGCTTTAGTCTTCCATTTTGCATTTGTACAAAGTAGTTCAAGTGTTTTTATATGTCTTAACTAGTGTTTATTGCATAAAGAGTTTACTTTTTCTTGGTGCTGTATACTGATCTAATAGCTCTTTTTCATGATTTTAAAGACTTCAATACTATCAGCTAAATTTCTAGCTAAATATTGAATTATGGTTATCTTTCTCATTAATTATGCTTACAGAAGAGTGAGTGGAAGGCAATTTACCTCTTCCTTTCTCCACATTCTCTTCCTCTTTTTCTCCACAGTAAATTTCACATCTAAAGTGTTAAATGTTAGACTTGTGTACATAATATTCTGAAAAAATAATCTAGTATGCTCCAACACATGTATGAAGCCATACACAAAGCCGTATACTGTTTGACAGTCCATAAAAACAAGCAAAAGAAAACAAGTTAATAGAACTTTGCTGTAAACTACAAATTCCATCAAAATAAAAAGATAAAAAGAAATCTTGTAAGTCTATCACCTGTCAGAGAAGTCTGCTGAAATAAATCTATTAGTCAAGGCCAACGACACATAATGAATGGTATTGTTCTTTTTATATCTCAGAAACCCTTGCAGGAGTACTATAATGAAATATTTTCTTTCCCTGAGTATGTCAATGATATTTGAGCTATTTGCTCAAATATGTCTCCATAACAAGGATGCTTGCACATCAACACAGATTAAATTGACACAACTGCAATTGATAATGTTCTGTGACTGATCATTTGCACATTACTGAATATGATGAATTTTGGTGACCATATCATAAAAAAAAACACCAATTCTATTGACTGTAGTTTGATGAGTAAATACATAAATTCAGTGGGTTGGGTGAAAAAAAAAAAAAAGTCTGTAGATATATTGTTATTTGTTAGTGAATATACTTAATGAAAATAAAATATATTTTAAAAAGGAAAAGAGTATTTATCCATATTTATCTGTTTCTCAGAATTTCAGTCCAGGAATTCTGCTTAATGCAGCTGAAATTGCACTCTCCTCCCTCTTAGTAATATCTTCTTTTTCCTTTCTTTTTTTTTTCACTACAGCTACTTAACACCAGTGACATACAGCAGATAAGAGGAAAGTTCAAAACATAGCTCTCTCTAGGGCTTAAAGGAACCTGGAGTGTGAACGCCTCCCTGTTAAAGAGGTCAGAGCAAAGGTCCACCAAGTCCGTTCTCTGAGAATGGCCAGTAGCAAGTGCTTAGGGAGAAGCGTTGAGAAAAAGCCAACACACAGATGTAACCATGCAGCTATGAGACAGGATCTGTATTTTTTCGTACCTGCCAGCCTGCAGCTCTCAGACATATTTAACCCTAAGTCAGTGGATCATGTAGTCACAGTGCATTCCAACTGCAAATTATAATCGTACTGATAAAGGATAGCTACACTGACAACAGACTGAGAATTGTTTTGTTTTTTTTTAAGGCAAAACAACATAATATCACAAAAAGTGATTTTATTGCTTCTTATTTTAGACCGTTAAATCCTTTCAGCAGTATGCCACACTTATGTGCATCTGAACAGAAACACTGCATTACAAATAGTTAAAAACAACAGAAATATCACTCTGGGAACTCAGCATAACCTAGTAGGCAATATCAGTTTTGTATGTTTAAGTACATGTGTATCCTTCTCTGTGGGAAGAAGATTAGAAAGATAGCTTCAGAAGACTTCTACAGATGTGTGCCAAAACCCAACTCTAGAACCATTCAGATTTCACTTTTATGTAAAATTTTAGGTATTTTCTGTAAAAACATTCAAACGTGTATTAGCATTATCTGCTAACGTCAACTATTGTGCCTCCTCTAGTTCAATGGGCTAAACTAAAAAGTTTTCGGATCTACTGCATACCCAATCCCCCATTTTTTTTTTTTTTCAGTTATTCAGTTCTTCAGCAAAGATACCTTTTTAGAATAGTACATGCATTGCAAATGAGTTCATAATGCTACGTGGTGATGCCATTAACATTTTTTAGACTTAAAAAACTTTGGTCATTCCATTATATATTCCTATTGCTTCCCTAATATATTTCCTGATGCTTCAGATTTTAAAATCTGAGTTATAACATAAGTCATGATGTTCTTGAGTCCATTTGGAACCCCAAGTCTCCAGCCTTTTTGGCCATTTTTCAGCTGAATTACTTTGATCCTTGTAAGAAATCTTTCTTTGGTCCACGAGAGCAGGGCCTTGTAATGCTGAAATTCATGCCAGTAGTGTTAGTACAATAGCTAAGACCAGTCACAACTTAGAATCACAGAATCATGGAATTGTTATGATTGGAAAATACACTAGGATCATGTAGTCCAACTGTCAATCCATCATCACTATGCCCAGTAAAACATGCTCCTCAGAGCCATATCTACTCTTTATTGTATCAACTCCTGTCTTTCAAAATAGCTGGATTCTACTTTGTCCTGATGAAACCTCTTGATTTTACAGCATCAGTAAAATTCAGGAAGATATTCTAATTTTGGTGATAAATCAATTAATGATAACATTACAAAGTTTTCTCGTGATAGCTGGATAGAACTTTTCTTAGAAGGTAGACAGACTGCAGCATATTTTACATAAACATTAAAGTGAAAATGAAGAAGTTGATATATTTAGCTTAGGCTGACAGAAAATATTGTCTCTATTCACTTTTTGCATAAAATATTAATTTAAAAATCTTCTTAAACATACACTATAGTGTTGGACTCCCAATTTCTCCTTGATATACACAATTTTAAGTATTACCATCGGAACAGAGTTCTGGGTGTTGCAAATATTATGTCCTGCTAGGAAGAGCTTTGTTTTTTAAAGGAGGATAAATTGTTTTGTGAAAGACTGACAGACCAGGCATTTTCAGTGTATAAATAATCACTTGGAGTGCTACTAAAATCTGTTAAAATAGTTCCTGTGAGACAGAAGTTGACTAGATGTCAGGTTTGACTTACCTGGATTTTTATTATTCAGATGTGCCATTATACATATAAAAATAAATGGAAATTGCTCATTTAATCTTCAAAGGATTGCTTTTGCTGAGCCAGCTTTTGACTTTCACAGTGCCATGCCATGTGGGTGTTCTTGATGAGAGGGTAAGGGAAGAATTTAGCCTTACAGCTTTCGTGAGCACTAGTGATGCATCAAATATTCTGTGCATTAAGACCCAGTGTGTTTCCATTAAAGGAGTATGCATGGAGTTTAAAACACCTGGAGCCAACTCTACTCTGAGATACTCTGTTCCTGTAATATTTCATAGAAATGTTGTCTTGGTTGTGATAGGCAAAGTATGGCCTCCAAGTGTCTATTCTTGTGTAATGTTTTATCCCTGGGGATTTTTGCTGGCTTTCCATCTGACAGGGTAAGCTATTTTTACTGGAATTACAACTAGTCAGGTAAGAAATACCTCAACACAGTAGAAGAGGATTGCAAAATAGTAATTCTATTTTGCATGTAGTAAAGAAACCAATTGATTTATGAATGAGGAAAAGGTTCAGATATTATTATATCATGATGTTTCCTCATAGAATTCATTTTTGACACCTTGTGGTGAAAGAATTTCTGCTCTTAAATACATAACATGGCTAGCTGTGAATTTTGTAGATGCAAGGAAATTTTCCTATCTTCTGACATTAAAGAGAGTCAGCCCCAAGAGACTTATATTATTCTAGGCCCACTCACCCTTGAGTTTTCTTGCTCAAGGGAGACAGAAGCAGCATTTCATTGGACCACAGCCTGGTAGTGAATATCCAGTATCAAGAGAGAAGGAAATAGATGATTTCATGTTTTAAAAAAGAAAAAAACAAGCCTCTCCCCTTTCCTTCTGACTTGTTTTAATTATGCATGTAGGGCCTACTGGGTGTTTATGTTTTTCCCTCGGAGAATCTTTACCCCTAAATATCCCCACTTGCTACCATAGTACAGAGCTGATATTCTCCATAGTACAATTGATTGAACTATACTACTAGTAAAATAAGATACTCAGTCACTAAATATAGCTCATTTTTGTGAATAGAATTAATTACTTTTATTTAGCACCTCAGAGCATCCTTGTGTCAGAAAGGAGCACTTTGCCTCTTGAAGATAAGTGATATAGGTTAGGAGAACATTTTTAGATTGAGCTTGAGACAAAAGGTCTGAATCTGTAAGCACTTTATCCTTCAAGAATATGAGTACTAGCAGTTGTTCTATTTTTTATATTGTCTTAGCTAGCAGTACAACAAGCTGGAAAGAGCCAAATCATAAAGGTTTTAAGCAAATAAGAACACCTTTAAAATACTACACATTAGGATTGATGAGCAGATTTTCTTACTGAAGAAATCTCATCTATCAAAACAAAAAGAATTTAAATAACACAAATCTTAGTACTTTGTTGTGGTGTTACATGTCTGAAATGTGGGATAGTCAGTACAGAAAAGTAAAATGTAGCTTCAAGACCCCATTAGACTTTGACATGTATTAAGGGCTAGTGAAAGCCCTCCCCACCATAGATTTAGAGCTTTCTTTCTGAAGTAGTGTAAATGTTGTCTTCTAACTGAAAGCTGATTCTGGTATATTCATTCTACTTAGTAACACATCTTTAAAAAACATCCAGTCAAATTTATCTTTAAACACCTGCACAGTAGACACTAAATCTGAATTACTCACCAAATTTTCATCTGCTGGCAGTGAGAAACAGTAAGAGCATTTAGGGTACAATTCATCTGGGCTATTTTAGGTGTTTAGTTTAGGATAAAATGAATTGCTCCTTAAATATCCCTTTATCTCCTCACTGACTATATAGTGAGATGAATCACACTCATCATGCCTGCACATTTGATGTTCTTTACAGATTTCTGGGTTCACACACACTTTGAATATCCTTTACTCTGCCACTATATTATAGAAATGATGACTTGAGCCACCAACTCACTGGAATCATTTATCAATGTTTATATAATAATAATGCAGGATAAAAGTGATGAAATGGGACCAATATTCTCAAAACTTCCTTTTACCATCTTCTCTACCTCTTGTGGCCTTCAGTGGACATTCAGTGAATATCTAGTAACCTAGTCACACAGCTTGCACAGGAGCATTGATATTTTATGCTTACTACTGTTATTAAAGTGTAGATTCAAGATACTGAACACTGTCAGTATTTTCACAGGTGAAAATACAGAGCATACTATATTTATTGCTCCACTGTTGACTGAGCTGCAAGAATGCTGTTACTGAAAGAGTAACAATTTTTGTCACATTGTCCAGAGTAAATGCTATCAAGATAACATTTCTTCAGAGAGTGAAACAGATTGATTATATTTTGTACAAAAGGAGATATGATCTGAAATGGTGGTTTGGTTTGCCATGGTTAAGAATATCCAGTTTAATGAACACAGTGCCAAGCCACACAGATACATAAGTAGTTTTTCAAGCACAGCATTGATGTGAAAGAGCACAAGATAAGAGATTAAAGGATTTCATTTTTTTTTTTTTTAATACTGTGGATGAAGATCTTTGCAAGTGTACTTTATGGCATTACAGTGTCAAAATGTCACCTGGCCTTGGATCAAAAACATTCAAATACTTTTTTGATAGTTTCAACTGGGATACATTTTTTTACTTTGGAAATTAGGTTTGTGTAATTATGATTGACTTCTGTGCCTAAGGAGGGTCTACCCAGTTCACAGCTGTGAACTTGCATGTGGCACATAAGCAGATGAAATACATTTTATATGCTAGAACTGTATCATGTGACTGCAGCACGCTATACTGGCACACAGACTGCTGCATACACTACAGTACTGGCTGGAGGAGGAAGCAAGCCAGAAAAATAGCTACCAGAATTTACTGGTGGCTCCCAGATCTCCTTAGGACCATCAATACATGCAGCCCACATCCATACTACCTGCTGAAGTGGGGAACTACTGTGAAAGTCAGCTGTGAACTTCTCTTAGATCTCCTTCTCCCCTTGCAATTCTAAGAATAGGAGCAGATACAGTTAAGAAATAGGACGTAATGTTTTTGTCTGATTATAATAGTTGATATTCGTATTAAAAAAATGAATTCATAAAGAGATGTCAGAAAATAATGAAAATATTTACTTAAAATCTGCAACTTTTTCATAGGAATGTCACCACTTTTCCAATTTTCTTCTCAGGGAAAAATTCTAAATTGCTTTTTTTTCCCTTTTGTTTTAATTTCAAACATCTGTAAAAGTTACACTGATCCAGATGAGCCAAATGAATAGCTGGAACCCATTCCAAGCATTATTATCCTGGTTTCCTACAAATATAATTTGTTGTATATGTGATAATTGGTGTTCCTGTTGACCACTAGCATGGTGAAGATGTAACTTCTTATAAACTCAGAGTTCAGAAGTTTATGAGAAAGGAAGTATTTCTTTATTTGGATGTTAAACTCAACAGGCTTTCTAATTTTAATAATATTTCTGTCTATTTAATTCTACAAAAAAGAGTGTGTACCAGTGGCCCATCCAAGATGTTTCCCATGTCACTGAAAAGCCAAGGCAGTTTATCTTCCACTTTTTGTACAGAATGCTCTTTCAGAAGCACACAGACTTAGGGAAACACATAAGTTTTACTCATGTCTTTCATCTCTACTTATTGTTGTGTACATGCTGTGCAGTTTAACTGAGAAGCTCACTAAATTCTAGTTCAGGGGTTAAAATTACCAAACAACTTGCTGATCCTAAGTGTCCAAGAAAGACTCCTTGGGCTTACCTAAAATGTACTGGCACAACTCACAATATAATACATCTTCATTCCCCTTCTTTATTGTCATAGTGATATAACAAACTATTTTTCAAACAATGTTTTTCCTTCTTTTAGTTCAGTCTACCAAACAGTGTCAAATGGAAATAAAAATGACAGGGACAGAAAAATAAAAGAATCATGCAGAACGAAAAGCCTCATTTATCAGGTCAGAAAATCAAATTTTCCGAAGACTGGTGTTATCCCATTTATAAGCTAGTTCACATTCTTAAGCACCAACAGGTCATTTTCATGGGTACTATCTGAAGACTCTTCTCTTAATCTTGACAGTAAATTTTTATGTGTGTTTAACCTGTGCCAAGACTGTAACATATAAATCAGTGCAGGTTTTTTTATTTTGATCCCCCTCTTGTACTACTTTTACAAGGAGTACATTAAAGCATGTAACACATTCCTTATGTGAGAGGGAGACAAAAAAGTTTATGAAAACATATGCACATTCAAAAATCAATTGATTGGTATTATAACAGTTGAAGTATGTTTACATAGGTGTGTTATTCAGAGTAAGTGGACTGCACAGCCTAATTACTCCACAGGATAGCTCATTTTATTGTTGCTATTATACAATCTTTTTCTGACTTCAAAATATTCTGTGTAAAGAAGCAAATTTATTGTCACTTAAAAAAAAATCATATATGTAATATCTGCATGTATACTTCCTTATAATTTAGCATGGACAAAAAATGAGGAAAAAAATATATTTTTACATCAGCAAGCCTTTTATCTTTTCTATCTTTTTTTTTTTCTCCCCCTCCCCCCCAAATATCTCTAAGCATTTTATGAACATAAAATGACCCTGAAAAAACTGCTCTGAGGCTGATAGATTTTAACCTCTACAGAGAAATGCAGACACAAAGAATCTCTATATTTTTACTCAGGGGAAGAGAACACATGGCAGCTAATATTTCAATGACAGCTATTGAGTTAAGTGTGTACTTCTATAGCAAGCTTGAGAAATCTGTCCGTATGCCAAGAGTGCCTCTGTGTTTTCACTCCATCATCTGTTATTTGAAGGTACATTAGCACCATTGTCTAGAAGTATATTTCTGTACCTATAAAGGCAATAGCCATCCTCCAAAGCCTACATAAGCAGCCACATAGAAAGACACACAGGTGAGATCATGAGAAAGGTCACAGTCAAAAAGCAGATGTGGTTTCACTATATGATGAGCTTGTGCCTTTCTTTTCCACATAGGTAATCAGATTTTGGGCTAGCAGGTGCCACTGTGATCATCTGGTCTGATTTTTTCATAGACTTTCAGTCAGACATTCAAGCTCATCAATAGTCATTTTAGGGCTGGAGTAATGATCTGAGCTGGAACAGGAATCCATCTAAACCATCTGTGTCAGAGTCTGCTGGACCAGAACACAGCACTCACAAATCTGATGAATGCACAGGAACACAGTCCCACAATACGGTACTCCAAAAGACCATATGTAGTACCCAGTGATTAAGCAAAAGAAGAGATCTTGGCCTAAAAGTACTTTGCTGTTGTCCTGACATATTTCCTCAACTTTACTTTACATTACAATTGCTGAGTACGCCATAAGGAAATGTTTTCAAAGTAGAAACATGAAGATACATTGTACATGTCTATATCTAGATCTGAGGAAATCATGTAAACACCCTTCATAGTTAATAAGGAAACATGGGCATTTCCACTGTGCCAGATTTCAGCATAAAGTTGATTTCATAGAATCATAGAATCACCAAGGTTGAAAAAGAATTCCAAGATCATCCAGTCCAATTGTCCACCCATCACCAATATTTCCTACTAAAGCATGTCCCTCAGTACAACATTTAAAAGTTTCTTGAACATCTCCAGGGTCAGTGATTTCATCACCTCCCTGGGCAACCTGTTCCAGCACTTGACTACTCTCTCAGGGAAGAAGTACCTAGCCCTAACTTGCAACCTGAACATCCTCTGGTGCAACTTGAATCCATTCCCTCTAGTCCTACTGATAGTTACATGGGAAAAGCGTCCAATTCACCATAACCCCCACTCAGGTAGTTGTAGAGAGCAATAAGGTCTTCCTTGAGCCTCCTCTTCTCCACAGTGAACAATCCCAGTTCCCTCAGCCACTCCTCATAAGGCTTGTGCTTCAGACTCCTCACCATCTTCATTGTCCTTCTCTAAAAGTACTCTAATGCCTTGATGACCTTCTTGTACTAAGAGACCCAAAACTAAACACAGTACTTAAGATGCAGCCTCACCAGAGCTGAGTACAGAAAAATGATCACTTCCATGCTTCTGCTGGCAACACTATTTCTGATACAAACCAGGATGCCATTGGTTTTCTTGGCCACTTGGGCACACTGCTGACTCATGTTCAGCTGAGTGTTGACCAATAACTCCAGGTCTGCTTCCCCTACACAGTTTTCCATCCACTGTGCCTCAAGCCTATAGCATTGTCTGGGGTTGTTGTGGACAAAGTGCAGAACCCCACACTTGATCTTGTTGAACTTTATCCTGTTGGCCTTGGCCCAGTTATCCAGCCCACACAGATCCCTCTGTAGGGCCTCCCCACCCCCAGGCAGATCAACACTTTCTGCCAACTTGGTGTCTTGCAAACTTGCTGAGGGTGCACTCAGTGCCCTCATCCAGGTCATCAATATAGATATTGAAGAAGATGGGCCCCAACACTGTCCCCTGGGGAATACCACTCATGACCAGTCACCAGCTGGATTCAGCTCCATTCACCACCACTCTCTGGGCCTCCAGCCAATTCTTTACCCACGAAAAAAGTATACCTGTCCAAGCCATGGACTGCCAGTTTCTCCAGGAGAACACTGTGGGAGACAGTGTCAAAGACTTTGCTGAAGTCTAGGCAGATGATGTCTTTTCCTCATCCACCAGGAGGGGCCACAAGATCATAGGAGGAGATTAGGTCAGTCAAGCAGGACCTGCCTTTCGTGAACACATGCTGGCAAGGCCTGATTTCCCCATTGTCCCACACATGACATGCTATCTTCCTCAAGATGATCTGCTCCATAACCTTTCCTGGCACTGAGGTGAGGCCGACAGTGATGTAGTTCCCTGGATCCTTCTTTTAACCCTTCAAGTAAGTTGGAGTCACTTGGCAAGCATCCAATCCTCTAGAATTTTTCTAGTTGACCAGATGGAAAGTGGCTTGGCAATCATGTCTGTCAGCTCCGTCAGCACCCTCGGGTGGATCCCATCCAGCCCCATGGACTTGTGGCAGTCCAAGTGGAATAGAAGGTGTCTAATTTTTTACACCTGAATCATGGAGGATTTATTCTGCTCCCTATGTGAGACTTACAGGTAAGGGGTTACCATTAGGATCAACAAGCCTTTCTTGACCACTTTACGCCTCAGAACTCATTCCTAAGTGACTCTACCTATCAGTATACTGAACAGTTCAAAGTCTGCATTCCAGAAATCCAAGGTACAGTTTTGCTGTTCCCCTCCTGACTTTACCAAGAATTGAGAACTCTACCATTTTGTGGTCACTCTGTCAAAGAGAGCTCCAGACCTTCATGTGTCTCAACAATCCTTCTCTGTTTCAAAATTATATCAGATGAATTACCACATTTTTATTTGCCCTGATTGTAGAAGGACCACAAGATGAGTCACCAGTTTTCAGCTCTTTATAGTTAGGTTAGTTTAATCCCACCCCAGGCTTCTTTTGAGGTTTTCAGACCAGCTTCTGATAAATTTAATACCACAGATACAAGCACACTTGTCACCTTCCATATTGTGGATACTTTCCCTAAGCACAGTCAGCAGACATGGACTTTAGCACTCACTGAAGAAGATGACGGACAGGTCAAAATTCAATGTTAGGGAAGTCTGTTCTCTTAATATTCATTTGACACAACATCTTCCTTTTTATCCATGAAAACTGCTGCATGATGACACTTGTGCACTGTCAGAAATGCCAGCACACAGATTGTCTCATATAGCATCAGAAAATCCTGAATTCACCAAAAGAAAACTGACCCATCCTAAGATTTAAAGGAACATTTTTTTTAACTTTACTACACAAAGTTGAACTCTTAGAAAGAGAATATTAAGTTTCATTTACCATATATTAATGCATATATGAATTAAACACATCTCCAGGATTTAAGGCTCATAGTGCCCTTACAGTGTATTCAAAAGGACAGCATCTGATCATCATTCCTAACCATACATTTAAACTCCTGTGAGAGGTTTATTATCATTTTGTATCTTAGATACATTCAAAGTTAATAACTATAGTTGAATTCTTAAGGTTTTGTATCGGTCAACAAATTTTTCTCTGATAGGCTTCAGATCAAACTCATATGGTTCTATGAAACAGACCAAAAGTTTTCCACCTATCACAGCAGACTAGTTAGTAAAAGTGTTTTCCAGCATTACAAGCATTTCAGCACTGACTTTGCAGGTTTGCTTCCCATTTGTGTTCCTTCCAGTATTTTGTCACAAATTTATAGCATCTCTATGACAGTAAATTTTGCAGCACTGGATAATAGGTTATGAGGTTGCTTTTAGCACATCCATTAATTTTCTGTCATCTTCTCCATTTCCTATATTTTATTTGACATGTTAGATTATTTATGAACTGTTTTTTTATTGATATTTACTTTAATCTTGTTTTATTTCTCTGTTTTACTTTAATTTAGGAAAGAGCTAATCTGGTCAGGCCTTAAAGGTAGCTGAGCCAATACCCTTTAGAACATACATCATCTCCAAGACAGATGCTTTTCAGGCACTGAGTAATAGATGTGAATAAATGAATCACAACAAATAATCTAGTCAATAGGCAAGATTCTCTTTTCCCTCACATTTATTCAACAAATAGCATGTCAAGCATAATATTCCATAGATTGATGGCTTTGGAAATTTGAGCAGTGGTGCTTGGCCAGAAGTAGCCACATGAAGTTATTCCAATTCCTATAGTTAATCAGAAAGCTCACTTTCCATAAGGCTGCATTTCCTCCCCTGAGCCTGGTGTGTACTGAGCAAGGCTGTATTTTAATGTGGACAGATGGCTGCAGCACAGGTTGCTGTGGTTAATATCTTAAACTCCAGACGTACCCCACTCCATAGCCAAAGTGGTTCATTTTGTGTAAGCACAACGTGACAGAGATTTCTGAGTGCAAAGTCATGGCTTTCAGTGATGTCTCATAGGTGCTTCTCTGAAAATTGTTTTTCATGTACCTTTCTGCAAATGAAATGGAATCTTTGTGGAGACTCAAAGCAAGATGGAAGGAAGGTGGCTAAAGTAAGTACAGTCCTTGTTTTAAAAAATATAATCACAATACATTTCTCCACAACTTGAAATGTTCTACTACAGGTCTTAATTGTTTCACAATGGAATTCACTTCTTCGAAAAAGAAGAATCCAATGCAAAAAAGCACAAGTATGTTATAAATAAGATTCAAACTCAGGATTTCTTTGTGAGGCTGTAAATATAGTATCAGTCTCTACTCGGTGAGTTAATTGGTAAGGCTATCTGAAGAATGCCACAGAGCTACTTTGCAAAGCTGTACTTTTAAATTAAAGCCAAATGGATGGACCATGTCTGCCTAACAAGGGGTTGATCCTTTCCATTAGATCTCCAGCCAGATAACCACAGAAAAAGCCACACATAAAGACCTGAGAGTTTTGATGTTTCATGTTTCAGTGTTATGTCCTGTACATGGGGTTAGTAGATGGACAGCCAGGGAGCGTGTCAGCAGTTAGGGGTGAGATGATGGTGATCGTGAAATTTGAAGATGTGGTATTAAACATGATTATGTCTTTTTAAAATCAGTCATCCTGTAGACCAAGTTTCTTCATGGACTGACTGACAAAGACATAGGTGCTCCTGTTAAAAACTGTTCAAGGACAAAGGGAATGAATATATGCAATTGGTATTTTACGGCACAGATCAAGGAAGACAAACTTTTCACATCTCTTAGACATCTGAGCTCTGTTGCAATGCAGTTCTGCATTCAGGTAAACAATTGCTATTTAATTTCTAGTTTCCAATTTTTTCTTTACTCTTTAGTTTCCAAAAGGGAAAGGAAGTAGAAGGTATAAAGACATAATTCTACTTTCACATTAGCTACTGATATTTGTAAAGTCTCTCATTCCTGAAAGTTTCATCAAGAGTATCCAAGCAAAATTACAGGTGCTTTCTTGTGTAGTCAGTCCACCAAAGGAACTCATAGACTTAATGTCAGCAAACTTGACTTACTGTGTAAGGACTACAGTAACAGGAAAAGTGTGAGATATGGTATTATTACACCTTTCCTCATGTCAGAATCACAAATTATTTTATGTTTCCGCTTGCTAACATCTTTGCACACTTTCATTTACCTGTTATAAGTCATATAAGTCATTTGCATTTTAAAACTTGTTGATGTTGCTGTCAGCCAGGAATCTCTAGCTCTGTATCTGCCTGCTCAGCCCCAAACCTGGTTTGCTGTACTACCTTACCCCCAAGACACACAAGTTTTCAGTCAGATCTTCATTCTGCTTGTTTACCCCAGGTCACAGACACCAGCCTTCAAACAGTAGTTGTGCTTCTTTCATCATGCTGGATATAGCTGGCGTTCCAAGTGACTGAAAATATGTGCCACAAAAGTAATCTCTCCCAGAAAAGCCTTTTGGAAGTAATGTCTCTCAGAAGATAGACAGTGAGGCTCAGATACTAACAAACACTTTTGAAGTATGGGCATTGATTTGATCCACAGTTTTTCACATTCTCCTATGAAGGCTACAGCATCTATCATTTTGAGACATTTATTCTGTGAGTCTTACCTCAGAGAAACCTTATCTATATGGCTTCAGATTTGGAAGTGGAGACATTCCAGGCAGACTTTTCCAAAATACCAAATTTCAGGACTAGTCAGTAAGAGTGGAATTTTGGAACATGTAAATAAAGCCATCCACTAAACCAAGAAACATTTATTAATGTACCTTAACTTTATCTAAGTTTGAGATGGCCCATACCCAGCTGACTACAAACCTGTATATCACCTCTATATTATTATATAATATATTTCAGTATTGCTTTAAAGTCTTGGACAGAAATCCAGGGAAATTAAGCTGGGATTCTTCACAACATTAGTATCAGCAACTACAGAAAATTAAATGGCAAATTATAAAAAATACCAAAAAAAACCCCAAAAAACTAAAAAGAAATAAAAAATCAGAACCTGCACAACCTACAAGGGAAGGCTTTTCAGTCCTTGAACAATTCCTTGATGCTAAGTCTTCATTATCCTCTGAATATATTCCATTGTAAGGCTCCAAAAACTCCTGAAATGTGGACTAGACAAATGCCATCACCTGTGTGTCAGAAGTGAGTAGTGTTATAATTGCTCATTTCCATATTAAAAGCTTAAATTAACTTCTTCATCACATCTTTTGTTGAATCATGAACATGTGGCACGGATCCACAATATTAGTAATTTATAAAACCTTCTATACAAAAACCAATTGAAAAACTGTGGCAAAATTAATTGAATTATTTAAAAAATAAGGCATGATTAAATATCTAACTCAATTAATTTTGACATATTTTTGTATTAGTCATATTTAGAATATTTATCATTTTCAATATCAGTATTGCCACTATTTGCTGAATAACTTCAGTTCTTTGTGATCTGGAAGCAGCCCCAGAGTTGTAAAAAGCTGTTCATTGAATAATTTACCATGTTATATGAATACTAACTTACTCAAAGAATCACATAATTTCTTATTATATCAATTAGATAATGAATATTTCTTTACATTTGTCACCACTTTTCATCAGAATACAGTAGCAGCTTGCAAGATAAAGAATAATTCTTCACAATATATTTCTTTTTATTTATCTTGTAGAATAGTAAAAAGATCATATTAGTTTTCAGACAGTGGACTTAATGTACATAAAGTGAAACTTGAATCAAACTTCTTATTATCTCTGTTTCATTTTTTACCCAGGTACATCTTTTCCACTTTCACTTTCAGAAATGTTCTGCAGAGGTAGCAAGCCAGCCGTACTCAGGTTTTTCTAGCAGTATGTTTCATTAAGAAACACTGCTGAAAAATTAGGCCAAATCACAATGTCTTTCAGCTATCAACCTCGAGTCTTAATTTCTGAAATAGATAGGATCCGAATTATAAATTTCACAGAAGTGCAAAGCAATAGGACACTCTACACTACTGAGAGTGGAGAGACAGTGTTTTTCCCCCCTCTTGGTAAAGCCTCATGCTGTGCTAATACTTTAGAAACTCCTAAATGGTAAAATTTCATCAAAGGGAGAGTCTCAGTGGTGGTACATTGTCCCCAGTGGGTAAGTTTGGTATCTGCCATTAAGCTTGCTAGTGCAAACAGCTCATGTTCCCATTCCCAGCTGAGTTGGCTGTTTGGGATCACGCTGTCTTTTTACATTGACATCTTTGTTCTTCGCCAGGTAGTTCAAGTCTGCCACTTTAGTCCGCTTCCAGACCTTATTCTTTAAGGTGCATCTAGATACCTCAGTGTAACCCCTGAGCAGTTTTTGGTTGTCACTGATCAGGTTTCAAAATAGCTTGTGTAGAGGTGTAAGGAGAAGAGACATGAGTTTAATATTTCTTTAAGTAAAGCGATCAGAAAAAGCTGAGATAAAAACATTCCTATTAAATGTTTCTTGTGCCAGCTTAGTAAATATTCATCCAAGTAAATAGTTTGTAAAATTTAATTAGTCCACGAGGAGCTGTCAAGTTAAATCTGGATGCTAGATTCAGCATTAGAAACTGTGAAGTAAAGAGTTTCTTTGTAAAGGCAAACCTCCATAATAATAAACCAGTTGTCAAAGACGCAAAATTACCTATTTGAACTCAGAAGATGCAGGTTATTTATCCTACTCTAAAATTCTTAATAGTATCTGCCAATTAATTGAAGATATTGAACATGTACAAGTGAAATAAAATTACTGTTTATTGAACATATACACACACCTATGCTGCTGTTGAAAATGTTGTTGAGTTGATAATTAATTTTTTTCAGCAGAGAATGAAAAGAATATGTAAATGAAATGTGTTCAGATCAACAGTATATAATTTCCTTCCTCTTGCTTGTAATTCCATTTTTCCTTAGTAGGAAGAGGGAGTAAAGAGTGTTTTGCACCCTCACTGCTCCCCTCAGACAACAAGCTGGGAAAATAACTTAAATGAATACTCTATTTAAAAGAAAACTGAATAGCATAAGAAGTAGAGGTCATAATCTGAATAATCCAGAGCATGATGATAGTTACTTTCCAGAGCAGAGCAGAGCAGAGCAGCCCTCCAAGGAAGAACAGAAAGCCACTGGGTCTAATATGAGTTTCTTATACAGTAGGTGTTGTACAAAGAAGCTGACAGTAACCTGTGTATTTGATAAAACCAAAAAAGTGCTCAGCAAAAAGTGGCTTAATGTTTAGTTAATGTTTATTATGCAGTTCCATGGATCCCAGAGCAAAGTCTCTTACTTTCTACTATGTTTCATATTTAGCATGTCCTTTCAGCAACTCATATGCAGCCGCCATTCCACAAACTCATGAAAATTCTTAATGAGCACAACCGAATATTCAGAAAAATACATGTATTCACATAAGAAAGAGACCTAAGAGTTATTCTAAAATGGCTAATGCCATAATTCAAACAATGTTCATACAAGCAGATGAACATATATGCAGAGACATATAAAAACAGCTACGTGAAAAATGAAAGTAATCAGATATCTTATGTTCCATAGGAAGAAAATGTGACAGTGGGAGAGAATGTGTCTGTTATGGTCAGACAAGTTCCCTAAAGTTGCAGGGCACATCACAGCCTACACTGAGTTTGGGTAAAACTCTGCTCCCCTTTTTTTTAGTGGAGTGTCAGTACTGGTCCTTCTGTAAATATGACAGCTAGAAGCTATTATGTTTGATTTGTTAAAGAAATAATATCTGACAGTTCCTTTTATTACTATTATTATGTTCTCTATTTTCTGTAACAAAAACAAAGAAGAGTTTTACTCCCAGAATTGATGATGTTAAAAAAAAAAACAACAAATCTATCTTGGATATTTTAGTTAATTTAAAGAGGAAAATGTTCACAGATTAGTACATCATATCATTTAGAGATGAAAAGTTTTTTGAAAACTTTGCATGTAACCTTGGATAGATATTATAATATTGCAGTAAAAAGTCTTCGAAGGTATGAAATAAATTACACACTCATTTTACTTACAATGTATGCTACTCAGTTGGATACCTGTATCCAACTTTAGAAATATCTGAATCACCACAAAAAAATCCTTTGCTAACATTCACTTAAGGTTTAGTAGAGTTTTTATTAAAATAGATCTGCAAATTCTGTAAATTTATAAGAAGCTTAAATCAAGGCAAGAGAGCTAAAGGAAAGAAATGCATTGCTTTGGGATACGCACTTCTCTGGGAGCGAAATAGAAGACTTTTTTCCTCTACGGTGACTCTCTTGTCTCTCTGAATATAGACAATATATCACACTTCGTCCCCTGAGGACTGCCAAAATTACTCCTTCAGTGTCCTCTGTAATCTGACACTGGTCAACAACAATTTCATTGAAGCATATTATGTTGCCATATCCTTCCTATTTAAGCATTCGTCTGAGACTTTTATGATGACAGCTTCAAGTTACCATGGATTTGCAAAATGAAGATAGTTAATTGCTGTTAGCTGTAGCAGCTAATATCCTGCAAGATAGTATCAGATGCCAAAATAAGCCATTTCAAACAGTATTCTTTTGAAATTGACAGTTGAAATTCTTCTGAGTTGTTCATTAAATAAGAGTGGCACAATAGTGTTTCTAAAGAAATGAAAACATTGAAAAAAAACCCACAGTATAATTTAGGGGTAGAAAAAAAATAGCTATATTTATACAGTTAAGTAAAATATTGCATTCTTCTTTTTATGAATATATGTTGTATGACTGTGGAAATTTCATAAATTTAACTCTTTTACTCTATCATGCCTTGTTTTATTTTATTAACGTCTTCTACACTGCAAGTAATCAGCATTGTCATAGCCTCGAAGAGCCCTTTGATATTTCAAATATTCTCAGGAGTAACAATGGTTCTAAGTGTCACTACTTATTCCTTTGATAAAAAGTGGTAATTTAATTTTAGTTTTCATTAGTAAATAATTTCATAAGTGTCTACTCCTGAGTCCGTTATCTTGTCTGAAATAGTACTAAACATTTTGAGAAAGAATACAACAAAAATAAAAGGCAAGCATTAAGACAATGCTTAATAACACTTTAAAAGGAAAAAAAAAAAAAAAAAGGAAAATAGCTATTCTAATAATTTATATATAGAAACACATGATGCACAAGTGATTGCCCACCACCTGCCAACCAGTGCCCAGATAGTACTAAATAGTGGCTGCCTGCACTAACAACTTCTCAATTTTTTCATTTTTTCCCACATGATACCAGATGGTATGGGAGATCACTTCGGCTAGATTAGGTCCACTGTCCTTGTTCTGTGTACTCTGAGCTCCTTGAGTACCCAACTATGCCTCACTTGCAAAATAGTATGAGAAGCTGAGGAAACCAAAACAGCCCTGGTGCAGTACAGCGCTACTCAGCAACAACTAAAACATCAGCGTGTTAATAACAACATTTTTCTCCTAAAGCCCAAACAGCATTGTATCAGACACTCTGAAGGAAAAATCAACTTTGCTCCAGTTGAAACCAGGTCACATTCACTTTGCTTCTGGAGAGTCCTTAACCTATGCCATTGTCATCCATATTCTTTAGACAGTGTTCCAGATCCTTAGAGCAAGTAGATCGGTATAGAAATGCTTACCTGGGTATCATTGGTTAATGACATGTTTTGTGATAATAGACTAATTAGAAAAAGCTATGTAGTCTGCCAAGCCAGGGAATTGGTAAGGAAAGGGAAGCTGCAAGACATGAAAACATGGTCTGGTCTCAAATAAAACTACCATGGTTCCATCATCACTTTTAAGTGTCCTGTTTTGACTTAACTTCTCCTGTTCAGTTTCACTTCTACTGTCTCTTTTATAAATTAATTTGTTTATTTTTTGCATTGTTGCACCTTGCAAAACAAACAACAGCAGTCCTTCAGAAGACTACCTCCCATCTTTTCGTATTTTGCAAAAAGTAGAGTCAAAATATGCTCAGCCCATTCATCTAACATTTTCTATCATTGGTAGCATGCAAATTAGTTAGATTAACAGTGGAACGTTTTGTTTATTAGAAGTCTGCTGTGGTAGTTGCTTGGTGCTAGGATGCAGTTCTTAAATACTCTGACCTCTGCACTTTAGAAGTCCAAGCTGCTATTTCACACTGGAGTGGATTACATACAGTGAACTGAAATCAATAAGACAGAAATTCTCTAATACATCAGATCCCTTTAGTGATTTCTCTCACATGCATCAACTTTGTACCAAAGAAGCACAATATTATAACTGCTTATGTCTGTAGAATTACTTTTCTTTTAGTGGTTTAGTTTGCAAATCCTTAAGAAATAGAAAAGCTGTTTTGCATTTCTTACCACTCTTTTTCCTTAGCTCACTTTATCTTAGATGATATGGCCTTTTTATTCAGGTAATATCATTCCTACCACACACTTCCAAGGATAAAATAATTTCAGCTAGAAGTTTATGAAAACTTAGACATGTGAACCAGGAAATTATAGTCAAGGTTAAAACATAAATGTGGAATTCATATCTGTCTCCAGAGATGTAATTATGTGATGAGGGAAGATGTTTTAATTGCTATCCTAGATAAGGCCTGCATATAGCTGTTATATTCAAAGCCACATCTATAACAAAGAAATTGTACAAATTAAAGAAAAGCAACTATTTAATCCCCTGAACAATTTCAGTAATTCTTTTTACATACATGATTTTCCTTAATTTCCATTGGCTTCAAAGTCATTTATAAAAAAGCACGATGCCACCTAGAAATTAATTTTGATAATGATTTCCTGTTCAGACTGAACAACTCTCTCATGACAATAGATTGCTATCACACCTCAAACAATTGGGATATGATATAGGCAATTCTTATAAATGAAAAATATAATTTGCTTTCTGTGGTTTTCTTGTCATAAGTCTTGTCTGTATTCACACAGTTTTACTGTATCACTATGTTCTCTTTTCTGAGGGATATCCAGGAAAACTCTTCTCTCAGACAAAAGAGAGAATTTTGTGTCCTATTCTCCTGACAAACTCTATTGCCTGAAACATTAGAAATATTCAAAAACAAAATTCCCATATGTTCAGGAGAAAAGAAACATTCAAATGGCAAAAGAAGTTTAGAAATTCAGTCACAAATATTTTCTGTTGTCTTCAGATTTCTTGGACAATGCTAGCAAAAAAACCAACAAACTAAAAAGGGAAGCATGGGGAGACAACTGAAACCGGGTATAAAAATAACCAGTACATTCAATTTAGCTTAACTTTGTCACAGCTTTGTCTCTTTTCTAGATTCAGAGGACAACGCTTACACAGTCTTGTATGTTTATTTCCTTAGACAAACCATTTCATTAATCAGCACAACTGATTATGTCTAACTGCCACCTTCAGTGATTAATGAAATGGTTTATGTAAGGAAATAAATATGAGAGCTTTTTAATAATAGCAATTTTGTTTTTGTAATAAAGAAAAGACAACAATAAAAAGTAAACTGAAACAGAGAGCAGCAAATACAAGTAATTGCAATAATGATCCTTGTAGGGGAGCTGTTAGGTCACAGCTTGAACTGGTGATTGAGCGCCTGGGATGTACATTTCTGGCCCAGAAAGCACAGGCCAGTTGCACCTGTGTTACCCTTGTGACCAGAAGGGTTGGACCCAGGGTAGACACACATAGGGTTCATATAAGGGCCAGCCACTGAAGGGAGGGTTTTTTTTGTATATGACCTACCTGTGAATACTTGCATGCTAGGAACACTGTCAGAAGGAATTTATTTTCTTTGTGAGCAGAAAAATCCCAAATAATGAGACATCATATTTTACTGTAGTAATTTTATGTTCATAATTTTCTGTTATTTGAAATACAGAAAATAATTTGAGTAGGGCTTTCCTTCTAAACAAAGGCATATATCGTAATTCGCTTTTCTCCTATTACTACTACAGAAACAAACAAAACAACATACACATTCAAGTATGCTTTTAAGTACTTGAGTCTTCTTACACAGCTTTGTCATTCTGGTTTTGGAAATATTGTGTGTCTTACAGCTACTAATTTAAAGCTTAAGTTAATTCTAATACTTTCACACAAATTTCCTTCATTTCTCTACCAATCTGTCTGCAGACTGTAATTCTTTTACTGTAATTTCTTTACTACTGGATTGTGACCGCTACCTTTCTTGAGTTTCAAGCAGCTATATCTGTTGCCGCCTGTCCTTACAAGCACCAAAACAGCTATGGTGCAACAACTACTTTAAGGCAATCTCAGAGTAGCTTCCATAGAATTAAAGAAAAAAGCAAACAAATTCTGTTTTTGGGGAGAAAAGCAGCAGTGTCTTCATATCACTAGATATCAAGGATTAAATGAAAGTAAGCTATTTCATATTGAAAAAATGTGATGGAAGAGGACTCAAAGGTAAATTTATAAGGCTTTTTTCATAAACATGAGATTCCCTCCTCTGTTAGAGAAAAGGGATGTAACCATGAGATTCTGCAGTAGTTTATACGTAGTTGTTAGCAACAAAATGCTGTGCAAACCTATTAATCACTCTTCCTGACTCCCCCAATCATCTTTCTAACTTGGATGCAAAGCATGTCTTCCAATGCAGGACAAGTCTAGCTCTTAGTTTATCATTACCCTGAGGACTTGGTCTTCTCTGGTGTTGAATTTTTATCAGAACAAAACTTCTGATGCTTTGGTTGCATAATATACTTGTCTTGGCCAGGCAGGCTTTTCTGCACATCTGCCTAAATAACAGTAGCTCCAATCATGAATCTGCAGTCATTGATCCTTACTAATAAACTGAAACTGGAATTTGTTGATTCATTATTTCTAGGAGCATTTACTGTGCATGTTACAACTCTACAATCATCTTGATATGACATAATTTTAACATTACCTTGTAGGGTTTGGAAACTCTATGGCTCTTCAGTAAAGGAAAGTTGGAGGTTGTAATCTTGGAATAATGTCTTCACCAGTTTCCAGAAGCATCTTCTTTCTAACATGTAGCTGCTTGTGTACAATGATGGGGAAACTGTTTTAAGCAGAATTACTGAAGTACTGCAAAGACTAGAAAGTGCTGTGAAAATATGAAGACAATCTGTCAATATCAATTTATATTCTTGGTCTCTCATATAGAGTTCTCGTAAAAGTTATTCTAAACTACGTAAGTTCACCAACACTGCTGAAAGAATGAAGAGTCTAAAAGGTTTTGGGGAAGGGAGTGCAGATAGAAGTATCATCATAAATATGAAAGACAAAACACCATCTGAGAAATTAAGGGACCACTTACTTTTTATGGAAAATGACAAAGGAGACTAACTTTTCTCCTCAAGTTACTATTGTTTGCATTCAAAACAGTATAAAATTCAAAGAGTGATTTCCTCAAAAACAGACTTTTTGCCTTTTTCTCAGGCTAGCAAATAAAAGTAATGGGTCCTAACTTGTCCTTGAAATTTGCTATCACTCAACACAAAGGAATATACTTTGAAACATATTGAACAAAATAAAAATAGTCCTTTAGCAATTGAGTTAGATGAATTTTGTTCATCTCTAAGGATTTGCTGTCATCGTGCATGTCAAGTAGTACTAGTTTGCGAGAGTGTGTAAAATTTGTTTCACACCTACGCATTCAACAGAGCATTCCTGCAACAGGGAATTTCTCACTTCTATGCACTAAATTTAAAAAAGTTTTCAATTCTAGCTACTGGTCAGTGATCCTAGACACAGCAGAATCGGCAGGCTTTTATTTCATCTGGCAATTCTGGGTAAATTTTAGAGTATTGTGACCTTCGGTGATACATTTTCACAGTGTTTGGTAGGCTATTTGATGCACTGATGATTTGGAAAACCAATTGTTCATCTTATTAATAAGTAATTTCAATTTTCTAGAGGGCTCTTTACCTTCTATACTAGGTAATTCCAGCTGGAATGAATAACATGCCTGTGAATCTAAAACCTTAATTAGAGTCTTGTTGACACCAACTACTGCACTTACTTAGGTAATTTCACTGAATACTTTCTCCCCTTTCAGAGCTAGATAATTTTTGTAATATTTTATTTCTGTATGTAAACATTACTTTGTGTACCCCATTGTTCACTCTTAGTTGGAAAGCAAGCAACTATTTATCTTTCAGCTCACCTTAAAGAGAGGGTGAATTTTGTATTTGAATGTAAAACTTCTTTTTTTGATTGTCAACTTGACTTCTGTGCTCTTGTGCTTATGTATTCCATCCAAACAAAAAATTTTAAATTTTGTAGAAAAGGAAACAAATTTATACACCTTTTAAATATTTTTATTTCATGTTTTTGCTCTTCTGAATTACTTTGTGTGTGTGTGTGTGTGTGTGTAACTCATCAGTATTCAAATAAAGCAGAAGTTATTTTTAGTTTTTACTTACTCCAGTAAGTCAGCATGCTGTGCCTTCAAGTAGTGCAAAACACATAAAAAATCTAAAACAAACTTAATGGGCATTGCTAGGAACCACTTGGGACTAATTTCTTGGATGTGTTTGTGTAATCCCTGTTTGTTTATTCTTTAGTTTTATTTCAGTTTGCTTTCATATCTGTTTCTTGTATGTATGATCCACATTAGCAGTACTACAAAATACCATAAAAAAACTGTCAAATATGCATTGAATCATTCATGTCAGGCTTAAAAGTTTTTAATATTTTACCCTACCTGTCCCCAAAACAGATGCTCCTATTTACAGTCTACACACAGAAATGCAATGATGTGATTTTCTCTTAATGCTCTGGGATTAGGAAATCTAGAGGTAAGGCAATATCTTTTACAACATTCTTTTGTATGTATTTGTCAGGTGTGACCAAAACATTCTTTTCTTTCCCTGAACAGTAGGTAATTACTATACATTGTACAAATGTGAAGGTGTGGGCTGTGTGTATAGTTTAACATATTAAAAAATTCTTAAGGAACATATTAGATTTGATTTGATTTAAAGTCAGATACCAAAGAGAACTCTGCTGTAAATTGTCTGACTTTTCATTATCTTTCTCAGACCACTGTTCCATAGTCGTGGTTCTTCTAAAAACTTTATAGAAAAAGAACAAAAGGTTGAGCAATCACTACATATTTTTAAAGCTTAATGGCAAAATAATCTATTCAAAGACATAATCTACAGTCATTATCCCATTAACTGTATGTTAAGGACAAAAGTAATCGTATTAAACTGTAGCATAAGCAAGCAGAACTCCTTCTGGAATCTGAAGGCTTTACACCTATATGCACTGGGGCTGATTTATTTATTTATTTATTTCCCTCAGGCTCTTACAGTTATTAACCTAAAAAGCAAGTGGTTGTTATTAGATTGTAAAGGAATCTTCACTTTCAAGATAATACCTCGGGTTTGTGAGTGCTCTGTAGAAGTGCACTTACAGTACTGCTCCACTGATCCTCTGTACTGAGTGGAATAGGGTTCAGTTTAGGAGAAGTAGAGTTTTACTACTGAGTGCTGCCAGAGTTCATAGGCAGTCTTCAGCTCCTTCCCTAGTTATCAGAAGCTAATAGAAGACTTATTGGAGTAGGACACATACTCTGTGGTTTGTTGTTTATCCTGGGGAGGGGGAAGTAATAATGTAAGTACAAATTCCTAGATTTGAGATTTTCCCTTCAGGCCTATTTTTGCTTTTTTTTTTGAAACGATCGTTTAATGTAAACTATATTGTAGGGGAAGCCTAACTGTCAAGGTTTTACATTACATTCCGTCGTCTTTTGTTAAGAGAAAAATGATTCAAATACTGCTGTGTAGTCTCTTAGGTCCATTACTGGCCTTGACCTTTTGCAGAGTATTTTGTTCACAACTTAAAGGGAAAAAGAGAACAACATATGCTTTAATTTGTAAGCCTTTTTCATTATACTGTCAATACATGTCGTGTTTTATGTAGAAGATGTCAAGTTCTCTTTAGTGATATTGGTAAGTATTAAGGGTAGTGGAATGGACAATATGTAGAAAAGACATTGCACTGTAAAACCTGTCAGAGGGAAGACATCTTAGAAAAAAAATGTCTTAAATGGGCAGAAGTTTCAAATATTTTCATCACCATTCAAGTTTATGCAAAACAAAATTTTAAAGTGGACTGAACAACTCTGCAAAAAGATCTTTTTTGCTGCAATGACTATATTGTAATCCTTCCCCCTTTATTACTGTAATTATGTGATTGCTTGAATATGCATTTATTTCCCTCTTCATAAATCACTAAGGTGTTTCTTTAACACACATATTGGCAACACGTTCAAAAATCTTACTGCTTAATAAGTATATTTCTTTTAAAATAGTACATAATTATTTAATAATAGAGTATACCTTGTATCAAGTTTCAGCTATTGTTGTGGATGGATTAACATATTCTATCTACTTCATGTAAGTGCTGAATTTTTCATCTGATTAATGATTACAGTTTTTAACTCCTTGGTGAATATCTGGATCTATACTGAATCAAGTGCTGAATTTTAAGCTTAAGAAAACTAGTACTAGTATTAAGCTAGTGCCTGTGTTATTGCTATACATTTTCACTAATAATATTTGCAGATCATTTGACAGAAGTTTTGTATCTCAGAGCCATCAAAAAAAAAAAAGAAAGAAAAAAAAAAAGAGAAAAAAAACCAAAGCTGCTGGAATAATGAAGTTATCTATGGTTTGCCACTGCAATTAGATCAATTAGGCTTCATATCTGTGGAACTGGATCAATTTGCATAAGCTTCCCTGATAGAGTCACATTCTATGCTCAGAAACTATTGTGAGTATTGCTTTCATGCCAGGTGCCAAGAAAGCCTATGGTCTTTTAAAAAAAGGCAATGATTTTTTTAATTTGTTCCTTAATCTAGTTTCACATTCATGTTAACTGAATGTGGGAGAGACACTAACCTTCAGTGAAAATTGTTCTCCTGCCTTGACTCTCTTTTGGGATGCAAAATCATATCACAGAAATGCAATTTCACTCCCTGTATTCTATCTTCAGATCAGGACTTTTTATCTGAGTCCCATACTGGTTAGGATTTTTTTGCATTTTATGAAGAAAAGAGTAACATATTCTTATAGGGCAAGAGTTAAACTCTCTATTTAAGAAAACGTGCCCTAGTCTTTGCAGATAAAAGGCAGGTTGTGCTTGAAAGTGTTTGATACCTTTTCTTTATACGCTCTTGGGAAGTATTTAGGTCCAGCAATAACTTTTAATCACAAATACATCTCTCCCAGTGTCATCTTGTCTAAACTATCTTGGTGTGCAAATACATAAAAAATACAGGACCCAATTTAAAATTACCATGGATTAACCAGTGAAAAACCTAGGGAGACTTTCTGAGAGTTTTTCCACAGAGCGCAGAAATTAATCCCATGCTCTTTATTTTAAACTGTAAGGGAGAATAGAACATTTATTTCTATTCTGTTTCTTTTATGTAACATTATTTAGTTGCTTATTACAGTTCTTACAGTTTCAGTCTTCCAAAACCTCTTAACATTTTATGCAACAGTAAAGAATCTGTAGCTTGAGTTTCAAAGCTAACTTCTACAACAAAAAACTATTTTCTCAAAACTTGTTTCACTCTGTTGCCTTCTAATACTGTTTCTGTGTTCATTATTCTTCAAGAATCCTTGAAAATATTGTGTGTGTCTATGGTCATCTGTTCTTTATCTATAATGCTGAGTACAAGAGATTCAGGGATAATTTCTGACTTCAGGGCCAAGCTGAACACATCAGCTGTGGTCCATGAGCCTTGTAGACTTGTCCTCTATGTGGCAAACAAATCCTGGAGTGAAGCAGGTAGAGTGGTAAAAAATATAGCTAGGGAGTGAGCTAAAAAAGGTATAATCATGGATTTTATATGCATGCTCACTTCCAGGTTCTATTATTGGTCAATAGTCATTGCCATTTACTGACATCATTGAAAGTGTGCACTGTATTTTTGGGAGCCTTCATAGTTTTTTACTGCATTCAACTGACAGGTAAGAGAGACTGGTCAGATTGCCTTTTATTTAGAAAGAATAATAATGAATGTCAGTCTGATTTGGAAATAGCTATTAAAAAGAACTAAATCAAGATTTGTCCTTATAAAGTCAGCTACAGCAGAGATTTTACAGCTAGTCTAGTATTGGCTACAATTAATTACCAACCAATCCAGGAGTACAATTAGGAAGTTAGAAGGTGTACTTCTATACCACGAGATGGGTAATTGCATTTAGTTAAATTATTAAAATCAACTGCATCATTAAATCAAACAATTTATATGACTGAACTTCTAAGTAGGCAAATGGGAAAGAATGAGGCCCAGATCTTTAAAGGAATTTTCACAGGAGTGAATTATCTGTGTGTTGGGGAGTAGTAGGTTTCAATGTTAAAATAATACTCTGTATTGAATATTGTGTGTGAAAGTGTGTGAAAGTGTATGTGACAGAAATATGGGAAGAGTGTGAAAGATTTGTTTGTGGTGTGCATGGTTTTAAATAGCTAGAATCATTGTCAAACTCAAAAAGCTCATATGCAAGAAAGACAAGTAACATGTAAACATTATCCTTTGGATAATTAGAAAGCTTCACTGTCCTAAGTTTTTATGATAGAAAAAACAATCATGAAAGCTACAGCTGAGATGTCACAAGTGCATACAGCAGCAAACAAAGAGAGGAAAAAGCAAACTTGAAGTTAATCAAGAGAGGCCAGGAAAAAAAATAAATGAACTGTGAGAAATTTAAGTATCATAAACATTTGCTATGGTGTTGATTTGCCCAGAAAACATAATCATTACAGGAGCTACACCCCAGGCATACACTTGAGACCTAATAATGAGCACATTTAGTCAATGAAACAAGTGAAAGCAAGGTTTCCCCAAGAGAAGAGACAGGAAATCTATTCTTTCCTGGCAAAATGATAAATAACCTACTGTTAATGTCCCAATGGAAAATGCTATGGAAAGGTCATGATATAATAGCTTATTCTTAGCTTTCCAATTAGAGGCAAAACAAACAAAAAAAGAAAAACCTTGGTAAAACTAAAAATAGGAAAACAGAGAAATAGCAAAGCTGTGTCACAAGATTTCATAAAAACTCCTTCCCACTGAAGTGTACCTTTTTAGTGAAAGCATCAATACTGTAATTTTTGTTGTGTTTGGAGATGCAATGGCTTCTTATTTCAAAGAGAAATTGTTATAAATTGAACTTAATAAGAGCAGACTGAAAATTAAAAGGCTTTCCTGTATCTTAAATGAGCCTCCCCTGTGAAAAGCTTCATTCATTTTTAGAAGGATTTTTTCACTTTTATGAACAGGATTGGTAACAGGGTTTCTTGACATAAGATCTATTCCACTCTTTAACAAGTTTCACTTTTAATGATAGGAACATTTTTCTCATTGTCTGTAGTTATTGTTTCTGTGAAGTGAAATGTCCTGATAGATGCTTTAAAATTCAGCCTGCTGTACAGAGAGGGAATGGGGACTAGGCAAAAGGTCTTTAGATATTTTTACATAAGTGCACACAACAGAAGGAGCATGTTAGTTATAGGGACAGAAGGACAAACAGTTCAATTTTCACAGAAGTGCAGTAATTATTGTAACCACAACATGGTTAAATTGATTCCATCTTCTGGTGCATTTTCTAGCTCTACTAATTATATCTCATGTGATAGTGTTAGAAGAACTATGGTAATTGACACAGCGTGGTGGATTCAAGAGGTTTTTTTCTTAACTTCACATTACACCAGCTATAAAAAAAAAAAAAAAAAAAAAAAAAAAGTCCTTAGGAAAATGGAAATGAAATAAGCATGTAAAAATTCTCTAATATTATCTCTGAAAAAAATTGTTCTTTTTCTTGGGTGAACACAGGCACAAGTAGCTTCTAAAAGGCATTTTTTTATCATCACCTTCAATAATTTAACACATCCAATGACTTACTTTCACAAGTCATGCCTGTGATTGTAACACAGATGTTTTTGCTTTGATGTGTAAGGAAAGGCAGTCCTGTAGCTAATAACGAGCCAGTGAAAAAGAGGGAAACTTTTCTTCACAGAAAAACTTGGCAATCCAATTTCATGCTTGGTACATATGGAGAAGCTGAAAACTTTTTGTTTTCCAAAGTAACATCAACAATTCCTGCTTGCAAGGGAAGTTCTGAAATATATATAATGATCCAGGGATCATCAGTATACTGAAAATGTATTTGCTGACTTAAAGAACTTCATTCTCACTGAATATTAGAAGTTGCATACTGAGAGCAATTCATAGCCTCTACTGTCTTAAGGCAGTGGTTAGTAAGTAGCAGGTAGTCTTGAAAAGTGAATAACAGACTAAGTGCGGAACATCATCCCAGATATTTGAGTTCGGCTTCCATTTTTCAATTTACCTGTCAGAGCCAGAGGATATATTTGCCTGGGTGTGCTTAAGAGCTCCTGACAGACATTTCTTCTATAAAAGACATTTTCTATTTCTTCATTAAACCATTCATATTTATAAGAAATATTAGATGGCAATGAATTCCCAAGCTGTGTTGCTTTGTGGAAAAAATATTCTATATATTGTCTATTTCTTTTTAATATTGTGAGGAATGATGATTAATGTTGTCTAACACAGGTAGTGCAAAAAAAGTGATTTTATAAACTTCTGCAGAATCCTCCCTGTCTGCTGGCTCTTCTTCAGCAGATGAGTACTTCCTCCTCCCAGCTTTATACCTTTGTTGGACTGATTGCATAAGTCTGTAATAGAGGATATTTCAAATCCTGGAACACCTATTGAAGAGGCAGAAGAGCAGTGTGGGCCCAGAGGGCTCATTGCTTTGCCACGGGATTTGAAGTGGTAGCTTGTTTAGACATCCACAGTATATCAACACAAACCACATCTACCTTATCACTGTATTATTTGCCTGTGGGGACCCCCATTTCTATGTATCATATCTAGCTATGTTAAAATGTCAACAGAATTTGCATTCTGGAAGAAACTGTACTATTCTGGAAACTCATTTAAAATGAGTGGTAAGAAAAGTAAGAATACAAGTAAATTATTTTATTTTATTTTATTTTATTTTATTTTATTTTATTTTATTTTATTTTAATCAACAGCGTTACTCTCTGCTTGATTTTATTCTGAACATGGGCCCTTTGGATCTTGTGTATCTTAATACTAATTATATATAACAGATTTAAAGTGAAAATATAAAAGTCAAAGGAGAGTACCTGGAGTTTGTCAGAATGAAATAGTTCAATTATATCTAAAGGAAAAAAAAACACAACTACAGGTTATTAATTTTTCTCTGAAATTAATATTCTCCCAAAATATTTGACATTCCATGAATTAACATATTTTGAAAGAAAATTATCATTGCCTCAGATGCTTGACCAGGATTTATTTCCTCCTTCCTACACATAGATGTTATTAAGAAAATGCACAATTCCTCTGAAATGACACACATGAGCAGAATAACTGAATAACTTAAATGAAAGAAACCCTTGAGGAACTTATGCCCAAAATTTCAGTGCTGAAACCCCTACTCAGCTGCTATCAGAAGTTTTAAGTACCTGAAGATTCTGGGAGGTAAGCACAGAAAGACCTTGTTTTATAAGTTTAGGAGTCCATTTTTAGTGTTAAACTTCAACCTGTCCCCTGCCAGAGCTGACTACTCTGTAAAATTAAATAACCAAACAAAAGCAAACCAAAAACTGATAAAGAGCAACGTACGTCCATATCTCATCTGCTTCAGTTCCTCATTATTTATATTAAACTAATGAGGCTACATGGACAGCAGTCTTGGACCTTGAATCCTCTTTGACATGAGGCTGGCCTGAGTCAGTCTAATTCTTCCTTGCTCCTTCTTGCTTTCATCTGGCCTTGAACTGTGCTGAGTAGCAGTTCTGTGGAGCTGAATTTTAAAGCAGATGACCAAACCTATTTATTGTAAATGACAAACAGTAGGCTGGACAAAGCGAGAGCTGTTAAATTCTGTTATTCCTTGTCCTGTAACACTAGATTGAAAAAAATCTGGGACTTTTGGTCTATGTGTGATCTGATGTGCAAAGCTGCACCGTTTGTACCTGCACACCTCATGTTATAACTTAAAGGGGAACAAGAAGAAAAGGCCTGGAGGGCTGAGAATGCCTAAAGAAGGAGTACTAACAAATAAATTAATTAAAAAACAGTCTGAAAAGCTACATGCTCAAGCCCTGCTAAAATGAGCTACTTGATGCTGGGCTGTCCTCACTCCTGCCCACTACCAGCTGTCATTCCCCTCTCCTTGTAGACCCTCTCCTTGGTATACAACCCTCATCTGAAAGCACTAAGTTGGCAGAAAAAGCTGAGAGGTAGCATACAAAAATTGTTTTGCAGCATTTAGGGCAGCAAAAGAGTTTGGTGTGAAAGGGGAGGCAAAGAGGTGGTAGGCTGGAATACAGCAGCTCCACAGCTTGCTCATTGGTGGATTCCTGATGGTCCCACAGGCAGTAGTTTAGCTATTGGTCAACATACTTTTCGATGTATTTCAGGAAAACCTTAATCTGTTACATTGTGTCTCATAGGACAAGTCAAAGCCATACTGAATGTTCTGCCTGATGGTGGAAAGACGATCATAGCACTGTGTTTATGGCCAGGAGAGAGGGCTCCTGGTAGTTAGGAGCGGAAAATACTGAAACTTCTTGTCTGATATAGAATGATTGTATGGTGTGAAAAAGATGAGCAGCAATACTTCAGAAGATATTTTTTGTTTTCCTAATTACTGTTTCCTGCAGCACCACATAGAAAGAAACAACATATGTTCTGTGAGCTCCTACTGTTCTCCACCCACCTTCTTTTCCATAACAATGACAACGGGTAAAAAAGTAGAACTAATTCACTTGTGCGTAACAGTTTTTGTGGCTATCACTCTTATCCTAGGCAGAACTGTTTCCAAAATGCAATGTTGAAGTTTGTTGAATTATGGAATTTTTAGGTATCAGCTTCAGATTTTCTCTGAGAATTTCAAATGTATGCATCTGCTCCCCTTTATTTATAAAAGAGCAAAGAGTTCTAATAATAATTTAGCATCAACATATTTAGTAGTTCTAAGACAACCTTCCAAGTTGTATCAAAAAAGGTGGAGATATCAGACACCACTGGAGTAATTCTAGATATTGTTGCTTTCCTAATTGCTCTTTCAGGGAACAGAGCTTCCCTCAGCTGCATGGCTTTTGCTCATAATGTTGTAGGATAAAGTCTTTTCTGATTTTTTTAATTATGCACAAGAAAAAGGAATTGGCTTGAGTGGATCTCACATTATTTATGACCTATGTCTGTGCAGTTAGATAAAATTTTTGTGTAGAGAGTAGACTTGCTTTTCCTTGTCAGGAATAACAAATTAGTCAGAATCTCTTCAGGTTTTAATCATGTAATCTCTGTTACTATCCTGGAAGCAAAACAGTTCCTCAAGATTCCCTTCTTGAGATTTGAGGGCTTGCTTGCAGAACTGATAATACAGTGTAAAAAGTTTGAAAAGTTAAGCATTATGCAGCAAGCCTTGGGAACTCTGTTATAAATGTGGATATATTTGTGTGTTAAAATTATAGCTTAATTTTTCCATTACACAACTCATAGAATGATTCCTGAACATAAATGACTTCTATATCAAAATGAGTTCCAGATGTATGTCAAAAGTGGGAAGACTTATACTAGAAGATGAGAAAGTTTAAGTGCTACCATTTGGTTTTGGTATCTTGTAGTTCCTCTCTGGTTTCTTTCCACCTGAGTGTGTGTTATATTCGTTTATGAATGTCTATAAACTGCGAGGGTACTTTGCTTAAGTTAGTAATTCATTATTTGGGAAATAAATGGTAATAGCCAGTCATAACAATGGACTTTTCTCTACAGTACTATATATGTTATTATTTTATCACCTCTATTCTTGTTTCTCATTGTCACCTATTGTGAAACATTAGGCAAATTAGAGTGTAAATAACAGGTGGCAGTACTTAATCCATTCAGAATCTACCAGTATCAAGAGATGAGCATCACAATATTTTTAGAAAAACATCCTATATCAGAAGTCTGTTCTGTAACACTTGCTCAGGTCAGTAATGATTACTGAGATATTTTCACAAGACTTATACATTTGGGAAATGTTGAAATGAGGGATTTTATATACAAAAAATTTTACCTCTTACAGATTGAAACTGCTGGTTACTTGAAGTCAGGGTATTCCATTTTGTAGCACTTAAAACATATCCTGTATCTCTCTTTGGGATAGCGGTAATCTTGAAACTTGGTTATATAAAAAGAACTTATCTGTCCAACAGGTCCCATCACCTCTCAAAAGTTTTAATTTCCTTCATTGTCTCTTATTTTAAGAACTAGGTCCATATGCATGTTGTTCTGTTAGATAAAGACAATTAATGTAAATCACTGAGAAACTCCTGTAGTGCAGGTGAAATGCTTGCTTTCATCCTCCTTTGTCAACTGATTTTGCATCTGTAGTTCAGGAATCCAGTACAGTGCCACTGGCTTATGATGTATAATATTAAGATATTTGAATTGTGACATATTATGCTTTATAACATAAATCCTCCAGGCTTTCTCTTTTCAGAAGCATTTCCAAATGAAGAGCTTGTTTAGTGATTAAATCCTTCACAAACTGAGGTTTATTTTGTATTTGACTGTACAGAACCATCTAGCAATATTTTATGTCCAGCTCAGTTCTGCTGAATTCTCTAGTTTCTCACTCTCCTTCATGTATATTTTCTTATCTATATTTTCTTCTTCCAGTGTATTCAGTATCATCAGAACCATTCATATCTTCTGATTAGATACAAGTATTCCTACTCAATGTTGCTTTACTTGTTAGTAAGGCAATTTTTAAAAATTACTTTATGTTGAGAGTAAATCTATACAATTTTTTTATCATATCATCATATCATATCATCATATCATCACATATCATAACATATCATCATATCATAGATGGAATTTTCAGAATAGCTAAAAATGGTACTCAGGCTCTCCATCTAATATATGTAAAGAATTAAGCATCTAAATGTTACATACATTTGGAAAACAGTAAATGAAACAAACAAAACGTACAGTGAGCTGAATGACCATCCCTCATGCTTCTCATCTGAGAAATGTGTAAACAATAGGGCATCTTATGACACGCACCCCTCTGTGGGTCTCACTGCTACTGTGTGTGATATCACTTCGCTTAGAATATGGTTTGAATTTCTTCTGTAAAGAGATTAATGTGATCCCTGCTTTTTATCCTCAAAATAAACTAGTCTTTTTCTTCCAAAACACACCTGGAAGAACAGGAGAATAAGGTTTAGAGCAATAATTCAGCAGCAGAACAAGTCTGTATCCTTTTCTTTCTAATCTGCCTTTGGATCCTTTCAGCAAATGGAGCAAAAACAAGTTTCTTGAAATTCATTAATAACTTGGATATAAATTTATTTTAAAGTGACACTACATTTTGGGGTATTATTTATATGAGGAGGATGTTTCTGCAGTTCTACTTCAAAGCTTTCACACCTCATAATTCAACATTAATCTTAATGACATTTCATTTCCTACCCTTGGCTTTGTGTTAACACAAAAACACGTTCTCAATTCAGCAGAATGAATTACCTCCAATTTCATAGAAACAGAGAATCAGAGAATTCTTTGAGATGGAAGGGGTCTTTAAAGATCATGTAGTCAAACTCCCCTGCGCTGAACAGACACATCTACAGTTAGATCAAGTTGCTCAGAGTCCTGTCCAGTCTTTCCTTAAATATCTCCAGAGATGGAGCATTCATCACTTCACTGGGCAGCTTGGGCAGCCTGTTCCAGTGCTTCACAACTCTTATTGTTTAAAAAATAAACAAGAAAAAAATATTCCTTGAATCCAATCTAAATCTTTTTTCTTTTAGTTTAAAACCATTTTTTCCCTAGTCCTATCACAACAGACCCTGCCAAAGAGTTTGTTCCAGTCTTTATTATATTCCCCTTCAAATTCTGAAAGATTGCTATCAGATCTCCTGCAGCTTTCTTTCCTCCAGGCTGAACAATCCCAGCTCTTTCTGCTTGTCCTTGTAGAGGAGATGTTCCATTCCTTGTATCATTTTTGTGGCCCTCCTCTGGATGTGCTCCAACAGATCTGTGTCACTCTTGTACTGTACTCCATGTCTAGACGCAAAACTGCAGATGTGGTCAAATCAGCGCAGAGTAGAGGGGCAAGATCACTTCCCTTGACCTGCTGGCCATGCTTTTGTTGCAGTCCAGCATATGGTTGGCTTTCTGGACTGTGAAAGTATGTTGTTTGCTCAAGTCCAGATGACCATTCACTAGTACCCTAAGTCCTTTTCGGTAGGGCTATGCTGTATTCTTTCATACCTCAGTTTGTGCTAATAGTGTAGGCTGCCAAGACCAAAGTGCAAGACCTTGGACTTTGATTTTTTGAACGTCATGAGGTTCTCCTGGGCCCACTGGTCAATCCTGCCTCGGTCTCTCTGAATGACATCCTGTCCTTTAGCTACGTTGACTGTGCCACATAGCTTGGTGTCATCCACAGTCTTGCTGAGGGTGCACTCAGTCTCACTGTTGACATTCATTAAGACATCAAAGAGCATAATTCCCAGTACAGACCCCTGAGGAGTACTACTCATCACTGATTTCCATCCACACACTATGCTATTGATCATCCCTTTTTGGGTGTGATCTTACAATCAGTTATTCGTCCACCACACTTTCTACCCATCAAATCCATATCTTTCCAATCTATTAGAGGGAAGAATATTGTAGGAATACTGGGAAGTATGTCAAAGGCCTTACTGAAGTCTAGATAGATGGCATCAGTGGGAATTGTAATAAGCAATATGTTAGACAGCTACACTATCTTTCTATTGTACATGGGTCACTCCAAAAGTAATGCCTCCTATTTATTTATGTGGAAGTTGTAACAGATAGATACAAAGAACACAATAACAGTTTATTAGTCTTTTGTAGATAAGAACATTTTCTGTCATCCAATACAGTCACCACATTTAACTGTGCAATTTTGGCAGTAATGAACAAGAGCCTGCATGCTGTGCTTGTAAAAATCTGCGTGGTTCATGGAATGTCTTTCATGTTGCTGTTGCCACTGCCCAGATGCACCACTTACCTCCTCACTGTGCTCAAATCTGTTCTTTGTCTCCATGAGTGCTCAGTAAACACTGATGGATGTAAATGGATGTAGTGTTTTCTGCATAGAGGAATTTAATGACCCACCTTTTCTTCATATACACTTCTATGCTGAATTTCTCTTTTGCTGCCAATTGTCATGTGGCAACAGAATGTAATAGAATATTGGTGGGAAGGTTCAGACTTTACTACCAAACCACTAACATGTGCCTCTGATGTCATGGTCCAACATAATAAAGTTGGAGACATTACTTTTGGAGAAGCCCTAATAGATAATAAGAAAACCCACTTCCTTGAGTTTTCTTGTTTACTCAGAAGCCCCTTTAAGAAGTGACTGAAAAAGCACTGTGCATATACTTACTAATTGTGAAAAATGAAAGACTGTTTCTAGGTTCCATTAAAGAAATATTTTCAAAGATGAAGTTGGATGAACTCAACCAGTCCCTTCATCCTGAAATTACCAGCTCTTCTGATGTAAAACTAATGAATACTTCAAGCTACTAGATGAAAAAACAAGATGATAAATCATCCTAATGCAACAGTCCTTTGTAGATTTTTTTCCCATTGAAAAAGAAAAACTCACTCATCTGTTAATAAAAGGTACTGGAATTATAGCCAAATCCCTAAAGTCCCAAAAGCCCATATGGAATAGCAACAACCCTTAAAAAAAGGCCAAAATAAAGATGGACAAACAACTATTTTTGCAAGGAAAATAAGATGACGAGATTCTTTACTGAGTGTAATTTCCTGCATCCTTAAGCCTGTGATTTCTTAAAATTCACATATAAGTATCATTCCAAACAGTTTTCCTCTTTACCACTTGGGAATAAAATGAAGGGTTTTTCAATGTTTTGTAAATAACATGGACCCTCAAGCTATTGCAAAACAGCAAGCTCCCTTGACTTACCAGAAACATTTTTATTTTGACTTTAAAAAATTTCTCTACAATTCTCTTCAATATATCGACAATGTGAGTGGTTAATTACTACCTCCTTCCCTCCAGCCTTCTTTTTGGCTTCCTACGAAGCAAAAACAAAAACAAAACCCAGTTTATTTTCACATAATCTCTGTTTTTATAAAAAAGTGTTGAAGGAATCATAAACTTCATCTTCCACAGCAGTCTCCACTAGGGATTTCCTTTTTTACTTTTTTTCTTGTAGGATTCCTAAGTGCCTATTTCTTGCTTTTCCAAAAAACAATACTAGCACTGAATGTATGAGAAATGATGTGTGGAAGAGAAATAATGTCATTTAATGTATTTTCACTCTTATTTGTAATTAAAACAGAGTGTCTCCTGTGTTCCTGTGTACTTTTTTTTTTCTTTTTTCTTCCTTTTTTTTTTTTTTTTTCCCCCCTCAATGTAGTTCTTCCTACATTATATGATTAGAAAAAGTTAATTGCTTTTTATGTGAGTAGAATATGTGAAGGAAAGACTGGGTGGGCTGTTCCACAGGTATATCACACGTGGGAACTTGGCTACCAATGTTAAGAGCAAAGGAAAAAAAGAAATAAAAATAGAAGCAATACTACACCTATGTACACCTATTGAATAATAAAGCAATTCAGTTTGGATGGAAATATTCTGTAAATGTATCTTCTGATTAAAAAATAAAAATAAAAATGCATTGCCAGCCAAGACTTTCTTCCTGTTTAAATTCCAAATTCAGGAAGTCCTAACAAAAGCAATCTACTTGCATATTGATAAGACGATAAGTGGAACACAAAATCCCCTGCTGTTAGCCACCTATCAAATTTGAAAAAAATAAAAAAATAAAAAGTAGTACAGTCACACTTGAAAACCTCTGTGATTCATTTATAATGTATGCTTTATTGATTTCTTTTTTATACCCTTCTTTCCAGAAAATACCTATTAAAATTCAAGTTAAATCAATGATGGCTTATGAGCTTTAATGCTACTTTTTCCTTTGTCACACCTTTAATCTTTATGTACGATCATTAATATTGTGAATAAATTATGGTAGAATTTCTAAAAATCAAATTAATCTTTCAGAAATCCACTGACAATAATCTAAGTGAAACTAATTCATTGCCCTCGTTGTATTCTAAATACTATAAGCAGGAAGGTACTATGTATGAATCTTTCTTAAGGACTTCGTTTTCATGCATGTCTTTTGCTCCTTTAAAATAGAGTCATGAAAATGGACTCAGGACTGCCATATAAATACTAGTTTTAGCTGGTTCCATCCCTGGTGCAAAGCTAAGTTTAGAGGTCTACAGCTGAAACAGTCACCCCTGTATTCCTTTATTTTGAGGAGAAAGAGGTCTCTCTAAGCAGCAACTCGTTTCATCCTTATGTAAACATCTAAAATAAGTAGAGCAACTCATTTCTTTTAGAGTCCAGTTCTCTTCACTGAGAATAATGAGACTCTATGTAATCCATTTCAGATGTTAATATAGATACTACATGATAGCATCTTCTGACTGATTTGCTATTTTTTGTTTTTTGTTTTTGAGTTTATATACTGGTGCAACTTCATAAATGGTTTGTTGCCTTGCTGCTTATGTTTGTCTCCACTTTATATCTTCCAGTATTTCCTTCTATTCTGAAAAACATTATTCTGGAGATTCCAGTAAACCAGTTAAAAGGATTCTCATCACAAGAGAACTAGTATGAACTAAATTTTCATTCTCTTCTTAAAGTGCATTACTAATAAGACACCTTTAATTGAATGGTCCCCCCTTTCCATTTATTTATCTATAATCTTTCATTATAACAGGGATTTCATTAGCATTATACTGAACCTACTTAATAGCCTTGTATTTATTATATCTCAAATGAGCCTAAGATGTACATAGTAGAAAGTAAAATTGTGTTCCACCTATACTAAATAGTAAGCATCATAAAAAAATGGTTGTCAATTTTTAGATGGTTCCGTAAGACCAAATTCAGAATTTATGGGAAAAAAAAAAAAAAAAAAAAGGAAGAATAATTTGGTGAAAAGTTTAACATCTCATCAAATTTGTTTCTCAACAAAAGACTTTTTGACATCTCATTTTTTGTCTCACTTTTACATTTTGACTTACTTTCACTCTATTTATTGCAGAAATCCTGTAAAGATTAATGTCATCAAGTAATCTACCATGTAAGGCTAAATATTGTACACACACTAGCTGCATCTAACAGAGAAAGTTAAGTATCTATGTGATCATTCCATCTGATTGTCCAAGAATGTGAGAAAAATGATGGATGAAGGAAAGGCTGTTGATGTGGCCTACTTAGACTTCAGCAAAGCCTTCAACACTGTCTCCCATGCTATTCTCCTGCAAAAGCTGGCAGCCTGTGGATGGATCCATCCTTGGATGGATACACTTTCGGCTGGGTAAGGAGCTGGCTGGAGGACTGTGCCCAGAGAGTGGTAGTAAATGGAGTTAAATCCAGTTGGAGACCAGTCATGAGTGGTGTTCCCCAGAGGTCGGTGCTGGGGCCTGTCCTCTTCAACATCTTTATTGATGACTTGGATGAGGCCAACGGCATCCTGGCTTGCATCAAAAACAGTGTTACTAGCAGGAACAGGGAGGTAATTGTCCCCCTGTACTCAGCATTGGTGTGGCCGCACCTCGAGTACTGTGTTCAGTTTTGGGCCCCTCACTGCAAGAAAGACATTGAGGCCCTGGAATGTGTTCAGAGGAGGGCTACAAAGCTGGTGAGGGGTCTGGAGCACAGGCCTTATGAAGAGAGGCTGAGGGAGCTAGGATTGTTCAGCCTGGAGAAGAGGAGGCTCAGGGGAGACCTTATAGCTCTCTATAACTTCCTGAAGGGAGGTTGTAGTGAGCTGGGGGTTGGCCTCTTCTCTTGTGTAATCAGTGATAGAACTAGAGGGAATGGTTTCAAGCTGCGCCAGGGGAGATTCAGGCTGAACATTAGGAAGTATTACTTCTTGGAAAGGGTAGTCAGGCATTGGAATGCACTGCCCAGGGAGGTGGGGGAGTTACCAACCATGGGAGTGTTCAAGAAACATTTGGATGTTGTGTTGATGAATATGATTTAGCTGGGAAGTATTGGTAATGGTTGGACTAGATGATCTCCTAGGTCTTTTCCAACCTTGATAATTCTGTGTAATTCTGTGTGATTCTGTGAAAAATCCACCTTCAAGAAACAGCTCTTGCTCCACTGACTACTCAATGATTTATTATTTTGTAGCTAAAGTTTGTTGTGCTAAATATTGGATTTTATTGGATAAATATTGCATAAATATTGAATTTTAAGCAATACATTGCTTTTAGATTTGTTTAATTGATTAATTATTTATAATGAGTTGTGTTTTGGGTTTTGTGACTCTCATCTGCTATACCAGCAGCCATTTATACCTGCTATAAGAGATTTAATATGATCTTGATGCCCATTAACAGTGTAAAACAGAGAAGCGTAGATACAAAATACAATCACCCTCTCCGAGTACAAAGTACAAACACAACATAATTGTTCTCATGGAAAGTAAGGTGCATAAAGGCATAAGAATTTCCAAGTGTTTTTTTGTTTGTTTGTTTATTTATTTATTTATTTTTTTTTTAAGAAACATTTAGATGTTTTACTAAAAAAGATGTGGCTTAGTGGGGAAGTACTGGTGGTAGGTATAATGCTGAGTAGAAGATCCTGGAGGTCTTTTCCAACTCTGGTGATTCTGTGATTCTGAGGTTCATATAAATCGAGCAATATCAGTCATGATGGAAACACAAGCTAGGAAATTACTTGAATGCTCTAGTGTCTATTGATACATTGTTGTTCATAACAGCCCTCATCAAGGGAGAGTTTTAAAGCTGGAGTTTAAGGAAAACTGAATAACAATGTATTTTTATAGCTGCGTAATTTGTGTTCCTGCATTATGTTGCATAAAAAAATCTATCATGAGAGTTTGAGATAAGCTACATTTTTCAAAGTTAGTAATTACAATAAAGAAAAGTCTCTTGAAAGTTTGCTAAGAAACACATGTTGCCATGTGTATTTAAGAGACAAAACTAATGCGCTAATTATATGAACCTACTGCAGTGAAATTTAAATCAGCTTTTAAGAGTTTAGAGACAAAGTGATCAGATGTTCTGAATCTTTCAGTTGGTAGCCAACCCATTTATAGAATGAATAGTATTTTGGATACTATCCCTTTTTGACTTTTTACAGAGAGTTAATAATTCACTCTTGTCAGATAAGTGAGTTGTAGATTCAGAATATTGTGTCTTCCTAAGATAAAAATTGGTTGAGTGTGAGCAGACTGGTTTACTGATTTAAAAATTGTTGGAATTATATTCATGTAGGGATGATAGAACCACATTCATGGTAATTAAATTTGAGCAAATGTAAAAAACAATACCAGTGAAGTCTTGTAATAGATAAATGTGCTTTAACATTAAGATTTTAAGAACTGGATGAAACATTCTTTTAATAGACTTAATTCCACAGAAGTAAGTGGGTAGAATTCAGCATACCTAATTGAAATGCATAATTTATAGCAAAATTTTAGGTGCTGCTTAGATTAGTTCAATTAAAAAATAAATAAACAAATAAATAAATAATCAAGAAATTGAGAATTAAGAATTTGATTCACAGTGTACTGAATGTATTTAGGTATTTCAAAGTTTTGTATTTTCCCATCAATAACGCTTGTGACACTTCTCAGAAAATTTTGAAATGCTAAAATCTGTGTTTTCTGGAGAAATTGAATACCAGCATACTGAAGTTTAATATAAAAAGCGTTCTGAGTCATTGGTTATTTCCAGATCTGGTCTTGAAGGTCAATGTAGAGGCAGGTCAGAAGATATCAAATATCATGTCTTTCAACAGTACTTATTAATTTAATTTAGAAATGATGTCCATTTTTGAAAGAATTTGAGATTATATTGTGAAAACTAATTTCTGTATATATAAATATAAATATAAATATAAATATAAATATAAATATAAATATAAATATAAATATAAATATAAATATAAATATAAATATAAATATAAATATAAATATAAATATAAATATAAATATAAATATAAATATAAATATAAATATATATTATTATATTATATACATACATACATACATACATATATATATATATATATAAAATAGTGTGCCAAAATAAGCTTTTGTATTTTACTGTTTTGTGAGGGTTTTTTTACATCTTTGAAGTAGTTGGTGGAAAAAATGAGACAGGAATTTCAAAGAAATCGAGAAAGAAGAGAGGAAATATACGTAGCTCATTCTACGGTTCTTTATCTAGACCCATTTTTCTGTATCTGCAAAGCTGATCTTTGTAAAGCACTTGAGATTAATATTGCAATGCACTGAATTCAGAGGCAGCTCACATTCCTGTTTGACTTATAGATACAATACACTGAATTCATTGAGTTCATTGCACTAAAATCAAATGCTTCATTGGGATACTATAAATAACATCACCAAGATACAAAAAAAAAAATGACCTAAATTTCTTCTAGCTGTTCTGATTGGTGACCAAAAGTGAATGAAAATGCATCACTTTCTGCTGATAGGGGTTGCACCTGCATCAAGGAGTACAATTTTCCTTTCACATAATAAGTATTTCACAGAATGCAAACAAGATTCTGAGTCCAACTCTCCAAATTCTACAGTTATGTCAAAGTTACATTAACTGTAAATGAATAAAAGCTTCTTCTGTCCAGGCAGAGTATAAGATGAAATTTATTTATTGAGGTCATGAGAAAATAAGAGACATACTATAATTGCTGGGTTTTTATGTGTGTGTGTGTGTTCTCTATGTGTGTTGACTGTCAGCTTTAATTTTCTTCTGCCATGTTTGGATATTTTTACTTTCCAGAAATGTGCTTGCTTCTTTTTCCTTCTGTTTCTGTGCTCTTTGTTTGATTGTTTGTTTGTTTCTTTTGAGATTCTGTGTCTGACAGCAGTATCAGCTGGCAGTCTCCCACATACATCTAAATACACCACATTAGTGCACCTTGTCGTAGTCACTGATAGTACTCTACTATATTAGAAATTACCCTAGAAATAACTAGTTACAGCATTTTAGATAGGTATATTCAGAGGTCCTCCAAAACATTTTGCTCAAATGAAGAACTCAACATCTACAGTAAAGAGCTGTTAAAGACTGATAAAGTCTTTTGGCATCACTGCCTAAGAATCGTGGTCACCTATTTGTTCAGGTCAAAAGTTGTCATATAGTCTCAGACCCAATGAACTCTACATAATCAATTTCTCTCTTTCTCTTTTTGTAAGATGTTTTCCTATGGGAAACAGTCTTTAATGAGAGTTGACTCCTATAATAACACCTCTCCATATGTAGAAGACATTGTATTTGTACTCAAGTAGAATCTAACAGCCTCTTGATCCTCTACTCCTTTGCCTCTTTCTCACCTCTTCCTCAACATCTGCTCTACTCCAGTGCAGGCAGGGGCACATAAAAGAGAATTCTTTTAACAGTAAGGTAAAGTGAAGTAACTCCTGTCAGTTAAGATATTGTCATTTCTTATCTCTAAACTGCTTAATAGAATTGCTTGTTTTAGTTGATCCTCCAATCGCTTATATTGTAATTAATCTGGTCTACAGACACGAGAACTCTTTCTAAAGCATATTGCAATAGTGTAATTTTCATTAGTCTTCTTTTTTGTTTTCATTTTCATTTGAAGCTAGGACTGAATGTTACAGTCTCATGTACCCGTAGTTTATGCTTAAAGAAAAGTCAGTTGTTATGATTTATCCCGGTTGCCTGGCTTACTTGTTAATAATTTCATGATTCGCCTAAAATATACAAATATTCATTAGAGTATCTGGAGATGTGGGATATAAGTTGCTGTGCAGTATGTTGGCCTGGTTTTCAGCTTTTGCTCCAAATATTGTGTGGGTAAATTATTATACCTGCCATCCCTTCAAGAATGTCTCATATACACAAAGGCATTTTAGACAGACACTGATGAAGGCTGAGATATTTGGCTCAGCAGATTAAGGGATTCTGTCTGGTCATGGACAGCAGTAAAACATTTGGAGACAAGGAGCTTTAGGACGCCTTGTGTTGAGACAGTTTTTCTCATATTCCGCCCGCCCCCCCCCCCCCCCCCCCCTTTTTTTTTTTTCCTGTCAGTAGAGACTTAAATTTGAGTAAATATCCTTTTGGTCTCTTTGTGCTTATTATGTGTATGTCCTAACTTTCAGCTAAGTGTCCTTGGTGAGAGAGAGAAAAAAAAAACACACATGGGAAAAAATCCCATAGGTTTGATAATATTGACCTCTAAATTGTTTCTTCCTTCAAGTTTTATAGTACATTCTTTTAAGTTTCAGACCCGGAGAACACTTTTTCTCCCTACCCTAACCATAAGGATCAAATAAAAGATTCATAATAAAGCCAAATTGTACCCATTTTATCATCAGAGTTTTAGTCTAGTCTATGGATCTTCTGTAACTAATACAAAACTAGTGAGATGTGGTTAATTAGGGTGCTGTATTAATCACTGTTGGCAAGCTGGAGCAATTATTAAGGCAAAAAAAAAAAAAAGAAAAAAAAAAGGCTAATTTCATAGTTTGTCTGTAGCATAAAATTCTCAAATAAGGGTCATTTATATTGTTGAAAAGATTCCATGCTTTTTAAATTTTTGTTTTGGTGGAACAAGGTAATAGGAAAGATTAATACTGGTTCTTCGTAATTTATTCCTTTAATAAAAAAATAAATACAAAATATTATACAACTCAATTCCTGAAAAAAACAAAACAAAACAAAACAAACAAACAAACAAAACACTAAAATTTTATTGGATAAAAAGCAGATCTGTACAGAATTCTTGCTGTCTTCTATTACTCTTGCATCTGAAAAGCAAATGTTTAATATTTAACAGACCCAATGACTGAAATGCAGATCACATTTTGGCCTTTCCTTTTTTCTTTTCCCTATAGTAGAAGCAAAGTCTAAATAATTGATTTCTGCTAAAGGGTGCTGAACTCCCATGATGGAACTTGTGGTAGCCTGTGGGTCTTCCTAGGTTTCTATCACACATTTCATACGTGCTTTATGAAGCCAGCTGTTTAATGCAATCTTGCCTCTACTTGACTTAAGGAGTTCTGCCCCGTGCTATTGCTCCACAAAACCGTTACTTTTTTTGAACATTTATTACACCCTTCAAGATGATAAACATTACAACACCGTTGGTGGTGGTGGAAAGAAGACACTTAGCAAAAGCTGTATAATGGGCTGGAGTGCTGAACATCTTCCTACCAGCTTAATGCAATCCTCTTGTCAGAGTGGTTCTAGTCTGAAAGGATATTCATGCCAAAAACTTGGAGAAAGCTATAAACCTCATTATCTGCAGCACTGAAATCAGCTGCTCATGCCTAGGAGAGCACTAACCTGCTATTCATTATCACAGCTCCTTAGTAACAATAAGCGTACTGAACCAGACATAAGAGGAAAGTGGGAGCTCTTCTTCTACTGTAATTCCTTTACCTCTGATCAAATCCTAAAACATTCTAGGGTCCTATTTAAGCAAGAGTATTGGAGTGCAGAAAGGAGAAGGAAAAGATGCCTGTGTGCAAAACACATGCCATGCTTAAAAAAATAAATAATAATAATAATAAAAAAAATGCTCTCCTAACATATATAAATGCACCTAATGCTAAAACAGATTAGTCAAAACTGTCTCAAACACACCCATTCAAAACTCTATTAAAATTGTATTGTGTAACCTTCCATCATATTAGATGCAACTACGGGCTCCCCCTCTTCTAGACACAGTGAATATTGGTTATAACACATCCCTTAATACTGACAAATATAGTATCAGAATTAATCTTTTTTTTAACATTGGATGTTAAAAAGCAGGATAAGGGAGAAAAAGAGATAGAGATGAGTCATAGGGAAAAACTACAAAACAAAATATTTTATTGGTAACAAAATACTTTCCAGTAATTGTTTAATTTTCTCACAGTTGAGTACAGCAGCTATGTTTCAAACAATTTCATTTAAAGGTTTATTAATAGTTGTTCTTGTTGTTGTTTCAGATAGAACAAGATTACTACAAATAATGTTTTTTGTTTTGTTTTGTTTTTTAATGGAGCATGTGTAGAAGAATGTGTTTCATAAAGTCATTCATTTGCAATGTTAGTATTTCTCTCTGATGTATCTCTTCTTCATTAACGTTTTAACCAAAGTTTTATTTTATTAATAAATAGAATTAGGATTACAAGCTACTTTCCATCATACATAACAGAGCAAGCAAGGCAGAAGATAAACATTAATTCCTAGCTGACGTATTTTATCCCTATTCAGAGGTTCTTTCTGTACTAAATACAGGCCGTTGTCTAAACAAAGGTCTTTAGGAAAATACCTATGAAGCATGAAATTCATCCCATGTAACTTAGCTACCCAAGAATGAAACTGTCCTCTAAAGCCAATTGGAAAAAACATATAAGATGAACATGCCTCTGTCTATTTACAAGGTAGAGAAACCAGATAACTGCCTGACTTCCAGTCAGCACTGGGAGCCTTAAACTCTGTATTAAATGCAGGTAGAAGTTCTGATCTGCTTTGAGTCCATTTTGTTGACGTAGCACAGCAACAAATGATAGCAGTGAACCAAGTGCTAGTATACCACATTTATACTGGATAAAAAGTCTCCGAGATATTCATGACAGATATGTAGGACATACATAGGCAGTTCTCAGCTCCAAATTCCTTCACAGAAAGCAGCACCAGCAAAACAGCTGAAACTAAAAACATACCCAAGGACAAAAAAAGCAACAACAAATAGAAGAAAAAGCATGATCATAAGGGAATATTTAAAAAGTGTTAAATTGTCAGCAATTTAGCGGTGACAGCAACAGCAGGAACAAAATCTTTCCCAACTAAAATTCTGGAGTATTTAGCAAATAATATTACCCACTCTTAAGATGTAGACACTATCCATGGAAGAAAATAATCCACTAATTTCACATGCTTTTCACTGGCTGCTTGCAGTTTCTGGAGAGAGATTGTGCTGTTGCTGCTTCCAAGTTTAAAAAAGCTACCCACACTTAAAACACTGTGAAAGCTGGGAATTATATATAATGTTAAAGAATGAATTCTTGTTCTCATATTCTTTTTTCAATTTCTTCCACTTTATTTTCCTTTCCCACCTTCTCTACAGTCTCAAGAGAAAAAGAAAAGAATAAGTGCCTACTATTTTCATTGGTGGTGATTTATGTCATAGCAGCTGATCTCAGGCCCAAGCTTATAGATAGGACACAGTATGACATAAATCCTAAATGGCAAACATATAACTGCTGCATTCGGCTTATATTATGCTGTCAATTTCAGATGGATGCTATGAAAGACTAAGGCTAACTCCCTTTGGCAGACATGAATTTTTATTTATTTATTTCCTTACTTATTTTTTTGTACCTGCAGTCTTGATTTGGGATCATTTGAAACCTATATTATTGTTCATTTTGCTCATCCTAGTGTCTGGCTCCTCATTCCCGTGGCCTTTCCCTTCTGTCACTGTAGCTTTGGCAATTTGTTCTCAAAGCTGCCAATCCAGCAGACAGTCCTTTATGTTTTCTCCTCTGCTGTGTTAAGCAAGGCTGCCCAGTATAATTTAGCCATTATAGTAAAGAAATAATGAAATTCTTATTGCACTCTCCCTTTAAGTAGGGTGCTGGGGAAATAACAAAATAACAGTAGGTGTGTGAAGACACACACTGAACTCAGGAAAAAATTTAATATCCCTTTGATGGTGAAAAGAAAAATAGAATAAAACACACAGTTGACAGAAAAATGATAAACTAATACATCACTATACTTTAAGCTGAAATCATGGATTTTTAGATTGAGATCAAAGAAACTGATCAGAAAGATCTAAACCTGAAACTCAGCCCCTTACTCCAATTCCTACTGAAGAGAAACCTTGTTTTTAAACTGCTTATATTTTATTTTATTATTATTTATATATATATATATAATTTCATAGTTGACATAGTATCCAATTTGGAGAATTAACTGCTGTTGAACATGTATTTGTTAGTTAGCCAGGAAAAATCTATTCCAAATCTTGTGTTAAAGTTTTTCTGTAAGCATATCTAAAAGCTGCTGAGGAGGCTCAGAATTTTAGTCCACTGGATAAAACACAAAAAAATGCCTAAAATCAATAAATAGGATGAGATGGTCATTGCTATTCTAAGCTTGTTTCTTCAAATTGACAGTTGTTAAGCCTTTTAAAACTAAATTGAGATCAGAGTGGAAGACATACCATTGACTGGAGCTTACCACATGGCAGGGATTTTCTTTTTAGGCTTTCATGAATTTCGCTGAGATCTGTAAGCAAAACTTGGATGCAATTGTAGTACTACATCAAATACTATGCACTATTTTCATGGAAATGAAAGAACAATTTCATTATGGCCGTTGGTGATGCCTTTAAAATATGACAAACATTTTCCACATTTCAAATATTTTTCCTAAGTTGAAATGTTGGTATGCATTGATCCGTGATAATATCTCTTTGTGATATCTGGATTTTTAAGAAGTCCTTAATATTCTGTAAATTCATAGTACTGACAGAATTTTTCAGACAGTGTAGCATTTCCACCCTGTCAACCTTTCTACATTATTAATCAATCCTAAATAATCTTTCAGTTTATAGGAATGGCCTAAATTAGCCTGGAAATCAAAATAGTTCTCTTAACTGAAAAATGTTTTCCAAAAGGTAGGCAAATGTTAAGCCCTGTCCCATTCTGTGGCTGTGCATCTCCAGCAGCACTTCTGTAGAGGAGCGCAAGTGGGAGGGCTCTGTGTCAAAATGCCAAGGGAGGCAGGTTTAGGCAGGTCTGTTTGTCCCTGCAATGCAATGCTACTTTCTCTAACCCGCTAGCAGGAGATTAAGGCTTTGGAGCAGCTCTGCATCCTACAGTTTAGGCAGCAGGTTGGAAGGATAAAATGCAGCACCTGGAGGTTTTTCTTGCAAGTTTTTCTTGCATATAGCCTGATCACTGATTTCATGCAAGTGCAATTAATTTCACCTGTGGGTTTTATTGCAGCTAATCTTAATAGATGTTTCAGACAGACGGTCTATCTTTTTAATCCCTTGGTAATATTGTTACTGAAGTAATCTCTCAAAAGCCTACATTATATATTGCAAAAGAGTGGATTTCTTACCCTATTTTGATTTTTTCTCTGAAGATGGAAGTAAAATGACCGCAAGCTCAATGTCACAAGATATTTTAAACTTCCTATTAACTGCGCTAACTTGAAGCTCAGAAATATTAAGCACTTAATCATCACCTGTGATTTGTGATAGACTGAGTATTTTCGCAGGAGTGAAAGAATTATGTCTGTCACATGAAAAAGGCCAGAAAAAAAAAGCAGTCTGTATATAAAGACTAGTATATAAAGTCTAGTACATAAAGACTAAAACCATAATGTTAAAAACAAAGCAAACTAACAAACAAAGCAAGCAAACAAACAAACAAACAAAAAAACCCAACACAAAACAAGAGCTTCTCAAAGATTTCTTATGATCCCTGAGTTCTTTGTAAGTTTTAGCCAGGCGGAGCTTCAGCTGGTCTTCCTATTGGTTTTCCCACTGAGTTCTGCTGTGCTAAACTTCCTAAAGATAACAGTGAGAAAAAATAAGCTAATCTAAATGCAGCTAGTCAGAAGGGTTTTGATAATAGTCACTGCCACGATAATTTATAGTTTTTTGCTTTTCTCATCATTACTAACATACCAGATCTCAGAAATTGTATTAAGTCATGGGCTTACATGAGTGCAAAGTAATTTGCACAGTCTGTGAAAAGAGAGCTACAAAGAACTTTAATATTATTGTTTTACTTGAGCTTTTTCTTTGCACTAGTTTATAGGATTTAATTTCTATCCTCATTTCTTATAGACAGAGATTAATTGGTCCTCTTTATCAGAACACTTGGCAATTAGGAATGTTCTTCTCTTGCACGTATCTTCCATCATGCACACTATAGTCGCTCAATAAAAAGATGTGCTTCAAACAAGAGCATCCATTTTTCAATGTAGCAATGTTCAGCAACAGGTTACTCTTTCTGTAAAGCCATTACTTTTACTGTCAACGTGACTGCTGTTAGACGCTGTCTCATTAGACAGGTTAGATTGGAACTGCATAAAAAAATCTGACCAGACAAGATATAAAGTTTTAGTATATGCTCTTATGTACGTGCATGTGTGCACATACATAAAAGACGGTCATAAAATGGGTACAAGTGTGGATACTACATTTCTGAAATGAATTCTTCTCTGCATATGTCTGGTTAGACAACACTGCCCTATATGTAAACCATTGAGTAAATCACAAGAGAAAAAAAGCACAGGTGCCTCTTTTAGAGAGTTTATGGAAAGACAAGAATATAAGAGTGGAAACACAATGTCTAAGAAAATGAAAAATGAAAGTAATTAAATAATATTGAAGAAGTGCCATTTTAATATGAAGTCCCAAAGATGTATCTGGAATGCAAAAATATACTTAAAAATCTGAGAAGTAATTGATTTCCCTATGAAAGCTAGTTTAATCATGTAATTTCCCCAGTGACAGAGGCATTAGAACTGTAATTCCTGTGGGTACACAGATGAAGGAATGAAGTGAGCGAGCAGTGAAGTTCTGGCTTGGGCTGCCATTCATAATTAAGTCTGTAAGTGTCTAGTCTGATTGCATGTGTGATCAGTGATTCTATCTTTTCCTAATTCATTATCAGTTTGTTACATTGCTGGTGCAATATATGAGAACCAAGTAAGCTTTGCAAGACAACTGCCTGGAAGATGCACTGTACCACTGAAATATACATATTTCAGTGCACAGATGCTATATGATCCCTCCACTGTATGAAACTGTGACTTGAGAAAAGAAATAGACTTTTCTGTACTAGTTTCAAATTAGCAAAAGCTCTGGAAACTCCTCAGAATACGGAAGTGTGATTATTGCAAGGCTTCGCAGGCACTGAGTTGTCCAATTCTGAAGAGGGCAAGTCTGTATTGGGAAGTTGCTTAGGAAATCAGTGGATCATGAAGATTTGTCTGCCCAGCTTTGCAGCCTGTGTGTATGCTTGGCAGTGATTCACAAATCTCCTTAACATACAGTTATTGTTACTCTTTACTGTTAAACATTCCATTGATTATGTAAAGTGGAAGTTAACACTTATTCTTTTCCTAGTTCTCTACAAATTCTTTATTGTAAACCTGTGTTGCTCCTGGTTTCATCTGTGTTTCTTAGAGCAGTTGTAAGAGCAGCTGGGAACCATAATATGTTGAGTTAGCTCCCATGAAAGTGAGTATAGCAGCTTGGTGCTTAAAGGTGAGATTTATCCTATAGAAGAATGTAAATTCTTTCCAGATGGTACTTAGACAGAGGTTCAAGAAGATGTAAGCAATTTTTGCATCCAACAGACATGGTGGAAGCTGTGCATTGCAATACTGGGTAGCAGCAGGAGTGGGGCAACTCATGAGACAGAACTATGGATTTTCTGGGGAACCCTGTTGAGGTCAGCAGATCTACTGGGATCAGGGCTATGTTCCACACAGAGGCTTATTGTGTGGGAGGGGTCCCAGTGAGGCAGCTCATGACCACATGGGCTTGCTGGTGCCCTCCAGGTCCTAACATGTGAACCAATAGGCTGAGTCAAAAATAAATGAGTAAGTAACTCTAGGCTAAGATTTTGTTCCACTAGTGAAAGCATTATGTAGTACGCCTGTAAGGTAATGAGTGAAGAAACACTTCTGATTTCAAGGATGTTTTGCTTATTCTAATGGGTTTGACAGAAAAAACTGAACAGAAATGTTAGATTATATTGGTCTCTAAAAGTGCTTACAAATGGATAGTTTTATTTACTAAATATATTGCTACCTTTCATAGCGGCAATTATTTAAAATTCACCAGCCTTCTTGTTTAACAGCTTATATAAAGAGGAATGGTATTGCAGTTTTCTTCCTAGAAAAAACAGTAGCTGATCAGCTTGCAAAATATTGACTGTAATATTTCCAAATGCATAAACCTTTCCAAAACAATTTTTTTCCAAGCTGAAAATGCAAATGCTGATGACTATTAGAAGGATACTTTACGCCTCACCTTAATAGCTAGCTACAGTAGGGTGTAACTGTTCTAAGGATTAAGATCCCATACAAGCTCATTAAATTAAAATGTAAAGCAGATTTGTTGCTTTGCTTATGACGTTAATTACTTCTTTCACTTATTTGCTGAAATCCAGCCAACAAATATACCAGTCCACTTAAACTAATGCTGAATTAACAAGGTGAAGCATGCATTGTCAGCTTCTCTGTAGGCAGATGTGAAGAAACAGCAAGAAAGACCCCTTGAGCTCCATGCTGAGGCTTTGTCATTGCAATAATGTTGTACAGATTTCAAACTCCTTGCTGAAACAGGACATGTTCATATAATCATGACCATGAAATACGTGACTACAGTTAACAGTCTCTTCAGGGGAGAGAAGTAATTTCCATATGAAGTGACTGTTGTAAATTTAATGAGTTTCAAAATAGTTGCAAGACAAGATAAAGTAATTTTATATTAGAGTTAATCTTTTAAATGAGAGAGTCTTCTTGCAGATGTTTGCTTTGCTGCTCTTTTTCAATCTCCATGCTAGATAATGATCAGGGATGGGAAGATATTTATTTTGCTGCCACAGACCACATATCCAATGAAGAGCGGGTCTTTACATTTTATAAAGATGTAAAACCATAATGAGACAATATTTGAATTTGCTAGGGCATTTTTTAATCAGAAATTTGATCCATGACTGCTCTTGTTTGTCTGACATTGTTTGCACTACATTACAGATTCTCTCATCATTATAAATGCCCTCAGGCATAAAAATTTGATTTATTTTGAATTTCCACACACACTTAGGTATTTATATTTGTCACCGTTCTAACCACGCAGATATAGGAACTTGCTTCTTTTTATGGCAATAAGTGATGACTGAAAGATGCCAAGGATATTTTCACTTTTTTTTTTTATTTTTTTTTTTTTTAATCCATGGCTTACATGTAGGTCCCCCTTCCCTATATGTATGTCAAATACAAGATATCTTTTGAGTGTCCTTTTTTTCACAGAGGCTTTGAAACCATTTCTTTTTTCTTATCTAGTCATGAGTGGAGAAGTTGTTCACCCTTTCAATTCAACTCAAATCTTCTTGCGTGCTTACAAAGTGTGCCTCCTGATAGTTGTTCTCATTCTCCTTTCAGTTTTATTCCTTGTTCTGAGATCAGAAGCATGAGGAGCAAAAGGCTGAAAAATAACTTGTTTTCAAGGTTTCCTGGTTAATAGGGGTATACTGTATACTTCATAGTGGAAAATTTCCTGCAGTAACTGCACATAGTCAAACCTTTGCCTCTGAGAGAAATCCCACTGTTTGGAGGGAGATACTATGCATGTTTAAGAATCTGACCAACCTGACAGAAATGCAGGACTGAGAGCTTCCTTTCTATTGTTTCTCATTATATTTGAATGGATTGCCCAAATTCAGATAAATATCTGCAGTTTTAGCTGCTAATCTGAGCTAAGTGATATTTCAAATTTAGTGGAATTTATCCATTATTACCAATTACCTTTATAAAACTTATTTATTATTATCACATTAGAAAGGGTGTAATGGCAGGTTTTTCCCAAACAACTTTCTGATTCCTAAAGTTGCTTCATATCTGGGTGATAAAATCAATTTATGGAATTTTATGAAGCCTTTTTTTGAAGGCTTTAGAAATAGTGTGTGATTGTTCAGGTGTGAAAATTCCTTTCTGAAATTTAAAGAATTAAAAAATATAAATTTAAAGAAAATTTAAAGTATCAGAAACATAGGTTCTTTTAATCTGCACTGTTAAAACATTTGTGTTACAAAATTAGGCAGCAATCAAGATGTGATGTAAAAATCTTCCTTCAGTTATGATACGAGACATTACTAGTAATTATTTTCCATATAGTACAGAGAAGATAAGTTCTCCTTCTGTTTCTAGATGGCAAAGATAGAAGGTAATTGTAATGGCATGACAGCTATAGTACATATAAAAGAGTAATAGTAAACAAGTTGTATTTTATGAGAGCATTGCTACAATGATTTGAAGGGAAAGCAGCTTTTGAGAAACTTATGATCAATAATTGTCATGTATTTTTATTGACTAACTATCTACAAAATACATTGTAGAGTCTTAGAAGTATATTTTATGATCTATAACCTCTAGGAAAAGATTAAGCATTTGATATGTAAAAAAACAAAACAAAACAAAACAACAACAAAAAAAAAACAAACCAGAAAAAGACAAAAACAAATCCTGTCCAGATTTTTGCTACATGATACAGAAATAGATCTGCAAGTTCATATGTTTTTGTAGTTGGGGGGGGACAGTAAATGACTTGGTCTGAAGTATTTTGACTAGAAAATTGATAATGGAATGCTGCTGTGTATAGAACTCTGGGCATTATGGTGTATCCGTTTATGCAGTATAACTGTTGTGGGGTTTTTTTTTTTGGTTTTTTTTTTTGTTTGTTTGTTTGTTTTTGTTTTTGTTTTTTTTTTGCATTTTTTGCAAGATCTAGCTGTTGTTACTTAATCTAAAAGTACATTGTCTCTCCCCTTTAAACATCTTTATAATACTTCAGAAACATAAATAATTTGGAATAATTCTTTTTACAGTTCCAAGTGCATGAAATCATGTATGAAAATGCTGACAACTAATGAGTATGTAATAAGAATCTGAAAAATGTGAGTGGGAAAAAGAGTATTGGTAGGGATCTCTGCATCATGTTTTTTAACAGTGCAAAAAATGTCTTCCATCTGATGTGGACAGTGGACAGATTAAGAACAGGCAAAAAGAAAGTTCAATAACTGTGACCTTCCCTGAAAAAGTTAGATCTTGGGGTGCTAAAATTTCTCTCTGGCTCATGCGGAGTCTGGGCACTGACATGTTAAAAAGTTGCTTTGTGCAGATATTCAGCACTGAAAGTTTTCTTAAACAAACAAAAGCTGGACAATGGGAGTGTGTTTGGATATATAGAAACTACTATTTATATATGTCTTCTTTTAACTGTTCCTTTTTGCTTCTTTTTACATCTATGTTCCTGTTTGTTCTACACCTAAAAAACAAACCCTGGAAGCAAAATAAATAAATAAATAAATAAATAATAGGAACATTCAAGTGTGAAGGATGACAAATGAAAATTGCCCAGGGAGGTGGTGGAGTCACAGACCATGGGGATGTTCAATAAATGTTTGGATGTTGTGTTGAGGGATATGATTTAGCTGAGAAGTATTGGTAATGGTTGGACTGGATGAGCTTCTAGGTCTTTTCCAACCTTGATAATTCTGTGATTCTCTGAAAATGATAAGAAGTGGGATCAGAGAGAAGGATGATGTGGTCATAAAAGTGGAAATAGTTAAGGATGTTGAGTAAGACATCACAAAACCTTGCTCCCTTCCCTGAAAGTCCAATAAAGAAGTCCAAAGATCTTGACTGGGAACAGACGGGATTCTTATAGACTCTAGGATCTTCCATGCACTCCCATCACCATTCTTTTGGTGAAATGAATGATCAGTTGAGCTACAACCAGGAAAAAGTTAAAGAGAAGACCCCATAACTTGGCAGAAGATCATAAGAGAATGCATATTCTACTGTAATCTTACAGATATTTAGGCAGTTCTATCTTATTGTCCCTTTAAAACTTCATCAAGCATAGGGGCAGAAGGCTAGTAAATATTTCTGAGTAAAAAGTCTCTTCAGTATCTGTGGTGATGTCTGTGATAGCAAAATCAGTCTTTCTACAAAAAGGAGAACAAGTTGGTGCTCCTAGAGAAATGTGATTGTCCTTTATACTTCTGGATGTGTCTCTATCAGACTTGTTCTCTTACAGGTTTCCAGTTATAAATTCAAGCCTTGCATTTGCAAAAGTTAGAAATGTGGGCCAATACAGTTAGGAAACTCCATGACCATATGCCAAAACACCAATAGGTTTCTGAGTTTTAGAGTTCATATCTACAGAACTTTTTTAGTGGGCTTCTTCATCTCCAGCATAACAACATCAACAACTGATCTGTCTGCCAAATTGGGCAGCAACAGCTATGTAGTTCAGTCTCGATATGGTGACAGTCACATTCTGGTGAATGGACAATGAATGCTCACAGGGTAATCTGGCACTGTAAGTCAGAAAAGCCATGTTCAGTAAACTCATATTCACATCTTGAAGTCTGAGGCTGTTGATCAACCTTTATTTTCCATGAACCTCAAACTCAAAAATATGAAGTAAAGAGGTTCCCAAGAAAGTCCCTTGTGAATCAGCACCTCCAGATGCTCTGCTTCCTCTTGGTTCCTTTCTTTTGTTGGTGCAGCTGCAGCTGGGAAAGAAAAGTAAATGTAACTGCTGCTGCTGCAAAAATTGCAGCCAGAAAATATTCATTAGTGCAGCAATTGCAAAGTTGCAGCTGTCCAGATAAATATATCTAGCTATGTTCAAATCAAAGCACTATGGCGACAGATGGTTTTCCCCTAATTAGAGCTGCCATATTTCAAGCTAGGACTTTTCAGAAGGAAACAGTTCGCTGTTAGTGAGTTAACATGCCCAGAATTCCTGGACAAGTAATAGAAGTGCTCAAAATCCTGAAGTGTGAAACTTCCAGCTGGAAAAGACACAATGTCATTGAAAATCTAGACATATGGTAACCTTTTCTCAGATGTGGCTTAGGAGTTTAAGAAATAATCTGGCTATCCAGAAAGAGATGAATTATGGGCTGGAAGAAACAAATTATGGGATTTTCAGAATTTCCCCCCAGCTGCAAAACATAATGGCTTCTAGATGGTTTGCAATAAATATGATGTTATTCATTTAATTGGGCAGAAAGCCTGAAAACAACATAAATGACTGTAGGATACTATTTACAGTATTTAGAGCTTCCCTCCCCCACTGTGGGAAGTGATTAACTGGTTGCATTCATCCCATCTGATGTTAACTATCTGAAACTTATCTTTCTAATTACAGCTGGTCCCTTACTACTCAACATTCAAAGAAAAAATACATGTACATTTCTCTAAGATGAGGTTCTAATCTATTGTAAAATAAGTATCTGAAACAGAAGAGGGACATTTCCCCACTGTCTTTTTAAGAGTGCTTTATATATGAAAATTCATAAAATAGAATAACATTAATTGTTCTGTTTTAGAAGCAATCACCTTTATCTAGACAAATCTTCCAAAAATTTAACTGCTATATTCTTCAGTTCAGTGACCAAATTACATAGGGATCTTTCAAGCAAAGCTTCAAAAATCAATTAGGTTTACACTTCTGGCAGTGATGGTAAGAACTGCCACACTCCTGTGTTAGCACTACTCTTCTTTCAACAACAGAAAAAGAAACAGTACAACTGACCTTCTGAATAGAAAAATACTCTCCAACACTGAAATTATGGTTGAGTTCCTCATAGTAAATAGCACCTTAGTGAATTAAGAGGTGACTACACCAACTTCATCCTTTGGGCTGAGAAAGAAGTTGAATCCTTGAAACATGCAGTGAATCATATTTTCCATACTGTCTGATTTTCTTTTATGTGTGTAAAACACACATAAAACAAAAAATTTGTGGTTATAGTGACATCTCTTAAGATTTCTTCCATTAACCGTCTGTCGGAGGAAGTTAATCATATTATCTGTTATTCATGTTATTTTTTAGTCTCTCAGTGACAAAAACACAAAACTGAATATTGATAATTTTCTAGAACTTTGAGTTTTTTGTTTTTCGCTGATGAAATTCTAGTTAGAAATGCTTACGTAAAACTAAACATTTTATTATTGAAAACTTTCAAATTCCTGTCTCTCAATGTCTTTGTTGTTTAATTTAGTGCATGTTGGTATAGAGAAATTAACCAATTTCTTAACATACTTCTTGTCATGGATTTGTGTCACTCTGATATTTAATTAAAAATATGAATATCTACAACTGGCAGAATATACAAAGCTTCCCTTTCTGTGTTAAGAATTCTCCAAAAAATAATCTTCTGTTTTTTCTGTGTATATGACCAGTCTTTATAATGTGTTGACTGACAAAAAGAAACTTCAGTAGCACTGTTTTTCAATGTTTAGAGTTAGCTTGAAATAGTAGTTCTGCAGGAGTTTGAAAGCTGCATTTTTGCTAAGTAGTAAATTCAGATGTTTCTTGCATTTTAAATCATTGTGACCCAAAAGATATGCAGTGCTCTACACATGTAATTCAGTAGTAGTTTACACATACATGTGGCTATCAAAATGTAACGGTGTCTTTCTAAACTTGTTATCACATGATCAACTTCTTCCTGCAGAACATAATCCGGTTCCAAGGAATCTTACATGTATATTACCTAATTCAAAGGGGAAAAAAAAAACAAAAATACCATATTTCTTTCTAAGAAGGTGTTATGTGTACTTAATATACTCAGCTTCCTATCTGTTTTTCGTTTGGTGTCTTGTGGGTATTTTCCTTAATGTTTCAACTGCATAGCCTGAGCATAAAGTAGCATCTGTGAGAAGTTAAGCTTTGATTTATAGCTGTCATATTAAGATTGGATTGAGAAGTGGAATTAAGAATTTGCTATTGTGCTGAAGAGTGTCTCCATGAATCTGAACATCATTCTGGTTTTTTAATCTGCATTTAGGCATCTCACTGGACAAGCAGAATATGTAATGGAATTCACAAATTAAATATAAATCTGGAAGATACTATATATTACTACTCAGAAAACCAAACCAATCAATTTTCTACATCCAAAAAGCTTTCCTTTTGAAGATTTTTACTGTTAATTTGCTAGAGAATGGATGTTTAAATAAACTACCTTGAACTGCTTCCAAGTTATCTGGATAGCTATTAAGTATATCTACCTTCTTATCTGGGGAAAATCATTCTGGAAAGGTAATATTCCAAGTCATGTCTATTTTAATATTTTATTCTACAAAAAGAAAGGAAACTACACACTAACAATTTTTTTTTCTTGAGTGCAAATTTAGCTTTGAATTGCATTTTGTTTGAATTTCCTCTCCCTAGTATTCTGTTGCCATTAGACCCCAAAACTTCGTTCTCTGACTGTCTATTCATGCATTTTATTTCAGCCTAATGCTGAACCAGAATCTCAAATTAACAGCAAAGCAAACTACATTGTAATGTCTATTCTCATTTTGAATTCCTATGGAATTTTCCCCCCTTATTATTATTACTGATATTTACGTTGGCCTACATCACTTTACCATATGTGTCATGTTGTGTTACAGAGTGTAAACTCATTGAAAAGATTAGATTCCATTCATTACAAGCAGGAGCATTACTCTGCAGACATACTACAAATTGTGTTTCCCTGCCAGTTTTTGTTCCAAAGTAATTTTTAGTGAACATTAAAGCATATGGCAAACAAAGATATGTGTGCCTTGCCTTCATTTGAAAAAAATAAAAATAAAAATCTCCAGAAAACAAAAAGATAAAACACACACACAAGAACAAAACAAAGCAAACTAACCAAACAAACAAACAAAACAACCCACCACCTCATTAGGAAAACTGTAGGGTGAAATCTCAATATGATCTTCAAAAAGGAGGGATTTAACCACAATAAGAATTCACAGAACTCATCATCACTTTTGAGATTAGTCTGGTTTATTCTAGACATCACAACAATGAGGAAGTGAATTCTTTCCACTTTTCTCCTTCCAGTAACTGCAGGAGTTGAATTTTTTTGGAACTTATTTTTTTCTGATCCTTTTCCACACACTGCTCTGAGTGTGAAGATATACTTGAATGTATAACGTGCAAGGTCCGAAAGCTGTTTTATCCCTGGACGTTTTGATACTGGGAGATACTTAAAGATATCTTTTTTTCTTGTTCAGAGATACAAAATTATTCAGTTCAAAGCTAACTTGATATTTCACAGAAAGTAGAAGGATAATGACAATGAACAGAGTCATAAGAACCAACAGCCTTATTTCTCGCATAGTTTGAAGAGATACAATTGATAATACAAAAAGTGTCTGGCATTGGAGCATGAACAATGAATGAAAATTGTGAAGCTCATCAAGTGACCCTTTAAACTTCACTTTTACATTTAAAAAATAAAAACTACATATGTTATTGATTACAAACATTATTAGGTGTGTTAGACTGGCAGCATCAGTTTTTACATCTTATACCACCAGTAAGAGGCCTTCACTCTTCTCATAGGAATAACCAGAACATGCTGTTTTGTTTTTTGTTTTTGTTTTGTTTTGTTTTTAGAAGAAATGCATCTTCTTTACAGTGAGTACAAAAGGTCTCACCATTTTGTTGCTTTCCCTCAGACAATATTATAGGAACTCTAAGGTGCATAATGTATGGAAAGAGAAACCTCTGCTGAGGGTTTAACACATCAGAGTATTTGCTGAGATAAATAGACTTATGGCTTCTTCTTTTCAGCAGTAAGGACAAAGGAACAGTTATATTATTCATCACTTTGGCTTACAGATACAGATAAAAGGTGCATCTCTCACAATACAGTATATAGCTTGCAAGCATTAACCAAGCGGTGAGACCATGTAGCCAACACTAAATCCTTTCTATCTATACCTTAATCACTATGTATTGTTTCTGCTATAGGAAAATAACATCCATACAGATATACAGATGTTTTTTTACCGTTAATGACTATGAAAGAAGCTCTGTGAAAGCATTATGGTTGAAGGAGATGCTTTCAGACTGGGAACTCTGTAAAAAAAAAAAAAAAAAAAAAAGGATATATATATGTGCATATAATTTATATATATATAAATCTTCAATTACAATTGTTTTGTTCTTTCAGACTGCCCACTCTTTTAGTCTGTTCACTATGAGGATCCCCCATTAACGTTATTCACAGTGTAGTGTGTTAGTCAGCTGGACTAATAAAATCCTAATGAAGTAATTGTAAGTTATTTGTTTAGACTGAATGTGACTAGGATCAGCAAAACTTGCTCCTTAGTTATCTCACAAGACACATTTTGGAATACTGTGGCACAGTTCAGGATGTACTGTGGAAGCTGCTAACCTCTAAGAATTGCCCCTGAGTGTAGTCCTGCCAGAATATACAGCCAGAGGGTCAAGCTATATCACTTTTCAATAATTAGCTTTTGAATGGAGCTTTGGAAATACAAAGTGCTTCTCAAGTGCTGTAATTACCCTGTCCCTATATAGCAGCATAATTGAGTTTCAAAGCATGAATTAAGGAGCTAACATTGACTGAAAAGCCTGCACTTTTAATAGAAATTATTGTCAGCGAATATGAAATAAAATGGATTTCAGGCAAAAACTGCTGTTTTCTTGTGTGTTTTTCATCTTGTCTCTTGATTACAGACTGACAAGTCCTTATATGGCCTTCAGCAAAGAGACAAATCAAGCTCAGGTATTGTCATGATTATACATGCTGTTCAGCAGCAAGATATCAGAGCCAGATGAGTAGACTTGCTTAAAATTTTCTGTTTTATTTTCTAAATGTTTCTGCTGTGAATTTGCTTTCTACTTAAGTCTGCTGGTTCTTCTTTTCCACCAAGACAGTGTCTTCTACCATACTAGTCTTTCTTTCTTTATTTGTTTATTATTGCATGGGAATTAAGCAATAGGACTGTCAAAGAGAAAAGAACGATCACTGAATTCCCACAGATGTGATCTTTCCAAGTTGCAGTCATTGCTGTGGAGACTGGAAGCAAGGAGATCTAATGACTATGAAAACATCGCTTAGAAGCCAATGTCTTTGTAGGGTTCTTCAAAATTTCCTTTGGAAAACTGCCCATGAACATTCAAATGTTTCTGATAGCATAGGATGCTACTGAGGAGGTAGATCTTTTGGGAACTGAGGCAACAATCCAAATGTCTTAGAAGCACTTGCTGTCTTCTAAGGAGATATTTACTGTCTTCTTAGAAGTCTGGATGATATGGTTATGTAAGGTACATCATTCCCTCCTATCTTCGCTGCCACTGTATTCCTTGTGTCTTCTCTAGTAATGATAAGGGTCACTGAATAACCTTACGTTTCAGGGCTTGTTGCAGATTTTTCTTATCATCATGTTCTATTTTTATGACTCACATAAAAAAAGTGAACTGAATACCCAGTTCTTCTTTCAGGGACATCGCTGATGCTCATAATCTGTGGTTAAATTTTTAAAACACCAGTATGAGTGGCCAAGACCATCTGCCTGACTGATGAGGATTTCCTATTAGCATACTATTCATCCATAAATTCGCATTAGTATTAGATATCCATTTCCAGTCAGAAAGAAAAAGTCACTTTCTTTTGCAGTGAATGAATAACATTGCTAATCTAAAAGAAATTTAATCTCCTCAATGATATTCTCATTCCTTAAACTCTGCCTTTAAGATTTCCAGTCCTTCCATTTTTATTTTTTGATTTAAGAATGTAGAATATACTTCCCTGTAAATAATGCCCTGTTTCCTCCAGAACAGGAGGAACTCCTGTATTATCTACTTGAGAGCATACCAATATTTCTACCATTCTCTTTACGGTTTCACTTCCCTCACGTTCAGATTTTTGGATTGCTTGAGTGAACACAAGAGCTTTCTCTCTGAAGTGTCCCTTTGGTGTTTCTCTTGCTCATCCTTAAGATATTTTTCATTTTATCCTCTTTTCTGCTTCATATATCTGTTTATATCCATCCATGGCTCTCAAGAATATTTCAAGCCTTACTGTTCTATAATCAGTGTCACAGATTGTTTCACTGAGTTCTTCTAGTTAGTCTGTTTGAGAATAATAAAACTGATTGCCTGGGAAAAGATTACCTGTTTTATGGTTCTGAAAAGGCGAGGAGAGGGAAAGCAGTCAACAGTCCCCTGCTTAATAATAATTAACCATTGCACAGCGTAATCTATAGATATTCTCATTTTATGCTCTTTGTAGCAAAGTGAAAAGTTTACAGTAACAGTATGCAGTGAGAAACATGCAGTTATCAGATGTATAATAAAAAAGTCTATCCCTATATGGTATACAAAGTATTTAAATTCCAGCCTCATCTTTTGGTTATAGGGGGAGTGCTGATTCTGAATCCATAAATGAAAAGAATAAAAACATAGCATCCATATTATGGCATAGCAAGCTTAGTAATAAAATCATAAAATGCCACTGATTCATTTTATTTTGGCAGTGTACAAAGGCTTCATTGATATGAAATTACCTTGCCACAGGTATAATCCTTGAATGAGAAACATTTATTTCCCCATAACATTTATATTTGGAATATTCAAGATTAGAAGACATTTTGATGTTCAAGGGAAAGCAGTAGCTGAGAAAGATGAGCATTGTGCAGTCTTTTTTAAAGGTCTCACTGTTTTGGGAGTTTGGAGACAAACAAATGATGGGAGTGACATTAGAACAGTGTTCAATGTGTGGACTGAAAAGGAAGGAACAAATTGGTTGAGAAGGGGTATGGAAGAAGCAAAATTTAAGGAGAGCAGGAGATTGGCTCCTAAGCATTTAATAGTGCATTTTCACTGGAATCTTGCTGATTTTGAGTCATTTGAAGGAGCTAGGAAAGTAAAATTAGTCCTGGAATATTGTCAGTGGGGTGACACATCACCTGAAATATTTCCTGTGAAATTCATGAATATGTATTATTGTTCTTTCCTGAAACGAAAATCCATGGTTACAATTCAGAAGTAGTTCTAGCTGCTGGGAAAATGTTTTAGAACATTTTTGATGAGTTCTACTTACGAGCATTCTAATGTAGAAGACAAGTTTAAGAAAAACATGCATTAAAAACTTGTTTAAAGTATACTAATACTGGTAAAAAATATAGAGTTTAAAGAATACTTGAAACATCAGAATTAATAACATACTTTTTTTTTTTTTTTTTCCCCCCAGTAAAAATGTAGATGAACTTTGAACTAATTCTTTGTTATCCTGAAGCTTTCTTGTTCTGCTGCTTTATTCAGGATCAGTAATTTTCCTCAGTCAAGTTGTAGGGACTGCAATTTTGAAGACTGTTACCTTCTCCACTCCAGGAGTGTTTGCTGACAATATTATGAACTCAGGTTAAGTATATTTGACTGTGACAAACTATAGGATGTTTTTGAAAACATTCCTAATCTACACACAAGGTTTAGTTATTCTTTTGATTCCAGATGTATGCTGCAAAACTCTCTTACCATGAGAATTAAACCCAAACTATACCTAAATTCATTTAAATACACTCATTTAATTTGTACATAGTGAATGTAGTTAAGATATCCTAAATAAATGTATGTTCCCCTTCCCTTGTTTTTAAACAAAGCACGTTACTGGAATTTGCTCAGCATAAAAGAAATTGTAACAGTAGGAAAAGTACTGTCAATAACTCTGGATTGTATAACAAAAATCTGGAAAATCTGGTGTTCTCCAGCAACACGTAATTATCAATTTTTGGTTTGGTTCTATATAGCTGGTTTTGAGGATAAGGCATAATGAAGAAAAAAAAAAAATCAGATTGTTTTTATTATTTTTATTTTTAATGTTTGACTGGAAAAGAACCATCACACACTACTATAGAAAAGGCAAAAGCAGTGCCGTGAGATGTTAGGTGTTAAAGTAGTCTCTGAACAAGGTTAAACCAAATGATAGATCAGTCACTTGCATTAAACTGACAGATCAGTCGCCCTCAGGCAGCACACCTTTGTTAACTCTCAGTATATCTTTGCATTGTTGGAAAGCTGCACGTGTAACCATATAAATGTATATATATACACACACTTTAATGCAAATGTCTCTGGAAGGATTCAAATTTTGAGGAACTGTCTTGTAGGAAACGCCACTGGAGTTATAGATAAATCATATAGGGCCAGAAACTGGTGTTTGTAAAAACAACAGCTCTGTGTAACAAATACTCCCCATTATTCTTCTCTTTTGAGCAAAGCACTCCTTCCCTTTATTGGCTTGTTTTAGAAGTGAACAGAGAAGTTTGTTCTGAGAAGTGGCTCAAAACTAATTGTTAGTGCCATACAAATCATGCTAATATTAATAACAATGTTTTCTTGTGATTCTGTAAAGGATTATCAAAATGGCCATGCTGTGGCTTATATATTTCAAGAACAATGATTTCATGCTATTTTTCTGAACAGCACAACAGGGCTGGGAGTAGAATCCAGAAACCACTGCTGTCCCAATTTAGACATCTAAGCCTTTGAGGGTGATAATTTTTTATTAGGAATTCTAAAAATATGCTGAACACAACACTCTATAAGGAGAGAAGGCATTGCAATTAAATAGCAGTTCACAGAAGTGATTGCAATTGTTGAAGCAGGAAGGAGAAGAGGGAAGTGTTGGCAACATTCTCTCCTTGCGATCGTTACAGTCAGCATGGGAGAGGGGAACAGAGGCAAAGTGAATAGCAAGCAAACAATATAAGAGGAATACTAAACTAATACCTGTCACATACATAGCAGTAAAGATTTACGTCCTTGAAGTTTTCCCTCCTGGAACTTGCAATTGTGCACATGCATATTCACATGTACATTCATAGGTCCCGTGTGATTTTGGTATAATTACATCTTACATTACACTTATTTGTAGATTTTTATTCCTCTTTCCTGGTTCATTGTAGCTGAACTTCAGGGCTTTGTAGTACATTTTCAGACATTTTCAAATGCCTGCACGATTCCCACTAAACTTGAAACAACTCGCTTTTTCTCCTCAGAAAGAATGTACCATCTACCATTTCCAGTTTTATTGTGATCATAAAATTAATTTCATTTATTGAAATTCCACAGCTAGAGTTATTCACCATAATTACTACCAAGTATCTTCCAGCATTTCACCCTGCCTTGCTCCTGTCTCCTTTATAGAGCGCTCTTTTTTTTTTTTTTTTTTTTTTTTTGCTATGCTGTTAATAGACTAACGATGAAAGAGGGTTGGACCTTCAGAAAGGTCTCACCATCAGTGGACAGATTGCATCTCTCCCAGTGTTTACTGCTTTTAAAAGCAACAGTAATCTTTCTCACGTTTGCTGTGTCAATAATGAAACCTTTATTAACACCTCACCCTTTTTATAGACCTGATAGAAACAGATGCTCCATCTGCTTAAATATTTGAAAAGTTACTCTTAAAACAACATTTACAAACATTCTCATGAGTATATCTGGGAAGAATACTGTGAGTGCATGCCACACTGAGTTACCTCTGTAACCGCTCCCATTGCAGGAACATTGTTGCTTATGATTATAATAAAGCTACAAAGGATAATCCGTACTTCTCTGTTGTTATTCTCTCAATTGATTCATAAAAAGATAAAGATAAATTTGGTAGCTTCAGTAAAAATGCAAAAAAAATCTGTAAATTCTGTCATAACTGTCAGCTTTACACCATATCCAGACCCTGTTTGGTTTCAAATGCATTTAAATGGTACATTCCTATTCCTCTTAATTATTTGGGTGGATGGATTAAGATTTGAGCTACTGGAGAAACTGAATATGTCCTGTGGAGTTTTGTCTTCAAGGGAAAATGACAAAAGGGCTCATTGTTTGCCTCATGCCTCTAATGTACCTTTAGAAGAAAGGTGTGAGTAGCCCTCTATAATATAAGGTTAATGGTTGCAAAAAATGGCATTTCCAATTCACCTTTGTGATTTTGTATTTAAATACATACACTTTATCATAAGTGAAACCTGGTGGAATGCACAGATCCCACGTGTGGATGTATAACTTGTCTCAGTCATAGGATTCAATTAAGGCCTAAAAGAAATATATCTCACTGTTAACCCTGCCATTTGTAACAGTCCTTGAGACTTCATAAAGCTTTTCTGAGTCTGTGATGCACCATTTAAACCACTTGACTTTCACTCCAAATAGTGCTGAGTGTATCTCCGGGGAAAGTTCACAGTGCTCTAGGGACAAATTCTCTTTCACCACTGCTCCCTGAATAATAAAACATGTAAGAAAGGGAAAGAAAGACAAGTATTTATGTCTCTTCCTCAAACACAGACAAATTTAGGAAGTAGAGAAACCAATAGAAAATAAATAAAAGTGAAAAAAACTAGAATAATAATAGAAAGTTGACATTTTATATTTTGCCTTCATGTTATGTTGAACATTTTTCACAGTCACAGAATGACTGGAGTTGGAAGGAGCCTCTAGGGATGGTCCAGTCCAACCATCTGCTCAAAGCAGGATCTGAAGTGGGCTGCTGAGGAACATGTCCTGTTGGGTTTTGAGCATCTCCAAGGATGGATACTCCATAATCTATCTGGGCAACATAACTGACTTGATCTTTTAAAGCTTGTAATTCTTTTATTTTGTATTTCAAAATCAAATGTTTATTCTGACTTGACTCAAATTTTCTTCTTGATTAAAAGGCAATGATGATTTTTGCCAAAGGTCAGGTGGAAAGGATTGAGTGCAGCCTTGCCAAAGAAGACCTGGGAATACTGGTTGATAGGAAGCTAGAAATGATCCAGCAATATACCATCACAGTCCAGAAAGCCAAGCGTATCCTGGCCTGCATCAAAAGATGCATAGCCAGCAGGATGAGGGAGGTGATTCTTCCTCTCTGTTCCATACTGGTGAGGCCTCACCTGGAGTACTGCAAACAGATGTGGAGTCCTAAGTACAGGACAGATGTGGATCTGTTGTAGCATGTCCAGAGAAAAGTCACAAAAATAATCCACAGAATGGAACACCTCTCCATCAAGGACAGGCTGAGAGAGCTGGGGCTCTTCAACCTGGAGAAGACTGCAAGGTGACGCTATCTGGTCTGGGGAGCTACAGGAAAGATGGGGACAGACTCTTTAGCAGTGTCTGTGGTGAGAGAATGAGGGGAAATGGTTTCAAATTCAAAGAGGGTAGATTTAGGTTAGACATAAGGAAAAAATCTTTCATAGTAAGGGTGATGAGGCACAGGAACAGGTTGTCTAGTGATGTAATTAATGCCCTGAAGACTTTCAAGGCAAGATTAGATATGGCCCCAGGCAACCTGATACAGCTGCAATGTCCCTGTTGATTGCAGGGGAATTGGAACAGATGGCCTTTTGAGATCCCTTCCAGCTCTAAGGATTCTGTGTTTCTATGATTCTATGAAATAGGAAGTCCTGCACTGGGTAGACAGTGTTACATTCTGTCATGATTTCTATCTCATTCAGTTCCAAAATATGTATATGCAAGTATTAGACACATTTCTGTGATCAGTTGAACTTTAAAGATTCAAATGTTTCAGTGCTTTTGTTCATCTACCTTTTTCAGCTAGCTTTTACAGATCACTGTCAGATTAAATTTATAATGGCTGGAGACCTAAAGTAAACATTTATATTCCAGAATTATCCATAAGATGTGTGTATATAATCCTGAGCAATGCTACAGAAAATCAATGACTGTCTTCATAAAGGGATAATAAATAAATAAATAAATACATAAGCAACAACCACAGCATATTTAACTAATCTTCAGTATTAGTGATCTTTCACTGTTAATAGTTATTAAAAATGAAATGTTCCCTCCAAGATTAGCTGCCTACTGTTTAGCTGAAAACTAGAAAATATTAAGATGGTTTAACATTCTTGTTATCACATACACACATTCTGACATTGATTTTCAGTACTTCATAAAAGAAAAGTGAGAATTTCAGCAGATTTTCTTAGGCTAGACTGGGCTCTCATTTCCACTTGTGCAAAATGAGATGTCTACATAGTGACTAAGGGCTCACTAAGATGCAACTGTAATCAGAGTTTGGGATATTGTCTTGAGAAGCAGCTGTGGGATTATTTATGAAATTTATTATTTTATCCTCTATTTCAAGTAGAAAACTTAGGTTTTGATTCTGGGACATAAGAAGCTGCAAAATGAATTCAGCACAGTTTATAGGCACGTGCTTAAGCAGATCTGTTCAGTTAAACATTTTATTCTATGTGCCAGACTAAATTAATCTGGGAATTCAAGAAGTGAGCCTGAATGCATCTTTTAAGATGTGAGAAGTTTTCCCTAAGAGAGAACATCTACAAAGGCTTTCCTCAATATGGTTCCCATTTGTATAAAACACTCACATACAAGAGTAATTTTTGCATATGTGTGTTATAACATCATGGTACATACATGAATTCTGAATAGATTTGGAATAAAATCTCCATTTGCAAGCAATCAAAAAACAAGCATCATATTAAATTAAATCTGGTAATAGAACTAGCATTAATCAATATGAAATCATAGAAGTAAGATTCTATTTAATTAATTTGATATCCTTTTTGATTAAATTATGGTTTGATTGATAAAATGTAATGCAATTGCTGTAGTTTATTTAGCTTTCCATCAGACTTCTATTTATACTAAATGCTACTAAATGACTACATTATCAAATTATTGAAAAATTTCAGAGTACATTCTTTTAAAAAGTTGAAAAACTCACAGGAGTTTGGAAACTTAGGCTTACAAAACAATCCTCATATGATAACATGGCAGTGTCATATTTCATTGGCAACAACTTCATCAAAGATTTGCATGTATGTGCACGGACTACTTACCAAAACAGTAGTTTGAGAATGTGAATTCATGCTTGTCCCTTTTCTGAATCTGATACTTCATTTATCTGATGCACAAAGACGTGGAAGAAGAGAGAAACCAATACATAGCAAACACAAGTCCTGGAGTTGTGAATACAGGTGGGAGGAGGCTGAGAGGCTATGTGTATATCCAAGGGCATATCTTTACTGGTTTTGTTTTAGCTCTTATAATTACTATCTACAGCTTTTGCTTTATCTATCTGTCATTATCTCAATCCATGAGTGTTCTCTCTTTTACCTTTCTGATTTTCTTCACCATCCCACTGTGGAGGACTCGGCAAGAGGCTGTATGGACCTTTGCTGCCTGTCAGGGTCAAAGCACAGGAACAGAATAAAGCATACCTCAGAATAAATATTTTACATTTGGCAGCTCTGTATTTGTTTCATTGTTTGACTGTTTCTTGTCACTAAATATTTTTAAGGAGGCATACCATAGCCATTCTAACATTTGCCTAGCAAGGTTTCTCTTAGTAATAAGAAAGGTGTTATCACTTTCACCTGGATATAAAATGTTTTTCCTGTGGAAATTGCAGAATTTAAATGTTCTGTGGAGAAAGCGCAATTTAACTAGCTTGTGAGAGAGCATACACTGAAGTGCAGCTAAACTGGGCTAGCACTGGGTATATGTCACAGAATCCTGCTGTTTTTCCATACAGCTTGCCAATGTGGAAGTGAGCTGTCTCACCAGGTTCCTCTGCCCTGGTTCTCTGTTCCTGTGCTGGGAAATCTCAGTCAGAATATGAGTTCACATGCCCTGTAACTCATGAGCAGGGTGTTCAGTGCAAGCAAGGTATACTGCTGCTGCTGTGCATCTGCAGCTTAGACAGTAACAGGAAGAACATAGATGTTTCTTCATTCTTTTCTGCAGCCATCAGTTCTGTTGTCTGCATGCAGCTGAGTCCATCTGTGCCTTGGCTGTGAGTTCAGCACACCTTGACTGTTCATGTACAGTTGTCATATCTCTGAAGTAACCAGAAATTCTGGAAAAGTGGTGGAGTTAATTTTTCCATCCAGATTCAATTTCCAGATGGTGGCAGATGACGTGCTTGGCAGAAAATGGTCATTCCTCAAACTCAGGGGACTGGAACAGGTCAGAAAACTTAGTATGCTGGAGACTAAGTGAAAATCTGCTGCCACTGGCTAAAATTTTCCCATTTTTTCAATTACAGTGCGATTTTCCACCTACTCCTGGTGAATTTCACTGCTGTACATGAAGGTTTGGTGGCTTTTCAGCAGAAAACATTGGGTAGCAAAAGGTCATGTTTCCAAACCAGTCATCTAAAAATAATAGCAAAAGCAAAAGCAAGATGTAATTCCAAATCAAAATGGATTTTTAGATCTATGAATATTCATTTGCTTTTTTTATTTGTGTTTGAATAAGTTATTTAAATATGGATAGTATTCAGAGGTCTGAAATTAAATTTCTTCTCCATTTCTACTACATCATTCAGCAAACAAGCTTTCTTGTTTAGGTGTTTTCCATCTCTTTTCTTCCACTACCTATGAACTACAACCTTTTTGAGTTCCTTCTACAAGTTTTTGCCAACATTGTGGGAAACAGAAAAGAAAAAAAAAAAAGCAATGAAGTACATTGCTATAAGTTAAAACATTCAGAATTAGAGCTGAGCTAATTGTAATCAACGATGAGAAGTTGTAGCAATTTTAAGTTGATGTATCATTATGATTTTTGGGAGATTTATTGTGTGAGAAAATTAATGAAAATTCTACTTTTAGATTATCATCCATAAAAAAAACTAATTTTCTCCAGCTTTTCTATGTATGCTCTCAGATGCTTTCATGAGGCTAAAGTACGTGGTTCACCTAGATCACATTAAAGAAAAACAGCACTGCTTTTCTTTTGGTATTTATTACTGCTATGCCCCATTCAATGAAAGTGACCAGTTTCAAGAGATGACTTCAATCTTCATACATAAACATTTGTCATAGACCTGTAATTTCCATTTCTTTAAAATGTGCTGTGATTTACAATACTTGAAAAAATGGCAAAGCTAATGAGAAGAATGCATGAACTACCCTACCTAGTATAAATTCAGCAGGTTGTCAAACAGGATTATCTCTTACACAATAGTTCAATCAGACACTAAGGGCCAAAACATTTTACTTGATTACACTGATTTTATTTATTTATTTATTCATTCATTTATTGGATACAATTACAACCCAGTCTCGTGAAAAAATGTCCTTTTGACAAAAGGGCACAGCTGAGGATGTCTGATCAGCGATTTTAGTTTCAAAAATAGTCTGAGTTAAGAATAACCTAGATTATCAATAGGTATAGTAACTGTAATAGCCCCAGTTTAAAGTAGATACAAAAACACAGAGCGGAAAATAATGTTGTAATATTTTCTCTGTGTCTGTACCCCATATTATTAAAACATATTATTTGCTAAAATGGTGCTAGTTTCTAGTGTTAATGAGAGAGAAGTTTCACGTCTGAAAAAAGAAAGCTACACTTTAACAGAAATACACCTGCAAAGATTGTTAAGAGTTTATTTTCCTCTAAGTAATCCAAGATGTTCAAGGTCAGAAAAATTTTAAAAATACATAATCTCATCCAATTTCAAAAATGGTATGATATTATTATTATTATTATTATTATTATTATTATTATTATTATTATTATTATTATTATTATTATTATTATTACATTATATACAATCTAATCCATTTCAAATAAATCTTGTAGATTTCATGATGTTCAAAGACTACTTCAGTGCCTGCACTTGTGTCCTTTCAATTTAATGAAAAATATGGCAGAAGCCAGTTTCTGTAATCATACAGACATCCTCCAAAAAAGCCAAGGACATGATTACTTTATGTAATAAAATTAATAATGTGACATCTTGCTGCAGTTTGGTGTCACTTGCTGTGAAGCAGTTTATCATAAATATGATATAGTCAGTCTCTTTAAAAAAACATGGAGAGAATTATTTGATTTATAGGAAACTATAAGATCTATATATAAAATCTAATCAAGAAGTCAGAATTTATTAACAGTTAGTAGTATGTAGGTATTCCTGTTATAATTGCAATTTATTCAAAGGAGCAATCTTACATCAGTTGATTAAGGCTGAGCTGGGCTAAAGAGAACTTGATTATTCTTAAAACTGTGCATATTTTCCAAGGCCAAAATCAGTTTGTGGAATTCATGGTTAACTTACTGAAAGGACAAAAGTGGCAAAGAAGAATGTCAGCTTTACATGTGAAGGTGGAAGACTATGATATTTCTCCTTGAGAGAGTAGCCTGGGAACAATAAACAAACTATAACAGACAGAATAGTGTGGCTGAAATATTGTTTTTCCTACCTGTTATCTGATTCTCTTTACAGCTCTCTAAGTGTATCCTTTGGGATTAAAGAAAAATGTATCTCTAGATCTCTGTTCAGGGAGAAAACACAACAGTTTACACTGCTGGAGAATTGGGACATCCCACCTAGCAGAGGGATTACTGAAAATGCTCCTGAGCTGCAACTGCATGTATTTAAAATATGTTTTGATGAAGTGTAAGTTTGTCTAATTGACTGTCCATTTTGTGTTAATGCAAACTTTCTGCACAGGTAAACTACACAGGCAACTCAGGGAATTATGCAGATTATTGTCATTATACATTAATTAGGTATTTAATTGCAGTGTTCAAACTCATAAAATTGGACAGAAAATGTTTTCTGTCACTGAAGCCCACTGTAATGTCACAGATACATCTCTACAGTTACAGTCACGTACACTATGTCAGAGTAAATACACTGAATCTGTGTAATGGGAAAGTCCCTCAATCTACAAAAACTACTGAAAAGTGCCTAAGTGTTAGCCTGTGCTAGTCCTAACAAACACAATTCAAAGCCATGTTGAGTATGACTGATATTTTGAAATATTATGGGACAGCGTTCAGTTCTGATGCATAACTCCATCTAGTTTATTAGCAGAGGCAAATACAAAATAAATCCTTTATAATAGAAACTCCTCCTGACCACTTTTTGACTAACTTGGAACTGATTCCTAAAGGTGAATGCTTGCAAAGGCTGGTTGAAAACTGGAAAAAGCTGCAAAACAGATATTGCCTTCTGCTTTTTCATGCCTTATTTTCAAACTCTGCTTCAAAAGATCCCAGTTTCCCCAGATGTCTTGCTTATTATTATTTATCACTAGATATTTCATTCTGCTAAATGGTTCTCTACAAGTGGAGCAGCATTCATCAGTCCATGTCTTTAGCCTGCCACAACAATCACATGTTAAGTGTCTTAGCTGGTCTTTGGTTAAAGTTGTACTACTCATCCTTAACATGACCTGGAGAGTGGTGTAATGAGGGTTCAAATGCAACAACATTGAATCTCCAGCAAAATTAATTTTCTTTTATTCTTTTTCTCTGAAAAGATATCTGTATTTTAAAATTATGTGAAAAATAAATGAATAAATAAAATTATTATAAAATTATTTATCTATGAACCCTGTGGCCAAGATCTAATTACGTCTGAAAGATTGGAGTATACCTGAAGTATATCTAACTGTGGCTACATTAACTGTGTTAATTGGTCATATATTAAAATACAAAGCCAGACATCTGCCCTTATTGAATGACATTTTGTTTGGGAATGATATAAAGGAGAAGTCCAGCAATGTGCCACATTCCACCTGGGGTAGCCTCTGTTATACCCAAAGAACCACCAGGGAATAAAGCTAGATATGAGCATTTCCTCTGGTTAAAAGTGAACTTCCTAAAGTTGTCACTGTGAAGTTACCTTTCTTCTGAGGATTCTTTGAAATACAAGTCTTCAGAAGACCAGTTCTCCATCTTTCTCCCTGCTACCTCAACAGGACTCACTTTCTGGACCACAAATCTATATGCACAAAAATTCTTTAGAAAACTCTGGACAACATACAGCCATTAAATAGTGTTTGATAAATGCAACCTCTTTAAAAACTGTTAGTCAATAAATCCTTGCTACAAGTATTAGGTTATTTTTTTCATCCTCTGAAGAGGTGTCCCCCTAGGCCTTAAAAATACTACTGAAAGATTTTACATGATTCATGTATCACACTGAATTTGTGCAGGATTAATTTGTATGAGGTAAAATTGCAGGCCTTCTGTGAGCTGGAGGTCATTTCAGATCAAAACGTATAGCACAGTGCCCAGATATGAGGACTGCAAACTTTCTGTTTTTAATGAATGCTCTAGATCTCACAACTGAGCTCAGCAGGAAGAAAGATTTTGCACTGATTTCAAAACTGATTGCACCTCTGTGTGTTAGCTCACATAAATAACTACACCCTTCTCATGAGATGGCACATATCTGAGTAGTGTATCATCCCTTATCTGGGCACAGCACTCTGGCACCATCATTTGGTGATGTAATGTAGTTCTGAGCTGTGTCAAACAATTTCCCGAAGATAATGAATCTTAGGCCAGAAGTTTACTGACATAATGCCTTTCAGCTTCTCATCTCTGCAGATATTATTCCAGTGGACATGGCTCCTTTCTTATTCCAGAGCTAACAGTAGGACTGGAAATTCTGTGAAGAGAGTCAAAATGACACACAGAAAGTAAGTCCACTTTGGCAGTATTAAGTTCATGTCCTGTGTGAGAGAACCATCCTTGCAGATAGCATGAGTTTAGTCCCTAGGTACTTAGGTCTCACAACCCAAACTTGTAACTTAGCTAAGCTAGTGCCAAACCAGATAGGCCTAGCTCACAGGAACCAGTACAGGACTCTGATCTCCCAGGCACCTTTTCACATCTTTGCAGAAGGAGTACAGCCAACAGCAGAGCCTACATGCTTGTGAGCTGGCAGGATGTCATGATCTATATTAATTCCTCAGCCTTTCAGACACATTTCAGATTTTACTTACTGCACCTCTTCTGTTTTCTGGGATGCAAGTCTCAGTTTCGTAAAGCAGGGATCTGAAGCTTCACCTGGCAAAGTTCATGGTTCCTCATGCATCCTTTAAAACCCCTGCAGCTGTTTTTACCTTCCTAATTGACCCAATCTGACACCACAATAGAGTAACATAGGTAAGACTTCAAAAGTTTCTGAATTATCGTCATTCTTGCTTTTAACATTGCTGGATGGCTTCAAGTTCTTGAAGCTGCTTTGACTTCAACCTAGGGATAGATTTTGTGTATTTTAACAGTACAGAGTGGGAGGTGTTTTTTCTGACAATTAAAGTTTTCTTCTCACCCCTACCTTTCAGAGTCCTCCCTCACAGCCTACCACATAGTCTACAGAGAATATCTGCTTTCACAGGCACTCATTGAGCTGCAAAAATTCACACCTCCAATGGGTCTCCAGTCACTTTAGCTGGCTTTCTGTAGGGGTAAGTGAAATGGCTCTTGCAGTCTCTGGTAATCTGGACCAAAAGGAGTGACAGTCAATCTCATTAAAAGTTTTCCTACACTCTCTCTGATGAAAGTTACACTGGCTAAAAGCTGATCTTGTCACAGCCAGTGTACTTCTACAATACTGTTTATTAACAGAGAAATAGCATGCAAAATAAAGCAAAGAAAGAACTCTATTTTATATAGGTGTTTGACAAATTTTGCTTGAAACTTGTATTTTTTTTTCTCTCTTTTATGGTATCTAATATACTCAGAGCCATTTAAAGGCACATATTGCCTATCCACAGCTGCTATGAGTTTTTACTTTTTCTATTGCATTTCAGATCATTGTACCAGTCAGTAAGTTACATCGGGCAATAATTACACTTCTAGGAGCTTTCAAGTATCTATGCCTTCCCCACAAACCAAAGAGAAACAGCAGAGATCTCTGTCCATGTTTAATGTATTGTTAAAGAAATAACATAGGTTCAAGAGCAGTATTTAACTGCAGAAGTCAGAATGATTAGTAACACGGGAGAGAATGTTATCTTGCCTCTTGCTTTAAAGCAAACTTGCCCAGAAAATTTTTGCTTTACTTGTCAAAAATAGCTTCCATTAAATTCAAAGCATCATTGTGCTGTTTCTGTTACAGGATGCACATGGGAGCCCCCAAGCAGTCCCTCTGATTGGAATGGGACTATGAAAATGAGAGTAGAGACTTTGTTTGATGTATTAAATGTGCAGGTAGGGATACTTAGAAACTCAGATGAGGAAAATACTGTTTTAAGTAAGTGCTGGCTAAGGAGTGGTTAGACCTCCTAGCAGTTATGTTCTGCATGTGGAAAGGCATACAGAATGGAGTGGTTTGTTTTTAAAAGCCTCTTTCATATTCCTAAAACCTCTGGTATTTTTGAGGAAAAAACCTCAGTCTATTGAATGTTCTAGATACTGTGTAGATTGCAGTGATCAGGAATTATCAAGGGAGAAAAACTGAAACCTTAACGCCTGTACAATTGTGGTGCTGATAACTTCTTTGGGAGCATTTCTTTCAGCCAAATGCATGAAAAGTAGTACTGTAGTGGTGGAAAAGGTTGTAGAGAGAGCTTCCTTGCATAGAGAAATTAAAACAATTCTGAATGCCTTCCATAAGATCTAGGAGGGTTATAATAGATGTAAAATGTTTAAAATTATAGCAAACCCATTTGCCTATATGAGGTCACATCTGAAGTGGAACCACTGAAAAAAAACAAAACACAAACACCTGACCTGGGATAGATTTTCAGAGCTCTTTCCCCAAACTCCCAAAAAGAATTCAGAATTTTGATAGTGTTCCGTCAGGGATGGAAGTAAATGCATGTCGGATTGCTTAAAGCAGTGTTTCTCTGTTCAAAGTGACTATTCCATTTTTAAACTTACAAATGCTTAAAAATGGATGGTCTTCAAATATGTGATTTTCTTGAGAGTGGTGGCAAAAAAAAAAAAAAAAAAAAAAGTGAATTTAATAAATAGGAGATCAGACTTTGTCCTATAATATGGCACAACAAGTTGACAAGTGTACATTTTTATTTTACTTTATTATTTTATTTTATTATTTTTAAAAGGGCCTTCTAACAGAACTAGCTTTCCAACTGACAGCTTCAGATGCATGTATTTGCATCACTATGCACCTCAAGTTGTTATAGCCAACAGAGTAGTAAATAAAAGAGGAGTCTTAGTCTAGTTCTCATTTGGATTATTATCTTGAAACAGATAGAAAGTTCACACAGAATTTTGCATCTGTTTGGAAAAAGCCTGTTTGTTTTTGCTCTCTGTTGCCTACATTAAACACAAACTCCTGCTTTCTCAACAGAAAGTGTTGTGTAAGTAACTTCATGTGCTATTTTAATAACTAACATAGCTGATGGGTTCTGATCTCTCTTGCAAAAGTAAATCTCCCCTAAATATCATGTGCACATTTTCCCAACATTGGCTTGCAAACTAATTACAGTAAATAAATAATTGTCATTTTATTTTCAGAGATTAAAGGCTAACTCCCAGTAAAACAAAAATCAAGTTTCTATACATTATCCATGTTATCCCTTCAGTTTGTGTTTGGCTTTCATCACATTATTCCAGTTTTTGTTAATTACAGTTGTTCTTCCTTTTTACCTGCAGTCCTGTGGTCCTGGTCATCACATCTGTATCCTACCCAGCTTCCTGGTTTGCTTCTTTGCTTTTACCATTAATGCTTAATCAATTTATCTTCAGTGTGACAGTCTCACTTGACACCCTGAATGGTTTATAAACTAGCAGTCTTCTAATTGAAATTGCATAGCAAAATAACTCCAAAACAATTTATATAGGCACAATACATACAGGGAGTGTGACCTGTGAAGATATATTAGAAAATAATGGTGATAATAAATTATTCTTTATATTCAACGGATCTTTGTTAAGCTTTAAGGTCTGGAGCAATTCCAGTTTTAATCAGTTTCTGTGCAGGATAAGCAAGAGGGATTCCTATGCTGCTGGAGAAAATAGATACCATTTATTATTATATGTTAATTACACAGGGCTTTCTTAGTCATCTGCAATTGCTTTCCTTGGTAAACAAAGTTTCATGTAGTGTAACTGCCTATGTGATCTCTATTTTATTGGAAAACCAGATATTTATCAGACAAAATCAGTATGAAATATTGCAGAAAGTGATAAAGCTAAATATGGAACACAGTTTTCACTTATCTGTGCTTATACTAATTAACTGCCAAGTGTTTGGACATGCAATTGCTCAGTGAGAGAAGACAAAGAAATGGCAAGGAGGTGAGAGCTCCCTTCTCTGCCTCCACAAACTCCTCATCAGGAGTTTGTGATCCCTTCGACCAAGGCACAAAGCTGATAGTTGCTGTTCTCTGGACTAGGATGATGTGTGGATTTTTCAGCCCCAATGCAGTTTTCATCTACACATTGATTACAGCTTGTCAACCCCAAGAACTTAGTTCTGCAAAATAGCACAGACCTTTTCCATGTGCCTTGAAGGCAAACTGGGTTATGAAGACTAACATACTGAACATTCTCATTCCTAACCCATTTCAACTTTGCCATCTGCAAGATTTACAGAATTCTTTGTGAATTATTTTTAAATATTTGGCGCTGGATTAAAACTGCTTAGATGTAATTTATGTGGTGTGTTAGGATTAAATAATTTTCATGTTCTGAGAGGCTGTAGGTAATAAAATCTATGGAGTTACAGCTAACAAATATGATATGTTGATTACTAATAACCAAGTAGCTAGGATACTGCCTCTTTTGAAAATAAAGTGCGCATTAAGAGTCTTTATGTTTCAGCCACTTGTAGGTCTTTCATAATTCTTTTAACGGTCCTGAACCTTTTAGTCTTTTGTTTGCTACATCCAGCCTGACAGAGAGCTTCATCTAGACAGTAATGAGTGTCCCTCTTCTCCTGTGAAAAAAGACCCATTTATGTCTGCATGCAAGCAGTTCTGAAGGTGTTGATGATTCTATAGCAGCACTGAACCAGCAGCAATAAATGTCAAGTTGCAACTGCTCTTTTTCTTATCTTTTGAGAAGTATATCCTGATTAGATCATAGTAATTGTTTTTCTTATTTAACAAGAACTCTGTTCAGTGACTGTATTTCTCTTTGTGTAGGGTTTCCCTCTTTCCGCACCATCTTGAACTTTGTTCAGCTGATGTTTCTTCGGGATAAACAAATCACTGTGACTGGCTTATTTTAATCAGAAAACTGCTTCTTTCTCACTCTGGATTTGTTTTTCCATTTCTGCTTTCAAATGCAAAAACAGTATAGATTTTCCAGAAAAGAAAGATAAATAAATTTAGGTAAATCACTGTCTTTCTAGATGCACAAGCTCCCTGAAGGTGTAGAATGGAGTAAAGAGGAAAAGGACGCTGAACGAAGCAGCACAGAAGTTATCCAGAATTTCAGTTGCCAGTGGAAATTACAGCTAAGAGAAGACTCTGCTATTTTGTGAAATACCTTCCTGCCCAAATTAAAGGTACATCGAATTGCCACCAAAATAATAGGTGAACAAGCCTCACATATCATGGTTTTCAGATTGTTCTTTTTGGAGGTAATCTTTTGACTTGAGCGATAGACATCACACATGTTAGTGTTACTTTAAATGGTGGCTAGTAAGAGATGGCCAAACAAGTTGATGCATGTCTGAGCACCAAATGGAAAAATGTTTTTATAAAATTAAGATGAAGAACATCAGAAGATCTGTTGTGTTCAGAAGCTAAAAAATGAAACTTCAGAAAACAAATACTCCACGCAGCATTCTTCTTTGAGCTCTACATATTCCTCCCTACATAATCTGATCCAAGGAATCTAATTCTTGCAATCCTGTTATCCCCTCAGTTCCACTGAAATCGTCTGAAAGAGAGATGGGAAGAAAGTAATTGTATGATATCTTCAGCACAGAGGTAGTAGAAAGACTGTACTGATACCCAAGGCCTTCCTTAGAGCTTTTGCATGGAAGGCACATAACTAGGGTAGGGTAATAAAACAGTGGATTGTTGGACAAAGAATTTAGAGTGGCTTCTAAGCTGTTTTCATTTGTTTCAGGTACTCAGCTGGAACTTGTTATGAAAACCTGTATGCAAAACAAGTATGTAATAAACCATCCCACCATCAAATCCATTCCTCTTTCATAGTGGAGATTCTGGGGAATGGTGTTAAAGGCAATATGTACTGAATAATATTTCTATAGATAAATCTAAAAATTTAGTAAAAGAAAAGCCATTTTTATTTCCTCTGCTTTATCATCTTTAGAAATCCTCTCACAAGAGAAAGTCTAGAATTTGAGAAACACAGCTAAATGAAGGAAAATTTCTCTTGAACTTCTTTAAGATGATTTTTTCTTTATAACAATGGAATGTTAATAGTATTTTTAAGATTGAATTCCACAATATTGTGTCCTATTTTTATAGTTTTTATGCCTATTCTAAAAATACCACTTTTTTTTTTTTTTTTTTAAACAGTGTACTTCTGAACATCTAAATTATACACATTTACTTCATTCTATAGTATTTATATGCTTCTGAGAATTTCTTGAAGAAAATGATATACAAATATATTTCTTGGGATACTGCTGTATCCATTTTAAAGACAGGGAAGACAAAAAGTTGCAAGTTCAAAATCTAGGATGAATAAAGCAAGAGCATAATCTACTTTGTTTTCCAATGAGTGCCTTTTCTACAGTGTGAAACATCAGACTTTATTACTATTTTCTGCAATTATACTTAATTGAATAAATAAGGAAGAAGAAGACTATTGATTAGCACTGGAAAAGTCAATTTTTTTTTAGTCAGGTTGGTTTTCTTCTAGACAGGAAATATAGAGCAGAAACAATGAATGACTACATTAAAATAGAGCCAATTCTGTAAGTAACCTCCACTAAGTAAGATTTTAAAGCACAAGCACATTTTGAAATATTATGGGTAATGCTATGCAAACTACCTTATTGGCAGGAGAATCTTTGTCTTTCAGATGTTTTCAATACTCTTATTTTTTGCATTACATCTATATATTAAAAGTTAGGTTCTAAATCATTATTAAAAAACAAACAAACAAAAAACAGCTTAAGGATGAAAAATCATCTGAACATCTCAAGCAATGTCTTTTTTATAGTCAGCAGTCAACTATAACATTGTTTCTAATCTGACAAGTCTGTAATGAAAATAACTCGTCACCCAAATAAAACACATTTTTATCATATTAATTATCTTCTGATTCTTTTCAAAGAGTATCTTGGTGTTTCCAATTACTGTCCTATTCTAGTTTTGTTAGAAACTGAGTCTGTAAAGACACATAAATAGTCGAAAATTTCTAGATTATTTCCAGTGTAAACAATGTTGGTATGCAATGTACAGTAAATATTGATTTTGTAGCAATTGCTATACATAAAAGTATTAACCCCTTTAAAAATGAGTATTCTTGGGTTTGCACAGATGTAGATGAGATTGTTCTAATCTTATAATGTGTACTGCTGCAGAATGCAGAATCCTTGGCATTTTAAAAGTCATATACACAGCAAAATATATATTTGTACACTGTAGAGAGTGCAGCTGTTGTTAATGTGTTACAAAACTGTCCAGTCTCTGATGAATACAGAACTATTCTCCACCAGTCAGACTGCATGTTTACAATACTCAATACATCTGGCTGACTTTAATTGCATTAGCTTTGCTGCACCAGAGGTGGCTAACTTTCATGCGAGCTAATTAGATTTGCTCAATTTAAACAGACACATTAATGCAGCTCAGCAAGGCTCAATTAAATCTGTTTTCAAAGCAAAGACACAATGTGAAGCATTATGGGTAATGCTATGCAAATTGCCATATTGGCAGAGAAGTTGAGTGAACTGTTTGCAATGCCTATTGGCACAAAGTAAGTTTCTCCAGTTAGACTGAAAAGTCTAAAACAGCAAGACATGTGTTCTACGCCCTCATTCTTGGGGCTGTTCAAAATGGTGCATCTGCCTTTCCAAGCAAAGGAATTGATTAGTGACTGTTTAGAAAACTGATGTCTTAGATTTAATCCCAAACTTTGTGCCCACTGATTTGTATTTTATATGCTTTCTCCTACTGAAGCAATAGCAGAACCTAATAATAATACATCTTCCTAATGGGATTTCAGAACAATTGCATGTTCCTACTGTTTCAAACTTATTATACTTAGCATCACTTTACCTTTTGCCAGTGCTTGAGTCAACCTATCTCTCATTTCAGCTTTTCAGTTATATATTCAGACACAAAATGCTTAGCCTTGCAGGTTTACTTGTAAGAAGTGAAACTTGCAGAACAAGACACTTGTAATTTCTTTCTATTCTTTGTTACAATTTTTTTCACTGTACAAAGCTTTGAAAATATTTCCATCCAATAGTGATGCTACATATAGTATGCAAACTCAACTCCATCTTTCATTCTTATGGCCTAGCCAAAGTAGAAGATGGATTTTTCTTCAGAAATAATGAAGCTGTCACACTCAACCAGGAATTAAAAGTTAATTTGCATTATGCTTCACTTTTTAGCTTGATGTGCTTAAGAATGTTTAAGATCACAAAATCAGGAAGAGTAGGGACCATTAATGTCCCTAAAGTAAACCTAGCCTTGATTACTGCTTTATTTTCTTCTTCAAAGTAAAGCAAAACTAATGTAAATAGTGTGACATTGACCATGTATTTTGGAATTATTTTTTGTACATTTGTCTCCAGCTACTTATATCTCCTCTACTTTTGTTGGAAATAATTGCATTTATACCTTCGTGTATTACATGCACTTCTCTCAGTAGGAAAATAGGCTGATAAGGCAACTTAATGATTATTATTATTTCAAACATAATGCTATTGAAAGATATTGCAATCAATGCAATCACATCAAAAGCAACAATGTTCTTTTAATATAGTTACAGTATTGGTTGGATATACAAAATGCACCTTATCTTTAAACGTTCTCAAAGTTATCTTGTGGACTACTGTAGTGGTTTTGTTTTGTTGTGACTTCTACAGGGAGACTGATTGGCAAATACAGTATCCAGAATAGGTTCTTCAGAATTTGCTAAGAAATATGAAAACACTCCATCTGTAGCGTCCGTGGTGTCTATTAATTAACATGATGCTCGTTGCTACTTTCTTTGGGGATTAGTGCCCCCTTTCTCACCTTCTCTCTCTCTCTCTGTCTCTCTCTGTTGTTGTTGTTGTTGTTTGTTTTAGTTTAATTAAAGGAGGAATATGCTTTACTAGCTCATGAGGTTTAAATCAAATATTTGTTTAAAAATGGATATAGAATAGCATTCAAAATCAAATCAGTACTAGAGCTAGATGCCAAGTATCAGATCTCATTGACTCTCATTTTAGATTCGTATATGTACTCATGTCCTTTCAGCATAGTAATCACAGTAAGTTTAGAATACAGTGACACCAGGAGGCCCTTGAATAAGTGAGAAACAGCTACTTTATTAAACAACATGTGGAGTTACAGCCATCTTGTAAAAAGATGAACCAATATTAATCAGATAGTACTATTAGACAAATTTACAGGACAATTAAATTCAACACATCAATTACAAATAGGAAAGAAAAATTGTTCTTTTTCACTTTAGCAGCTGTTGTGTTATCATGGCACACCCATCTTGGCTTAATATTTGAAGCACTTATTTTTCATTCATGTGATCAGAGTTCATCTATTTCATTCTCAGACTGTAGATTCTGCAGATGTTAACAGAAATATTATTTTAGTATGATTTTACAGAAATAGAGTGTTCTACAGAAACAGAATATCATTGAAAAGGAATATCCAAAGAGGGTCTGTTGGAGAGCTACAGAGATGAATAGAGGCCTAGAGCATTTCCCTAATGAGGAAGGGCTGAGTTACCTGGGGCTGTTTAGCCTGGAGAAGAAAAGACTGAAGAGGGATCTTAAAAATATCTGATGGGTGGGCGTCAAGTAGATGTGGACAGACTTCGAACAAGAGGAAATGGGCAAAACCAGGAAGGTAGGAAGTTCTGTATGAACACAAGCGAAAACTTTATCATAACAATTTCAATTTACTGTAATTATCATAATAGTTTGTGCATTTGAATTAAGCAATTAAACAAGCTTTGACTTTCCTTTTCCAGTTTAATGATTTATCTAATGATTTCATCTTTTCTAAACTACCATTACAATGGGAATGTAATTCCATTCTAGTCCAACATACCATTTAAAAAAAAATAATCATTTCGTATTGTGGATTGTCTCTCACAGTTCTGTATTTCCACTGCACAGATTTTAGCTGCTGTTCTTGAAAAAAGAATGCATTCTCTATAAATGTTAAAGGTCAATGGAATTAAAATTTAATAAGGATGAGAAAAAGGAAAAAACTCAGGAATCAGATGAGTTCATATAGTCTGTAATAAATATTCTTGAATTTTGGGTGGGTCAATACAAAGTGTTTAAATTTGTTACAGTGTATTTTATCTTTCTGTCTAAAATGTCACAATTACTAAGAAAAGAATAGGCTTTTACAAGACCGTCACAGGGCACATAAAACCTATCTTTAAAATATGAATTTTGTCATGCTTTTGACTGCAGTCATACCAAATAAGTTCAGAGAGAACAACTGAGGTAAAAAGTTTAATTATGTTTTATCTTCTTAGTTCTAAATTTGACAACATATAAACCATATAATGTTTGAACAAAACGTGACCTTTAACTAAGTAGTCCCAGTTGGAACCATTATAACGCTTATTTATTAATATGACTGATAATGCATAAAAATACAGTTGCAGTTATAGAAAAGTCAATTAGTGCAACACCCTGGAGGACACAATTAAATGGATAAAATAAGTTAATAATGATAATGACTTTCATCCAGAAGGATTCAAAATTAGATTATGAAGATACCATGGTGTCTCCATTATTAAAGGCTCAGTCTAACTCTGATGCCAGTGAGTATGTGGTTGACCCTTCATATTCCAATAAATATTTTACATGTTAATTTGAATTTGTGCCCTCTTTCTTTAAGGTGGAAGAAGGCTATGTATAAATTTGAGATGGAGAACTGTTCAAAATAGTCAAGCATTTTTGTGTCAAGGAAACTTCAGAATTCATTCTTCTACCTTTTGAAAAATTGTTTTCAACTGATGTATTTGAAAGAGTATAATCTAAAAATTCTTTTTTATGCCCCAACAATAAGTTCTGCGTTCTGTCTTTTCTAGATTATATGAAATTAAAATGTCAATGAAATACTACTTACTTAAACAAAGATTTAACTTTAGTATGTTTTCTCTATTTCACAGTTTCTCAATTTCACACCACTGGTGCCTATTTCAATTCCTGACAAGTATTCCTGTATATTGCAGAAATGAATCTGTTATGTAGTGATGCCATTTCTTTTTTGGATCACAGATTGCAACAAATTGGTCTGCTCTTCTGATATCAGCTTCTCTATTTATCTTATCACAAAGAAGGTCAATGAATCACTTGTTAATCTGGTACTTATACATGGAAAAGATGTTTGAAAAAACATCTACATCCACGTAGATGTTTTTTTTTTCAGAGTTTTTCAGTACATTGGACAAAGGCATTACAAGATTGAATGACTGGAATATAATCTTTGGCTTTGAAATAAGACACAATTTCCTAGCAGAACGTGCAATTAAATCTGAAAGTGCATTGGAACAGACTCCTTGGGGGAGATGGCAATTCTGTTTACAAATAGATATATGTTTCCATTTCTGGCATTAAATCCTTTCACTGAGAATTTATACTACTTGTGGTATAGAAGGTCAGTCACAATGATCTCATTAGTCACTTCTGGACTTCAAGTCCTTTCAAATATAAATCCTAGAACTTGCCATGGTCCAAGTGTGGTGTATCATACCATGGCATCTCAGAGTGACATTTGCAGAGTGCCTCTGAAGTAACCAGGAGGTTCTTAATTCGTCAAGTACAAAAGGAACTGGTGCTTCTCATTTTATAGACCATCCTATATTTTTGTGCAACACTTTATTCAAATAAAACTGTAAACCCCTATACAGTGTACAATATATTAAAGTTCGGATTTGATTGAAATTCTATAAAATGAAAATAATCACCTTTAGGTGATATCACTTGAAAAGATACATGTTTTGATACTATCCCATTACTATTCTTGGTGTACTTTCTATGGAATAAAATTCAAACTATTCAACATAACATCATATTTATGTTCAATCTTTTGATACACTCATTAAAGTCCTTTGGAAAATCTGGAGAAATAAATGAAATAGTTTTCCTCACTTACATTCAAACAATCCAGTGAAATAGATTTTTTTTTTCTATTCCTTTAAAGGTATGCTGTTTCATTTTTATCATGATTTTTGCAGCATTTTAAAATACCAAGATACTATATTTAAGATGTTTAAGATCATAATTTGTATTCAGTTTCTACAGCCTAACATATGAAATTTTGCATGCCAAGTACTAATGTATTTGTTGATACTGACTATTCTTGATGTCGTACAATTCTCTCGGAATTGGAAAAAAATAAGTAACACTTTCTTTTTATCTCATTATATTGTATTATAGCCATTGTGGCTCAAAGATTATGTCTGGTAAGAATGTGTTTAGATTAGCAACCATGCAGTGTGAAGAAACAAGAGTGAGCAGTGGCAATGACATATCTTTTTCTTGTTTGCTTAACTCTGAAATCTTGTATCTTTTCTTAACATTATTAACCATTTCGTAAGATATTTCATCTTGCTACAATGCCTTCTTCTCTAAAAAAAAAAAAGAAAAAGAAAACAACAATTTAAGGAGTGGGGAGAACAGTGTGAAATCAATCCTCAATCCTTGTATCTCCTTTCCCTATCTGAAAAGCTAGAAATGTTGTCCACCTTTAGATATAGCAGCTTAACATACCTTTACATGTGTGAACTCTGTCTTTTCAAGGCATTCATTATGAAACATTTTGCTTTCAGAGCACATCTTGTGTTGTGAATTGGCATTGATGCTTTCTGGATAAAGTGCCATCTTTTCTGGATTAAGCTTGCATCTATATTCTGTTGTTATTAATATAACAAGTTTCATGTCTCCTCAATAAATGTAGAAACTCTATGAAGTCTAATTTTAGAAACTATGACTATAGAAAAGTTTATTTACTATCCTGGGAAAATAAAAAATAATAATAATAATAATTTAAAAAAAAAAAAGCGTCATAAACGTTTAGATTTTATATTTGTAAAAAGTGAATGAAATACAGGAACTCACATATAAATGCATTCAGTTATTGGAAATGGCTGATTTGGGTAATTAAAACAGGGCTCTGAATCTGGGTGCATTCCAAATGGATGTGTGCAAACAAGTTCTGAGTTTGGAAGATCTTACACCCAATTAACCAAGAACACTTTAATTTCCAAGACTTCTCAGAAAAAAAAAAATTAAAAAATAGAGTGCATCATATAAGGAAGCATTCTGCAAGGATTCATTGTTGTGATTATTCACATTTGTTACTTTTAGAGACAACAGTTGTGCAAATGCCAACACACAATGAATCTCAACTGTTAAATATGCACTGGAGGGATCATAAAGATAACACTAATAGTTCTGAGGCAATCTGCTATGTATATATTTATATAAAGAAAATCTCATTTTCAGAGACCCAGTCCCTGATAAATGGATTAAAATTGTTCAGTAGTATGCTACTGGAGACATTTTTTTAATATTAATTTTGACTTTGATATTCATAGCAGAACAAATGCTTCCTGGCACCTATATGACCTAACCATTTTATAAAAACTATTTTTAAAAAGAGTATAAATTAGAAAGTAATATATTTATTGTAAATTATACACCATGAAATTATTATAATAACCTATGCTATCCAATCTTATATTTTTCAATGAATCATATAAAATCAAGTTTCATCCTAGAAGTTTTACTGTTGTTTTTTGCAAGCAGGACTGCTGAAAATATTTAAATGTTAAACAGTCACAAAGTTAAGGCCAGACAATGCAGATGATGCAGACTTAATTTTATGCTGCAGGGTACTTATTCTTGAAAAATTTCATGGAGGTTAAAATGTCAACATGCAGAAACATCTCATCCTGAAACACCAGTCCTGAAAGAGGCCTAAACTGAGGTTGAATTGTGGGTTGTTGATATTTTCCTGGTGGATTTTCATGAGCTGTATTCCTCCATCTCCTTTTGCAGATTTCATTTGGTTATAAATAACAGTTTTCATGGTGTCAAACCCACCACTGCCTTATATGCATTCCCCCTGTGCAGGAATGGTATCAGCACAGCTAACAGTCTTCTGGGGAACATAGTTTCTTCTTTTTGGTGTGTGGAACTGGGGCATTAACACTTTAATTCCCAGTACATTACATGATGTGATGATGTGGAATACCGATGATCATAAAACCATGACATTCTTTCACTATATCTATCAGTCTGTTCACATTTTGTTAAATTACAAGTCCTTAAACTCATTTCCTTCATAACTACAGAAGAGAGTTGTTAGTCTCCTAGTCAGTTCTTTGCAGTTTTCCTTGCCAGGGAACATGTTCCTTTGCTTTGTAACCCTCACTGACAAGGAGACATTGTATCTCCAGGAGAAAATGAACATGATCCAACTGAAGACTGAAGAGACAGGCAAGACAGACCAGGGTGTTACCAGGGTAGTAAGAGGTCACAGTCTCCAACTAATGAAACTCAGTTCTTTCTATAACACGGAATGGAAACCACTGTTCCCAAGTTTCAAAGATTTTTTCCTACTATCAAGGTGAGAGACCACAGCATAACAGGACCAGGACATCATCTCTACAGCTCCCACTGACATTATTCATGATGATAAGTACAGTATTAGTATTCCAATATGGCTGGTGGTGCCTGGGGTGAGATACTACATCATCATGTAATGAAATCAATATTTTTTCCAATTGGTAGTGAAAGCCGTATTTCCCTTTAGCAGATAAGGATCGTCACTGAGGGCTACTATACAGGCAAGCTGTGCTTTCTACTCCAGTGCATTGCAGTACTGCATTTGGTGGGAGCTTAAATGTGGTTTGCACCCTTTTCTGCAGCAGAATTTGTCAGTGGTTTAACAGTCAATGTCACACAAACAGAAATGGTACTATTAATGCTAACATGTTCTAGTGAATCTGTTTCATGTCTTTTGGTTCAAAATTCCTCTTCACGCAGATCCTCTGAAATGTTAAAACAAATAATTTCGTATTTTAGTTTCTTATCTTCCTTCATAAGGTTCAGTACTTATTTTATGATGAGGTTTCTGAAAACTTCTATATAATTTCCCTGATGACCAGTCAAAATCTGTTTCTGTTGGTCTCTAAGTATAAGGAGTGAACGTGCAGCCATAAAAAAAGAATGATAGGTAATATTTCATCAGTTACTGATTACTGCTTTCAACAAAACCTACTGTTAAGTGTTAGGGGAGTAGCCATCTCCCTTTTCTAGCCACACAGCAGCTGCCAGAAAGCTTTTGAAAAGTGACGCTTGGTAACTAAGTTTTGTAGTTGTGTGCTGGCAGTGCTTACAAAACCTTTATTTCTAATCAAGAATGCCCAGAGTGAATGTACTTTCAGCTCACCCTCTCTGTAGGCAATCCCACCTACTAAGCAAGTGAACAAGAGAAAAGCTAAGTATATCAAAAAAGGTCTGGAGTTCAAAGACTTCTGGACTCACAAGCCATCTGGAACAGGTGGCTTGTGGAGGGGCTGGAACTCTGATCCAAAGATCTGTATTCAGTCCTGGCTTGAAGCTTCTAAATAACTATGTACAGCTGATTAGTTAAAATGTTTGATCCCAGTTTTCACTGACAAGGGGTACAAGGAAAGGAGAACCCATAAAACAAGCAACAATATCATCAGTGATGTGGAAGACAAAAGCAGTCACCAGCTTCTGTAGTGAATACTTTCCAATATGTTTTTCATGAAGGAGTTTAGAATTCATCAGGAATTAAGATATTTTTGTTACCTATGCTACATGCTACATTCTGTTGAAGAAGAGAACATCTCCACTTCTTGTCCAACCTTGCCCATCATTAAATTCCAGACAGGATTCCATTCAGTAATTGAGGTCTAAGAAAAAAATTGAGAGACAGAGGTAAAAGTAGACTACTGTGGTCAATTTATGTTTACATTTCTCATCTAAGCATGTGAACTTTGTCTAAGTTGAAGAGCTTTGGGCCATTCACAAAAGGTGGCGGGATAACTCTGAGGTCTTGACCAAAATCTCCTTTTGAATCAAGGTTTAAAATTCTTTTTTATCCTTTTTTTTTTCTTTTTTTTTTTTTTTTCCCGCAGAATGCTGCATAAAAATTGACACAGAAACTAATTTAAGTTTAAAATTGTACAAAGCAAATAGTAAATGATGTTGTGCTTTCAGTAATGGAGAAAAGAATCTGTAAGTTACCACACTGAAAGTATACCATAAAAATGATTCACCAGGGGAGGCAGAATACCATTTCTTGTAGAAATACATTTATACATACATACATTTATATATTGCCAGGTTGCCATGCGATTGTACCAAAATTGGAGAGTAAATTTAATTGCCTTAAACTGTCAGTTCCTAATTTCAGAATGTTTGTGTTTGCAATTTACACAATTATTTTTTCACAAAATACTCTTTTTTTTTTTCCTTTTTTTTTTTTTTTTTTTTCTCTTGTATTATCTATTAACAGCCTTATTCTGCTAGAACTGGGAGATATCAGCACAGAGACTCTGTATTACTAGGCTTTAAGTAGACAAGCAAACAGTTCTTTTTTTTCAATATATATTTGAGTTACACAAAATTATAGAAAAAAATAAAATGACATTTGCATTCGATCAAAGGCATGAAAATTGTTCATGGAAACAATCACTTCTGCACTGTTTAGAAAATTTAGAATTATAGATTTAAAAAGCTTTAAAAGTACAATTTGATTATAGTGAGGTAGTTGTTTGTTTTGTGGTTGTTTTTTTTTTCTTCCAGTAATCAATCAAGCATACATTCCAACAATTATTTTATTAAATGTGCATTATAATACTACTACTTGACAAAAAATCATTTAGTAGTTAATTATGGCACAACGGATATTTTACATAATATTTTTTTCTGTACTCTTCTTCTAAGAGAAAAGGAGATTATTGTAAGAAAAGCAGCTGTTAGAAGCACAACATTCAAATACCGTACATAGGAGAAAAGAAAATATTTGGTCTGGAAAACATGATGGTATAAACAATTATCTGTGGGCACCTTTCTATAATTGATGCCTTAACTTGAATAAACCGCTTGTACTTATCAGATCTCACTATAATGAGTGTGCCCCTGCAAGTTGTTGAGTGGTCAACACAATCACTATTCTTAACTGTATTTTTGTTTGTAAGTTCTCTGAGGAGTAATGTAGGAACGAAAGGTTTATACAGCATATATGAAATAAAACCTTATTAGAGGACCCAACTAAATTGCATTAGCTCTGAAGCAGAAAAGTAGCTGGCTTTGTAAAATGGTGCCTTCTATATTCCTGAAATAGAAATGAAATGATAAGGCTGTGGGTTTCCCTCTAGCAGGTTAAAGCAAAAATCCAGAGCTGCACATGAAATCTTTAATAAAATAGGAAAGTGACAAACACAGATTGTTTCTTTTAATGTGAGAAAAGAAACTCTGAACTGGACATTTCAGAATAAGCAGCCTTCTGGAAAATAAAATCTCTTCTAAAATCTTAAAATGCTTTTCCCTCCCCACATATTTATATAAATAAGCATTATGATTACCATAGGTTTATGTATACACTATTAGATTACAACAGCTAGTGTTTCTATATTCATATGCAAATGTCAACTAAACTGCTTCTGAATATAAAAACTTAACTTGCTATGGACTGATTTCTAAAGAGAAAATGGGTTATGTGAGATATCATTTAGACAGGACATAGAGATTATTTGTGCTTTTATTTTATTTTGTTTTGTTTTATTTTATTTTGTGCCAAATTATCCCCAGGCTCTTAAATTCATTACTAAATGTTTGAATGTTCCTGTATAGTTCTTTTTTTCTTCCATCATTCAGCAGAAAACATTTACAGTCTCTCATCTAGACCCTATAAAACAGCAACTACACTCTAAATTCAGACACTGTGAGATTTTTCAGAGTGCTTATTAACATTGCTTCTGTCTACCCTGCTGTGATTGAAACAGCTAGTGCTAGAGATACAACAGTAAGTAGTACTAACCAAATGCATTTGCTGGATGCCTGTGGTTGTCAGGAAGAGATAAAAGTATAGGAACTGTCTCATCTACAGTAAAAAACATGTATAATAATTTTTTTCTATTTATAGTTTTTTGAGGTCCACTATAGCTTTTTTTGTTGTTTGCGTTTTGTTAAGTGCTTATTTATGTGTATCGCATTCTCATCAGAATGAACTGTTTGCTTCCAGCCAAACAAGGATGCATCCTGCATTATTTTGAATGGCACATTTTGTCTCCTAAGAGATACTAAATGACACTAAACTTTTCACTCTTTGCATCTTTCTGCTTGGAATGTAATGTGTCTGGCATAATGAAGGAAACATCTGGAAAGAAGGAAAACAATGTACTGATCCGTTTATTAACTTTCCATTATACTGTCATCAAGTCTCTGGAAGAGGCCCGGCTGTCAAAAAAGTAAATGGGCAAAAATGACATTTATAATTAAGTCAAATACTTTAATGGTAGCTTGAAACTAAGTCTAGCTACACACATTTTTCTTTTTCTCTCTCTCTCTCTCTCTTTTTTTTTTTTTCTTTTTCTTTTTGTCATAGAAAAATAGATATGAATTATTTATTCACTGTCTATTTCTGCAGCATTATCTGAGTTTTGGAAGTCATTAACCTCCGTAACTCTGCAGGATACTAGCATGGGCAATGTTAAACAACCTCGTCAGCAGTCCAACAGTGATCTCCTTTTATGAGAGGTCTTGGGGGGAGGGAACCAGTCCTTCCCTTATAGCAGTAACAGCAGGGTGCAATAAAGCCTTCAATAAAGCACTTTGAATTCTGGTGCCCGTGGAAGAAATGCAAGCACCCCCAGCACAGGCAGGATGCCAAGGGGAATCATAGAATCATAGAATTACCCAGGTTGGAAAAAACCTTGAAGATGATCAAGTCCAACCACAGCCTAAACCATAGTGTGCTAACTCTAACAACCCTCTGCTAAATCATATCCCTGAACACCACATCCAAATGGCTCTTAAACACATCCAGGGATGGTAATTCAACCACTTCCCAGGGTATTCTATTCCAGTACTTGAATACCCTCTCTGTAAAGAAGTGTTTCCTAGCATCCAACCTAAACTTACCCTGTCACAATTTGAGGCCATTTCCCCTCGTCCTGTCACTTGTCACCAGTGAGAATGGACTTGCCCTACTCACACTGTAAGCACCTTTCAGGTACTGGAAGAGGGCAATATCCTCAGCCTCCTTTTCCCCAGACTAAACAGCCCCAGCTTCCTTAGCCTCTCCTCATAGGGTTGATTTTCCAAGCCCTTCATAAGCCTTCAATGAAGGCCTTCCCATTGAAGAGTCTTCGCATTGAAGACACTTTTGTCACTGTGACAAAGACTCTGTGGTCTGATTGGCAAAGAAAATATTGCAGTTTTGTTACTGCATTTCACACCAGAAGCTAAGGACTTTCTTTTTAAATATCCATGTGAGTTGTATATTAAAAATATTATTTAAATAAATAAATGTGGATTCTTAGATTAAGGTATATGATAATCATAGTACTAATATGACGTATCCTTTTGAGATTAGATAGGTGATTAGAACTCTCTCATGACTGTATGTGCTAGCTCTAAATATCTCAGTTACAGTTATATTCGCTCAGAACAAGGCAGGCTTTCCTATTATTTGTACATAGCAAATACTTTCTCTTAAACTATTCCACCATTCAGTGAGGGTTTAGATTCCTATTAGTTTCACTGTGCTGGACAAATAATTCAGTGAAATGACAGATTACAGGTGATATCCAGTGTAAGTACTGAGTTTGGATAAAAATAAACATTTTAAAGTTCAATCAAATGGTGTTTCAATTGTAGTACCAAAGCCAACTGACCAATCAACTGAACATCATATACTCAGTTCATTCTTATACCGTTCAGTTGCAACCTGATCCTTATTCTTTGCACATTTTCTCAATGTGCAGAATGCTACATGGTAGTCCTGCGAGGATTTGTTTTAGTGGACAGTGAAAAGCAAATGTTATTTTGTGAATCAATATTCTCTTCAAGTCAAATAGTTACTCAGCCAAATCTTGTTAGGTAAGAAAACATATTGAATTTTACAGATGAAAGAAGGAGATATCTTACTCCTAGTATAATTTTAATTGAATGCATATTGGAAAGTTGAAGACTAGATAAACCTTATTCTGTGTTCTTTATTCTTTTTCTGAAATTCTGTAATTTATAAGACAAAATCAGTATCCTCCCCTTCCCCTCACCCCCCCCCCCAAAAAAAAAAACCCACCAAAACATAAACAAATAAACAAACAAAACCAACAACTGAATAGAAATTATTGAGTGTGTTTGTTTTGTTTTTTTCTACAATGTTTTTTTTCTTTAAAGTCCTAAAACACATTGGCTTAAAACTCTTTTATTTTTACTACCAGTCTGAGTAGAAGCCAAATAGAGTATGTTTGCTTTCTTTTGCTCTTGACTAGATATTTACATAATCAGCCTATTTTAGAGATATATCACATAGACTTGTTAGAGAAAACAATTAGTTTGTCCTGGTATTATTTATTGCACAGAACTGAGAGGAGGGTTTGCAGTGAAATCTATAAACTCTGTGAATGTGATTAATTTCTTCCTATTTTTCCACATTATATGTTCTGTAACTTCTCTTTAAATATTGTGTATTAATGATAGCTTCTTGTTGGTTAATTTAAGCACTGTAAAGGCATGGGAGGAGAGTACAAATACCATCCAGCTACTGGCTCATGGTTTAAACAGTCTGTATCAGTACTTAACCAGCTCAGTTCTTTTGCTGATCTTCAGGGCACATAAATTAGTATCATGTATAAGCCTTAAAGTGCCTGTCTATGTGCAGGCAAAGAAGAGTCTTGGGAGACCAGCTGCCAGCTTAGCTTCCTACATGCTGCAGCTGAACTACTCAGAAGTCAAAGGAAAGACTGACTTCAATTTGTTTGACAGTATGTTTGTTTACAAATACTAACCTGCCTTATAGATGTTATAAAAATTAACAGCTACAGTAGACAAGTACTTCTTCCCAAAGGCAATCAAAGTTTGCCAGTATGCATGTAACAAAAAGCCAGTAGATTCGGTCTTATTTATTAGCTCTCCAAATAATAATAAACTATAAAAATCAGAGAAAGATAAGAGTTCAAAGAGACTTAGTATTGTCATCTAGACTTTCTTTCCTTCTGTCTCATGGCAGTCAGACTTTGATGGATGATATTCCTGTCACAAACTACTCTTGACAAATGATTGCCTGTCCAAAGACGAAGACTCCACACTTTCCCCAGGCAAAATACTTCAGTCTCTTATTATCCCTACTAGTTTTCTGAAGCTTTTTCTAGTGCCTTACTTGAATCTTTCCTGATACAGTTAAAGCCGACTGCAACCTATCATATCTATCGTGCCATATTATTCATTTATTTACAACAACCATTTATGTGCTAGATCAGAATCATCTACATTCATGTGATGACTGTTAGTGAAAACAGATGCAAAAAAGATTGCCAAACACCATACAACATCTTGGTACCATATGCCAACACATTTCCAAACCACGGAGTTACTCCTGACTATCACCTCTGATCTTCTTAGTATGACTAGTGTAGTAGAATGAGTTCTCATATTCTTGTGATTTCTCTTGCCTTTCTCCTTTCTTTTAAATTTTGATGTGTTTCTGTCCTTAAATGTTTGTTGTAACAAACAAATGGGCTTTGTTTCCACCTTCAGTATGTCTAAAATAGCACATGTTGAGGATTAGATGAGCATCTTTACTGATGATGTACATTCACCCAGTGTCAAGATGGGGTAAGAAAAATATCTTCCAATGCAATTCTGTAAGCAGACTCTATTCTGAGTTCCTTGGATCCCTCCGTACTAGTTCACAGACACTGAGGAGTCCTCCATCCTCAGAGACCCAAGAACCAGAAGTGTGATTAGCCCATAGAAAGACTGAAATCCGTATTCCTGTGTTGAATCATGACAGCAAGTGGGCTGGAGATTTTGAACTCTGTTTTAGAGGATAATTTTAAGAGTGTTTTTTCTTCTTAATAGAGGTGATTTTCTTTCCTTCTAAACCAGATTTCTTTTTGCTGTCAAATGGCATTTCACACTATGCAGAAGTTTGTGAAACATATTTGTAAGGCAAGGATCTGAATTGACCCCTGTTTAATTATTCAAAATTGTTTCTTACATTTTTGCAATGATTCTCAATTCTTTCAAGCTTTTATAGGACAGCAGGCTCTGAAAACCCAATATAGCTGTGTGCTAAGCTATTCTGGCTGTTATTTACAGAACAAATACCACATCAGTTTGTGGTGTTCTTGTATCTTGAAGATGAAGCTGCAGTATACTTACTGAAAGTATCAGTGTAATTACAGCAGGCATCTCTGTGAGCATCAGACCTCAGTTATTTGTGGGATCCTGCAGAATTGTTGCTGCAGCCACAGTTGTTCTTAGTATTGTTGTAGCAGTTGGCAAAACCATTTTTGTGAAGACAGTTCTTCCACCCAGATTTTGATTTTCCAAACCATCATTTGTCAGCCTGAAATCAGCCTTAGACATCAAAAGGACAGCCCCATAGCTGTTTTATATTCAGTCTATGTGAATTGATTTCTGAGCCATTGCTATTTGCCAATACTGAAAGATATATAGATACTTTAGAAGAACAGAGAAAATCTTGAAAATTATATTGTAATACAAATGTTAAAGATGCAATCTTAATTGTGTCACTGTATTTAGAGACCCAATTTGTAGCACAGTTGGAACAAATCACAGAGATATGAATGAGACACAGAAGGAAATGTTACATCAGAAATAAAAACATAGGCTGGAAGACTATGACAGGTGGCTACTCAAAAAGAAAATAAAGCAGCAGAGAGATTTACATGGCACTGACTTAAGAGAGATTGCTAATGTAATGAAGAATGGATATTTATCTTCTATGTACAAGGATTTCCTTGTAATTTCATTGGAATGATATTTAAATTCTTTTTAATTTAGTCTTTCTAAGTTGATCATGTAGTAGGTATAGATGGCATGCCTACATCAGGATCTATCTGAGCATATCACTATTTGAAAATTGACTAAACTGAGAACTGCCTCTAGCCTTAGACAAAAGCAGTTTCAGAGCTCTACTAGGCTGAACTTTGTGAGGGTTTGTGTCTTCTGCACCAGATGTGCAGGAAAGAGGCATCCTTTAACTGTCATACCTTGAAATATACAGAGCAATCCTGTCGATCAGATCTGTGTGACAAATACTTCCAGTTAAATGAATTTAAGCTGTGTGCTGAGACCTTCAGATAAATAGGATTTTACTGTAAATAAATAAGAGATTGCTGTCAGTGAACAGTCTTAGCTACTTATCTTGCTAAAAGCCATCAGTCCCAAGTTGAATTCATTTCAGGCAATAAGCTCATCTTGGCTTTTATTTTCCCAAAGGGCCACCTTTTATTATAAGTTCTTATTACAAGAACTGTAAGCTGGCAACGTGTCACATGTGAATGAAAACCGATGAGATCAGAATGAGAATGAATTGGATGCCTCAATTAAAGTTTGATTTTAATAGCACTCTTCTGGTAACTTTCTCAAAAGCCCTATGTTAGCATTATACAAACTGGCAGAGTCTATCAAAAACCAGATTATTCATCTCTTCATGTACATCACTGGGGTACAATAAAGATGTATAAGATGGCAGAGATGATCAAACGTTTCTGGAATCTGTAATTATGCACATTCAGGGAGGCTACTTATATTCAGACTTTTCATAAAATCAGTTCAACTGGATAAAAAAATTATCCTGATCACTCAGCTACACCTTTTGCAAGAGAGAAGCTAGAGCTTGACTTCAGTACAAATAATGAACTTATCACCAACAAAACTATACCAAATTCTATTAACAATAACAGATATACAAATTTTTATTATTATTTTCTCAGTTTATCCAGGTTTTATTCAATTTCCAGCCTTCAAAAACGTCATTTTCTGAACATGTGAAAGCATCAGGCAAGCTGAGGAAGGGTACGTACTCTCTTTATAAGTTTAAGGGCAAACATTTATAGGTAGATCTTCAAAATGTTGTAAACAGCTACTTTACAAATGAAAATCTCAAGTTCTTTACAGCTGCCTCCTATATACAAATACATTAAGTGCTACAATATTAATACTTCATACACTTACATTGGTATTGCAATATTAAAGTCATAATCATTAGGAAATAACTTGATTTTACAATATTAAAGGACATAAAAGTAGTTAAATAAAAGACAGTCATATACTTGTGCCTATTTCACTGCAAAACATGTTTTCTTTTAAAAATTAAGTGATATCCTACTGAAAATAGACATAGTCCTCATATTTTCATTGTATGAATATTAGCAATTTCCCCATAACCATCAAAGCATTTCTAATCCCTAGATATCTATTGCCTTAAGCATTTCACAGTAGTTTACAATACTAATTTAAAATAATATTGTTAATGTTTATATTTGATAATTTGAAATATAAATTACAAAAAATAACCCACTAGAATTCTGCCTTTAAATTACAGCCCTCAGACATTTCAACTTTTAAAATAACCACAGTGTCAAAATGTTAGTGATGAAGGTTTAAAACATTTAAAGCAAATTAATATTTTTAAAAATAAAAGTTTACTTTAACCATCAAATAAAGTAATGTTTCTTTATAAGTCATTTAGAAATGTGTTTTTATCTACCCCACAGCTACTCAGCCACTGAGCTGTGTTCCCGGTGATATATCCATTTGGTATTTTGTTTTTCTTATGTTTATTTTGCATACATTAAAAATCCTTGTTTTTTACTAATTTAGAAAATAATGTTCTCTGCTGGAAATATTCAAATAAGATTCACAGCAGTTTGATTTGAAATAGATTTTCCATAAGCAACAGCTAACATAATAAGTTTTTTATGTGATGTTTTTTTTCAATAAAGTAATCTTAGAATTCAATGATTACAATTCAAATAACAGCACACATTTTTCATGCCATCAATTTGTCATTCAATAGACAGATCTACCAAAAAAGTATTAGGTTTCTTTTCAAAGCCTAGTTTAAAAGCTTTGATTTTTATACAAACTTATTGTCTATATTATCAAATAATTCAACTGAAAATGCACTAATCAGTTAGGCTATGTATCCTCATTGAAAAAAAACAAAAACAAAAACAACTAACTATGAAATCATCAAACTGTCAAATAAAAGGGATTTGATAGTATCTATCTCGACCCCTCTCCTACATATCAAACATTTGTAAAATGTGCAGTATATACAAGTTGATTTTTTTTCTGCACTCAGACTCCCCTGAAATAATAATGTTTAAGGTTGATCCTAGTATTAAAAGGAGCATCAAAAGCATAGTAAATTAAGAAAAGTTTAAAAATATAAAAAGGATATTTAATTAAAATTAGGGATGGATAAATATGTCAATAACATCATTACTAATCTGACCACAGACATGGGATCCACAATTAATGTTATTATCATGGTGGGTTTTTTTTGGTTTGGTTTGTGGTTTTTTTTTGTTGTTGTTGTTGTTGTTGTTTTGTTATGTTTTGTTTTATCATATATTTGAATTATTTGTGAAGAAGTCATGAAGAAAAAAGGTCATATTCAGCCTATGATGACTTCAAGGGACTGAAATATTTTAACGTTAGTTTTGAAATGGTTATCAGGATCTTTGAATCTGTTTAAAAATATATATATTGATTCCAAACCAACCTTTGAATGCTGTTTTTGTAATATACTTCTGGATTTTTGAAAAAATAAATAAATAATGAAATAATAAGAAATCAAAGTATTTTTGAAAAGAAATATAGACTGAGCTGTATTTCAGTCAGATGAACTTTCTATACCTTGCCAGTTGCTTACGTGTTTTTGCTGTATATATCCTTTCCAAGATCCTGAAGTCATATTTTTTCTAACATTTGAGGGACTGAGGTAAGAGATACCAAGAGATGGCATGGCACAGACTCTCACCTTCAAAGAGAAACTGTGGAACTGCAGCCGTAATTTTTCCATGTCCTGTAGAAATGTAGCCCACCTCTAGAGTTGGATAATAGACAGAGAGTCTCCATAACAAAACCTGTTCATACTCACAGCAGTGTCTGGGAAGTCAAATTCATGTTTGAAATTCATCAGCTTCTGTTTTCAGCTCATATGGCAATTAACAGAAAATCAATTGTTATCCTTATTGCGCTACAGATCAGCTTCAAATAAGCTCACGACCTGTGAACTTCCTGACAGAGTATCCAGAAGATAATATACTTCATAAAACCACAGACTTCAGCTTGCTACACTAAAAATCTCTCAGGTATTTAGAGAAACTAATGTCAGTTTTCCCAATAAAAAACATCTGTAAAGTATTAAAAGTTAATGCTAAAATACTGTTGATATAGTTCACTGAAATTTGCATTAATAGCTTTTGAAATCTCTGGGTAAAAAAGCACATCGTTAGCTTTAGCAGATTATTTGTTTTGTGTACTTATTTACTTATTTCAGATAGAAAACTCTGGATGAGATTTAGTTTACTGACAAAGCAAAACAGAAAAGTAATTTCATTAACTACGCTAATTTAGGTTTCCCTAGGAAAAAAAAAAAAAAAAAAAAAAAAAAAGAAAGATCCCAAACTATAGTATATTACATTTTCAATTAAAGTAATCTACTTTTTGAAGCTCTAATTAAATGCATGAGTGACAAATATATATATATATATATATATATATATATATATATGACAAAGATATATATATGTATTTTTTTCAAGAAAACTGTTTATTCTGTATACTTCAAGAATCATATGTTTTATGTTTTCCAAATCTGAAGTTACTCAACAGACTGTATCTCAGAACTCTGTTCATGACAGTGTGAGTGAGTGGTGATTTCTATTACTTTCTCTTGAGAACATGATAGCAATATAATATTATAATTATACATAATAATTTTAATATATACATATATATATATATATATTTAAGGTCCTTTACCAGGAGAGAGGACAAGAAGTAGGAAAAGTCATCCTACTTGGACATTTCAGCTTAATATATTTTCACACATAATGCATCAAAAATATGTAACTTCCGACTATTCAGATTTGTGTTTGGCCTTCTGAACTTTTATGGGCTATCTGAAAATTATTTGCCATGAGTGATCTTGTAAAAGATAATCTCCCATTCCAGGAGACAACTCTGGAATGTAAGGCATGTAAAATACTTGCCTCAGAGAGAAAGGCATTAGAAAATTGCCTCAGTGATGTCAGTCTTGATGAAATGAAATGGGCTTCTGTAACCTCAGTCTTCTTAAGGAACAATTTTGGCAGAGGCATTAGATATATTGAGGATTACTGCACAGTGTAATCAGAACTTTGGTCATTTCTACTCTAAAAGAGAAGAATTATAAGGAAAATGGATAATTCATATCTACTGTTCTTTTGTAATTAAGTTCTGAAGAAAGGTTTCTATAATAGTTGACAAAAAGCAACAAACAAACAAACAAACAAAAAACAAAAACAAAACAAAACAAAACCCAAAAAACCAAACCAATGGAATAAAGATAAGAGGGAAAATAGGACAGATCAGTAGTTAAGTCGAATAAAAATTTAAATGCTACATCTTGCAAACACCTATCCTTAGGAGTTTTGACAGATACAGTAATTAGAGTAATGAACTGGAATGACACAAAATTCTGTCTCGTGTTTCTATAATGAACTATTTTCTAGTCCTGAGAACTGCAGAAAATGCAATTTAAGAGCATTCATTAAAAAACATCTTCCAACAAATCTAGAAAATAAAAAAATCTATAGTAATTATTGAGTCTCTGGAGGAGGGTTAAAACAGTCATACCTTCTTTTCAGACAGATAAATCAGTGATCACAACTTACTTGTATTGCCAGTGACAGTAGAAGTTTAAAAATGTCATTGACATGTTCAAATTAATACATTATCTTCGTGTCGTATTACTGCTTTTGAGCCAAAACAGAGTAATTTTACCTTGTAGAATTTTTATGCCATTTTTTTCTCTATTCTCATTTAAGATTGAGAACTTCTGAAGCTAGAGAGGTTAGTAAAGACCCTCCTTATGCCCAATATTGTACCTATGGTATTCCTCAAGTTTTCTGGCTCTGTTGTGTTAAAATTAATATCAGGAAATAATTTGTTGATGTGTTTTAGCAATTCCTTGTAAAAAACAAACACCCCCCAAAAAAGAAAACCTTTGGTTTTCTATGATACAAAAATACATCATTATCGACCGTAGTTATATATAATAACAACAACAACAACAACAACAATAATAATAATAATAACAATGCGTTATTATTTTTATATTTATAAATATTTATATATATATATTTATTATTATCATTATCATTATTATTAAATTATTATTATTGAAATGAATATAAATTATTGTTATTATTAAAAACAAACATAATAATATAATATTTATTATTATATGATATACATATAATATTATATAATGATATTCTTATATATTATTATTATTATAAATATATAATAAAATCATATAAGATACATATAATCATAGAGTAGGAAGTGGCCTTCTCTTCTCCAGGCTTAAGAGCCCCGATTCACTCAGCCTGTCCTCAAAGGGGAGGTGTTCCAGCTCTCTGATTATCTTCATAGCTGTACTCTGAACCTGCTCACACACTTTAATATCCTCCTCGTGTTTGCTTCCTGAGAACTGGATGCAGTATTCTAAGTGGGATCTCACAAGAGCAGAGTAGAGGAGTGGAACCTTCTCCCTTGACCTGCTGGTCGTGCTCCTCTTGATGCAGCCCAGGATACTGTTAGCCTTCTGGGCTGCAAGAGCATGTTGCCAGATCAGGTTGAATTTTCACAAATCATCTCTCCCAAATCTTTATCCTTTGGGCTGCTTTTAAGCCTTTCTTTGCCCAGCCTCTGACTGTGCTTGGCATTGTCCTAAACCTATGTGCAGGACCTCAGACCTGGCCTTGTTGAACTTCATGATATTGATATGGGCCAACCTCTCAAGTCTGTTCAAGTCCCTCTGGATAGCATCCCTTCTATCTAGCGCGTCAACTGCACCACTCAGCTTGGTGTGAGCTGTAAACTAGCTGAGGGTACACTCGATCCTACCATTCGCATTGTCTACAGAGATGTTAAATAGCACTAATCCCTGAGGAACTTGTCACCAGTCTTCATTTTCTCATTGAGCCATTGTCTGCAACTCTCTTAGTGCAACCAGTCAGCCAATTCCTAATCCAGAGAGTGGTCCATCCATCACATCCATCTTTCTCCTATTTGGTGACTAGGATGTCATATGGGACAGTATCAAATACTTTGCACAAGTCCAGGTGGATGACATCAGTTGCTCTTCCTTTATCCACTGATGCAGTAACTCACATAAAAGGATAACAGATTTGTCAGGCATGACTTGCTCTTGGTGAAGCCATGTTAGTTACCACCAGTCACCTCATCTTTATTTTTCATGTGCCTTAGTACGGCCTTTAGGAGGATCAGTTCCTTGATCTTGCCAGGCACAGGCACAGGGGTGAAACTGGCTGTCCTGTTGCTCCCCATGTCTTTTTTTCCTTTCTTGAAAGTGGGAGCTATGGTTTCCCCCTTACAGTCAGTGGGACCTTCACCAGACTGCCACAACCTTTCAAATACGATGGAATGAGTGAAAATAAGATCTTAGGATTTTGAAAGTTTTCTTTGGCAGTCAGAGGGAGTTGAATCTTATTATTATGATGCAATTTTTGGAAAATTACTTCTTTGTACATCTCTTGTCTCTTCATAATATCATCATAGTATCATAGTCTCATGCAGGTTGGAAGGGACCTTAGAGATCATCGAGTCCAACCCCCCGGGATTCGAGCCTCCTATGTAGCAGAGCGGCACTTCTACCACTTGCGCCACAGGGGGGATTCGAACCCAGGGCCTCCGGTGTTGCAACACGGCATTCCTACCACCTGCGCCACCGGGGCACATGACTAGCTCTGTCCTCATGACTGTAAGGAAACAGGAAACTTTTTTTTTTTAATAAAAACTATATATTAGTACTTTTGTGCAGCAAATGCTGAAAAAAAAACCAAGAATCTAGCTGGATTTAAATGGAAAAACTTGCTTTATATGTTGTTATGTTGATTTTATATTGATACTTCCAACATCCACTTAATTTTTCCTTAAGGATTCATTTGTTGGCTTAATGTTTTACTCGGGCAGATGGAATAAAAGATTAAGAAAGTGAAGTCAAGTTGAATATGATTGCTCAGGACTTCCCAAGAATATGGAAAAGGCAAAACTCCACCTTCTTCCAGTGTTGCAGATTGTCTTGACGGTCCTTTTTTTTTCTGTTGCACACACGTATCATCCTATTGTAATTCATGGAAACAATCCACTGCACCTTGATGGCATCTAACATGCACATCTTGGGTACATTTTCTGTACACTTCGTACGCAACTGTTCATTTAACAAACACAAATGACAACATGCTTCCTGCCAGCTAACTACAAAATGCACAGTTAGGAGAATGGTTACCTGATATTTTTCTAGAAAATGCTCTGAGGAAAATCAAATGCTAGTGACAGGCTGTGTTCCTCCAAGTATTTTCAGGTTTCACGTAGACCTGCCAAACTTATTGGGATAAGAAAACCTGTCTTTTATTTTTTTTTCATTTAAGACTTATTTATATGTGTGGGTATTTCATTTGTTTTAAGCCTTTTAAGACAACAGAAAGTGACAGATACAAATAGATTTAATATGAAGTAAAATAGAAAACTCCATATCATGTATGTATGAAAATAAGCAATGTATAAAAATATGTCTTCAGAAATATTATCCACAAAAAAAGTAGAAGTGACTGCCATCAAAACTGTATTTACAATGTAAGTTGCATTTTATTAATAAAAAATAAAAATGAAAAAGAACAACAGAATGTTTGTAATTTACTTGTGATTTACATGTAAATACTTTATATGACAAAAATGGTTGTGCAATTAATACCTTGAGGAATGTGTTATACTTTCAGATAACTGCAGAATATTTGTCTTACAAATCCACTATGAAAATAATCACAAAATTTAGTCTATTTCTTTGGCTTCTCAAGTTCTTCAACTTTATCATATGAACATTTTTATAAAAATGTGATTAGGAATTAAATCAACGGGGTTCAGACATATTTATTATAGTTGGAAACGACTATTGTTATGAAACGCTTAAAAATTTGGCAGAAAACTGTTATTGCTTGAATGAAAACTTGATATTTCCCAGGAAAGTTGTGTTTCTGGTATGCAATTTTGCTATGTTGTTTATCATGCATGAAAAGTTTGCATCTCTTGTTGCCAGATCAAGAAAATATATTTAGGAGCAGAGATGAGACTAGCTGAATTTTGCAACCAGAAGTAATTCATTTTTCCAATTGCTGAAAAATAATGCGTAGCTAAAAAAGAAAATTTTTAAAATTACCACAGAAGTCCAACAAGCTTGTTAGATGTAACTTGTTAACATGGAAAAATTGAACTTACTTACTACTTATGGTATTTAAGTAGTGGTATATAATTACTTATGGTAATTAAAATGGATGCTGAAAGCTAAGCTGTGATGGACGCTGCTAAATATACAGACTTAGAACATTGTAGATGTTTTTTGGAAAAACAGCTGTCTTCTAGAATAAACTCTGGTGGTGTTTGAGAGAAAACCTCAAACTTCCAGAAAACTGGAATGAAGCAAGAACTGCTACTGCTGCCTTTGGACAACCCATTCCTCTGGGATAAGTTTTGCAGTATGGGAAGACTTTTTGCAAGCATTCGCTAAAATTTAGGAGGCAGAAAAGAGAGACATAGTGTCTTCTATGTTTTCTTACTGCCAGAAGATTTTATAAAATGTTCCAATATGCCTAAAGGAGGCCAAGAAGGAAGAGCGGCCATTGTCTCTTATTCACGATGTAGGCTGTTAGGATGTTCTGTGTCGTTCTTGTCAGCTGCCCATGCATGTAAATATGAAAAGCTTGTATCACCAGTTTTGTAATTCTAGAGACATCAGTGCCTGAATGCTGTTACCAGACCCTGTTCTGTGATATGATACCACAGATCTGGTGAAAATGATCAGATTTATTGTATAGGAGGTATCTTCCTGTTGTATTCATTCCAAAACAGAGTTAATACATGAATGCTGAGAGAAGATGGTGCAAATCCAATTCATTCTGCCAAGAAAAACTCAGATGTTTTATAATTACCCTTTTATATTTGCAGTCTGACCTACATGCTCAGATTTCCACACTATTCAAGGATCACAGGGTCACATAATGTTTGTTGATGCTCTCTTTCTTATTCTGTCTGACCATGTACACACGTTTTATAGCTTACCATGGGCTCCTCAGTGATGCTGCTCTTACTCTGAACTTAACAGATAATGTAACCAGGAAGGCATTTAAGAGTGCTTTTCAGATATATATCAGAAACAAACAGTCTTTTAATCACAGAAATGTTCTTATTCTAAGTCTTCTGTAAGCTGTGTTTTTGTAACTAGTCACTGAATGTCTGTTTAGCATTAATAAATGCGTAACTGTCTTATAAACTCAGACTTTCCATAGAAAACATGAACTAATTGTGAAGAAAGTACAAACATATCAATCTATTCCAGCCACAGAATCAGGAGATTTATCTGCAAACATGTCTCATAAAAGAGTCCCCAGTGTTCAAGATGTTTCATTCTCTCTCTGAAATTGTTCTAACCTGAGCAGTGATCTCTCCCCAAGTTTAACTTTAATGGACAATAAGCTGATGCAGAGAGAGACTAAGCATAATTAAACTCTGCTTTTTTTTTAACAGTTTTCCCCTCCATATACTCACTTTCAAGCCATTATTTTTATTTGTGGTAATTTTCCATTTCATTGCAGTCTGGCTGCAATTTGAACATTATCTGAGATAAGAGTGAATGGTTTTTCTTGTGATAGTTCCATGAAGCCAAACACTGACTCATTCCTTTTCTTTATCAACGCCTGAAATATATCGAAGAAAAACAGCCTGAGAACTATTTTACTCTTTCTTTTCTCCTCTCTTTTATATTCTGGTGAACAGCACTTGGGGAAAAAAATGTCCTACTCTTCTATCCATGCAGCTGGCACACTGGCCTTGTCATTGCATAGTGGGTGCAAATAATAATGTTGGAATCACTTTCAGATATACTCATGAACAAATATGGTCGTGAAACAATGCTTATGCTATAAATGCTGGTGAAAAACTATTTTCATGGTTTCTGATGTTCTTTTTTCTTTTCAATTGTCCCTGTCCAAACTGCGCAATGGAGTAAAGACAAGACTTTGCTTGTGAAAACCATGTCAGAAAATAAATGGCTAGTACAGTTTTGCCTTCTGTTTTGAGATAATAAAGCTTGTTGCGTGTACCCGTAGATAGTTACCACCATGAAAATATCTGCATATTTCTGATTGTTACTACTACCTTCAGAAAAATGCCTGTGATTTGAGTTGTTACAAGTTCCAATTCTTGTCTTCTGAGTGAGCTCTACCATGTTCAGATTTTATTCTATTTAATAACTATAGCTTCACTGAAGTGCTATTTATTCATACTACACAGGGTTTCCAAAAGTATTAAGATGGATTTCCAGAAGTTGTGACCCACAGACTACTGATCAAACAAAGCTTATTTTAGGAAGGCTGAAGTCTGGGAAAGGTGTACAGTTTTGCAGACTATAAGAAGGAAAGTCTCAAGACAAGAGCTGGCATATGGATTTTAAGGTACTAGTGGCATGTCTGAACTTTTTAAAGTTATTATCAGAGGAAGTACCACAGTGTGGGGCTGGAATTATCCCTTAGTCAGCCTTAACAATAATAAAAGACCATAAAGTGCTGTCCCTCTTAGAGACTGGATGTAGGCTGAGAAAGTGAATTTGTTAAACTGACATGTTAAGCCACAAGGTGATTCAGCAGAGTGAAACAGATTCAGATTGGAAATTTTGTAGCTGTTATAGTAGTGAGGTTGTGGAACAATCATAGAATCACCAAGGTCAGAAAAGACTTCCAAGATGATCCAGTCCAACCATTCACCTATCACCAATATTTCCCCACTAAACTCTGTCCCTTAGTACAGCATCTACACATTGCTTGAACACCTTCAGGGGTGGTGACTCAACTGTTTTTTTGAGCAGCCCGTTCCAGCACCTGAATATCTGGAGAATAAATTCTTCCTTATATCCAGTCTAACTTTCCCTAGAACAATTTGAGGTCATTCCCTCTCATCCTATCAGTAGAGAAAAGGCTGACCCCACCTCACTACAGCCTCTTCCAGACTGAACAATCCCAGTTCCCATAGCTGCATCTCATAAGACTTGTGCTCCAGCTCCTTTACCAACTTTGTTATGAGCTCCATGGCATCAATATATTTTTCTTATAGTGAGGGGCCCAAAACTTAACACAGAAGTCAGCGTGCAGCCTCACCAGAGCTGAGTACAGGGGGATGATCACATCCCTGTTCCTTCTGGCCACACTGTTTCTCATACAAGCCTGGATGCCATTGGCCTCCTTGACTGCCTGGGCACACTGCTGGCTCTCGTTTAGCTGAGTGTTGACCAGAGCCCTCATGTCCATTTCTTCAACACAGTCTTCCAGCCATTCTGCCCCAAGCCTGTAGCATTGCCATGGGACGCATTTCTGTAGGAGGTGCAGGTAAAAGATTTCATTAGCTTTTATATGGAATCTCTTTAATTTATGAAAAGTAATATGAAAAATATTTTTTCTCTATGGTTAAGAGTGGGATTTGCAAACTTTTCTGTTCCTGTGCCTACAATCAAGGCAGATCTGTGCAGAGAAGCACTTGCTTGTAAGGAAGTTGCCACTTTCTGTGATAAAGCTGCTTTGGGGACAAATGAAAATCTATTTTTAGTGCTGATAACCTGGCATATTTTATAGATATTAAATTATGCCTAAAATAAAACAGCATATGGAGAGCTGAGATCAGCTGTTATTCCAATTCTCATGAGATTAAGAGGTAACTGTACTCCTGGAGGCAAAAATATCCAGGAGATAAAGGAAGACACAGTGTTAAAATTAAACAAAGCATGCCATTGAAATATGATGACATTGTGGAAGTTTTTTGATCATTTCTCTAGTAGTCTATATTTGCTTTACAGGCCTTGGTGTGCCATTAAATTCACAATGTAAAGCAAGTTGGAAAACAAAAAAAGCAACACAGAAAACTCATGTCAATATATGTGGGAAATTTAAATTGTTCCATGTAAGGAAGCCAGAGGATTTTTTTTATTATTATTATTATTTTTTTTAATAGTTATATTTGTCATTTTCTTATTTTGCTCTCTTCTTTTCCAAGGAACATATGGATGTGGTCTTATTTTGGTGAAACATTTGCTGTTTGTTGGAAATTTCAAGAAAGAAGGTTAGAATTGTGTACTGCAAAGCCTGTTTTTCCATGCTTTTATAATTTAAAAATATCACTGTAGTAAGAATAAATAAGTTTAAATTTCCAGACAGCATAGTAAGAACCAGATTCAGAGAAATCATTAAGCCAAAGATTTTCTGTTAACCCAGACATACAAAATTAAATTTTGCCTAGACCAAGGCTACCACATTTTAGGCCTTTGAGACAAATTAATTTGTCTGATACACATACACAGAGAGAGAGAAATGCAAGAACTTCCAACCCAAATTATTTCATGATTCTATGAAGAAAGCCGAATCCCAGTCCACTGCAAGGTGAGTAGAAGATAGCTTGCTTCTGGGAGGATGAAAAAAAAACAAACATTCCCGAAGTCCTCAGGTGTATGATTATGTTCCATAGTCCCACTTTGTTACTAAGTATGGAGACTTACCCTGGGACCTTGGAGTGGCTGGCAGTTATTCAGCTTGACTTTAATGTTAGGTTAAATCACTGAAATAATTAATTTAAAGAAATTCTTCATGCTTTGTTTTTGCTGCAAGGGATTTTAACAGACAGGTTTAGTCAAGCTTACCAGGCTTTTGTTTTCAGAAGAAAATGGCAGTCTGCAAGCAAGGCTTTGCTGCTTATCACAGATATTTCTCACTGGCATTTGACAAATGATACTGGAACTGAAGGAGGCTTAAGAAAAGGAGATTTTTGAAGACATACTGCTAATTGATAATCCAATTTGCTCATGCTCAAGAGAGATTTTCATCAACTAGTCACTTTTTTTTTTTTTTTTTTTGCACAAAGCTTGTCATATTTTAAGCCAAGCGATTCCCAAGAAAGATATCTCATTTATCTTATTTTATATTACTTTATTGATTTTATGCTGTGCCATATCAAATGATATGATTACAGTTTTGAAAAGTATCATAGCTCTGTGGCTTGAAAAAAAAAACAAACTTCAAATTTCTTGAATGTCTTCCAACAACAAGATAAAGTACATTGTTGAAGTTATATCTGTTGTAAAAGATTTTTGACAGCAAGAGATTATCAAAGTTACCAGGCTACTTAGCAAATTAGAGTAGAATAACAGAACTATCTAGATGAAATTAGTGTGACAATCTGTATTATAACTGGCATATTGAAGCTACTTTACATTGTCAGAGCTTTACTCTTCATATGATCACCTACTATCATGAGAATATATTTAAGGCACTGCTGTGCCTTTGCATGAAACCTGCTCTGAAAGGGCAGAACAACAATCACTGTTGTAATTCTTCAAGTATTGTTAGTTTCTACATTTCTATGACTTAAACATTAAGATTTACAGTGGTTCATAAGTTGATATTCCACTGTGTAAAATGGAATGCTGTCCCATGGTGTAAAAATGAGATGTTGTTAGCATGGCCTGGTGTATGACTGGAATTTGGCAACAGATCTTATTACCTTCTTTAGATGTGAACTCAGCTGAAAGTGGGTGAATGACTCATGGGAATTACATTTTCTGTGCCTCATGACTGAGATTACTGCAGTCAACAAAACTATCTCTTGTACTGAAGAGCAAGAGAGGAGAAAAGATTCTCATTAGAGACTTACGGAAACAGTCATATTTCTTTCTTTGCTAGGAAGGCTGTTAAACACCATTAATTAAATGTGATTTTTGAGCATTTGAAATAATGCTAATTTTGACTTATTAAAACAACTATATGCATGGTGCAAATACAGTAAATCTAAAGTTTGAAGTGATCGTTATTTTCCTTTTTTAAAAAAACAAGATAGATATTCACAGATAGACCATAATTGCATTTAATATAATATTTGCCTCTATATTACGTTTCATTTCTGATGGCAATGAAAGAGCTTTAGATACCTCTGCAGTACAAAATAGGAAACTGACCAGCATGACTTTTGTAAGCATATGCCAGAAAGTGATTTCAGGTAATAAACAAACCATGCTGGGGAGAATTAATTAAAGTCTGTGTATTCTCCACATATAAATGGCTGCTATATCTTCCAGGGTGAAAGAGATGTAAATACAAATCTTTGTTTTGATTTTGAAACATTTGAAGTGGTCCATTGTGAGACAGGACCCCAGATCATGAGACATTTGTGATAAAACAGGCTTCCTGGAAAGAGATGATAATTTAGCCATGTAGATTATGAATTTGTGCTGTGCCATGACTTCATTCTGGTGACAGCTGATATCAGTATAGTGGCCAAAAGTGTATCAAATGAGTACCAGTTAATATGGCAATTATTATATTTACTATTTTTGTATATATCATTATTTTTAAAGTATACCCACACTGTAACTAAAATGTGATGTAATAGCGTATAGTAGTCATACTATTTCTACAATATGTTGTCATATTATATCATAGTACACTGTACTCCTGCAGCAATCTGAATGGAAGATTTTTAATGACAAAAATAAAACAAATTTAATAGCATTAAAGAAATCCATTTGTTAAGTACTCAAGACAGTTACTGGTTCAAAGGTTCACACCAAGCTATTTAGTTAAGAATAGATTTGCAAATAAATAATTGAAATGAAAATAACTACAAATTTCAAGTAAATTGACTATTCTCTTCCTTGCAAATTTTTATTTATTTGTATTCAGCCTTTCATGATGAAACAAACTTTCTATACCAGTAAGGTGTCTGAATTAGACTTTAAGGAGGAAATGGCTAAATAATCTTGTCTGTGCGTGTTGTGGAAGCAGATTCTAGAGCTTGAAATGCACATCCTCTTTTTGAAGTTTAGATTATAATGCAAGCCAGATAATAAAGTTGCAAATGGTTTTAGTGGTGCAAATGTTCTAAGTTTACATCATAGACAGACAGGACTACTGTTTAGCACAGAGTGATGCAAATCTGCTAAGTGAAAACTCAGTCTATCAACTCATTAAAAATGAAAACAACTGTACTGAGTTTTCAAAGCCTTGATGGCAGCAATTTATTTGTACCTGTTTATATGGCAACAGACTCAGACTAAGAGGTAGAAGTGTATTTCTGTCTCGTATTGATCAGAAACACAGTAGGTGACTCCTGGTTTAAACGAGTTGATTTGAACTTCAGACTTTCTTTCTCATTCAGTGATAAAGCAAATGCTTTGGATACAATGAAGTATGTTTTGCAAATGATTATATTACACATTATCACAACAATCTTAAAGATGATCCATCTCAAATTAAATATGGACTTTCTGCTTAAAACAAGAGGAAAAACAAGGAGAAAATCAACAAAACTAATGTAAAATTGTTTCTGATTTTATTGATGCATTTCAGTATCCTTCTGCTTTATTTATTAGAGTATGGCAACATAGCTGAAGAAGATCATTCAGAAGCACAAAGTGTGTAAGGTATTAAGTTGTTAATCACCATGTTTATATGTGATTTTGGATGCCGAGGACAATTTTTACAATATGGCATTAAAAAAGATTGTAAGCATAGTAAAACGTTCCCTGCTGTTAATGGTGTCCCCTTGGTGTTCCCAGTCTTCTAAGCTGATCTCTGTCTTCATTACCTCAGACCTCTGGGACTTTTACAAATTCTGTTTTGTAAAGGGCTGAAGGATGTGCCATCTGTCCAAGATGTCCATTCAGTATGGTGAGGGAATATTGATCTCACACAAAGATAAATGGAATTGTCTGTGGCTGGAATTTGATGGACATCTGCAGCTCTGGTTGTGAATATTTTGAATACATTCATAAAATTATCAGGAGGGGTGAACAAGAAGTTATAAATCCACAGGCTATCACTTTTTTCTTGTTTTCTCAAAAATTGCCACAGCTGGGTGCTTTTGTTTTAACTTGAGATGGAAAAAAGTGCATTGGGTCCTAGTTATGATTAAAAAGGAATCTTTGTTGGGAGAAATTATAAAAAAGTGATTTTCTTGTGTGGTTTTTTTGTTTGTTTGTTTTTTGTTGTTTGTTTGTTTGTTTTGTCATATATTAATACAAATATTTTTTTTCTCCTTTTAAAGTTCTCACTGACTTTAACTGTGGGTCTCTGAGAAATACTACTAGGACCACAGAGCTGCGGTAAATGGTGTTAAAGCCAGAGGTTTCCCTGTCACTAGTGGTGTTCCTCAGGGGATGATACTGGGGCTGGTTCTGTTTAATACCTTCACCAATGATCTGCACAAAGGGATTGAGTGCGCCCTCAGTATATTTGCAGATGACACCAAGTGTCAAATTGCTTGAAGGTAGAAAGGCTCTACAGAGGGATCTGGGTAGGCTGACTCAGTGGGCTAAGTCCAGTTGTATGAGCTTTAACAAGACCAAGTGCACATTAGTTCCAACAGCCTCATGTATTGCTACAGGCTCAGGGCAGAGTTGCTGGAAAGCTGCACAGAGGAAAAGGATGTGGTGGTGCAAGTCAACAGCCAGCTGAATATTTGCCAGCAGCATGCACGGGCAGCCAAGAAGGCCGGTAGCATTCTGGCTTGTATTAAAAATAGTGTTACCAACAGGAGCAGGGGAGTGATTGTCCCCCTGTACTCAGATCTTGTGAGGCTGCATCTGAAGTTTTATATTCACTTTTGGTTTTCTCGCTACAAGAAAGACACTGAGGCACTGGAACATATCCAGAGAAGGGCAGTGAAGCTGGTAAAATGGCTGATACATAAATTGTAGAAGGAGTGGCTGTGGGACATGGGATTGTTCAATCTGGAGAATAAGAGGTTCGTGGGAGATCTTCTTCACTCTCTACAATTACCAAAAAGGAAGTTTTGGTGAGGTGGAGGTCGATGTCTTCTCCTGTGTAAACAGGATGAGAGGGAATGTCCTCAAGTTTTTCCCAAGGACATTCAGGATGGATATTAGGAACACTTTTTTCTCCAAAAGAGTTGTCAGGTGCTGGAACGGACTGCCCAGGAAGGTGGTTGAGTCACAGTCCCTGGAGGTGTGTAAGAAATGTGTAGATGCTGTCCTAGTGGATGTGGTTTAGTGGAGGTCTTTTCCAACATTTATAGTTCAAACCATATTTCTGAGAGTGTTGTCCATGCACTTCTTAAATTCCAGGAACTTGAGGCTACTCCGTTCCTGACCACCTTCTGGTGAAGAACTTTTCCCTAACACCTGTCTGACCCTTTCCTGGTCAATGCTATTCGCTCAGGTCCTGAAGCTGTCACCAGAAAGGAGAGATCAGTGGTGCCCTTCCACTCCCCTCTTGAAGAGCGGTAGAACACCCTGAGTTCTCCCTTCAGCCTCCTCTGCTCTGGGCTGAACAAACTGAGGCATCTCAGCCACTACTCATGTCTTGCCTTCTAATCCCTTCACCATTTGTGCACTGCTCCTTCTGATGCTCTTCAATAGTGTTATGATGGTCTTCTGATGTTGCAGTGCCTAAAACTCCCCACAAAACTGCTCAAGATGAGGCCACAGAGTGCAGAGCACAGTGGGACAATCCCTCCCCTCCCTCAGCTTGCAGTGCTGGGCCTAGCATACCCCAGGGTATGGTTGGCCTTTTGGCTGCCAGGGCATGCTACTGACATATGTTCAATTAATATACTAATATATGTTGTTATAGAAAGCCTACATATATTGGTAATTTTAGCTGAATTTGTTCTGATCTGAGCACTGAATATAGATATTCTTGATATGAAATATCTGGGTGTCTGTACTGGCTCTGCTTAAGAACAGTCGTCCCTGAGGCTTTTAGCTGAAGAGACTGAATATTCAAGTATGAGAAAAATTTATAGATTATTAAATCTGCCCTAAATCTCTTCTCTGATTTTGGAATGTATGTACAAACCTGCCTAGCAAGGAATATAGACATTCTGATTTTCTCTACATCTGTTATGTCCCTGGAGTGGCCTGATGTGAGGCAAATAAATGTTTTACTGAAAAGGGGAACTGTGTTGAAATCAGCCTAATATCCACTGTACCCCAAAGCATCATTTCAGGAATAGAATATTTTAACTATTAGATGAAAGCTATCAGGTTTAAAAAAAAATATTTTGTGTACTACTCATGATATTAAAAACTTTTTTTAGATTTTATTTTTCTATTATTATTTTTTAAGAAACTTAAAATTGAGGACCATGCTTCAGACTATGCTATCTTCAATGCTTGTTTTGTTTCTCCCACAAAAAGTGCAACTTGAGATAGGAGGAGAAAATACAAGAGAAAACAACAATGCTTCTAATTAGGCTTTTCAAACAAAGGGAGTTAATGGGTGCATGAGAAATCTGCATGCAGATTAAAAATTACGTTCCAAGAAATTATAGCTCATAGTAATCTCATTGTTTTAGAACAGATGGAGAAAATGGAGTGTTTTCTGAGACACATCGCTTCTGTTAGTTTCAGTGGACTGCTGAAAAGTCCTGCTTTCCCAGTACCATAGATACACTGTCTCCATTTCAGTACAGAACAACCAAAAAACCAAAAAGCCATTATATAAGTGTCTAGGAGAATAATGCCATGATGAGGTGGACAGATCGGTCACAGAAACCTAGCAAAAACGCATGGTTTTGCTGCTTTGCCAGTGTTCCTGTTGGAATTAGCACTGTGTTCCTACTGATTTCTCATCTTCCTGGATTACTGTGATAAATTTTGCTTTCAAAAAGACAAGAGGACTGATTCTCCCTTACGTTTCTTCCTGCATAAGTCATACACGAGAATATACTTAACACTCTGATCAGATATGCTAATGTATTATGCCTTATTTGTACTCCGGAAAGACGCATAGATGAGCACAGAATGCACAGAGCAAAGGAAAAGAATATACAAAAGAAGGTAGAAGTTAAAAAAAAAAAAAAAAAAAAAAAGCAAGTATGCACTGAAGGCATACTTAATCCCCTGTGCCCATTTGTCTCAATCGTCTCTAATAGGATAAATGAGTTATAATTGCTAAAATTACTAAGCTTGTGTGTTCTGTGTAGATGATAAAATAAGAGAAACTTGCATTTCAGAAGATATATTTAATATTTCTAAGCCTGACTTCTTCATTTTGAAGACAGAATGGGAAAGCAATGAGGATCTGGTAAGAAAAATCAAGGATATTATCTACCAATGTCAGTCTGTCATTTTCCTCTCCTTCAGACTGAACATATAATGCAGCAAATAAGAGGAGCAGGTGTTAAAATAAGAAAACATTGACTTTTGTGGTAGCCTTTAATCTCTCAATATGAAAGAAAACATCTTCAGTGTACCTAAGAAAAATCAGCCCATTACTCGGTATCAGACAAGAGGTAATATCTGACCTGGCTCTAGTCTTAAGAGATGATAGAATTTAAATTCCAGTGAATTGATAGAATTTAAATTCCAGTGAATTTCTTTCTTTAAGTAATTTTATATTTTACTTTCAGAAATAATAAAAAAAATCTGTCTCTGGGAAGAATATTAAAAGTTCAAATGTGTATTTTTGATATGCATCTAAAACACTTTTTTCCTATCACCCATCTAGAGAATCCATGCTTTACTGCTTGGTTTCCTGCTAGGTAAATACTTTCTCTAGTTTAAATTTTCATCATTAATGTTCTCTATTTTTATATTCTAATCAATGAACTTTATTTTCTTATATGCCACAGAGTTGAAGATGAGCAAAACACTGTATCTAATACAAACTTAGACAGTTAAGTTTTGAATTATTTCAGTGGTAGAGCAACAGGACATAAGAGGGCTATTTTGTTCACTTGCTAAGGTATCTTTATCAGTTGTTAGTGGACATCTGGGTTCTAGACAAATATATTGTTGTTTGTTTTCTTTTTTTTCTTCTTAAAACATATAAACAGTCACAAAACAAACAAACAAGCAAACAAAAACTTCAAAGCAGAACAGGTAAGGGAAGATTTAACTATTGAAATGCTAGGGAATGTGCGAGACCTATCAAGCTTTTCTCTGAAATTTTCAAACAAAGACAATAATTTTAGTCTGTAAGAAAAAATCTTGAGGTCAAACAAGCAAGGCTGAAATACAAGCCTTTTTCCCCTGACTTCAACAGGAATGAGATTTTCCCCTGACTTTTCAAAGCATCAAGCATGTATAGTATACCCTCTGAACCATTCTGAACCATTACTATTCCTGGTTTTCATCCTACCATAGAGAATCTTAGATTGCTGGCCAAAAGGAGAAACATGAGGAAAAGGCAATAAAAAAAAAATAAAATCATATATGCAGGTCCTGTTACAAATCAGAATTCAATCACTGTGCAACACTGTGGAGCTGGGTACATCTGGCTCACAGTTAAGATTGTCATAACACTTTGCCAGAAAAAAAATATGTCATTGGCTATGTACAGAAACAAACTGCAAGACACAAATATCTTCTTTCAAAGACATAACAAACAATCAAACACAAAATCACAACCGAAAAACATACTATACAAAACAGCGGTTATGAAAATAATGCCTTTTCTGATGTTCAGCTAAATTGTCCATTGGAATAACACTGTGTTATATTACATCTCTGTCATAGGAACTGCTTTGGAAAACAATTTGAAAAGGGGGAAATTCTCAGCCCAAATTTAAGTGTTCAGGTTCATCTGAAGAAAAGGATTTTGTTTCATTATCAAACTTAATTTTCTGCATTGTAGTGAAACTCATACTGTTTTTCTAGTTTCCTCTCTCCTAGTTAAAAGGACAAATGTGCATCTGTTTTCCAGACTGCTGAACTTCACATGTAACTACATTATATGATTGTAATAGGAGTGGGACGAGTGAGGTACTTTGACATTTTCATACAAACCTTTATGTAAGACAATTCAACATTTAACTTTGTTGCCCATAGTTTTTAAGAGCAAGGTTTGCCAAAGAGCACTTCTAGAAGTCTATAATGCATTAAAAATGACAAAACTGGCTGGATATATTTTTTTTTTTTAACTGAAGGTTTAAGGGGAGAGTAGTGGGGTTTGTTTTGTTTGTTTTGATTTTTTTTGTTTTTCCTAAAGAGGAAGAGAAAGAGAAAATCTTTCACTAAAGAGGAAATTCAATCACTAATTTTGACCAATTCATCATCTTGATTTTTTTATTTTTTTAATTTGTTTTTTAATCACAGTTATAAAAGTATCAGTTTCAAATGAAAAGATACACTTTTCTACTGGGATCGCTACCTGTATTTTCTAAGATATTTGAAGTTCATAATACAAATACAATATTTTCAGATTATAAAGAACAAGAATTAGAGCAATGTCAATTGTCCTATAAGGTGGAATGATACAGAGATCATAATAAAGATGTTGACAGATTCAAAAGGTTACTTATGAAGAAAAACTCACCAGTATGGTTGTCTTCAACAGCAAATGCTGAAACAGTCTCCACCAATAAATAATCTCTAAGAGATGCCACCATAGTGATAGTCAGCCCTTAAATGAGGTCTAGAGGAGGTGGAGTCAAGCTTCACCCCTTTCAGAAGCACAGCTAAATTACTCTCACCTGTGCTCCCACAGCTAACCTGACACTTGTCTCAGCTGATTAATCAGAGGTTCAGGCTGTGATTACCAATTTCCCATACAGTCCTAATGCTTTAATGAAATAATTTGATTTGTGATAATTCTTAGATAAATCTGTGAGTTTATCTTTAGAGCAATAATGCAATTTAAATATTGAAATAATTTTCTGAGAAAGTGCCAGTCTGCAAAATGTGGCAATAAATTACTCTGCTTCCAAAACGTAGGCACTAGGTTTCTCTCTTGAAAGATAGATAATTCATTGTTGATTTAACAAGTTAACAGGAACTTCACTGAAATAAGAAATAATGTCTGCACAAAGTCTACTATTCTGCAGCCTTTTCTCATAATCCTTTATTTACCTTTCCACTTCTCTGCAGTAGGTGAGTGCTGACAGAACCACATAATCTTCCTATGAGCTCATCTGAATTATCTTCTAAAACTCAGTGCACTTCAGGGCTTACCTATGTTTTGCATCACTGTCTGCATTGCAGGACTGAAAGTCTTTCAAGGTAAGATAGCAACAATACAATTTTGCTACAAATAAGGAGCAAAGAAGAGCCATGCTAGCCCTGGAGCATTCCACGGAATTACTTGATTCAGAAAAAAACTAAGTCTACTTTTCCTTTTTGTGATCTAGTAGGAAATAATTCTCACTGATTTGCTTATCAGGAGAAGTTTTCTTCCCTTTATTCCACTTCTAATTTGTCAGTTGCCACAGTGGGAAAACAAATTTATGTCCTTTTAGTCCTTGCTGATTGGACCTTACCAGCTTTATTTCTTCTTTTTCTCTTTTCCTTTTTTCCTTTTTCTTTATTGAATCAAACTCTGGAACTGAGGTGTTTCTCCTGGCAGAACTCTTCTGGCTCCCTTGTAGCTTTTATGTTCCCAGCTATGCTGAAGGGCAGTGCTTTGGCATAATAATTGGGAAATAAGAAGTCATAGCATGTTGAAGTATGCAGGCATCTCAGGCTGTAAGAGAAGCCAGTTTACCCTTTTCTTGAGTTAACAGGCAGGACCCTGTGTTGTCAGATAACTTTTGTTAGAGGAAATAAACATGATTTTTACCAGAGTGGCATTTCTCTCACAATAGAACAGAAATGCCTGCACCTATAGACAGAAATGCCTGAAATTACCCATTTTCCCACCAAGAATATGTATTTTTATGTGGGATGCTTTACCTGTAGTGGTTACATGATGTAACTCTTGTGCTAATTTTATGGACAACTTAAGTGCTAGCTTTAAAAGGACTGTTTTGTCCCTTACAGGGTGAAGAAAATTAGAGTAGATATATTTGCACCTAAATTTTGTCTCTAAAGTCACAGACTTTATGTACTTAAGAACCTGGGTGCAACATCAACACACATTCACAGCAATGGTATTCTGTAGCCTCACTGAGCCCACTGGTGGGCCAGAGCAGGAGTCTGTTCCTGGAGCACAGATTTGAGTGTAGCATCCAAGACAGAAGTCACTGACGTTATCTGTGAGGCTCAGTGTTCTCAGCAATATTCACAGATGCTGCATGAATGAAATTACTGGCATCAGTGCTTTATTCCCTTATGATTATTTGAGAATTAACACTGCTTGTAAGACTTATGAGGATTTTTAGATAATTTGCAGGGCAGTTAAATCAGTGCTCACTAACACTGGTAGAAAAACTAATTTAGTCAAATCAGCTCTTACCAGGATGTTTATTATGACAGGAGGTAAGGCTGATAACCTTTTAATGTAAGAGTGATAACTATTTCTTACTAGTTACATCAGTAACTACCACTTTTATTTTTTTACTTTTTTTTTATTATTATTTTTTACTTTTTTTCCCCCTCCTAAGCCTTTCTTGCTATATATATTTGCAAAGTAACATGGCAGCTAAAGGACCGTTTCAACCTTGATCTACAAAGAGCAGATATTTATTCCTCTTGTGGAACAGGAAGATAAAAGACTATATCTATATAGTGAGACTGAACCTGAAATATTGCACTTAGAGCTTTGGGCATCTCTTTTCCTGAAAAATGTAAACAAATTAGATGGAGCTCAGAGCAGAGCAAAGGATAATAATCATGAAGATGGAGGAACTGCTGTATAACAGAAGATTAAAAGAGACTCAGCATCCAGCTGTAACAAACAGTAAACAATTTCAGAAGATAAATGCTCCAAACCTTATTTACTTTTATAGAATCATAAATATCTAATAAGGATAGCATTAGCAATATTTTCCATTTGGTATACCAAAGGCAAAATAAAGCATGCATTGGTTTTGTTGTTCTGTGGACTGGAAGCTAGGCATTATGTATCTCAGGAACTACAGTGGGCATCAGGGCAAACTGCTATGGGGTAAAAAAAGCTTATTTTACCCATCCCTTCATGTTAGTTAACCTGCAAAAAAACTACTACAGTGATTCAATATTCCCCAGATGACTTGAAAGTTCATGTAAGCTCCATTTGTACAAGATATGATATACATGTAGGCACAGCATTAGCATTTCACTTAGTAACTCGGTGTCCCAGTGCTCAGTATGTGTTCAGAGCTTGTACATGGAAAACAGACATCATGCTGATGTTTTGAATAAACACTATGCTTCTTCTTTAACATGAAGTTTAAATCAACCAGGAAGTTAAATCTTGAGTTAAGCCTAGCTAAGTTTTGCTCTTGTACACAACAGCTGCAGAGAGAAAAAAATGTTAAGTCTAAAATTTGCTTTCTTCTCTTGAAGAGACTGTTCTTAATGTCTTCATAGAATTTGGGACAGAATATGAACTCAGACTTCTTAGACAGTAACACAACTTGGGAATTCAGCAATGCATGAATTTCAAGCAAAATAGATCCAAATTGAATTTCTATTGTAAACATATTTACTCTACATTATCTGTGTATTTCCTTAATCTGTTTAAAATTATTTCCACTCTCTCTTCTGGTACATGAGATAAACAGGAAAATCGTATTGGGGTCCATAGCTTTTTTTTTTTTTTTTTTTTTTTTTTTTTTTTTTTTTTCCCAATATGAATAGTATGTAAACAAGCCCTTAGTGTATGCGAAAGAATTTTCCGTTTAAAAGCTCTGAGTTTTAGTTTGAGCTCCTTGTTATTTCCAGGTCTTGATCTGAACATCTGACAAGGCTGGAGGCCATAACCAATGCTGGTTCCTCGTCTGTAGATTTATGTTCTGTGACATAAATCAGAGTAGCTCATTGTATTTCATGAAATGGGGCATACTGACTGTGGAGGAGCTATGCTAAGTGGTACCGACAACGAATATGGTCCCTGGGTTGTACTGATTTTGCATTGGCTAAAGATTTGATTTTTGCTGAACTGGAGTAATCATAATGACAAACGTGTTGGGGAAGTGACTTGTGAATTATGTAGTGGAAAAGCTGGTCACTGCACCTTTAAAGCAGAAATGACACCACAGCTTCTGCAGTGCAGAGAAGCAGATAGGGCGGATTCAAATGAGGCAATAAATAACTTACATCCAGAATTGGGTGCTGAGCGCATGGTTCCAGTGGTGAAAGGGTAATTATGTGTCAGTCAGCGTCCTGTGCTTTGTACTGTAGGTAAGCTGTGGCTTTATATACAGATATTTGTATTTAAATCTGTGCTGTCAAAGCACTAGCTGAAGGCTGGTAATTGAAACAAAATCACATGCTATTGGTTGTAGGGTTTCTTTGCTTCTTAAGGGCTGGACTGAAAGAAAAATTGTGAAGAAAATAGAGTACTAAAATTGTAGATGTCCACTGGGGACACTATTACTTGGCAGCTGGTATGTTGCTCATCTCCTAGAAATAATTATGTATTCAGGCCCCCTCAGTTAAACTGGCACATTAAGATTTCTGACTTGCTGTCATAACTGTAAAGCAGAAATCCTGCAAACAGGTGGCAGATCTGCCTTTGGGGTTTTGCCCAAATCATAATCTCAGCAAGTACAAACCAGGGACTTGATTCATTGTCGGTACTGCTTAGCCTAGCTCCTCTACATTCTGCAGGACTATGCTAGTTTTTGTCTGCAGAAGACCTGGCCCCAAAGAGCTATGTTCTTACTATGTAGGTCAAATGTAATGCTGCAAGCATGCAGATACATGAGGGAAGACATGGATTGCTGTGCTCTAGTGTGTGTGTGGTGATCTCCAGCTGGGGCATTCTCAGATTCCATGTTCCTTGAAGCAGCTTTTGGAGAAAAGCTGGCATGGAGGAGAACTGCTCAAACAGGCCTTTGGGGCAAGCTGAGAAACTGTCTCACTCTTACATTTGTATCTGGCATTCTGTCAGAGACAGAGTTAATCATATCAAACATGTAACAGGGAAAGTACAGACAGAAAAGGCCCTTTGATTGAGGGAGGCAAAACAGTGAAGCTGTGCCATTATTTATTTGTCCTTTAGCTGCTACAGTTAGAGGAGAACAGGGGGCGTAAGGATGCATAGCTTCCATGGGATAAGCTTTTATGGTTCCAAAACAAGAGGATACAGAAGAAAAAACAACAATGGAATAATAGCACTTTGGACCTTGATGTAGGTTCTGCTACATCCCACAGTCAGCAGCCTGCTGCCTCCTCTTCATCTGGTTTCTACACAGGAGTTGAGACTTCAAGCTGCAGGATGAAAATCATATATCTTTGCCCAATACATTTTGTATCAGCCTGCCATGTTTTTGTCCTGTTTGCCAAGGAGCAGGATCTGTTTAAGGGATCTGAGTAAGGGGCAAGAGAAGTGAAGAACCAGGCAGATAAGGTCAGGAAAGAAGTCCTGGAGAAGAAAAAAGAAACAAGAAGGTCTGTGATAAGTTAAAAGAAGAATAAAAAAATCTCTGTCATACAAAGCGAATGAAAGGCTTCTGTAGCCAGAAGGCTGAGGGGAGATATGGTATCTTGTTATAAGTGCATCAGTGGACAAAACATCACGGAAGAAGAAGGGCTGCGAAACTGTAAATTGGCTAGGAATTTAAACCTAGCCAACAAAGCAGTAATGTGCCTGCTGTGGGAATAATAGAGAAAAAAACCTTACCTTTTCAGAAACTCAGGCAAATAACTATACTGTGTGGTGACCGTTATATTAGAACTACGGTTTTGAAAACACAGGAGGCTGTGTGGCTTCCAGCTCGTTGTTCCTTCAGAAAAGATCAGTGAATAAAAGTTAGAAGAAAGACAAGCATGTTTTAGAGAACCATATAATTTTATAGAAGACACCAAATAACTAAAATATATTAAAAAATGACTAAGGCTGGAACAAACATTGCCTATCCAGGCTTACAGATGTGCACATACCTCTGAGAATGAATATAAATTTTAACTATATGAAGAGTAAAGAATCAGATTTGTCCTTTTCTTTAGTAGTGTTTTGCATTTCAGTTGTTTAATTCTTTCCTTGGTTATGCAAGTGGTTGCTGATCAAAGAGCTGGAAATGTAAAAGATTAACATATCAAACCATCTGTGCCATGGTGCAAATTTCTGAGTAAAACTGAAAACCAGGCACAGCAGAGCTTAGAAATCACAGAATACTGCTTCCCTGGTGTCTAAATTTGCTGCATTAATTTGGATTGAGGAATTTTTCTCTGATCTAAAGGTGCTACATTCATTCTACAACTTGACAACCTGTAAAACATAGCGTCACAATAGACAAGGGGACATTTGTTTTGTTATTAAATAATGTAAGAAGTATAACAACTGAAAGATTAAAAAGGACAGTCTGTTGGGCTTCAGATGTTCACCATTGACCTCAGAGCCTCAGGTCTTAAATGAGTCATTTCATGCTAACAGCTCTTTGAGCACTGAGGGTCAGATGCATTGTTGGAGCAATTCAGTATAGCTCTATTGAGGTATACCAGTTTACCGTGACAAAACACGTGTCCCATAGCATGTCAGTATTCAGGGCAGACAGCTCATGCTCACAACTTAAGGAATTTCTATATAAAAATTCCATTAGTGCCTGCTCATTGTACAAATCCTGCTAATGCCACTGTATCCACCTGTGTATTTCTGATGAAAGCTTGACTGTGCTGGCATAATAACATATAGCTGTTCCACATCCTCAAAGTGTGTCAAATCCTCTGGTCTTTACTGCTTTCATTTCAGTAGGGACTGTAACTCAGTACATTGAATGAATACATTTATTTTCTCTCTAATTTCCCTCCATTTATTCACCGTGATCATTACAGCAGGAAGTCAGACTTGGCATCATCAGATACTGTACACCAACTTTACAATGTCCTCTAAATTTACCGTGTGGCTTGTAAATTGAAGATCACCTTTTCCCCTATTTTAATGAAGAAAGATTTGGGGCTTTATTCCCTCTTCATCTTATGTACTTCCTCAGTGTAAAACTTGGTGTTTTTTTCATCACTTCAGGGTTCTTTCATTCCACTGACAAATCTTCACTCAGATACATATTCATATGCAGGGCATTATCATTTCATTATTCCCAGGAGATGCAGAATCTCGTTTTCATGCTGTTGATGACCTGGATGCTGCCGTTCCATTGTCCCCTTCTTTCTGCATCTGTAAGTGTCCTGACTTGTATAAGTGTATTTTGTCAGCAATTTGCTAGCACATGCTAGCAAAGTGGTCACTCTCACTAAAAGTCTTTTCTTGTCAAATCCTGAATTTCTAATGGCATTCTGCTATGTAGATGGAAGATTTCAAAGCAGTAGAAAGAAGGGAATGTTGCAGCCCTCTTTGCATATTACAAATTCTCTGGGAAGACAGCTGTCCATCCACAGGATGAACATCAAAGATCCTCTTTCCCCAAACAAAGGGGCATTGATGGCCATGCTGTCATTGGTGCTCCTTATCTCTGGTACTGCACTGGTAACATATAATTATTTTCATTTCTCTGCCTGCCACAGAAACACAGATGCTCTTTTTCAGAGATGGGTCTCAGTCCTCACAGGAGGAGAGGGAAATCTTCTCACAGGCTTTATCTGGGTTGCCAGAAGGATGACAATAGCATGGGGAAGTAAATCTGATCTGATCTTACCTGTACTAGATTAGTGCAGTTCCTTCAGTGTTTTACTGCAGATGGAATAATATGCTTCATACATTAATAGAGTTGGAGATATTAAGAGCTCAGCATTTGTCATTTAGAGTGTCACTTGACATTCTAAATACAGGAGGATATTGTGGTTATTGCAGGTAGTGGGATGTTGGCTTCAGAATTTTAATGGTTCCTATTATAAAGGAGAAAAAGTAGAGAGCCACATTTTTTTCATGCATAAAACAGGTAGGGTGCCTGATAGTTGCCACATTAGACTCAGCTTTTGGGGAAAAGATCAAGTGAAAAATGCTCATGCTGAAATATACAGAAGTCCAACACTTTCTACCTTATATTCAGCTGCTATAACTTCTTCTAATGAGAATCTCTGAGGCGTGAGAATATGCTGGAAGACTTCAATCTTGCACTTAAAAAGATAGCTGAAAACAGCTCCCTCTGAAAAATTCTGAAATGAATCTTAACTCTTAAACAAGTCAGTTCTTCCATTTTTCAGTACAATGTTTGCAATAAATCAAACATTTTCATTTTAAAACTGTAATCAGCTAAATCGTGAAGGGAATTCATTTATAAAAAAGCCAAAGTGTAAAAAATTATCTGTCTCCTAGCTCCTCAGCTTAATATCTTCAATAAGTCAAAAGTCCTTGTGCTAATCCAGAAAAGCTATATATCTGGAAAAGGATATATTTCTTTTAGAGTTTTGCACAGGAGACATTTTTTTTCGTGGGAGTACTTGTAAGGTTACTACTTCCAAAGAAGTTTAAATGTCTCATTTAGCAAGGCTTTATTAGGAGAAAGATGTTTTCTGCCATTCCTTTTATGTGTATGATTTGGTTGTCTTAGGACAATTGCTATATGTACCCATACATAAAATTCTTAAAGCAGTTTCTCAAGCTGGTTTTGCTGAAGTGAGGTCTAAGCATGGAGCAAGAAACTGCAGGTTAAATGTACATGGAATAAACTGAAAGATGGAACGTTCAGTCTCATATTTGCTGTGAATCTCTTGCAGGTAAATTTTTACAGGTCTTCAGATGACATCTTTTATCAGTACCAGTGGTCTGTAGTGCATCAACAATAAGTTGCATCTTCTGAGAATCTACATTAGCACATTTACAAACCCATAACTGAAAAGGAGACGTTCAGTGGTTATCAGAGACCATGACAAAACCTTTCAATAAGCGTGATTTTGCTCTGTTTCCATTTACAGAGAGCAATAGTTACTGAATATATTATGGGTTACAGATTATGTTGGTCAATTCTATGTTCTTTAATTAGTCTGTAAACCCATATGATACCCAGATGATAGTTATGTGGCTCTATGTAGAATAACAATAATTATTATTGGGAGAATTGGCTGGACACTAAGGTTCTGCAAACGTTTGAGTTTAGATCAGAGACTGGAAATAATTTTAAAACACATCTTTGAAACCTGCTCTCCAAGGTATTGTGGAAATTTTGATGGGAACCTGATAACCTGTCCTATCTATTTTAAATGTAACTATTCGAGGCACAGGAGATATTCTGTTTTTACAGCTACATAAAATATGGCAGATGCACTCAATGTTAAACTCTCATCCATTTTACGTTGTGTTATCTTCTCTAAAGTATATATGGACAGCTGCAGAGTAGTTTTAGAAATGACAGCACTCGAAAAAACTTGAAGATGATATGCAGAGTAATCAAAATGTCTGACCTGACATTAGATCCAAACCCATATCTTGTATTTTAACTGTCATCAGATACCCCAGATACTTTCAATTTCATGCTAAGTTCCATTTAAACAATCTTCCCTAATTTAACTGATTTTGAAGGCATATGCTTGTTTGAAGAAATTTGTTTTTGAATTGAAGTTCAGCCTAAACAAATCTCTAACAGTGAAGACAGGGAGAGAAGAAGAAAGAGAGAGTAGGAAAGAGAGAGAGAGTGGGAGAGAAAATTTTGATTTTGAAGGATAGATGAGATTCCTGTGTGACAAAATCACTTCTTTCTTCCTTTCCTATAAAATCTAATGAATCATCTCATTGAAATAAATAGTTAAGAATATCACCGTTCTGTCATTATCCAAACAAATACAGGGCTAGAGTGGCCCTGCGAGTAGTTGATATAAACCAGCTGGAGACAAGAAAATTTACAGACAAATTGTAAGCCTTTAGCAGTAGGTGTGGAAATTTACCAAACTCAGACCTTACTTCCTATTGGGCAAAAAGTGCAACAAAGAACAGGAAGGAATGGCTTAGGATACATTTAGCATTCCAGGATGTTGAAAAATCTCTCAAGGATGATTGCTATAAATCTCTCAGGAAAGATATTATTTACTGAGCAAATAACAAATTGAGTGAAAATACAATTACGTATATGTTATGAAGTACTGCAGTTTTACTTAGTCACTGTGCCAGCACTTGGAAGAATGACTCTGTAAAATAACACTGGTAGTTATATCAAATAATTTGTTTTAATTTCAGTCCTTACTCTAAATCAGACAAAATACAAATATGATTTTTTTTTCCTGGTTTTTAATACAGTGTACAGATGGTTCTGATGGGCTGAAGACAGAATCTACCTCAGATTTTCTCACAAAAAATCAGACAAATTAGTAAGTTCTACAGTGTATTGCAGAATACATGATAATCCTCCTCATTTTTTCAGTAATTGTTACTGGTTTTCAGCCAATTCTACCTTTCATAGTAACTGGCAAACAGCCCACTGTAATTGAACATTCCTGAATTTTATTGATAATGCATCCATCACTTTATTCACGTTCCTCCAAGTTCCTTCACATCCATATTCCTTCCCCTTGCCCATGGCCACCTCACCTCTTCATACAAAAATGAATAAAATAACAGCAGATTATTTACTTTTACTATTTACTTCAGATGTGAAAAGGCTACAGATTGCATTAAGGAGAATATTTAATTTCATGATATTCAAGTTGGGTAACTTCAACAGGCTTAAGAAAATGCACAAACAACTATCAGTTTTATAACTGTTACGGTTTTAAGTAAGTCTACAGAAACAAATATAAATTTGTGTTTTTCTGACCGATATATTTGTTCTGTGATGAACAATCTAAAATGAATATCTGATTATAGGGCTATGCTCATTGTCAATTGTGTAGGCCTTGAAATAGTACTACAAAGATGAAATAAACTCCTTCTAGTGGAACTAAAAATGCTGTCTTTGTGCATCTTTGATTCTGCTACAATATATATTGTTCATACTATTTATAATGCTGCTCTAGGAGGACTGGAGTAAAGCAAGCTGAATTCTGTAGAAGAATACTTAAAAAAAAACAAACAAAAAAAACCAAAAAAAAACCAAAAAAAACTTCCTAAAAACAAAAATATCAAAAATTCACTTTGACAGCATTAAGAATCTTTTCAGTATGTCCTCTAGAAACAGCTGTTTGAATCTGTTCTATATGTCCTCTGATATAGGCAACCCCACACAAATTGGTCAATGTGTAACTTGCATAATAACTTTAGAACATGTACAGATCCATTTCTTCTCAATTATATGTGACTATATGCTTTAATTTATATAATCCCAACAGGGCTAATAAACACAAACAGAAAGTTACACAAATGCTTGTGAGCTTTGCTGAAAATTTAATGCTATGCAGGATTAGGCCAGTGTTATGGAAGATACTTCCTTGATAAAAGAATTTTATAACACAAACCATTATCTGACACTTTGAACAACTGTGCTTTTATTGAATCACTGTTCAGATAAATTTGACTAGTGTTTATTTTCAGATATTACAGATAAAAGACAGAGCTCTTATAGAATTAATTTGTTATTATGGATAGCTCTAAAATTATGTAACAAGTCTGAAGATGTTACAAAGAACTGAGGTTACTACACATCCCACTCTGGGGATGTGTTGGGAAAATGTCCTGTAGCACACAGATTATAAACTTGAAGAACGGTGCAATAGAATATGCAATGGCATTACTGGAAGGCACATTTTCCACTGCATCCTTAAAGAATAATAATTAGCAATCAATAGACACATACCACGCAGTTGGGGAAAAGGGGTTCCAATAAATAAAACAATGCTTTAAATAGTCATAAAATCCCTGATAGAAATTGCAATCCTTTCAGTGGTAACAAAAACTTCTCAGCCTACAGTTTTCTGCCTGCTCTTCTACTTCTGACCTCTTGTACTGAACAGTTGCAGTATAGTAACATACGCCAAAAAGTAACTGACAGCAATCAGAAGAGTTTAAGGTGCAGTGTGTATGCACAGTGCAAACTGAAAGGAGAAGATTAATATAAACCAATTTAAACATTAATAGACAGTGAATATGTGCCAAATGATGTAACAACCTATTCTACCTGTTAGAAAGGACAGAAGTGATGAGAAAGTTCTGCTTTTGTTATGTCTTTTGAAAATGACTCACACATTATTCATGTTACTTGAATGGCATGCTTTGTTGGTGCTTTTTCTATTCATGAGGATAAAGCCATGTTTCTAACGAGGGAATAGATACAAAATAGTATATTGCTTAATATTTGTGACTTGTTTGATTTACCTTTCAATAAAGAAGACTGAGGGAAATACAGAATCTGGGAAATGCACACAAGGCTGAATCTATTCAAGAACTTCACTCTCTCCTTTCTCAGCTTTGCCTTCAGAGATCCAAAGTAGAATACATCACATCTGCCCAAAGTTGAATGAAAGATTAGCCAAAGCTTTGTGAATACCCATTTCAAGTTTAAATGGCCACAGGGCCAACAACACAGCTTAAGCAGATCACGGTCCTACTCTTAATTTGACCTTTAGACTATGTCCATTTATTTTCTGAAGCTCTGGAGATATTACTGCCACCACAACTCTGAGCAGCTGGATCACTGACTCCTGTAGAGGCTGTGGAGCATGTGATATCACTGGCTGTAGGCACTGTGTCCGTTCTTCAAGGTATAAACTGCTCTGAATGCATATAACTTGCAAGAATTTCTTATGACCAGTGCTGTTTCAGTGTGCTGCTGTTGGATTCATCAGAGATCCTCTTCATAATAATCACCCAGGCCCAGTATCTTGCATGTACAGCTATAGCCAGCAGCATGGGGAAAGCATCAGAATAAGAGTTATACTCTCCACATATTCTTCCATTCTCTACAATTCGCTAATCACTGCTGGCCTGAGGTAGGGATAGTGCCTTTGGTTACACTAATACTTGTTAACTGTTTTTAGGTTTGGATGCAGGCAGGCAGCCCTTTTCCTTTAAGATGTACTTCTTCCTCTAGAGTAGGAGGGTAACTACCAAGCCAATTGCTGACAACACACGATCTACTTGCAATCTCTTGCTTTATGTCCAGGCATTTCCTAGATAAATGCTTTCTAACTCATCAGCCACACCAGATAAAGCTAACAACTCAGCAGTCCGGGTTGTCCCATGCTGATACTCATATCGTATTTTTGTTTTTTCCATTTGGTTCAATACTACAAACAAAGATGTAGTGTATAGTAGCCTGCAAATAGATTTATTACTCTTGAATTTGTCTAATCTTGTACTTTGAACCTGTGTAAATCTGTAAGTTTCAGAACTGATGTTTTACAGTAGATTTCAGTGAAGAAAGAATCAAAATGAGTGTCTTTCTGAAAAGAAGTTAAAAACTTAAGCTCTGTGCTGAATATTGTTTGGAAGACCTTTTGTCATGCACAAGAGAGTAACAAAAGATGGCTTTAGTAACTGATAATGCTGCATTAATTGATAACTCGGTCTGTATGGTAAGACAAATTAAAATATTATAAACTCAAGTTGTCATGAAAAGGCTATATTAGCATGTGTAGATTTTTGCTAATTATAGAAGACACCATATTGTCAATTTGTCATATGCCATGAACAGATTGATATGTTATAGTGAAATGCTGAAATTCACACAGCACATAGTACTTTATAGATATTTATATATATTAAGCAAATTAACTTAGATTCTAAAACATTATATCATTCGCCATATTTTACAGTAAATGAATAGCTATATAATATTTAAGAGATGCCAGCTGCAATCTGAAATGTCTCAAATAATTACATAATTATTATCTATTAATTTTATCGATTATGGAAAGCACTCAAAATGTCATTTCATGAAATAGCACCATAGATTTAATTTTTAAATTTTTACTTTTTGACCCCTCAGCAATATGACTTTGTAAAAGAATTAGTTTTCTAAAATGTGGGATAGCCTTTCTTGTGACAGCTGCCACATTAGTGTTACAATATAAGAATGAACTTAAACATGTTTAAATAGTTCTAGCAAAATAAATAAGAAATTTTTCTGCCTGAAGTAAAGTTAGTTCCCAAGTGCTTTGCTTGATCAAGGGAGTAATGACCAAATACTGCAAAAACTGGAATATAGAAAGTTCCACACAAATATGAAGAATAGTTTGTATATGGTGAGAGTGACGAAGCACTGAAACAGGCTTCCTAGAAAGGTGATGGAGTCTCCTTCTTTAAGATACTCAGTGCTCACTCATCTGGACACTTACCTGTGTGACCTAAATTAGGGAAATAACTTTAGCAGTGGGGTTGGACTTGATGATCTCTAGAGGTCGCTTTCAGCTCCTCCAATTCTGTGACTCTGTGATCACGGCCTGTATTTAAAGAATAGATATTCAATTATAAATATTTACACTAAAAAAACAACCAATCATTCAATATTTTGACATGAACTGAGGAAAGGATACCTGGGGATATCTTATTTCAACTAATGATAGGTATCTGAAACAGTTTCCTAGTTTCAAGTAGTTTGCAGCCAAGAGAACTGCACAGCAAGAGACAATGTCTTTGCAATAAATTACCACTGATAATTTTCTGTTCCCTTGATTTATCTTACTATAGTTTTAATACGCTTAAATTTTACCTTCACCTGATAAGAGAAATGGAGGAAGAAAGTGAAACTCATTTTTCATTCTTAAAAGTACCATAGTCTTGACGGTATTACCCGAGTAGCAAAAGCTGTGGTTTTAATTGCATTGAAATCATTAACATGAAATTTTCCTAAGTTGGTCAGAACAAAATTAAGCAGCAGATACATCAGCTTATGTCATGTTATGTGCTTATGTTGTTCCCATTTTTTAAGCATTACTTTTTTTTTTTTTTTTTAATCTCTCTCTAGTTTTCCTGCTCTTCTTTCATCTCCCAAGCTTATTCTCATTTTTATCTCCATTTCAGTAGACTGTTATCCTCCTTCTCCATCCTTTCTTTTTCTGGATTGTTTGTATTGCTCTCTATAACTACCTGAAGGGAGGTTGTAGTGAGCTGGTGGTTGTCCTCTTCTCAAGTGTAACTAGTGATAGGACAAAAGGGAATAGCCTCAAGCTGTGCCAGGGGAGATTCAGACTGTATGTTATGAAATATTACTTTTCCAAAAGTGTGGTCAGGATCTGGAGTGGGCTGCCCAGGGAGGTAGTGGAATCACTGACTTTGGAAATGTTGAAGGAATGTTGTGCCAATGGACATGGTTTAGTGAGAACTATTGGTGATAGGTGGACAGTTGAACTGGATGATCTTGTAGGTCTTTTCCAACCAGTGATTCTGTGATTCTGTGATTTCTACTTCTCTCACTTTCTTGCCATCTAAGGAATTTCTAGCTTTGATTAGTGCACTTGAAATGGAATCAGTTCCTTGTTACTTTTAATGTGTACTTTTTACACCAAACACATAGTATGGATATAATGTTCTAAAGTATGAATGCTCCCATTTTCAGTTAACTGTAGAATTATATCAAGGAATCATACAGTGGCTTATGTTGGAGGGGACATTGCAGACCACCTAGTTCCAAACCTTTGCCATAGGCAGTGTGGCCAACCATTAGGTCAGGCTGCCCAGGATCCCATTCAGCCTGGCCTTGAATACCTTCCAGTGATAATTATTTTTATATATATATGACCCTCTATATGTTTAAAGATCCTTTTTAAGGTCAGTGTAACACAAAATAATTCTGAGTTTCACTGTTGCAGTCCCATAAAATGTGTGGCTCGTTGTGAAATTTAGAACCTTCTGTCACATAGGTGACCTAAAAACACTGAAAAGGAGAAAGGACAGGATCCCTCTGGGCAACTCTTGAAAATTCAGAAATAAAAAAAGTGCTAAAAGTGGATAGTAATTAATCATTCTTTTTATTCTAAACAGTAGGAATTTAAACACAATGAACAGTGTCATTTTTTGTTTGCTTGTTTGTTATTAATTCCCAAAGTATTCATTTCTATCTCATATATAATTCTAATAATTATAAATAATTAAATATAATAAAGCATATTTAATTCTAATAATAAAAAAGAAATAAGCCATGGGGTCTTACTGCAATCCAGCCATTGCTAGAATGGTAGCATTTCCTGACCACTGTCCCTTTGCCCAGCTTACTGGAAGATATGGCCACCTACGTAATCAGGCTTGCCTAGAGGTCGCTTTCCCAGAAAGCATTTGCAAGGTGTAATATAACTCTAGTCAGATTTATTCATGCTGCAATGCAGGCAGGCCAACTGTGCTGTAATTTATCACAAATAAAGAATTACTTGAGGAAGTTACCAATGCATAAAAGAACAGCTGTTGTGTTGTTGAAAGCAATGCATTAGGGCATGCACAGTACTATAAAGTGTGATATTAATTGTTCAACTTTTCTACAGTATTTTTGCTTTGTGTTGTCATCTTTTTCAGTTGCATATTCTGAGGGATTTCCTTTCAGCAGTGAACTTATCAATCATAAATAAACAAGTAATAATTACGTCATTAATGGACATGTTGATCACATAACATCCCTCAAAGTATATTGTTAAACTTTGCCAAGAAAGAGTTAGTGGAAAGATTATTTGGATAAAGAGAAACTAACACCTTTTCAATTAATCAGCTTCTGTATCAGTGAGGACCTCATTCATATAGCTCCATTAAGTCTGTGGCTTCCTTTCATTTTGAAAAAGCTCTCTCTTCTTTCCCTCACAGTATGTGAAGCTTTTGAAAATAGCACTTCCAGAAACACACACACACACACAATAAATAAATAAATAAATAAATAAATAAATAAAATGGAATGTTGTTGGAATATTCCTTCAGCAAACTATTTGTCTTTTCTTGCATCAGGAAGATGCATTTTCCTACCAAAAAAATAATGCTTCATCAGCACCTAAACCTGTACCTAAGTGCTTGTAGTTTCTCAATTATTAAACTATATAAAGGAAACTGGATGAGCAGATGTTGACCTCATATCATTTGCTTTGGTTGCATCTTCTTTACAGCCCTAGACAAATTACTTTATTTTGAATGTAGGTGGTGTAGACATATATAAGGTTATCTGTCAGGAGAATTATATGCAACCATACCATATGTGATAGTGCTAGGTACTGCTTTCTCTTAGGGTATCCTTGCTTGCCTTTGGGATAGATTATATTCATTAAAAATCAGCCTTAATTCTGGAAATTCATATTATTACTTTCTTTATTTTTTTCATTTTTGTTCATTTCTGCTATGAGTAAATTGCTCTGTTGACAAAAACTCATGCAGTGAGTCATCACAATCACCTTTAAATCTCTTCAGTATCCATACCTATATCAGAGCTGATGACATACTTTTTTTTCTTAAATCAGTTAAGAAGTGCAGATACTGACAAATGTAATTCTTTTTCCCCAGTGAGGTCAGATAAATTCTAGAGAAAAACTATTTCTCACTATTGACTAAAAAGCAATCAAAGATAATTAACCCAGTTAAAAAATAATCTGAACTACAGATATCTACAATAAGGTAGAATTATGCTCCAGATTGTTAGACACTCTTAAAACAAAGTGAAATTTCATTTCTCTGAGGAAGATGAGAGAAACTGACAGACAAATATAGTATATCTACTATTTGGCAAAGAGATCAGAGCTGGGAGATGAGAGAAAAGTCAACTGTAAAAAGATGCCTTTAGGTTTTGTTTTCTAGTGTTCTTGCCATGTTTCAAATCAGTATTCAGTGTTAAACATCAGTTCAGAGCAAATTGTGCCTTGCAAGTCTGTACCAGACTTGAGGGGGGTCCACAGAGAGTTCCACAACCTGAGCTCAACCCATCTCAAATGGGCAATACAGCTGCAGAAAGAGCTGTTTGGCAGACTTTCAAATATCTTTTGAACAAGCTCCTTTATGCTCATACAGTCATTGTTTCTGTTCAAAGCTCGTCATGAAAACCAACCGTGAAAGCAGCCAATATTTGTATTGATTCAGTTGTTTTATTTGAGAATAAGAGCAGTCAAGGAGAAAAAAAGACTTTCTGTGCTTACAACAAAATAAGCATCTTCAGTGTCTACGAGAAAACTTCAAAGGCACACATGCTCCAGTGCTAACAGAGGTCTCTGATTTATGGGCCTCCAATATGGTTTTAAAGGCTTTATCCAAAACTCACTGCAACTGAATGAGTTTTCTCAGGGATTTACACAGATTTTAATTCAAGACCTATGATCATCTACATCTACAATGTGTTTTTAAATAAGTACAGTTTTATATAATTAGTTAAATAGATTAATGTCCATGTTTCAAGACAGCTTCACATTATTAACACTTAAGATGAAACTTGGCCTACAAACTAGCACAGACACAATTCTGCTTCCTTTAATATTCGGGAATGTAGCTTTAGTGTACTGACATGCTTTGCTTCCATTTATTCACTAAGTATGGTGTGACAGTAGTAAACGCCTTCTGTAGTATGATGGCTAATAGAAATTAGAGAAGTATTTGGCTCACAACTTGTTGAAAAGGCGAAGTCCTGAATAAGAACTGCTAGATCCAGCCAAAATTGTGCTATCATTGACTTCAAACAAATAGTATAACTATGATGCTTCAGTCAGGCTAATTAGTTCTTTAGAAAAGTGTCCAGGCTAATTAATTTTGGCAGTCTGCTCTGTGAAAGTAACTATACCGCTCTAGGATACTAGTTAGTGTTTCTGTACTAAATAGATGTGAGATCTGCTTAATATTTATAAATCATTATTAGTCTTCCTACTACTTGGTTGCCAAAAATTTGTCTTTTCAGAGAATCTACTTCATTACTGTAAGGTATGTAGGAGCCAGAAGTTCCTATTTCATATGATGGGCTGGCCTGCTCTACACCAAGCTCTTTCAAAGTGCTCTGTGTTTTCAAACCAGGCCAACTGTAGTACAACTGTAAAACATCTAAGAAAGACAATGAGGAAATTTTACATGCCATATGGTTACAAAATCTGAGACATTTCTGAAGTATTCTGAATCATAGAATCATTTGAGTTGGAAGGTGTTACCTTAATCTGGTAATCTTAGAAGTCGCATCCCTCTGTAAGGTGATTTGACGGCCCCGACCAAATTACACACTTTTCATTACATCAATGTGGTGAGCGGTAAAATGGCATTTATTTGACTGTGTAAGTCCCTCATATATGTTTTCCTTTTCATCTACACTCCTTCTACATATGCATAACCCCTTCTACATATGCATAACCGAGCAGGGGAGGGCCTATCGTGTTACATCTTGAGTGTTCATGCACGCCTAATACAACAGGAAGGAGCACTTAAAGGTCAACTAGTCCAACTCCCCTGTAACTAACAGACTCCTTCAGGTGGTTGCTCAAAGCCCCATGCAACCTGACCTCGAATATCAGTAAGGACAGGGTATCCACCACCTCTCTGGATGCCATACTACAGGTATATCACCAGTGCATAGTAGGTAGACAGGCTATGCTTCTTTTGATGCAGCCCAGGATATGGCTGGCTTTCTGGGCTACAAGGGCACACTGCTGACTCACATCCAGCTTCCCATCCACCTGTATGTCTGAGTCCTTTTTGGTAGGGCTATGATTTGTTCTTTCATCTGCTTGTAGAGATAATGAGGGTTGTTGCAACCCAGATGCAAGACCTTACACTTGGCTTTTTGATTCTCATTAGGTTTTTATGGCCCCACCTCTTGAGTCTGTCTAGGTCTCTCTTAATGGCATACCATTCCTCTTGTCTGTTGACTGTACCATGCAGCTTGGTGACATCCATAAACTTGCTGAGGGTACACTTGATCCCACAATCAATGTCACTGACAAAGACATGGATTATCAGTGACATCAGTGGCTCTTCTCTTGTCCTCTGATGCAGTTACACCACTAGGTTGGTTAGAAAGGACTTGTCCTTGGTGAAACCAAACTTGTCTCATAAGTGTTCATTGGTGTTCTTTTAGGGAACCAGTTAAATGTGGGGTGAAAAAAATAAAAGATAAATCAAAAAGTCCCTTTCTTGGTTTCAGGCATTCATATTTAGAAACAGAACGTCTTTCAATTTGTCTGAACTCCTTCATTCTTAAACTATTCTGCTGTAATGATGGGACAGTACTAGAAGTAATTCTTCAAAACAACCATTACACTGTATAACATATCAGGCAAAGTGAAATCTAAAATATGGATATTCTTTTTCTTCCTCTGGTGATTCTGTGGTGTAGCTAATGGGTAGTTTTGTCACTGTCAGACAAGTAGTGTCACCTCTAGGATATCTCTCTCTTGGCACTCAGAAATTCATTGAATTACTTTCTTCTCATAGGGTGTACCTTAGTAAAACTGAAATGTCAAATTCCAGCAAGGAGAGATGGTATTTTATCAAGCACTTACATCACAGTAACTGAATAAAACTGAATCAGGCGTATTATTCGCTGAAGTGCAGATTGTTGGCAACTTGATATTAAGAAAGCTGAGGAGGAATCATAAATCTTAAACCGATCTTATGGCTACATTGGATAGACTTTCTGAGAAAACATCAAAGTGGTGAGTAAGAACTGTAAAAGACCTACATGGGCATGCAGGTGGGCTTCCTGTCAATGCAAAACTGTTCTCCACATTGCAAAATCTAGAGAAGAAAAAGTTGCAAGAGGAGATATTAATTGGCCATCTGAATAAACCCAAGTCATCAAGAATATAGGGATCAAGCCTAAGCTAGTCAGCTTGGTTCATGGTAAGTGGAGACAATTCTAGAATGTTAAACATCACATGCCTGTTGAAAGCTGCCAGGCTGCCAGGAATAAAAGATAAAATGAGAGCATTATTAGCACGAGAGTGCTAAAGCCAAATGGTTCAACAAAACCACTTTGAGTGCATACAGTATATTTATGCAATTTTGGTAACACTAAACTTATAACTGAATTATGAGCTTGTTGTTCACGTGAAAGAGAGTATATGCAAGTATAGAATAGAAGTAAAACAGACCCTATACAACATAGGAAGCATGGTGAGTGATTTAGCATATCAAATAAGAAGGTAAACTTGAAGTGTGTGTCACTACATATGATGAAAATTGAAAATCGGAAGATGCAGGTCTTCTCACCAAATAAGCCTTTTTGAAGATTGTATAAGTGATATTTGAAATTAAAAATAAAAAAGAACTGTAAAATATTTTTTTATTTTGATATATCTCACTTATGTAAACACTATATATATATATATATATGTATTTAGGATAGACAATAAAAATTAACACTGTCTGAAGTACTAAAACAAGAATAATCAATGTAAATACATTCCTTAGTCAGTTTTGGGAGAAGTCCCGTGATCTGAGTTTACGTGAAAGACAAACATATGCCTTCCAACCTTGGAGTCTGGAGGATGAGCTGCCTACATTTGTGTGTTTTTTATTGGACATTCAGATCCTCAGATAGCTGCTTGTACATAGGAAGATGTATTTTTTTCTTGATAGTGTACAGCTAGGTACATAATTTCTACTTCATTTCTCATCACTTCCTTTCAGGCAAGTGGTCACAGAGCTAGGAAAGCCCTACCTTTTTGGATATGTACAGTAAGAGATAGTAATGTTTAACATCTTCTGGGTCAAATATTCAGATGGAGGTGCAGATTTTGATTCAGATAAGGAAAATTCCTGCTTTAGACTACAGGGACTATGCTTTTGTTTCTTACTTTGTCCTGAAGCCAGGGATTCAGTCATTAAGGTAATCTGTTCTCCAGTATTATTTCTACACTGTTAGGGAGCTCACAGTTATACAGACTTCCAAGTCAAGTTTCTTCTGAAGTATAATGCCTATGAATATTATACATGAACATATACATGTGTATATGCACCATAGCTCTTATGTGAGACATATCAGAATTTTTTTTGAAGTTGCCAGAGAAAACAGATTTGTTGCTATACTTTAGATTCCTAATCAAACTAAAATGTAGAGTGAGAAAACATGGCTGAGACCACATCCAAAAAGGATTGCTCAGTCTATCAACAGTATATGACATCTTAGCTTCACTGTTGAGAAAAGTTGATGTAACCGATAAAGCTTAAGCTAGGTCACCTGATGGTTTTTTTCTTACCATTAAACTGGCTAACAATTCAAGGTAAAAATCATTGGTAAAAATCACTGGTAAAAATCATTGGTGAAAATAATTTTAAGTTGGAGATCAGAAAAAACTTCTTTACAGAAAAGCTGTTAAGCACTGAAATAGTCTCCCCAGGGAGGTGGTTGACTCACCATCCCTGACTGTGTTTAAAAACTGTTTGGATGTGGTGCTCAGGGACATGATTTAGCAGAGGGTTTTTAGGGTAAAATGATTGGGTTGTGGTTGAACTCGATGATCTTTAAGGTCTTTTCCAACATGAGCAATTCAATGATTCTGTGATTCTATGACTGGTCTTACAGCTTCTTGATACATCTTATGGAATGGAACTTCGTTCATTCTTCAGTCTTGTAAATTTATTCAGTAGAATTATATGTAAAGTGATAGGCACTGAATAAGTTATGCTGCAGTCCTTTAACGTTTTTAACCATTGTCATGAATTTTTTTATGAAACATGACAATGGGTAGGGCAGGAGATACCATCTACTGGTCTTGTTTCTTTGATGCATTAGAGAATACAAAGCAAGAAGTTCATAATGAAAGCTAGAATAATTTATAAAGAGATTAATTTTTTTTTCAGATCAATATGTAACTTCATTTTAAATGCCTTTTTTTCAGTACAATGCATTGTCCAATGTATTACTTCAGTAAATATCTTTGGTGAAATGAGTATGCAGGTTTGGGAAATTAGTTCCCTTTCTGTAACAACTTGATCTTTGGTTAAAATCTTGAGAATTTTTATTGATTCCACATTTCATATTAGAATGAGGAATGAGAAGACTGCCTCTATTCAAAATCATGGAAGAAATGAGCAAGTGTTGTCCCTTTTTCAGAGATAAATGTATAATCAAAGATAAAAATGCAGTAATGTTATATTTCAGAGGTGGAAGATGACAAATAAGGAGAAATAATCAAAAGTCTTATCAGAATGATGACTATCTATCTCCAAATGGAGAGCTCAGCCACTGCAAACCTCTAGCCATTTAAAAAGGAGTGCAGAAAAGAGATCAGAAAACAAAAATAAAATGTTCTGATTCACTCTGTGGCTTAAACGTTTATATTGAAATGCTTTTAACTATTTTCTCTAGACTTCCAAGTACACTAACAAATAAACTCGAACATAATTTGCAGGAGTAGCACTTTCCTTTGGGTTTGCTTTTATCCAGTCTCTGTAAAGTTGGTGAGCGCATATAGAGCACTTCAGTGCGACTGACAGCATTTACAGATAGAAGAAAAGGATGATAATTAGTGAGCTATCTGCATTTCAAAACAGGAGACAAATAAATTGAATTCTGCTGTTTGGTAGTGTCAATAATCTGCCAGTAACAACGACCACTTCCATAGAACTAAAGAGCAAATAGTCAAAATATGAACAAAAACGTTGTATATGATGTGATTAAAATGTGTTGTGTGGGTGGTATGTAGAATGAACACTTACGCCTTATAGGTTCATGAGTAATAGGACATCTTAAAGCACTGAAAAAAAATGTCTAGCTTACATAACACAACTTTGTAAAAACCTTTACAGATTTGTTAGATGAGAATAGCCAGTAAGCACTTTTAAGTGTACAGGAAGAATATGAAATTGTCACAGAAGTGTATGAGCAGAGATAACATGTAAGCTTTTCATTAAGAAGAAAATCTGTACTCTTATTAGTATTGCTTTCAGAAAGAGGCTGGTGCAGGATTCTACAAGGCCACAATATGCATCCAAATCCAGCTATGTTGTTTTAACTAGCTCAATGAGAGCTCTGCACTGAAACTAGAATAATTCATCTATGTCTGACAAATAAATGCAGAGTGATGGTCTGTTTCAGGCTAGGACAGCACTGGTTGCCCCTGAAAGTCAGGCTTTGTAGATTCTATTTAAAAATGATTCCACTGGAACTAGCCAGATGTCAAGAAAACAAAAATTATAAACAAAACCCTCAACACATAGATTTTTTTTTTGTTTTGTTTTGTTTCAATGGGAAACCTGAAGAAGAATTAATGTACTTCACCATCTTGCATTCTAAACTCACAATATAAAAAGTTAAAGATTGTATCTCATATTCCAGTAAGACTGACTCCGTTTTCTTCATCCTCTCACCTTCAACATTGCTTTTTTTTTTCTCATTCATTTGGGCATTAATGAAAAATAAAATAAACCACCATGGAGAAATAAGTAAATGACCAAGTTATAAAGACCAGATAACTACTGTGGAGAACTATAATACTAGCTGATTACTGAATCTTCATTTCCTATACCTCACTTCCAAATTTGCTAAGAAGTGGAGTACTACCAGTTAGTGGAAAGAAGAAATTAAGCTGAGAACACATTGAAGCAAAACGTAAGATAGAAGGAGTCCAACTTTATCTTTTATTTCAAGCTTAGCAATCACAGAATAACTAAGAGTAGGCTAAGTGGCTAAAAGGACAATACATGGGAGAAATGATAATGTGTTCTTTGTTGCTCTCCAGGTATTTGATTAGTTAATGTACTACGTTTCAGCAAGATAAATAATTTTTTGTAGCATAGAGAAACTAAAATGTGAAATTGAGCTTTTTGATTGTTAAGCTAAATCCCAGTAATTAGCCATATTCCTAGTACAAGCAGAAAAATAATTTTTCAGGAAACACATATCCATAACAGGATAATTGTCAGAATGCATTTTCCCCCAGCCTCTTAGTCTTTTCTCCTAAGGCTGATGAGAATCAGAAGCACTTGATTTAAGTCTTCTCTTGATTTGGTAAATAGTATAGAATAAGATTTACAGAAAGGAGATTGGGTTTTACATAACTGCTTGTACTCAAAATATTTTTAAGTAATATCAAAACACACATCAAAGAAGTCTATATTTTCACTCTGGCAAGTATTTTAGAGAAAATCAAAACAACTTAAATAAAACTGTTGCCTTTATTCATTATTTTTTTAAAAAAAATTGAATAATCTAATAAGTAGATTGAAAATAATAATATCTACAGTTTTGCTTACAAGGAATTAAGGAAGACAGTCTGATTTTTAAAATTCCATTTTGCTTTGATCCAAAATATACAATAGTCTGCATTAGCAGAAGACCTTTTCTCCAGCATATTTAGAAGATGCTACAATTGCTACTGCGAAGTAAAAGTATGCATTCTCATATTCTGATATTGCTGTTGCAAAGTAGAGTCATATAAATCACAAGTTCAATTCCTGTTTTGTACTGGTTGTGGTAGGAAAAGACACTGTGCAACATTTTTTATTAGAATCTCAGGGTTTCTTAAATACCCAGAGATCTCTGCAGAGGAGCTAAAGATGTAATTTTGGCTTTGATTCTATTATATATGAATTTCTGTAAATACCTGTTTTCTTAAGAACGTAATAGTCTCTTTTGTTCTGGTCAGCAATTCCTTAGAGATTCTAATTAAAACTAGTCCATTACTTCCCATTAGGTGGTGTTAAAAACCAATTTGGTTTTTCGTCCCTGGTCCATGCCAACACACTTACCCAATTATTTCTATACTGCTTTGAGGACGAGATTTTTCAAAAGCATCAGCACTGGCAAAATGCTGTTTTCAGTAAGTTGGTGGCAATTCTATTGACTTCAAATCTGCAGAAAACAAAATAGAAAATGTTCAAGTATCTTTTAAAGACCAGAAAGTGTCTAAATTATGTGATTGCACTGTAGTACATTACAGCAATACTACTAAGCTAATTAGTTAGTGCTTTCAGTGACTTGCTATGTCAATATAATTCAGTTGTTTAAGAGCCTTTTCCCCATTCTGTTTTTAGGCAGTAAAGGAGACATTTTTATTATAACTGACAGTGACAATTAGATTTCAGAGATTATTTCATGAAACTCATTTCTTTTTTTTTTTCCCACTGCAAATGTTACTTTTGAGTCAAAGCAAAATGAATGTTGAAATTTATAAGCCTATCTTATTAGGAAGAAAAGAAAAATAGAGACAGAGAACACCTGAAATTATTCTGTATTTAATAATTCACTAAACAACTGTTTGGAAGGAAAGCAAACAGCCGAGACTGGAGTGATCTGTCTGCGTAATACAGAAATCAGGATTTCAGACTCTGGTCTCAGCATCTGGGATACTGAATGGGGAGTTATTATGAATCTCCTACAGGGCTTTCACTGTTTTCATTTTTGTTTTTACCTTATATACCACTGTGAAATCTTTCTTCTCCCACAGTTTAAATTTCCAAAAAGTTACTTTAATGAGAGAACTGAAGGACTTCAAAGCTTTCATTTCTGTACTATACTTACCATTATTATTGTGAATACTGGAAGATTTTTGATAGCCAATGTTAGAGCCAGGAGGCAGTTTGAATTAATCCAACTTTCGTGGTTTTATAACATCTCTTAGAAAAGTCTCACAAGTGAAAGCAAGACTATTATTCTCTTCTGGGAAGAAACTCACATTAAAAGACCTCAGTCACCCCCTTGTTGCTTTTAAGTTCTTCAACCACATGATTCCAGGGGATTTCCAGAATCACAGGAGCACAGAAAGGTAGGAGTTGGAGATCACCTAGTCCAACCCCTGCTAAAGCAATTCCCTACAGTAGTGTCCAGGTGGGCTTTAAATATCTCCACAGAAGGAGATTCTGCAACCACATAATGAATACTGACAAATTAACTATCTTCAGTCCATGTCAGAGTGGCAAGGGACAATGCTTCTAAAAGGGTAAGAACTACAAATCACATATATTTTTGCATGACAGAAGAGACTTGTTTTCTCAGAGCTTTAGCTCCATGGGTGATAATCTCATTCAGTACAATGGTTCTATTCCGGAAGAAATGGACATGGACATTTCACCACCCTGTGTATGCTAGTACATGAATGAAATGCCAAATTCTGCCAATGAGGTCACATAGAAAAGAACGAGCTGCTAGTATACAAATGTAGAACTGAAAAGACAAGTTCTGCCGATGAGATAACATGGCAAAGAATGATCTGACACAGTAACTGTGTCAATACTGTGCCCTGGAAGGACATTCTACAGCAGCAAGGGCAGCTGCCATAGAAGCTGAACAATAACCTGAGATGGATCTTAGAGTTCATTTTATTCTATATCACTTAGAGAGGTGGAAGAGCAATCTTGTTAAGAGGGAAAGAAAGAAATAAAGACAAAATAGCTTCTCAATTATAGGTGCTAGGCATAATACATATACAGATACATACAGTTCTTTCCAAAGTTGATCTTTCTTATTTCTTTTTTTTTTCTTTTTTTTTTTTTTTTAAATTTTTCATCTATGGAGGAAATAAGCGATACTTTGGCAACAGATATACTAAATCAGAAAAGAAAAGCTTGCTTACAGACAATAAAAGATGATACAAAAATAAATTTACAAGGTGCCTGGGTTGCTGTGACCTTTAGAACACTGAGAAAAAAAAATAAAAAAAACAACAAAGGAAGAGATGAGGGAAAGTCAGTTACCATAGACTATAATAAATTACCCTTTGTTTTGACATTAACCAAAATTGGAGAGAGAAACAGAATTTGTTAGTTGGAGATAAAACAAAATTATAATTTTTTTTCAATAAAATTTTATTATAGAAAATATTTCATTAGATGAGATGATCCCTCCACATTCAGATTTTTGAGTAATTACAGAGGAAGACAATAGAGCATAAACAATTTTATCATTTACACGCAGAAGAAAAAAATATATTATCTGGTCCACTTAATAATTGAACTCAGCAAGGAAAATCTAGCATATTTTTTTCTGATTTCATTTCTTCCTTCTTAAGCCTTTAATGCTTTGTTGCTATTGTTTCTTGTCTGCAAGGCCACGCAATGGCCTCAGTGAGACTAGAAGTCTCTGCAGATTTTCCTGCTGGCTCCAATAATGAATATAAGTACAGTATTCCCAGGCTTACCCTGCTCTGCTTTAGAATCCATTTTGTAATCCACACAAGAGCAGTAAAGAAGAAACATATACCATATTATTACTGGGATAATTGCTGTCTGGCTAATCTCACATTTCATTGCTGCTGGGCCTCTTTTCTTATTAGCTTTGAATGTTTACAGTTCCAAGCAATTGTGTAAGTCCTTCTTGCCTCATCTAGCTCCTCTGCAGAACTGACAGTTGCCCTTGACTTTAAAGCATGATAAATTCCACTTTGTTTACAATATGTCCAAATCCACTTTAAATAGACTTTCAGTTTCCTGGCAAGGTGCCAGTGATTCTGAACAGTCAGATTCTGCCAGCTATTATTACTGCAAATAGCTGACTTTTGTGAGGAAAGACATGGTATGAGTCTTTGAAGTGGTTGATCAGCAATGCTCCAGTGACCACTGCTCTTCCTGAGGCTGTAGCTTAGACTTGTTGCATCCTTGTACCTCTCATTTCAGTACAAAGTCAAAGAAAGATATCTGAGTAATATCTATCTTCATATGCAAAAACTGAAACGAAGGCCTGCCTTCGTTTTTACTACCCCTGTCCCCAGAAAATAGCCCTCTAATATGCTTCCTGGATTCCAGTATTTTCTTTTATACATAAAGCTACTTGCCTTTAGCCTTTAATTTTTTTTACTTTCACTTAAGGCCATTGAAACTGGTAAGGGGTCTGGAGCACAAGTCTTAACAGGAGCAACTGAGAGAACTGGGATTGTTTAGTCTGGAGAAAAGGAAGGTCAGAAGAGACCTTATTGCTCTCTACAACTGCCTGAAAGTAGCAATAGGACGAGAGGGAATGGCCTCAAGTTGTGCTAGGGGAGGTTCAGGTTGTATGTAAAGAAAAATTTATTCTCTACAAGAATGATCAGGCACTGGAATGGGCTGTCCAGGGAGGTGACTGAATAACTGTCCCTGGAGGTATTCAAGAAATTTGTAGATTTTGTAATAAGGGACATGATTTAGTGAGGAAATAATGGTGGTAGGTGGATGATTGGACTGGATCATCTTGCAGGTCTTTTCCGAAGTTGTATTCCAAAGACGTATTTTCCTCTCTGACCATGAGGTCCTCTGGTGTAGTTCTTCAATGTGCTCCACATGATGTCATGATGTGGAATACCAATAGCAAAAATTCCAAAACCATAACAGATTCCTATGGTGTTATTTTTTCCTAGGAGTGTGAATTAGAATATTTTGTAGAACTCAAAGACCTCTTATGCTTACCAGTGTAAATATTCAGCTCTTCGGAAAATAAGGACAATTGGTGATGACCAGACTCCTCAGTTAGTATCTCTTGTCAGCACCCAGGAGGAAGTGAGGGCAGGAGACTGAATATGCAACTAATTTATTATTGCAAAGATGTCAGACCATCTCAAAACATTTAGCAGTAAATCTGGTTTTGATAGCAAGGTATTTTTTAAAGGAAACTTTCTGAGGAATTAAAATTTCTCCTTGCATCCTTCAAAGAGAAGATACTGAATTTGTCAGGTTTTCCATATTTAAATGTAATCTCTCTTTTTCTCCTTCACATGTTCCATGTGAGACTTAATGTGTTTCATGAGTGACTGATATCTTGTGAGCAACAGATGCATTTTACAGTTTGAGCTCCTGGCATTTCATGTCCCAGGCTTAAACAAGTTTCTAAACCTTTGTGTACACTAACAATCAGCAAATTAAAGCTATGAATTATTAGAGACCAAAACAAAATTCTCAGAAACTCTTGTGAAAAAGTTAACCAGTTTCTTATTGTGGTTAATTCTGCTAGTCAAGCTTTGCTTTGACTATGAATAACAGAGCTAATGTATTCAATAAATATAATCTTGCCTGCTAATTTTCTGGTATTACTTAAATTCTCTACAGTATTTAATTGCATATGTAATTATATGCACCAATAATGAGTAGTGTCTCAATTGTGACTTAAAGCTTAGTTTCAAAAGCAACAGTGCACATAAATGTGGCCAAATTTTGAAGAGTTGTGTTCTGAAAAAGACAAGGGCAAACTGTTGCAAAATACATGGCAGTGTTAAGCAGAAGACAGCAGAAAAGAGGAAAAAGGGGAAAGAAGTGCCTGAGAATGACAAATAAGGTTTTACAAAATATCAGTACAGTAATTCTGTACTGACAGAACAAAGGCAGTCTAAAGATTTCAATCATATTTACATCAAAATCTTTAATGAATTACAATAAGGAAAGACAAGTTTATCTTCTCTATTATTTTCTTCACAACATATGGAAATAAATTATCAGGCTTCGAAAATTTAAAACTGAATAAGGAGAACTAGATACAGATACATATAAGCATAGATGAACCAGAATTTTATTGTGCATATTTAGAACTGAATCTTATCCTTCCCATGTCTGAAAATTAATTAGCCTGTAAACTCTATTTTTCAGAAGAAAAGCTGAGTGAAGGAAGAAAAAAAGCAATATTTTTGTAACTGAATGTATCAACTAGACTTTGAGTCTTTGCAGTCATCTCATTGAAGATGGAGAAAGTGAATTAATTTTTCAATAGGGGAGATTTAAAAAATATTAGAAAAGATATTTAAAGAATTTTCAGCATGGTGCCTATAAACATTTGGGAACTATTTTTATATTGCTAAAATACTCTTGGTCTCAGTTTGAAATCTCAACTAATATATTTATTTAAAGATTACACTAGCAAAATGGAATGTTACCTGACAGAGAATCAAAATTTTAATTTAGTTATTAGTCACAGTACACATGAGGCTTTATGCTAAAATTAAAGCCTATTTTTAAGGAAGTCTCTTAGAGAGCATTAGCAACATAATTCATACATTGATATCCCAGTTACTGAATAATTGTAGGATTGAGTCTCTGAAATAAAACATTAGACTAATTTGTTAGTTTTGCCTACTACATTGGAATTTGCTAGTATGACTTCCTCCTAAAGCAATATGGTTAGCATAAATGAGTATTAGTCAGTGTTTATAATAAATTTCAGTTTTTTTCTGTCAAGTCTTCTAAGATTCAAGACAAAAAGATGCAACGGGATAATTATTGCTTATGTAAAAAAGAAAATATCTTAGAAAATGATTGGACTTAAAAACCTGTGGAGAAATGGAAGTTGGCTACTGAGAAAAGAATGAATATTTGTCAAGTTAGTCTAGAAAATATGGTAGAATTGAGGATTTAGATAAGCTTTGTTGCACGTAACATAGTGAGGATGACTCTTCCAAAACACTTTAAGAAAATTGCTGCATTGCCATTGAATTGATATTATGCTTTTATATATTCACCTTAATCCAAGTAATGCGTCTTATAACAGAGACTTTATGTATTCGGGACGCACCAGTTGGTTCAGGCTTATTCCTGTGTCCAGCATTTCTAGAGTTATCAATATAATGCAGAACTGAAAGGAGAAGACTATCCTAGTGTTATCCAGTAGGTTAGGTTGCAGTTGGACTTGATGATCTTTAAGGTCTTTTCTAACTTCAGCAATTCTATGATTCTGTGATTCTCTGAAAAAGACTGTGCAGTGCAAAATTGGGAAATTGCTGTAATAGAAACAGTTAAACGTTAACTAGGTGGTCTGGTGAACAATGCATCAGAGGGATGTGCCAACTGTTATTTCATTGTGTTTTAGCTGTATGCTTTTCAAAGTGACCAGTAATAAAGAAAAAATAAGTTACTGGAATATGACCAGTTGCTCTGCAAAACCTAGTGCTAACTCTGATAATGAATGTGTGATGATAATGAGTGTGGATGATAAACTCATGCATTTATTTGAGTTATTCTATGTCTTGAAACCTCATACACTGAAATGAGACTGAAAACGAATTGTGCTGGTGAACTTTCTACTATTTTCCACTTCTTTTCAGTATCTTAGGTGGGAATTGATCTCTCTAAATTTAGATCTCTATATTTAATCAGCCTATGCTCAGAGGAACAAAACAAAAACAACAACAGAAAAAAAAACACCTGTTCAGGGAGCAGCTCATCTATTATAGACTTTGGGATAAGATGAATTAAATGATATACAGAAAATGTGGGGTTGTTTTTTTTTTCTTTCTTTTTCTTGCTTTTTTTTTTTTCTTTTTTTCTTTTTTCTTGCCTTTTTTTTTTTTTTTTTTTTTTTTTCCCAGAGAACTCAGGTATAGCCACCTACGGTGTATGTTCATGTACTTGGTGAAATGAACTTCACTCTTTCCATCTTTTACAAGATGAAGAAATTAGCAAAGGCCTCCTGCTCTGTTTCACTGATGAACACGTTCAAGACACTATATAAGTTGTTTAGTACATACAAAATTAGACTTCAGCTTTCCATTTAAATAAATTTTCAAAAAAAGTGTTATTTCACTTGCAATAATGTGCTAGAGAATGATCATGAGAATCACTGCACCTAAGGACACAGTTAGGGCAAGGAGCTTGCTTTAATTCAATTATAGGAAAGCAGTGTTACAAAAACATTTTTGAAAGCTGGCTTCTTTGACTATTGTTATACAGATAATTCCAGAAAACATACATTTTGCCATGTATCATTCTGGTATTGGTGGGCAAAAATGTCTTTTTTTTCTTTATTCACATAGAATCCTAGGTCACTGACAATATTATTGAGCCCTGATCTACTGGGAATGGCAAGGCACAACAGTCCTATCTCAAGCCTTCAGATTTACTGTTTGTTTGACTATTGACAGCACCACTCATGGTGTTTGCATATTAATTGTGTTAGATCAAATTTCTGTGTTGGATCAAATTTCTGAATACTCACTGTTCTGGATCATGTCATTCAAAAACTTGTTCAGTCTGTCAAGGGATTTGCAGATCAGGCTATAAATTTAGAGGTCTGAATTTTTTAGTTGTTCTTGGATTGTCCGTGTCCTTACGGTTGTAAGAACTAAGTGGTTACTGAAGTTTGGCAGAGAGTAACTTGAAGCCATTTACACATCTTCTCAGTGTTGTTTCTCTATAGCAGAATTTGTAGTCTTGTTACTTCTAAAATCCTCAAGTTATCCTTAAATGAGTTCAAAGAAAAGCAGAAAAATAAGGGAAATAGAAATCACTCAAGACTATGACCTAAAGAAGTAATACTGCTGGATTCAAAAAGTTCCTGAACCTCAACTTGCTGGAACATGACTTTAGGGAATCAGTAGCACATAGATTCTCCATTTCCATAATTTTAACAATCTTGTACCATTCTGAGTTAAAAAGAAGCTAATGATGAACCTTTACTCTTATTCTAATTGGGTGTCAGCTGTCTGAGAGAGATGCTCATAAACTTTACAGCTTGATATCCTCAAAAAATAGTGGTAAAATAAATGTATTCATGTCTTTCCACCAGCCTAATTCTGAGTTGCTCTGAGATAAAATGTGTGGAGAGTCCTAGATGCCTCAGCCCTAGGCAATCCAGAGTAGCTCAGCTTGCATCACATACTTACAGCCTCACCTTTTGCATGCTCCAAATGAAGTTCCCCTCTAACAGAACTCTTATATTGGGACTGCTTTTATTGACCCTGGGCCACGAAATATCTCAGTGTGCAATGAAAATTTCTCAAGGAGTTTAGGTCCCACATTATTAAAATCAGAGTCACTGTGGTAGAAAAACAGAATTTAGCTTGCTTTTTCTAATGTACCTATAAATATAAGCTAAATAATTTCTTTTTTGTGGTAAACAAGTAACAGTGGACTTCAGCTGCAAAAATACAGCCAGCCATTAATTCATCTATCCTTCTATCAATTTCACGTCATACTGCCAAGTTGCAGTATTTATTGAAGCGCTCTGAGTTAATTAAAAGTGACAAGAAAGCTATTTTTTTTTTTTCTCTGCTAACACTGTTCTATGATTCAGATAAAAAAACTCTAAATGCTTGTCCATGTTATTCAACCTCCTACAACCTGTCATTCAGCTTGAAAGAAATGCCAGTTTTTTCCCCAGAATCACTCAAAATTTTTGGACATATGATATCTCCTTCTGTAACTTCATTTGATCCTGATAAAAATCAATGCATTAAAGTTTTATTTTTCAGTAAAAAATAGCCTCAAACAAACATACTATTCTGTTGGAATGATGCACCAGTTTCATCAAGTTCAGGATAGGATAGGATAGGATAGGATAGGATAGGATAGGATAGGATAGGATAGGATAGGATAGGATAGGATAGGATAGGATAAGACAGGACAGGACAGGATAGGATACGATAGTTCCGTTGGAAATGACCTTCTGAGATCATTGTTTCTGACTACCTGAACATTTCAGGGCTAGCCGAAAGTTAAAGCACATTACTGAGGGCACTGTCCAAATCTGCCTCAAGCACTAACAGTCATGGGGCATCAGCCACTTCAGTAGGAATTATGTCCCATTGTCTGACCACCCTCACAGCTCAGAAATGCTTCCTGCTGCCCAGCCTAACCCTCCCCTGGCAGCACTGTGCTGTTTTCATTCTTTCATCAGTTCCCAGGAGCAGAGCCCATCACCTCCCCCTGCTTCCTCTCCTAAGGAGCTCAAGAGAGCAGCATGGTCATCTCTAGGCCTCCTCTGCCCAAGACTCGTCCACCCAGTGCCCTCAGCCTCTCCTCACAGGACGTACTTCCTAGCTTCATTACCCTCTTCTGAATGCTTTCTAGGACCAGGCAAATTCAATTGTGGAGACTGGAATTTTCAAGATGAGGTTGTACCAGTTCTAAATACAGTGGAAAAATCAGCTCTTCTGACCAGCTGGTTAAGCTATGTTTATCAAAGATTTCAATATCTAGGATGAATTATGTCAGAGGCAGATTTTTATTTTTATTTTTTTAAACTGGACTATGTTGCAGTACATTGGCTTGCCAAATGTATTTGCCTGTGTCTTTTCCCCTCATAAATTTGGCTAGCAAGTAGTGTTGCCTTTGCCTTGAGAACAATGCACGTGGTTGAAAAGATGATGTAAAAGACTGTGGTTGTAATTTGGCCTGGGTCACACAGGTATTCTGGATTTAATTTCTAACTGTAAATATTCTTCATCATCTACATTTGAAATTCCAAGTGTAGATGATTTTGATATCAGTAACAAAGTAGGGCTTTTACAACAAAAAACCTTGCTGCTGTGTCTTGAGGGTACTATAAACACAAATACTGTGGTTTCACTTGTACTGCTTTAGCATACTGGTTCTCATTTTATGCCCTTAAAAGTTTTTGTGCAGCATCCATTTAAATCATTACGTAGCAACAGTTAACAGAAGACTTCAGGACTTTTGAAGGGTTTGTTACCCATCTTAAACTACACCTCAAAGTGGGATTCTTTTGGAACAGTTGACGTTAGAGCATTTCAGTTTACAGAATACAGAAAATAAATACCTGAAGAAATATTCTGACTGTCCTCCATTAATCATCAAATTACGTTCAATTATGTTGACCTACATTGTGGTTGCTTATTGAGTGGGCATAACCATCATACTGTTAATCTCAAAAGTGAAGTTTAGGTGCAGAAAGTCAGTCGGTGATTTTAGAACTTGCTTTCAAAACAGATCACAATGATCTCAGACTTCACATTCAGTATTAAATGTTTTATTTTAAATATATATTTATAATAATGATATCATAAAATGCATTCTGTGTATCACTTTAGTGAGAATAAAGAATGGAGCAGAAAATGCAGAGATTTTAATATGCCAAGTACCATATTATATGATATACTATAATATAATACAGTATGATTGGTATGGTATGATGTGATATGATATTATAAATTATTATATGAATTTTGGCCAGAGAAAATTGATTTTGGACAACAAACATCAGAGTATGCAATTCAGCCAAATGCAGTGAATGTTTTGATGGAAAAGCAGGGCAGATTCTTCCCAGAAATGATTTAGTGTCCTTCAGTTCTCCAAAGGAGGTATGGTAGAACCCTTGGGAATCCATATTCTGGTTTAATCATTCTATCTGGTATCTGTTTTTGGTGCTAAGCTGTTTTATAAAAGATGTGTATACATTTAGACATACATACTTGTAAAAAAATGTTGCTTCCATGTTGTTACCAACCATCTCTGTTCAGTGTTTCATATCTATAATAGAGAAAGAAAAGAATTGCAGGATTAAAAAAAAAAAGTCATTTTTCTTCTGATAACATGGAGATGTACATGGCCTTTGCAATGTGCTTCCATTCAACAATACAAATTATTGTTTTTTCTTATGAAGATAGCATCTCTGAGTATGTGTCAGTGTCTTTAGAGGTTTCCATTTTTCATACTGCACCTACACTTTCCCTTGAAGTACTTTGTACTGCTGCTCTGAAACTTTTCATGCTACCACTTGTCGGTATGAAAATTATTTAGCATCACAAAAATTCTTGAGTTATTCTGAAGGAAAAAGTAAATAGGCTGTTGTCTGTCCTCCTAAACCAAATAAAAGATCATACAAGAGCCTATTCTTCCCTTGAAATGGGTCTAGGAACACTATAAAAATACGTAAATTTTGATTTGCACAGAAAGCTTTCTTTAGGGTGAGTGATTAGATCAGAGATCTTTGTTTTCCTGAAGACCCAGTCCTGGACAGATAGGCAGGAAGCCTTTGGTGGAAGACTAAGTGAGGCTGGAAGGCTGGAGCTTCGTGACTGGCATGAGAGCCAGAAGCAGCTGCTCTGGTTCTAGGATGGCAGCATGTGGATCTTGCCAAAGAGGCAGATGTAACTTGTCTGAGAAGACCTTCCCCAGATTGGCTGCTGCAACCTCAAATCTCTGCACAGAAGGGGAAAAGATATAATTTTCTATGGGGGACTGAATGCTTCAGATGACTCATGCTTTTAGAGCCACTGGAGGAATTCCATGTGCAAGGGTCAGGGAGCCAGCTGATACTCTTTTAGTCAGATGGAGAATAGCTCTTGAGAAGGACTGTGACAAAACTTGGCTGCATCTCAAAACCTCTGAGAAAAGCAGATTCAGTCAGCAGAGAAAAGAAAGGACTGTGAAGCAGTGGCTCTATTGTCATGTAATGCTGAATTGCCAGAATAAAACTTGATTTTCATCATATTTTACAATGCACTGATTGTATGGAATCTATCAGTCCAACAATAAGTTATGCCTTCACCATGATTATAGCACATCTTGTATAAATGACTAAACGAGAAGCTAAAATTGCTGTGGCATAGGGATTTATTTTACAATAGGCCTTTTTGCATAATACTATGGTGATGCTGCAGCTTCCTCTGACATACGCATCTTTAAAACTTCCTGTCAAAGGATTCTGAATTAATATTGCCACTAGGGGAGGATAGCACTGATGAGATGGGAGTAAAAGAGACACAAAAATAGACAAGCTCTTTGATGTTTAAAGGATGTAGAGCGAAAACGGAGAAACAGCTTAGTGCTGTTAAAATTCAGGATTTCATACATTCAAGAAATAAGTAGAAAGGTGAACAGTTCGAATAAAAGGTTGGATTTGCAGTGCCTGAGTACTCACAGACACACCTCCTCTCAGAAATGCATGTACTTTGCTTCTTACTATTTTTTTCCAAACCAGCAAGGCATTAAAAAAAAAAAATAAAAAAAATTCAGAAGTTTAAAGGCAGTCCTTCTCTGAAGAGTATCCAGTAGAAAAGATAGATTTCTGCTCTGTTCCCTCTATATGGAAGGGTAGTCTGGGCTGTCAGGCTCTGAGTATGTTTATCATATTGTCCAAAATATATCTAAACTCCAAGTATCAAATTATGAGTACTTTAGTGAACATTTGATGCAGCTTAGGAGATAGGAAATGTGTCAGAATTATTGCTGCAGCATCTTACAATACAGGCAGGCTTGCAGTTAGTGAGAATGGCTGCCAAGACAAAAAAGTAAAATGAGCTTAATTTTACTCCCTTTTCTTACTTCCTCCTAATAAAAAGAATGTGACAGTTCTGGAGTAACTCTATTTTTGTGCCCAAATAGAAGAAAGGGTAGGGAAGGGAAAAGAACAGAAGGGGAGGGGAGGGAAAGGAAAGGGAAGGGAAGGGAAAGGAATTGTCAGAGGCAAAATATTAGAATAAAAGCATGAGACCATCTTTTTTCTTGTTGTTGTTTTGTTTGTTTTGTCATTTATTTTTCTAAGAAAAATTGTATTAGAGTAGAACATAAAGAGCATTATGCCTTAAAAAAGTAAGAACCAGATGGAATATTTCCTCAAAACTTCAGTTCATCAAAGTGAGTATTTATTGACAGAATATGCTCTAGTCAACTTCTTCCAATGATAAACTTAAGATTTCACCCAGTACAGTGTTGTCTATTTCATCAAGTCTGATCAAAGTGGGGGTAAAGGAGGGGTTATTGTAAGATCATGGTTTCTGTTCAAGTGATTTGATATGATTTGGGGGGGAAGGATTTTCTTTTCATTTCCTGAAGTAGATTGGTCAAGAAAAGTATCTGACTTTTGCATTAAGCCAGAGTTTTACAAATGTTCATTAGTGTTTTAAAGATTTGTGACTTCTGATCAGTCTTTTTCTGCAAATGCATTAATGCCTCTGACCTTCTGCTTCTGCACATTAATGCACTGTTAATTAAGACAGTATTGCTCCTTATGCAATGATTCTTTTCAACTCCATTCATTTGAATCAAATTACATTTTTAATAGCATTACCTTGAAGGTCAATACTTTTTCTTAGATATAAACTTTTAAATACTTGATAATGTGACGTTAGTTTGCAGAGCAGGAGGGAGCAGGAAAAAGCCACAATGTTTGCAAATAATGTCAATTCCATTTTAAAATGTGTTGACTTTATCTGCTGCATAAATGCAACTCCTTTTTCTTTTACAGTACTCTTCTCTGGAATCTGCTGAAATCTATTAGTACCCGTGGGTGACCTGGGGCCAGGCTTTGCATGAAATGAGGTGTCAGACATCACACCTGCTTGTAAGAAGTTAAACATTATCACAGTTTAAAGAGCACATCCCAGCAGATAATCCTGTTTGCTCTCATGCCCTGTTGGCATTCCTTTCTGTGGTCTTCCTTTGTCGTTTCACAAAGCCTCTGAGCTTTCTACAGAGATGGAGGGTTTATTTAGCTTTAATTTTTACATTTCTCCTGAACAACTAACCTTCCAGTTGTGAACTTGTGGTCCATTGTTATTTAGGATTATTTATTCAAATGAGAAAGGCCAGACAGGGTCATTTGAAAGGAAGTGCATCTAAGAAACTTTTTTATTTTCATATTATTCTGAGGAGAGAGTACCAGCATTCTTGTTCATAGATTCTTTTCATTTTGAGCCATTACCACAGAATCTTAAATGTTCACTTTCACAAAACAGAAATTGTCACTCTATAAATAATGCCTCTTGTTTTGATCATTACTGTAGAAACAAAACCATGAAAACCTTTACATGTGTGCACCTATAGGCACAGACACGTGTACTTTTAAAGGGGAAGAGCTCTCAGTTGTCTTATGTGTCATGTGTCAAACTGACAGTTTGAAGCTTTCTGTGAAGAATCCTGCAGGAAAGGATAAAAAAGATCCCACTGAGGAGAGAAATAATGAAGAAAGCACATGCATACTTCATAAGGAAAACAGAATTTCAGAGGCATATGTAAACTTTTTATGGTGAGCACTACTTATGATAGCAAAAGGCCACTAAACAGCATGAGTCTGACTGCAACTGATACTTCATGTTGTTATGGGGAGAGCAAGGAGGATGTCAATAGAAAGGAATGGAAATGTCAATTTAATAGAAATGCTGATGATAGTTTCCCTTGTGTGTATGTGCAATTCTGTGCAATACCCTCCTGAAGGGCTCAGGTACAATCCTGTCAGGTCATGGTGCTGCCAGTAGGATAGAACATGAGAAGGAAACTGCTATAATAGTTTTTTAAAACAATAGAAATGGAGGGTAAGCATTGATTGTATTTTGAAATGTTTTAAATGGTAAAGATTGGTAAAAGATTTGTGAGCAGGCATATCTATGAATCAAAACAATTTATTGAAGAATATTGGAAAAAAACAATCCACTTTAAAAAAAAAAAAAAGAAAAAGAAAACTAAGCATACATAAACAACTATGAAAAAGGAACAGAATTAATCAGCAGAGAAGTGCACAAGTGAGTCATTACTTGTGCTTGAATAAAATGTCTAGAGATTGGATTCTATGTCTAAGGGATATTGACTGCAGAGCTTCACATATGCTGCAGTTATCTATTGTCCAAAAGCCAGGTTTGATAATTTGATCCCATTCAGGTCCCATAAGTAAAATCCAGAAAGCTTTGAAAATGACTCCTGTAAGATCAGGATTCTCCTCTGTAAATATACCCCTGCATTTACTTCTAATATCAAGTGGAGGATCCTAAAGAGTACCCAACACTCACCCGCATTGCTGAAATTAGAGAAGGGGAGTTAGACTAGGTGGATATTTGATACATAGGTAATATAGCTCCTTGTTTCTCATGTTCAATTACTGGCCTCAGTATCTTTTTTATGAGCAGAAGAGAACACATGACATACAAATCCAGGAGTTCATTATTAGTATATCTGAAATCTTATCAATATAATGCAATATATATTTTTTAAAATCTGTTCGTTACAGAAAAATAATATATTTATATAAAATACATATACATAGAGGAAAATAAAAGTCTCAAAAATAGCAATAATGCAATTAAAATTGAAACACACACATTTAGTTTTTTATCCCTCCCCTGATGTTGTGCTCACCCTCCCCTGCTCTGCTAGGTTGCAAACCTAGAAGTTCCAGAATGCTAGAAAGAACATAAAGAGATATGAACCGTTGGCGTTTTCTGTCAGGAGTCTAATGATTTTGACAGTTTGGCTTTATCTTTGATGATTCTATGAACCCAAGCCATTCTGTGATTCTCTTACGATAAATGTGGCATTCTGTGCCAAGTCCCTACCCCAATTCTTAACAGCCCATGCCTGTACTCCCTCTATGCCACACCGTGTGTTACTCAGACTTTCTGCTGTCATACTAGGCCTGAACTTCTTCACAGTACTTATCGTGTAAGAGTAGTGTAATCATGGTGGTACCACACAAAAATAATCAGAACTAAAACAAAGTTGTCTCCGTAGACACCAAGCCAATTAGATTAATTGCTCTTATAGTGAAACCAAGTAAAATAAGGGCTTCAGACAGGTTGAGAAATGTTGAATCAGAGCAAGCCTGACAAACCTTTGTCTCAAGGTCCTGATAACTTGGCACAAAGTTTATGATCTGTTACTAGCAATGGCAATAGCATATTGCTAGGCTATGTGATTAAAAGGGGAAGAAGAAAGGAAGGAAGAGGGAGATTTCTGTGGTTAGAATTTCTTCAGGTTTTCTTCTTCCCCAATATAGAGTTTTCCCAGATGCAACACTGAGAATGCAAAATTAGTCACTAACTGGAAATTATTTCTTCAGTTAATTCAGTTTATAGTAGTCTATTAGAAAGCAACTGCTGAGACTTGTTTTCCAAAATCAATACAGAACACAAACTCTTTTCATTACACTTACACATAGCTCTCCTTATCAGACATATTTTAGACATATTTTGATGTACCTCCATTTACTCTTTTGCCTTTTCTTTTCTTTTCTTTTCTTTTCTTTTCTTTTCTTTTCTTTTCTTTTCTTTTCTTTTCTTTTCTTTTCTTTTCTTTTCTTTTCTTTTCTTTTCTTTTCTTTTCTTTTCTTTCCTTTCCTTTCCTTTCCTTTCCTTTCCTTTCCTTTCCTTTCCTTTCCTTTCCTTTCCTTTCCTTTCCTTTCCTTTCCTTTCCTTTCCTTTCCTTTCCTTTCCTTTCCTTTCCTTTCCTTTTCTTTTCTTTTCTTTTTTCTTTTCTTTTTTTCTTTTTTCTTTTTTCTTTTTTCTTTTTTTCTTTTTTCTTTTTTCTTTTTTCTTTTTTCTTTTTTTTCTCTCTCTCTCTGTATAGATATATTTCATTTCTATGAAATATCTCAGGTAAAATAGCAATAGAACATCAGCATCTTTTATTGTGAGATTACTTCTTTCTGCTGTGTTAAAGGCCAGCAAAATCTGTCTTTCTTCACTTAATTTGCCAAAGATCAGTTATTTCACAGTTCTGACTTGAACTGCCACCGTCATACAGGAAGGCACCAAATATTACTGAATTTGATGCTTGCACATTCTTTAGAGTTGATACTGAAATAAACTGTTTGACTAAATAGGTTGGAAAAAGTAAAGTAACAATCTATTCTCTCTTTTATCTTAATGCACATAGCTCCTGAAAACAGATGCATTTTCACTGTTTTATCTCTGGAGTCACTGACCTTTCTTCTAATCCTTTTCTGCAACTCTTTCTGGAGTTTAAAGGCTTTGAAGCTGCTGCTTCACCAACTCAGAGCTTCAAGCAATAAGAATACTGTAATGTAGCATTAATGTTGACAGTAGAGCTCATGATAAAGTGCATTTTTCTACTGACATGAAGTTTCAGGCAGAAAATCTGATAGACTCCTCTCCAACTTCACAGTTTCTTTTCCAAAATAGCATGAAAATAAAATGTGGAGGGCATTTTTTGGTGAGGTTTGGAGTTCTTTGTGTTTTGGGTTTTTTTTCCCCTTTTTTTGGTGATCTGTTTTAGTTGCTGTTGTTTGTTTGTTTGTTTGTTTTTAGGTAAGGGATTCCTTAAATCAATATTTCCCTTGATTATAAGGTGGTGGGTTTTTTTGGTTTTGTTTTTTTTTTTCCAGAGGAGAATTTTGACTTGAATACAACATTCTTGAATATGAAGACTTATGACTATATAAGACATAGGTAATAACAAATCTTTAAGTATTTTGAATATTCATTGGTTCTGTTTAAACTACAAAAACTATAGCTGATTGTACTTTAGAAGTAAGAACCATTTAATTAGCTTCTAATACAAATCTAAAAAATTCCTCACAGAATTATATAATTTTAAAATCTTCTCATATATGGCATGCCTACAGCTAGTGTAAATTCAAATGGTATATCGTGCTAGTTTTGGCTAGTTTAAAAAAAGCTTGTAACAGTAAAGATATTCAGTCTACAAAAAATCTAAATGTAATATAAAAAAGAATATCAATTCAAATCCTAAATTAATTTGTTCTTTGTTAAGAAGTACTTTTTTGAGACTAATGTTTGTTGGCTGACTTTTTTTTTGAATAAAAGTGTATGTTGACTACTTTAGCAAGTGGATTTCCTAGTGCATAAGACAGCGAGGTTTCAACCCCCCCCCGAATAATTAACAAGTGTTTATGAGAAGTAACTCTATGAGGAGTTGATTCACTAAAGCACATTTAGACAGCCTTAATAAAGGCAGAGACCTTAGAGGGTGTCATTAAGTCAAGCAGGACATTGAAACAAGGGCAGAAAGGGAAACAGCAGACTCATATTAATTGCTAGCCCCTAGTGAACCTTACAGAAGAGGGCCATGTGGTTCTGCTCATTCCAGCATCAGTCCTGTTGTAAGTGCCTAATCAAAATACTTATACCTGTATTCTTACGTGGGAAGAAATTGTTCCGTTATAATTGATGGTAAAGCTCAAAATACTGAATGAATGTTAATTGTTCTTAGGTTTTATCATCACTTCCCAGCTAAATTACTTAAGTAGTCTCAGAGTTTATTCAACTTAAAGGCCAAGCTTTAACTTCACTTCCATAATACTTAGTGTGTTCTGCTTTGGCTGTTCAATATGACTCTACTCAACATTATACTTAGTACTGCAAATATGAAAAGAAATCTGTACAGTGTGTCTATATCTACTCATTTCCCTCATAGAAAGGAAGAAGCCTGTTCTTTGTGCCCCAACTGCATCAAACCCCTGACACTGTAATTTACTTTGACTGATCTTAGTAATGCTTCTTTGGTTAACACCACTTGATAAAATGTTCATTCAGTGCAGAATGTGAAAAACTGCACACGCATCAGAAACTGGTGACCGACAGATTTATGAGAAATATGATAGCCCCGATGCTGGGTTCTTATTTACATTCTCTTATAAAGTAGGCAATAAACTAGAAGGAAAATGAAATCAAACATCTTGTCCATTTTTATGTCCATTATCTTTTATGGGTTTCAGAAAAGCACAGCAATGAGTGATCTACTTGATTAATTTGTCAGACAACTAAAGTAATGGCTAGTTAGCTATACATAATGTGTTGGTAAAGGTAGCTCTTCGGGACATCTCTTCTGTGAAAGAATTATGATTATTTCAAAAATGATTAGCTCTGAAATATTTCTAATATCATGCATATACAGAGGTAATAGACCTATTAAATAAAATGATGTAAAGAAAAGTCCTTGACCCAAATTCATCCCATGGGTAGTTTCAGTGATTAGAGAGGAGTCATGCTAGAAATAATGTTAACCTCCATGCCAATATCCAAAATCCCAGTGATTTTTAAGGGCAGTAAGAAAAGAGTGAAATTGCAGATGTTATTTAAATAACAGTGTCGTCCAAGAGGATATGAACATATGCTCTAACATTCAGCTAACACAATAGAGTTCAAGTTCCTGAACAGAAAGAGTGCTGTGGGAGTATTCTGGCATTTTATTGAGGTGATACACAGTAGTCTAGTGAATTACAGACAAGAAAATGGTCATCCAGGCTTGTGTGAGAAAGAAATAAAAATATGTAATTCTGAAATAAATCATACAAGGGCCTGTATATATTATAGATGCAACAGTGAAGAAGGTAACGTTGAAACTGATTCAGAAATATATAGTATGTTTTCTCATTGGCTGATCTTGCATGTGGGACAGTAAGAGGTCTTTGGGAGAAATTGGAGATGGAACGATTCTGCTGGAGACTGAGAGACTGGGGAGTGAAAAACAGCAAGGAACTGTGGTGAGGAGCAAAATTTTGCCTTGCAGTGTGCTTTGTAGTTCAACAATTCACAGGCAACGTTTCTTGAAGTGTTTACATGGGGAGAAGTTTAGGGCAAGGCAGGGAACAGTTCCTTAAAACATTCACAGATCACAAATACACACTGCACAGATTTCTTAGGCTCCTACCCAAGTGAAGTTCCTTTGTAGATCTTTTCAGTGGCTATACTCTTCTGCTGTATATTTGCCTCATTCTGTGCTGTAGTTTTGTTTTTAATTTTCTACCATTTCTATGCTTTGCTGATAGGAAATTCACAGATCATGGGCTTTATATTCAGTATCTTACAGATCCTATTTCCATCCTTACGCTGGAGAAATCCCTTCAGGACAGAGACAATGCTCCAAACACTGGACATACCTTTAAATGCATGCAGATCATGTAAGATGTTGCATTTTGTTTCCAGAGAAGGTGATACCAGTCCCTGAAGAATTTTGCCAGTGATCTTCTATCAGCATATCAAAAAAACAATTTTGAAAAACTTGGACAAGATGAGAGGAAAAAAAAAAAGTGCTGAAAGAAAATCAGACTAGCACAAATTCAATCAGTGACAGGAACTGAAGTTTCAGAAGCAGATGCAAGAAATTTCATGTGCATTCAGTATGGAAATAAACTGCATATGAGGGGTGCATTTTATCTTCACCCCTGATAGGGATTGGGCAGCTTAATCCTTTGATTGTCAGAACTTCTACTTTCCATATATAAATTTGAATATCTTTATGCATATGAGCTTATAACATACTTTAAAAATAAATAAATAAATTCACTCTAAGCTTTGGTTTGCATCAATGTATTTTTACTGTGAGTTACTGTGGAAGGTAAAAAATGCTGATTTTGACCTGAGTTACTGAAATCTGCAGGATCACAAGGTCTTGGTAGTCCTAGTTTTTCCATTTCATTCCCTGATGCCAGAGCATTCCAAGTACCAGTGCAGTGATCACTTACTGCACCAAATATCAAATTTATCGGAGGAACTAACTAAGAGGAGACTGTGCTAATATTTATTAATCCACAGGGCATATTTAACCCTGTGAGGCAATGCAGACCATGGAGCCCAGCGCAGTTGTGCAGGAGGTACAGATGAGCCATCTGCAGCTGACAAGGTCTACTGGTGTAATTAGTCCCTGGGCCAAGCTGAGAGTATCAGGAATCTAACCATGTTTAGGTGATGATGTTTCAGTACAGAACTTGTTAGAGATTATTCATTTTTCATTTATTATTTGCAGATAACTCCAAGTTGGGAGGAAGTGTTGATTTGCTTGGGGGTAGGAAGACCCTGCAGAGGGATCTGGACAGGCTGGATCACTGGGATTAGGCCAGTGGTATGAGGTTCAACAAGACCAAACGCCAGGTCTTGCACTTAGGCCACTATAACCCCAGGCAACGCTACAGGCTTGGGGCAGAGTGGCTGGAGAAATACATAGAATAAATGAGCCTTGGGGGGTTTGGTTTTGGTCAGCTGAACATGAGCCAGCAGTGTGCCCAAGTGCCCAAGACGGTCAATGGCATCCTGGCTTGTATCAGAGATAGTGTTGCCAGCAGGAGTAGGGAAGTGATCATCCCACTGTACTCAGCTCTGATGAGACTGCATCTCAAGTACTATATTCAGTTTTGGATCCCTCACTTCAAGACAGACATTGAGGCCCTGGTGCATGTTCAGAGAAGGACAATGAAGATGGTGAAGGGTCTGGAGAACAAGTCTTATGAGGCAGTGTAAGGTCTCTCTAGAGCCTTCTCCAGGCTGAAGAGCCCCAGCTTTCTCAGCTTCTCCTCATAGGGGAGGTGCTTTAGCCCTCTAACCAAAAAGTGAGATACTCTGTCTATTCCTTATATTGGAGGGGAAAAACAACAACAACAACAACAAGAAAAATCATTATTTTGATAGAATTCTGATTCAATGTTTATCCAATTAGTCCTTAGCATTTCACTGTAATGAATAGAAAGGAAGAAAATAACATCTCAGGGAATTGTATAAAAAATCTAGTAAAAGATTTGATGTCAAAAGGGAAAGCTTGTGAATTTATGTGTACAATTTTCTATCTAAAAATCTATACAGATATCTCTTGTTTATTCTTGAAAGAAATACATAAAATCTGCTCTTTACTTTCTTATCAGCTTTGCTGAAACAATTAAACACTTGCATTGCAGAATGAAAAGGTACAATTAGTTTTCTCTACACAGAGAAAGTCAGAGATTTAAATCTATGGACTATCACTTACCTAGGGTTCATGTTTAAAATATGACTATTGCATATTTTGGACAAAATTTATGTATCAATATACTATTCTCCCGAACAGATAGAAGACCATTCCACAGAAAGAAATAGCTGCTGGTAGAAATGTCCAATAAATGTCTGTGAACTGGAAAAAAAAAACAACAAAAAACCACATCTTTTATGTGTAATGCAGCACATTTTATGAGGTAAAGTTTCTGTAACATATACAGAATTACCCACTATTTGCCTCTTAGTGTTAATGGAAGTTGTTCATTTCACTCCTTGCACTCCATGCTGAAAACAATTTGCTCCCTTGAGTCTGACAGTTAAAAGGATTTTGGTACAGCAAATTTTTTGACTGATTCAGAAAAGCAAAGAGATAAATAGATGTTTAATGTGCAGACAACATCAATCACATTGGAGGCCTGATCCAAAAACAGACTCAAGTCTGTGGGAAGCTTTTGACTGGTTTAAATGGGCCTCAGATAGGGGTCCTGGGTGTCTCCTGGCAAAGCTATTGTTAGAACATCTCATAGCATCAGTATTACAAGTCTACATTTTCACTGGGTTGTAATCTCAGTATAAATAATCACTCTGGACTTATCCCTTGCCATATCCTGTACACCAACTTAATAAAGTGATGAAGAAAACTTACAAATTACTGTCTGCACAAGTTGCATTATTTTGATGGGAGTACACACGTGTCTATATAGAATTTGTTTATTTCTGTGTGTGTATGTTAGCATACCAAGTACCAAAGCACATCCTGGCCAGGCAGCCCACTTTGAATCTCTGTCATTTCTCTGCCACACACTTTCATCATCCCTGCATCCCACTTCCATCCACTCCAGCTTCCCTTTGAATTCAATATACAGTAAGAGCTTTTTCCCATGAAGACATCTGTGTCATATATTCATCAGGAGCTACCTGTGAGTGAGGTGTTCATGATCCCAGAACAGACAGAGAAGAATCCATCAGTACAAATGGCCATTGCACCTAGACAGTGATCCATCTCAGCCTGAGACAGACATTCACCAGCCAGGAGTCTTCTCCCAAGTCTCCACAAACTGGATTGGCTACATCTCCACTTACAATAACATGATCTTAGAAAACTAGTTCTTATCAAACGATAAATTTAAGTGTTTAGTCTTGAATGTACTCCCACCTGTGATATTTGCATTCAGAGCTAGAAAACTGTCTGGAGCCATTCACACACATTGTAAAGAGGCAAAGCAAAATGAGAAACAGTTGTACTAAGTCCTATTTTTCTCTTTTCTTCTCCCCCCACATTTTTGCAAATTCTTACCGCTTCATCCTTCTCTCTGTCACACCTGGACCTCTCCTAGGGACTACTGGGTGTTGCTGTTGTTTCAGCCTGATATTCCTTTCATAAAGCAACTAATTGGGATGAAAAGATCCAGAAGCTGATAATCTTCCAGACTTGGGGCAGTGAAATCTAAGAAAGTGGAATATTAATCATTTGTACCCTACACCATGAATGGGAACACTGTGCAGCAGTGTCTTGTCCTATGTGGGGCCTCAGGCCTCTGGTAGAGAGGAAGAATTGTTCTGTTTCTGCTGAGCAAGTTAGACCATGTTCTTGTGTTACCCCTCCAAGTTGCAAGGGATTTAATTTTGCTTCTAGAGAATCTTGGAAACTGGAGTGGACATAACAGGATCACTGCCTATCTGCTGAATAGTCAGTAGCTTCTGAACAGTGTGCTGTTTGTCAGGGGTGAAAGAGGACAGCATGCTACTAGGAATCACTCAGTGGCCTTGGTGGTCCTGAACTGCTTGGATGATTGTCTTTGCTGAATGTGGTGATATGTCCACATGAAAGACTGAATGGCTTGGTATCCAGCAGCAAGTAACAGGCTGAGTTAGTAAATGTTCAGGAGGTCCTTACCAGATATCTATCTCTCAGTCTCTGGCACACTGTGCTCTATGCTTTCACTGAGCCAGAACTCGTCCTGTGTGATGAGCTGCAGGACATGGAAACTCTTCTTTTTTGGACTAAGGTGAGCTGAAGGGTAAATGCAGTAAATTAAATCAGGTTGTGAAATGTAGGTAGCTTAGGAGATATGGTCACAGTTGAAATACAGGTATCCTGGAACCCAGCTTCTGCCTTAGTTTATTCAATCAATTGAGAACGGATGACTTCTTCAGGTACTTCTTTTTCATATTTGAAAAGGTTCATCCAATAGATTTCAGCCTCAACTCTTCTATTTGTCCTCTACTTTCGTGGCACATTGTCTTTTTCATTCTCTTATCAGATGTCAAGAACCTTATGAATTCTCAGATAAACCCATCAAGCTCCTTTTCTCTTTCATGTCTCACTAACACTGTCCCTTGATAAAATCACCCTGCTCTCTCCTCTGCAGATTCCTAGAACACAAATTAGCACAACTATATGACCTGTACTATAGTCACTTCCTTGGTTAAATGAGGTATAGGATTAGTTTAATTGCATGTCTTTGAAGGAACACACCTTGGGACGTGTAAGTTCTCAAGGTTTAATGCTCTTAATAGCCATTCAGGAAGGCTTGCAATGGCTTTGGACTGACTGACAATAATGTAACCAGTAATACAAAAACGCACATGCAGAATATTAGAGAAAATGAAGATATTTCATGTAAAAAGTCTTTACTCTTAGATACCAATGACATTTAAAATATAAAGTTAACTTTTAAATGCCAAATTTCCCTTATGAAAAGCAGACTTAAAGTTGTGGAGGTTTTGTTTGGTTTGGCTTTGCTTCCTTTGCCTTACTAGAAGGCAATGAGTAACTTTTATAATGATTCAGTATACAAAATCAAGGCAGAAAGCACACTTCAAAGACAGCTCAGGGTTTTAATGCAATGAATGATACTGTACTCTGTGTGATTAAGAAAAATCAGCTCTTAGGATTTTTAGTATTTCTATAGCCCTATCTATTCTGTATCAGCAAATGATGTAATCAACTGTGACTATAGACAAACAGTAAACATACGTTCCTCCTTCCTCAAGAAGCAGTAGATCTACCCTTGTTTCTTGATTCAAACATGGTGTATACTTCAACATTCTTAGCCAGTCACCCACACTCTTACCTAGGGGATAAAAGGTATTTGCTTGCAGAGAGAATCACAAGTACATGCAGTGTAGAGAAGAAAGGATCTTAAGAAGCTAGGTGGCCATTATCCACTGAAGAACAGGCTAGGTTTTAACTGCATAGATTTAACAAAAAATAATCTTCATAAGAAAGCATTGCCTTTTTTTGCTCCCAGAAGCACAGGCTGCTGAAAATGACACTGTGGAGCAATAAAGCCATTGATACACTTATGCTGTTACATCATTTTCTAGGGAGTCAGTTGCTTTAGGGCATGTTTCACAGCATGGCACTACAAAGCACTGGTTACTTTTGGTGATATGAGTATTACATATAAATACATTCAGCATGTAACAAACTCGCAAAGATGATAGAGATGTTTGTTCTCCTTTAATATTTTTCTGCTCTTCTTCCTTAGTGTTTCTTCAATGCACTGAGGTGCATTCAATGCTTCTCTTATTACACTATTTGTATTCCTTTCACACAGTAGCCTTAAACACACTTCATTGGTGTCATGGATCAGAGACCAACATTAGAATTTTCCAGGGCTGAAACACCTAATTTAAACTAACTATAGGTGACATCCTCAAAGGCACTCCATGACCCAGGTTTAATATTTGTACTCCCAGTCAATGAAATGCTAAAAGCTGTGGGGTCACACCAAATACTGCGAGATCTGCCATCTCTCCTACAGTACTTTCAGTAGCAGAGGCTTCACCCACTTGTTCTCTGAAGCAAAAAGGAAGGCTCTTTCTCACAGTTTCCCTGGCAAAGTGTTGAGGCTCCCAAACCTGAATGACGTCTTCTCTTGTGTCATTAGTGATAGGACTAAAGGGAATGGTTTCAAGCTGTGGCAGAGGAGATTTAGGCTGGACATTAGGAAATATTACTTCTCAGAAAGGGTGGTCAGGCAGTGGAATGGGCTGCCCAGGGAGGTGGTGGAGTCAAGTTCAAGGAACAATTGGATGTTGTGTTGAGGGACATGGTTTAGTGAGAGCTATTGGTAATAGGTGAACGGTTGGACTGGATGATCTTTTAGGTCTTTTCCAACCCTAGTGATTCAGTGATTCTATGATTCTATGATTCTACAACTGTGAATCTTTCAATTTCTTTTCTTTTTTTTTTTTTTTTTTTTTTTTTTTTAGTCATTTCTACAAATGTAAGAGCAAATGCCTCACTTATAAGAAGCATGGGATATGGCAAGGTAGGATTTACTTTCTCATTGCATGGTGAAAATGATGATAAGCAAATGTCCAGCCAATGTCAACAACTGAACGTTTAGGGGAAAATTAAAATAGTATCAAAATGTTGGGTCAGACTAATCAATATCAAATAAGAATAAAAGGTGTGGTTTGAATGACATTCAAATGCACCATTGCTGTCAGGAAAGAGAGGGGAAAATGTGCAATAAACACTTTCCCCCATAAAAAGAAAGATTAGTTATATTATTAAGCAAAACTTCATGTGCCAGAATGATTCATTTCTTTCTACTGTTAAGAGTACATTAATCATCGCAGATACCGGATTTTTGGGGAAGCTAATTAGCAGTCAGATGATGTTTCCAATATATTTTCTTCAAAGTCTCATTGTTTTTTTTCCTACTTTTCCAACTCTACACATACATGTACCAGTGTAATATGTTCTATGATATTCAACCAAGTAAAATGTAGATGACAGACACAGCTGGTTATTAATATTGATGTTCACCTAATTAAACATCATAACCCTGAGGTACTAATTTATAACATCTTCTGTAAAAACCTAACAGATTTGAATGTATTATCTATATGATAGAAATAAATCATCCTGACAACTCTTCCGTAGCACTTAGTCAATTGAGGAAACTCATTTTCTTAAAAATACACAGTTTCATCCCCAGTAGTTACCTTTCTTCCTTTAAATTAAGAAGACAACCTTTCTTCTGTACTTCTGTGGCATTTCACTGTAAAAATCAGACACATTTATGGTTGATAAAAGGAAATTCTAGGACTTAGAAATTATAAATAATATCAGCTCCCAGAATTGATGTAGCTCTTCCTCATTAGTAAGTTGTATTTGATATTAGATAATCAGTATGTTTGCAGGAAAAAAAAAAAAATCCTCTATCTTTAATTTCCATCCTTCTAATAAAATATATAAACTCCAGTGTAACTAGTCATTTATCAGGCCTATCTACTTAACCTAAAATTAGTTGTAATCCATGATATCCAAAAGGTAATGCAGTGCAGATACAGAGAATGGAAATAGATTGAGAATATCAAGTCATGATGCAACAGTGTTTATTTTTATTCAAAAGGTTGAGAATGGAAGTTCAGATTCAAACTAAACATATTTCATTCAGTCTCCATTCCCTGGTGTAACACAGCAAAGTCAATAGCAATGTTCCAATCCATCTCCCTCCTCCTCTTCCTATGAATCAATTGTGTTTGTTCACTTATCACCTTCTGGATCGTATTTCATTTCGATTTTGAGGCATCAGATGTGATACAGAATAGCTGCTACCTATTTGTTCTAAATTGCTTCTTGCTGCAGATTCTTATTCTTTTCCTGTGTAATTCATATCTGTTCTAATCTCAGAGTTTTTCACAAACCCTGGACTAAATGCCAGTCTGCTTGACTGAGTCTGATCCTCTCAAATACCAGCTAAATACAGACAGCAGTTTTGGCCACCTTCTTTCTAGGTTCATCTATCTGATTGATAGCTAATTGTATTCATTATGCACATCTCTATTTGGCCTGAAAATTTAGAAGTGCCTCTGCAGATATGTGACCCTAATACTCTGTGATCATTTTCAGGTAGGCAGGCACTTAACTTTTCTCTGTTCCCTGAGAAAGCAGAAAAATTAAGCATGAGCAAAAATGTAATTAGCTTCAGCTGCCAGAGATAGAAGATAGCAGTTATAGAGATTTGACAGCAAGGACTTCTGTCCCTGTTCCCAAAAGCAGTCTGTTTAAGGGATTTTTTTTTTTCAACATAATTGTAATGTAGTGCATTTTAATACAATTGGCTCTGGAAGGCTGGGTCTCTCTTCTTCTAACAGATGTGACCACTGTGATAGTCAGACATTGTCTATCTGACTTGCTGACTTTACGAACATGTGGAAGATTCTGAGGTTGAAGTTTAATGAAAATTCTAAGCAGCATATTAATTAGTTGAATATTTAGTTTACAGAAATAATATTTAAGGATTTCTGGAATGAAATCCCCAGGTGTGAAAGAAATATTTGTCAAGAAAAGTATGTATATGACCGCTGTTTTGTTCTGTATGCATGCCCTTTATCAGTGTAAAAATAAAAGTGATAATCAGATTTCTCAGCTAGATCAAACACACAAAGTATTTGTTTTGTTTTAGTGAAAAGGTTTTTTTTCTTTTTAAAAACAGACTGAAATAGTTTGGGTTTTTTTATTATTATTATTAAAGAGAAGTGCTTCTTCTCACATAGAAGTTCCTCCCCATATATGCTATTCTGAGAATGAATATGTTATTTCAGTAACGTCATTTTAAATCTGAAAATTCAATACAGAACCAGTTCAACTTATAGACCTATGAGTCAGAACACATGCTAACTAGAATAAAACCAAGTTGAAAAACAGGCTTGGACATTATGATGCTGGCCATTACAATCACAGAATTATAGAACTGCTTAAGCTGAAGGAGCCTTAAAAGATCACTGAGCTCCAACCCCCCAGCCAAGGGCAGGACATCCACCCCCTGGGCGGGGCTGCCTGGTGATGCCCCTGGGTCATGATGCCTGACCTTGAATTCCTCCCAGGCATCTCCATCTTGAAAGTGCCTGGCTCCAGACTGGAATGATTTTAGCATCTTGTTTTTCATTATTATGTTTCAATACATTCAAGAACCTTGGGGGTGGTCCAAATAAACTGCAAGATGTGATGCAGTGTTTAATTTTTTTTAATAAGAAACACGTAGGTACTCACTGAGATTTAGAAGCACCCACTCACAGTCATATTTGTATCTATCTTTGAATATTTTCTGAAGAAAGTGCTCTTGCTCATTTCAGAACTGCTTTAATTGAGGAGGAACCTGTATTTCCCTTTGAGACACAGACCCAGGAAGAAGTATTATGTCCTCTATAATTGCCAGTATTTGTGTATGTTATACATGATATTACCAAAAAATTGTCCAGGTGCTTGAATCCACCCAGTCCTCCTGCAGACATATTTCCCTCAATAAGAATTCTTCCAGTATTTCTGCAGGGTAACAACCAGGGTTTGTTCTCCTGCTCCTCCGTCCCAAAGCACACCCACAGAGTGGCACACAGACACAGCTGCACACCTGAGGACTACTCCCAACTGAGGCAGTTAGGGCACCTTTGAAAGGGACTGATGAAATGTTTGATCTGAATCCCCTTTGCAGTGGCAGATTAAGCAAAGGTTCTCTTTATTATAACCATTCTGTTCTTGTATTGTTCTTCCCTAGACTTCCCCAGATGTAGGGAGCATAAATTTCCCCAAAGCATTTTGGACACTGAACTTTAATGTATTCAAGATTAACGTTTGGGATTTAGAGAGTTAGTTCTCAGTTTAGGCCAGTAATTATATTTTGGATGTAGCCCGTTCAGTCTTTTCTATTCACGATATCTTGAACTGAAACGAAGCCTAACACTACTTAAGGCTGCTGAGAGGATTGCTGTCAAGCCACAGAAAACAGATAGCAAAAACATTTTTACACCTCTAAGAACTCTTTGCTTTATGAACAACACATTTTTAGTAGGTGAGTGCTGAAAATGATAGGGACATGGTACTGATAGCTTAGAAAATGAATCCAGAGCACTGACCAGCTAAACAATAGACACCTGGTATCTTGAGTCTGGAATTCATTCTCCCTGTCAAAATGGCAAGCAGCTCTCAGTACAAAAAATGGGGATTACAGCCTATTCTCTTCTCTGTCAGAGAATGGGAGGAGGAGGCTTTTGCAAAGACATTTTTAGTAAGCCCACCAGGACAGAATTACAATTATCCATTGTGGGCAGATCAAATGAGAAAATCATCACTGATGCTGCTTTTCTCTGTGATGGCTCTTTGGGATCGAGATAGTGATTCCAAATGCAGAACTCTGACTGACTGAGTTCAATTACTGCTTCCACACTTTTCCTTGATTGTGTTGGGCATTAAAATATGCACAGGAACTTTTTTAACATCCAATTTTCAGAGGAAGAGAAAAAAGAGGAGAAGGATAAATGACACAAATATTTGTCTCAGAGCTGTAAGCCAGAGCATCATATATAAGTTTCAAATAAAGTAGAAGACTCGTATCAAATCACATAACAATTCTATTTATCCATGAAAAGGTATTTTCTTCTTTTTCCGTGTGAGAGGCAAATAGGCAAATTTATAATTTAAAAATACATAGACAGACTGGGATGCTGCTGTTAATGGGGAGAGAGACAAAGAGACTGAGAGACTATTGAGTATGAAAGAGAAAGAGGAGGAGAGAGGAGAGAAGAGGAAATGCAAATTTTCTGCTAGCAATAAAACTGTTCAGGTAGGAAATTCTGATCATCATGCTAACATATAAGCTAGTGTGTAGATTCTTAATGCGGAAGCTCTCTTTTCTCTACATATGACACAGCTCTCTACATAAAAGTATATTGATCTAAACTCTGGCCAGTCTTTGTCCTTTGCCATGGTCTGTGTAGTAAGTAAAATTGAAGGTAATGGTTTTATTCCCCTGGGCTAATCTTTACTTCCTATGCAGTTTCATATCTTTTAAGAAATTGCTCAGAAGCTTCTAATCAACGCCCGCTGCATATCAGAAACAGCTGCAACATTGTCTTTCATGGTTTAACCTTTACAACTAGTACAGTCACATAAAATGTCATTAGCCTCTGCTGACCCCAGTTTTCAGCAAATCAACTTTCAAATGCATAATGCACTAGCTCATAGTCCAAAGAGTTTTGTAAAGCTTCAGGTCCCTTACCATAAGTCCGAACCTCAGCTCTGTTTGGAATTCTGTGGGGTGTTTTCAGGTCAACTTGTTGCTTTCTTGAGCAGTGACTGTTTAAAATAGGTCAAGTAGTTAATATTCTAATGAATCCACTGCAAATAAGTCAGACCTATAACAAACTCTGCAAAGCTCCATTTACAGTAAAAAATAACCAAGGCAGGAAGATTTTCACTTGAACAGATCTCAGGAAATCCTTTCTTGTTAGGTTTGCAGCAGTGTCTTCACACCAAGATAGGGTGCGAACTTCCTTTCGAAATAAATAGGCCAATGCCAAATAGAAAATTATGTGAAGATGTAACAAACTTCAAAGACTTGCAAGAATTCAAATAGTCATTTGTACGGCGTATCTTTTCAGGTTTCCTTTCTTACCCTGCAAAAGGAAAAAAAAAAAAAAAAAAAAAAAGTCATGATACTTCAACCGTCACTGAACAGTGAAAATAGACACAGACTTAATGACAGAGATGACATTTTTATAATGATGTCCTGATTGAGTGCTTTCCTGCCTAAGCATCTATAATCAGGCATCTAATCTTTAACTATACATATGATTAGAACCTAGCACTCAGTGAGCAGTATCTCCAAATAGACACAAGGAGCATTGAGGAGCTTTTCAGAATACTAGAAATCTTCACTACCAGAAGGGAAAGTACAACTATGAAAGTTCAGAAAAGATCTAAGAAGCACTGTAGATTATTATTTAGTCAGAGAGGGTATATTTTGAGTTCTGAAAAATAAAAAACAAATCTACAAGAAGTACTCTATGGAGTACTTGGTTAACACATGCAAGAAACCTCTATGGGCTAGCATCAAAACTCTTATCATATCCAGTGATTCCTCATGAGTGTTCTTCCATCCACCTTTTAACTATGCAGAGACAAATAAAAATGATTGGACTAGTATAAACACTAAATAGTAAAATAAGGTGACATCTCATTAGGGAACCTCAAGTCAACTGTGTGAATACAAATAATCAGGAGTTAAATCATGGTGAAACACAGTACACATCTGTATGCAAATTGTCAGAGGATCTTCCAGCCCAGATAATTCTACTAATCCAATTACGTGAAACTGATTACCAATCCAACTCAAGAATGTCAGGATTACTGGTTCATTAAACCTAATGGCTCCCTGAAGAAGGAAATGAGATAGGTTAACAACTCTTACATTTTGATAGTCCAATTAAAAAAAAAATAAAAATGTGCTGACATCAGCCATCCACCATCAAAAATGATCAAAAATAATTATAAATGAAGAAAATATGTAGTGTACAGTGCAGAATTTCAGGGAGAAACATCAAGAAATTAGAATGTGGAACTCACTCAGAAAAGAATCTGTGTTCCAAAAGGTTCCTTGGCACAGCAACTTAACAGGTGTGCTGTAAATAGTTGAGTATATTTGCTACCATTACAACTCAGAAAGCTCATTTTTTTTCACATGAAAGGAATGCAAGAAATCACTTCTGAATGAGTGAAAAGGAAAAAGTGTGGATTTCTTTTTTTTTTTTCCATGGAAGCCCTAAAAATAATTTGAGATAAGATGTATTATAATTACAGCTCAGCGTGAAAGTACAACAGCAGTGCACATAGAAGTTGACATGATACCACATGCATGATGTATAGCTTGTCTGACATTAAGACAGGGGTTACTTCAGTTTTGAGCCTGTGCAGTTCCACATAAAGCAGTAGATTTTGGGTCAACAAAATGCACAGGAAGAAAATATGAGAGGCACCACAATGCACGTGTAGCATAATGTGGTTTCCTTGTAAACAGCTGGAAATGTCTGGTCTTGGACAAGCAAGACAATAAGCAGTTATCCTAAGCAATTTGACGTAAAAAGCCTTGTGCTGTGCTAAGTACATGAATAAATAAATCGATTCTACTTCTACTATCCCTCCTTCTCTGTCTGGAAAGAGCTCATTCCAGTTGTGCAAGCTGTTTGTCATTTTTACTCATAACACACTTTCAACTCTCCAACACCATAGGTTTTCTCCTTAATGTTCCATGTTCCTTCCTCATATCCTCACATGGACGTACGGGTAGTAGAATTACTTCTGCTGATGCCAAATGTGGAATGGATCATGCATGGATGCATCTTTGACAGCCAGTCACTATGAATTCTCCTTTGATCTCAAGCATAGAGTTCAATATAAATTTTTGGTAAGTCATTTCCTCCCTTTGGACCTCTTTCTTGCTCTGGAGGAGCCATTCTTTATCATCACATATACAGGAAAATGATTGTTCAGTGCTACAGTACTGACAGAAATAATTCTAAAGCACAGGTGACCTGAAACATTAAATAGTGGGCAGATGCAGGCAAATTGCCTCAGTAAGCACTGTGATTGTGTATGATCCTTTCCACCTGCTAATGAATATGCATGTGGAAAATCAGAAACTCATTTTTTTTTTAACTATGTTGAGCTTGCATTCGTAATGAATAAATCTGAATGATAAATGTGAAGTCACCCATATTTAAGATTTAACAAAAAAAGGACAGTTGTAATCTGCCCAGGAATAAATATAGGCCGAGAAGAAGAATGTTCCTGAATCTCAGAGGAATGAGATCTATAATATCTAGTAATCATTAAGGTATGGGGAAGGAAAAAAGGTAGTCTTGAGGTAAGTTTACAAAAAGGATGAAATTGTCTGCAGCCATAACTTCCAGAATGGTGATGATTGTGATGCTTCCTTTTAGTCCCACAAACTACTCTGGCAGATTGTAGAAGAACTATATGTAATTAGCACTGAAAAGAAATTAATCTGAGAAGACAAAAGCTATCAACAAAAGATAACATGGTAAGAAGAATGACAAGTCTGTTAATAAAACTTTAATGGGAACTGGCAGAATACAGCTGCCACAGCTGTAAATTTTGGCATAAAGTTGAGCATTATTAGAAGAGAAGAGTAAAACTATGCAACTAAGTTTGTTTCCCTTCTAAGATTTCCTGGCATGAGGATCATAAATAGGTGAGATACATAAGTCAATAAATATAATATTTGTACATATTTCCAGGTTCTGTGTAACTCTGGAGAAAGCTAAAGCAAAATCTTTGATGTTTAAATGCTGAGCCTTTCTTAACAGCAACTCTTCTACCGCTTATTGCCTCATGTACAGCGCCAGCTCTGACATTACTCATCTAGTTGCAATGGAAACCTAGTTACTACAAAAACCTACATACTTAATTGTGGCAATGGTGGAATCACATGCAAAGTAGTTTTCAAACCAGCACAATCCAGCTAATCTTTTTCCAATTGCAATCTGCTTCCTATATAATCTGTACATCTGAGTAGCTAAGTGCATGGATTTATTTGTTATCATGACTGAGATGAAACAATAGCTGAAATGCAGAGATATCTGTGTCCGGAATTTCTGTGCCTCATTTTATTTAACTAATTTATAGTTGATACTTTAAAGATTATATTACATATCAATATAAATATCCCTGAATATAATGGCTAAGGCAGATGAAACAAGGTGGCAACAGTTTTAAGTCCTTCTTCAAATTAAAGAAAACAAGGATTTTAACCCATGTCTTGTTAATTGGATGCTTACTCAAAAAAAAAAAAAAAAAAAATTGTTTTAAGCTTATTTGAGATAAATGAGTGTACAAATGGCAAAGTGCTTAGACCAGCTTCTAGGACTCCTAATTTCCCTTTGTGTCTCGAACAAAGGGACTTGCTACTCTACTGTGACACCCCATTGGTGTCTGTTACTTGCCCGGCTTCACTGCTGTCAGATTTCCCCAATGCTGTTTTGGTTAGGAGGAGAGATGGGAAGACCTTGTGCTCAGGTTAAGCTCAGGAGTCTTATGCTACCTTCTGAGTGATGGATGACACTTCTTCACTGTTCTGAGGAGATACCTCAGTCACTTTGACAGAGATTCTCCATGTGGCCAAGCACACTGTTCTGTGATGCCAGAACCGAAAAGTCAGCCTTCCTATTTTCATTTAATGGGTCTCTTCAGAACAGGCTGAACAAGCTGGATCAGCAATTTGTCCTGTAAAGTCTTGGTGGAGGAGACTCCCAATTTAAATGCCTTTAATAACTCCCAAAAGAGACACTATGCCCAAAATAGCTAAAGCAGAAAAGGAGATCCTGAAGGCAGGAATTTCAGCCTCTGGTTAATGGAGAAAACTGCTTGGTGCAAGAGACCCAGTACGCTTAACAGGAGAAACTGAGATTCTTCACTGGATCTTCAGGAACATGAATTTTGTTAAGAGAGGTTTTAAATTAGGCATCTAAATAAGGCAGGCTTCTTAATCTAAGTTTATATCCTTGCAAAATATTAAGTGTTACACGAGCATATGGTACATCTATTTTTAACATTCAAGTCTGCACAGGTTTTCTGCTATTGAGTCATAGTTAATTAATTTGCAGTTCCCCTTTGAATAACACAACCTATATTTTTATGTGTTTATTTAGAAAAACAAAACAAAACACTTCAGCCTTGAAAACAAACAAACAAACAAAAAAACACCTGATAGCTTTTGAAAGCTTAGGCACAGAGAAATAGATCTTCACATGTTTGTTAAATGTTCTAACCATTGTTCAGAGAAAGTCCTTCAGTCTGGTGAATCATTGGTTAATTTTTGTTATCGGGAAAAGAGGAAGAAATTTTCAACATCAATATTTAAAATGAAACTATTGACCTGAACACCTGTTCAGCTTTTTAAATTCTGTTTTTTTACATTTTCTTTCAAGAATACTGATTTTCTGTGCATGGCAGGAGTTGGAACAGATGCAGTGAAGCAGAAGCTAGAAGAATCTGTTTGCTCTGATTGCTGGCCAGAGGGCAACGCAGGGTACTTGGGAAGTCTGAGGGCAAAGGAACTGCTCTTTCAGACTGATCAAAGTGCGCAACCACAGAAGTTTTTCTTGCTTCTTGTTTGTTTGTTTCCTTTTTTTATAAAGAGCAGAACATAGTGACTTGTTTTCAAACTTACAGGTGTTTACAGTAAGCCAGTGAGAGATTAGGTATATTTTAAACACATGCACGTTTTGTAGGTAGAATAAAACTGTGCGTGTGCAAATGAAATAAATGATGTCATAACAAGCTGCATAATTCACATGCAGGCATAAAGAATGAAACTCTATTAAGTGTTGTATTAAACAGCTTAATGGAAGTTTGCATATATAATTACTTTAATTTACATATTTATAATCTCCTGTTCTTTATAATGGTTCAGATCCTGGTTTCTATCTCAGCATCTCAAAGTGCTCTGCAAACATTTTGTGAATTAAAACCTGTAAGAACACTGTAAGGTAGGAAAGCCGAAAGAAAAAGAACAATTTTGCAATCTCATGAATTTTTCATGACTTGATTTACTCTGTACTTTTCTTTAAAATTTTTAGTAGATTCCTATGAATTCCTTTACTCTGTGATGAAATTGGTGAGAAGCCCTCTAATACAAACAGTGCACAGATTAGGATCTTCAAATACACTTATGCAACTATTAATGAGGATGCACCGCAAATTTGGTATTATGAAATTATTTGGAATGAAAACAGTTCTGATATCTATCCCTTCCGCAAAGTATCATCACGATACAGACTATATCCATAACCCATTTCCTAGCAAGGTGCTTCTGTGGTTGGGCTGATGCAGATGAAGGGGAGGTGAACCACAGCAAAAGGACAGGGGCAAGCAGGAGTATTTTCAAACAATCTGTGTGGGGCTGCATACCATGGCTTTCAACTGATTTGGTTTCCTAAGAGGCACAAAAGGCAAGTAAAACCTGTGTCAAACCTGGATTTGTAGGATAATTGAGTGTTATGTACAAAAGTACATCTGATTTAAGCAAATAAAGAACACCCTCTTAGAACAGATCTAATTTATACCTCCATCACAGACCAGGAAAAAAGCTGTATTGGAAGAATGAATATAAAATTAGAGCTTTGTTCAGACTTCCATAACTCGTAAGAATGAGCTGTGGTGTACCTTTCAGTGGTGCATATGATCCCTGCATTTTCATTTTCACGTTCTTAGAGATACATGCCTTATCAGTGCAAAGGATTATTTAATGTTGTCACAGTACACAGAATACCTCTGGTGTATCTCTGGTGTGGGTGGTTGTGCAGAAAGCACTCAACCTTGGTTTTCAAAGCAGCCTTCATCATGCAGTAAATAGCCATGGGTAAATAGGTAGGAATGATCACAGCCTTCTTAAGGAGAGGAGACTGAGAGATGAAGAAGAAGTTGGGGTTGCATTGAAACTGAGTGCAGGCATACATTAAGTTCAAAGGACCCAGGATTTCAACTGAAACATTAAAAGGCCTCATTCCTCTTACAGAGTAGAGCAAAGCTGATATGAGTGAAAATGTGAACCATTTAAAAGAGAAGTAATCAGAGTTTTTAAAAATACAGAGTGAGGAAAGTAGATTATGAGTAGACCATTAGATACGAGCTAGAAAAAAAACAGAAAAAGGGATTAAATTGAATCTGAATGACACATCAGTCAAAGAATCTAATTTAGTTATTTAGTTATTTTTATCAAGGTCTGACAGCATATTGTAAAATTTCTGAGATCTCTGACTTATTAAAATATTTCCATGAAGAAGTCTACTTGTTTTTTGTTTTTTGGTGTTTTTGTTTGTTTGTTTGTTTGTTTGTTTCAAAGGGGATTTGTGTTGAAATGTCCATTTTGTCTTTTACTGAAGACTTATTTCCACACTTCAGAAATTTTTCTGTGGGAAAAGCTATTAAAAGCATAGAACATCCTCTGTTTTGAGCAAAAAGTGTTTTCTTAATATGTAATGATCACTTGGAACTGCTCTTACCAGCTCTTATTGCTGTCACAGTTCAGATTTTTCAGTAGCACTACATGCTTTACATGCAAGGGAACTCTGTGTTTGTGCTCCAGGACCCCATGATCTTAAAATCAAGCAAACAAACAAAATATCCTGAGAAACTAAGGCAGATAAAAGAACAAAAAGAAAGGGGAAATGAAAAACAAAAACAGCCATGAAACAAGGGATTATTTGCCAGGGGAGGATGGCGTTATGTTAAGGCAACCCCTTAGCAATCCCTTAAGCATTTTGTGTCCAATTAAGAACATTAATACTGCCAGTGTCCCGTACCAAAATTGTTGTTTTCCTCTCCAGATGTCTGCAGTATTTTTGGTGTTTTTCTTTACCTTTCCTTCATAGACAGGCAGGAAACCAACATGAAAATTAGAACTGAAAGACTGTATGGATTACTTTTTGCATGACCAAAGGAGAAACAGAGTGTTTTGGGCAGAATCAGATGACAGGCTGAGCTAAGAAACAGCTTACCTCCATAAAAGCTAAGAAGACATATGTGGCTGTTGGCAGTGAGAGGCTGAATCTCTATTTTCTTCTGAATCACTGTCAAAGGGTAGGGGAAAACTACTATTGTGCGGGAGGGTGAACAAGAAGGAGCAGGATGTTGAGTAAGACTTGGCATAGGTCACTGGTTTCCATTAAGTGCACAATGGTAATTAGGGGCCTTATGACTAGACATCTGCTTAATGATCTACAGTCAACTGCTCCCATTTGTTCTTAAAGACACTATGATATGGCATGCTAGAAAACCAAAATACATTATGTAAAACAATATGTTTTTTATGGCGCATGATTAAAGGATGACTTTACTGTTCAGGTGTTCTGCTAAGGAAACAAAAGTACAGCCTGATAGGAGTTGAGGTAAAAAATTATTAAGACTGTTCTTTGTTCTAAGCTTTAAGGAATGGAAAAGTCCCTTAATGATTGCACTAAGAGTAAAATTAGATTTAAACATAGATGGAATTACTGCCAGAGGTTACATGTGTTACATGTGTTTGCATGATAGGCAGAGGAATACTTAGAACCTTTCCTATCATTTTACCCTTCTGATATCTCTTACTATACATGCAGAAAACATTTGAGTACTCTTCTTGTTCATTTTATGAACAAGAATATACAAAAATATACTTGGATCTGTACAACACAACAACTGTGGAAGAAGAAAGTACCTGTGCTTCATTTCAGAGTATCCTTAGTCTTTAAAATAAATAAATAAATAAATAAATAAATAAATAAATAAATTTGCAATCAGCTTAAAATCTGTCTAGGTGTCAGACAAATTTGTTTGATGGCAATAACTTGAACTTAAGTACCTGATGCCCAAAGTCCAGTTGATAACTTTATAGATGGAAAGTGCTGGAAAACTGACCAATGTGGACCTGCTTGTTAAGGTAACTTGGGATGTCAAGAACATGAGCTGACCTATAGTCACCTGTTTTGGGCTACTACACCAAATGCTGTGTTTTGCCACAGGATCTATTTCCTTGATGAGATGGTAGAAGTTGATTTTAGTAGTAGTTTTCAATTTTGACAGAGCTTTGTTACTGAAAGAATGAAATGAGTGTAGGAAAGCTGAGGCTAAAGAAATGTCACTATGAAGCATTATGGAAATTCAACATAATTGAAAATGAAGGCATAACAAAGCAAATACAAATGTTGAATGAATGCCTTGCAAGATTCAAAAGGTTAAGTCTTAGGTAGAAAATAGCTCTTATCCACTCCTGAAGTTTTCTTTCAGTATTAGGTGGGAAGGAGCCATACGTGCTTCAATTTTTTCAGCTTTTCTTTTGAAATTCTGTCTGGTGAAATGAACGCAATTCTTCATTACACAACAACTATTCTATATACACGTGGGCTCCAAACCTTAACCATACAGGTAGTTTGGAAAATAGTCTCTGAAAACAGAATTTGCATTGTTGAAAAGAGACTGCTATTCTACTTATTATATATTTAATTGTCATAATATATAGTAATGACGTTTTTGTCTGTCAGCACAAAAGATACAAAGTTCCATTGCAGTTAGAGGAAGGATTCCTTAAGTACTCAAGTTGTCAAAATATGTTAAATTCTATGCTTTCAAATGATTCAGAGCAAGATTTATTTTAGTGGAAAAAGAAATGACACAGAAACGAAGCAACTCTACACAAAGAATGACTTAGTTGTCAATGCCAGAAAATTTGAAAATTTGAAATTAAAAGGGAACTTGATGGAATAGAAGAATTTGTGTGAAAATTTCCATGATAAATGTTTTCATTTTTTCATCTTCTTTTTCCTTATATTTTTCATAAAGGCTGACACAGGCATAACCCTCAGCAATTCTAACTGTAAGAGAGCATAGGGAACAGAGATTCCTCTCAGAAGTGAAATAAATACCAGTGCCATTATCATCATTTGACGTACAAGTATACTTCCACAGATTTTTTTTATTTTCACTCCAAACTCCTTTATTATCCTCTTGAAGTCCATGAAATATTTTCCAGAGTCATAATGTCAGCAGACATCATCTTTTTCCTAAGGCTATTTCATAGTACTTGGAATTCCTGAGGAATTTCCCTGAAATGGTAAATTCTCACTTGCCCTTTGAAAAGAACATCTACTTACAGAGGAATCTATAGGCTGTGTCAATAGGCATGCAACATATGCGGCAATTACAAGCCAGATTCTTACGGAAGATTCTCAGGAAATGAAGAAGAAATGCACCTTGCTAAAAAGGATTTCCTGGGATCTCCCAGTTAAAGCCATCTGTAACTCTCTGGACTCAGTGCATTACTTCCTATAACAGTATAAAGCTCATGCATGATCCAGTAGCTAAAGTCTATGCAAGACCTATCAACAGCTGCTTGTAATATTATTGACAGGACTTGTATTTGAGAATCAAAGGTTTAGTTTTGTAATTGCTATTTTTATCACTACTTAGGCTTAAATTCTTAGCTGTTTCCCAAAGTTAGTGAACTATTCAAGCTTTTTCCATCAAAATATTGCCAGAAAAGTGGAACTGATCCTGATAATCCAATAATTCTCTTTCTCATTTATGGCTTGGTATATCCAAGTTTGATTTTCTCATTTATTTGGTATAATCTTATCTTTTATTTTTTTTAATGTCTGAGAGTTCCTTTGTTAAGTATAGACATGATATAGCTCATACCAGAACTGGCTGAAGTTGATTGTTTAATCAGCATGAAAATAAAGACTGGTCTGATTTTTCATGCAGCACAAAAGCTTCTGGTTAAAGCCAGTTTCTGGGAGACAGCACTCTGAGTAATTTAATTTCAGCACCAATTACAAAAAATAATAAATTAGTTAGTTACAGATGTATGAGAAAAGTATTTTACATAATGAAGATAAAATCTTTTTTTTGCAGTTTGACCATGATCTCGATGGTTTCTGGTATTATAAGTGTTAGTGTTACTGCTAAGAGAATCTTTTTTCCACCACTATTCTGGCCTCAGTAATTCTTTCCAATCCTCTCCCTCCTGGTAGTTAATGTAGATTCTTCCCAACTCTTTCCCAACTGTTTTATTCATCTACTTTGTGGCTGTTCCCTCTGAACTGTATGTCTTTGAAACAGCAGTATGTTCTTGTCAAAGAGGTCATATCTCACAATAAAAGAGATAAAACCATAAATCTGAAAACTTTGTCATCAGAGGGCATTGTTTCAGACATAATTGATCCCCCTACCTTCATCCCTCCCTCCTCCAAAAACAATAAAGCAAAATAAAATAAAATCAGCTCTTCCAGCTTCTCAGGCACCAGTAAATATAATCACCAAGTGGAGGTTCATACTTTACGGAGAACAGATAATTCAAATAAAAATTAAGGCATCATATTCCTGGTTTCAGTATAGTTTGTTATTCAAATGCTGACAAACTGTACTGGGGTGTTTTCCGTGCAACAGTGAGGAGACTGAGACAAAAATATATCTCATTCAAAGAGCCAATAATTGAATACAGAAAATTTCTTCTTTATGACATAAGTATGTGTAACATCATAGTTATGTAAAAAAAAAAAAAAAAAAAAAAGTGTAAACACATGCAAAAAATACCAGGGCTTAGAAACTATTGACCAACTCATGCTTATTTCTTTTTCCTTCTGTTCTTTTTCTGTCACAGGAAAACACAAAACTCTTAAGATGGCACAGTAAAGAAAAAAAAAAAAAAAGTAAACCACATTTGCATGAAATGAAATTTAGATTTGTCTAAGACTCAAGATCTTATGGGGAAGAAAGCAACAGCAGCTGTCAGAGCCCTTCTATGCCAAAATGCATGTTGAGCTGGAGAGTAAAAAGATGCTAAAAAACAAAATGAGCAGTACAAATCTAAAACCAGAACTGCACTCTAGGAAATTCTATTTTGAACTGAGGGACAGATTAGGCAGTGAGAAAAGCATAGAAATATCAATTGGAAATTGGAAGTGAAGAAAAAATAGCAGCATTTGGGGGCAGTGTGTTTGAAGTTATAGCAATGACAACTGGACTCAAGTAGAGAGAGAGCGAAAACTGCAGAACTGAAGAAATATTACTTCTTGGGGAAATATAAAAGACCACAAGGAGGAAAAATTCCTGAATCCTAATTCCAGTGAAATGCTGGAAGGAGGAGAAGGAAAGCAGCATGAAACAGCAGAAGAGCAGCTATAGGGCTTTTCTTTCTCCTTTCCTTTCCTTTCCTTTCCTTTCCTTTCCTTTCCTTTCCTTTCCTTTCCTTTCCTTTCCTTTCCTTTCCTTTCCTTTCCTTTCCTTTCCTTTCCTTTCCTTTCCTTTCCTTTCCTTTCCTTTCCTTTCCTTTCCTTTCCTTTCCTTTCCTTTCCTTTCCTTTCCTTTCCTTTCCTTTCCTTTCCTTTCCTTTCCTTTCCTTTCCTTTCCTTTCCTTTCCTTTCCTTTCCTTTCCTTTCCTTTCCTTTCCTTTCCTTTCCTTTCCTTTCCTTTCCTTTCCTTTCCTTTCCTTTCCTTTCCTTTCCTTTCCTTTCCTTTCCTTTCCTTTCCTTTCCTTTCCTTTCCTTTCCTTTCCTTTCCTTTCCTTTCCTTTCCTTTCCTTTCCTTTCCTTTCCTTTCCTTTCCTTTCCTTTCCTTTCCTTTCCTTTCCTTTCCTTTCCTTTCCTTTCCTTTCCTTTCCTTTCCTTTCCTTTCCTTTCCTTTCCTTTCCTTTCCTTTCCATTCCTTTCCTTTCCATTCCTTTCCTTTCCATTCCTTTCCTTCCCCTTCCCCTTCCCCTTCCCCTTCCCCTTCCCCTTCCCCTTCCCCTTCCCCTTCCCCTTCCCCTTCCCCTTCCCCTTCCCCTTCCCCTTCCCCTTCCCCTTCCCCTTCCCCTTCCCCTTCCCCTTCCCCTTCCCCTTCCCCTTTCCTTTAATCTCACCTATTTTCCTCTTGAGGCAAAAAGCAAAGACAAATAAGACCTTCTGTAGTACCATGCACCTCATCTTCCAGTACTTGTCTAAAAAATGATTACAAGTAGCTTAAAAATCCTTCTTTCTCTTCATTAACTAAAAGAGAAGTCTAAAGTGACTAGCTCAGATAGAGGTATATAGCTTATAGATGTCTACATTTGATCGTTTCAGACAGTGGCTAAAATTCTACACAGAAACTTCAGGGGAAAAGAAAACTGATACTCACAACAGAGACACCAGAAACTTTCAAACTGAACAGTTCATACAAGCCCTCTTATGGTCCCATTTTCTTATATGTAAACTCAAACATCTCTATGGATTTATCAGATAAGCTTTGAAATCAGAAATTTGAGTAGAAATCAGGAGCTGAAAAAAGCAAACAGGAAGGGATAAACTCACAACAGAGATGCTAAAAAGAACTTGACATCATTATCCTAGTGAAATCGAATTGTCCAGTAAGTCTGTAGAACACGAAACTTCTCTTCATTAAGAACACATAAGTATAAGAAAAGACCGGTCTAACACCATTTTCTCTAGAGGTGAAGGTCATTTGAAATGTAACTGGGAAGGATAGAACAAGACAGCAGAGCAAAATGAAGAACAGCATAGGCTTAAGAATAAAATACCCAGTGCAAACCAAAAGTCATGAAGAATCAACTTTTGGGAGTATTCTCTACTCCTTTGATTCATTACAAACATTCTTGACTAATGATAATTATTGTCTCTTTTTCCTTTCAGACTCTTATTACAAGCTCTAAAACCAGCTCTATTCAGTGTTCTAGCCTATGACCTCCAGAAAACTGTAGTATCATATATGACGTAGCTGGGTTCAAAACACACTGTAGGGTTAACAAATCGAAAACAAAGCAGTTAAATGTGGAATATAAGAATGAGGTGGTTATACAGGTAACCTGCAAATTGTAAGTCATAGTTTAATTGAAGTATTCTAAAATAAAGACCTTACAATTCTCAGTCTCTGAGGAGAACTCAGGGTATTTTATTTGTATTCTCTTGCAAAGAAAATAACTGTAGAGACAGGAGATATATCTATATCAAAAAATGTACACTTGTTTCACAAACTCAGTCTAACACTCACAATGGAAGAGATTTACAGCAGCAGAACAAATTTTTACATTTAACCTTAAAGTAATCCATATCTTTTGATCTATTGCTAAATAGATCATTGATCTATTTAAGATCAACAGAGCACCAATACAGTAAAAAGAAACGTTTTTCTGTTATCTGAGGGAAAGGCCAATACAGAGAATGCAGGCATAATTATATGCAACCCAGCTATATCAGAACGAAGTGTTTAACATACCAGAAATTTGAGTACTGAAGAGTGACACGAAGTTACCAGATGAAACTACCGAATAAAAATTAATTGGTGTCAGGAAAACACTACAAATGTCACTTTGCAGAGCTGTTAAACAACTGAGTAAAAATACTGAGGACAGTAAAGAACTGAGTGGAGGTTAACTATTTTCTGTTGTCATACATAATTGTGACAACAAGGACCTGTAACCTTATCCATACATTCTCTTCAGTGGGCATCCTAACCATAAAACGCTGTGGTCATTATTTCTGTCTGGTACAATAAGTGTTACATGAGCCCTTAGACAGCAGAATAGGTTTAGCTGGAAGGACTCAAAAAGGTTATATCCAGAGCATATACATGGGATGCAGGTGATACAGGTAAGAATATTTTCAAAGTTCAACTTGAATTACTTATTCACAGTAAATAGTAATGCAGCTGGACACATCATTTTAGGCCATTATGTTAAACCTGAAATTGAATTTTTGGATTCTTGAATAGAGCAAGTTCTAGAGGTAAAAATAAAGTAACCTCATTTCAGATCTCAGGAGAGATCCAATGCAAGCTGGGTGTGTAGCTGGTATGGATTTTATCTTCTCTAAGCATATCTGAAGTTTGTAGGGAACATTCATATGGAGATTTTCCATCATTGATTTCAGATGCCTCTAGACTTATCACCAGTTAAATGCGAGTATAGTGAAACCTCACTTTTTTACATAACAACAGCTGTGGGAAGTGGTCAGCTTTCAGGTGCCTGATTTTAGAGGATTTGCCAAGGAACTGCAGTACAGAGTGCATTCCCAGCATAGAGAGTAAGTACAACTCACCAGCTCTGTTCAAAGTAGTACTTCAGCGAAGTTTTTGACACAGTTTCCAATAACATCCTCATGAGTAAGTGAGGGATACATGAGTGGGTACTGAGGTTCATCGAGAACTATCTGACTGGTGGATCTCAGAGGACTGTGATTTATAACCCAGAGATTAATTGGAGGCCTTCTACCTTTTGGTATTCCCCAGAGGTTGGTACTGGATCCAGACTCATTTGACATTGTCATCACTGACCTGGATGAAGGGATAAGGCGCACCCTCAGCAAGTTTGGTGATGATACGTAGCTGTAAGGAGTGGCTCACATACCAGAGAGCTGTACTGCCATTCAGGAGACCTGTACAGGTGGGAGAATTGGACAGAGAAGAATCTTACAGTGTTAAACATGAGCAAGTGTAGAGTCTTACACCTAGAGGGGAATAACTGTATGCATCAATACAGGTTAGGGGACAACCTGCTGAAAAGAAGCCCTGCAGAGAAGAACCTGGGAGTAACTGGTGGAACAACAGGTTGGGCATGAGCCAGCAGTGTGCCCTTAGTGCAGAAGGCCAGTGGTGTCCTGGCGTGCATTAAAGAGTGTGGCCAGAAAGTTGAGGGTGGTAATCCTCCCTCTCTGCTCTGCCCAGGTGAAGCCATATCTGCAGCTCTGTGTCCAGTACTGGGCTTCCCAGTTTCAAGAAAGACGGGGAACTACTGGAGTTGTTCAGTGGTAGCAGGAAGAGATATTTTGTCCAGGGATGAGAAAAGCTGCCTGAGTTGCATCAACATACTTTGAGATATATCTTGTACTGCTGTTTAGAGGCATCCCAGAGCCACAGATTGCTGAAAGCTGGACAGTGTGTATGGGAGGAGAGACTTCCTCATATGTTTACAGTTCTTCATTATTATTCCCCAGGTTTATATTGCTGATCTCTAGCAGAGACAAGATGCTGAACTTACACAAACCTTTCATGTGACTTTGGCCAGATGCTCTAGTACTGTACTGTACTACTGTACCTGTACTACTTCTATTTTTACTTTTGTTTCTACAAATTTTCTTTAAAGGAAAGAAGTTTCAACAATTTATCCTTAGAACAGAATATCAGAATAGTAACCTTCCTTCACAAATTGGACTATGAAATTCTTTCATTTAGTGATATTCACATTTCCTTTCACTCGAGGACATTTGAAGGTACAAAGGAAAATAGCATTTTGCAGGACCTAAACTGAAATCTGGGGAAACAAGATACATCTAAAATGAAAATTTTGTCCTTGATCAGTGCACCTCTGCACCTCTGAACTCCGTCTTAATAGTGTTACAAGCAAGAAAAAGCAATTATTGAGATGAAGTGGGATCCACTGAATCTTAATTTTAAGTATTATAATCAAATAAATACCTTATTTTTACTACTTCCAGAAATAATCAGATAAAAGAATGATATTTTCCTAAGAGGGAAGATCACTGTGGATTAGATATCTTTATACACTAGCTTTAAAAGCTGCTCATAGCTGAATAAATATTAAGTACTCTTTCATTATGTGAGGTAGAATGTGTGTTTCAGCTTTAATAGCTACTAACCCATTTAGCTGGAGGGTAACACAAGGCTAATCAAAGGTCATGGAAGACTTGGTTGATGTAGAATGGGACTTGACAGATTTCCTTTCTAGCACACAATTAAAGTTTTATCTAAGGAATGAGTTGTTTATCCCACAAGAAAATTCCTCTCTCAGGCAAACAACTGAAGTCCAATGGCAATATATTTCATAACAGCAACAGGAGGATTCAGGGATCTGGCCAGATATCAAATTTTAGGTTGTATAGTTTTAGTTTAAAATGACAGAGGCCACAGAGTCTAAGCACAACTCACGGGAAAGAGAAGCATATATTTTTGCATTAATGAGGAGCAAATAATAGGAATCACAAGAAGCAGTGAGGATAATATAGAAGTATTTATTTGAATGATTATGTAAATTAAACTTGAGATGTGTATAGTCTTCTCACATATGCAAGAACCCCTCAAGTGGTACAGTAAATGGAAAGCAAAATGTCTAAACACCAGCCCTTATTTTTGAAAGACATCTGATAGTGTTCTAAGAATAAATTCATATATTTCATTACCTTTAGCAGTCAAAGTTGATTTTTGAGATATTTATGTGAACTCTCTGATAGAGTTAACTCTTGAATACTGTGCATATGAAGTGATCGTTCTCTTCTGTAGAAATGCTGATTGCAAGTAAGTGAACATGTGAAGATATGCAAGTTATTTTACAATCTTAAACTATTGCCTAGAACAGAAATATACTTTTCAAACAGTACTTGCAATAGTTATCTGCATGTTATCTTCAATAGTTATCTGTAATAGTTATTTGTGATCTGCTGCTACAAATTGATATTACTCATTTAAGCATGCCTCTCGCACACCCATGCACACACACATACCTGGAAGTTCCTTTACAATGCACCTTGGTAGACACTCTAATACAAGATACCATTATGTAAATAACTATAGTGGATTTAAGATAAGGTCAAGAGGAAACGTGGAATTCATTGGTTAGGGAAGAAAAGAAGAGAAAACATCATACAACTAGAAAATAAATAAAATTCTAATTAACCTACTACTGACAAGGATTTTGTCCACGAACCCCTGCAAAGAGTGGATACTATTTGAAAAGCAGAAAATCTTTGCAATGTGGCTGCAAAGGATGTTTACAAGTTTATTTATCAAGGAGTAATAATTACAAAAGCTATGCAAATTCAGGGTACAATATGTCCACACCTTGAAAAGTCTGAGAATTGCAGCTGTCTCAAAAGCCTTTTGAAAGTCCTTAATCTTCCCTCTGTCAAGTAGTTAGAATTATTTCCCAGATTGAGAGCTACAGGAGTGTGGTTTCAGTTTCTGTGAAGAAGATCACCATCGTACAGACCACCTTTATTCAGATCTTCTCCATTCAGATAATGTTTACTCAAAGTTGTACTATATCTTTGACTAAAATTCTAGCATTAAGATTCCTCAGCAGTAGGTTTGACAGCATTATTGAGCAAAAAACAAAGACAAATCTGTAAGCTTCACAGATGTTGATCACAACCTTTACAGACAGGTAGCATAGGAAAGATACCATACCTTTCCATATCAGAGGACACAGAAGGCCATTAAATGCTTGGTAGGGGAAGGCAAAGGTAAAGATTTTACTTTCCCTTTTTCCTCTAAAAAAAAAAAAAGCTATTACTGTGTTTAGTTGAAGATCTAACTCATATTTAGAATTTCAAAAAACTGTAAAAGAGAGAGAAATACAAACTGACTGTAACTCATTTTGATTCAGAAAGGCAGAAATGTGATTAAGAAAATATTCTGATCTTTCCATTCCATTTAGACAACTCTTAAACTTTTATTTTTAAGTGAGTTATTAGCTAAAATATTTCAGCTTTTACAGCTTAAAATTTCCAGCTTTGAAACTACTGAGGCAAGAGTTTAAGTGGAAGGAGTTACGAGGAATTATCCTTTAAATTAATTGTTTTTAACTCCTTCCCAGCAGCCTTTCTTGACTTTTTTTTTCCCCCTACTTAGTGTACATTCCCTCAAATACTGAAATTCCTATCTGGCTTGCAGGGCGTCCAGAACAATGGATATTGATTTCAGTGAGACACCCTGGGTATTTCAGTCGAACTGCCAAAAGTATTATATAGCCAACTTGGAACACTGGGAAGAATTGAGCATCAGGAACAGACTCTAAACAGAAGTTTTCTTCTTCATTTTGCCTTTTCCTTTCCTCACTGTCTTTATATATTTCATTTTCCTCTGGCTTCTCATTGCTGATCAAGTAGAAATGCTTTTTCAGAAAAAGAACATTTCCTCCCTTAAGTATTTGTGCTGGTAGTTAATGCATATTAAAATCAAATTATCTTCAAATAGTTTCCCCTTTCCTAATCTATTAGAAAGCTGTTCTAAAACAATTTGTGGGCTGGTTTGCAAAGGGCAAAGTCTCACTCAGGACTCTTTTATTCCTGATTAGCCTGACCACATGTTCAATAAAGTGCAATTATAGTTCTGCTCAACAGTGAGAGTGTGGGAACTCAAGGGAGGAAGTCATGACTCAATTTTTTTTTTTCTCAAGTACTTTTCCACTGCAGTAATCAACAGTATTCAGGTTAACTGAAAAATAAATAAATTAATTAATAAATCAGCTGCATTCTAGCTTCAGATCTTTAGTTTTCACTGCTCTCCCTTTGGGTTTATTTATTGATGGTTTTGTTTTGTTTTTGCACTTTTGATATATTTTTGTTGAGATGCTTTTTGCTATAAAGCTCAAGACTGCAAATGGAGAGGAAATGTTTTCTTGCACAACTGTGTTGCTGTATTCATCCTTTCTAGTGGCACTTCTTCAGAGTTAAATTGATTAAGTTCATAGAGACACAGTCAATTCCAAAAACAGCAGGCACCAGAATTCCTAGAAAATTGTATTGTCCTGCCTTTCCTCTGTTGTGTACTCCACTGGAGTTAAAATAATAAGAATGTGCAAAAATTAGTCTACTGTCAATCAATTTGTGTGCTCTTTAAGCAGTGGCAAACAGTTCTTACCGTTACATAGATGTATTTCACGTCAATGGGAAAATAAGAAAAAATCCTTTTAAATGGAAAGTGAAAGTTACTAGTCATTTAGTACATTTACCTTGATTTTCAGTAATTCTGAAAATCCTCCAGGGACAGGGCATCTGCTGAAGATGCTAATTATGTAAGAACAGCATCCCAAATATGTTAGGACTGTAACTAGTAACCTTGCAGATAGCATGGGAAGTAGTCCTTCACACAGATATTATGTAAATAAATAAATAAATAAATAAATAAATAAAAACTGCTTAGTGTTGTATTTGATGATTAGGATCACAATAAAATTGCAGCCTCGTTCAAACAGGAGCCATTTTAGTCTACCACCGAAGAATAGTTGTGCTAAATGTGTACTTGAGATGTCTGAGACAGAAATGCTGCATAACACAGCGGGCTTGGTACCCGGGTAGTGCTTGCAGGAGCTTCCTTAGCTCACTGCCTACCTACACTGAGATGACCTGTACTCAGAAAGTTACTTGAAACATATATACAAATCTTGCAAAGCAGTTATGCTTGTACTGTCTACTGGACAGTTCAGTTGGCAGATGCAAATGAAACCTGCTAGTCTGTGATAGCCAGCCTCGTTATTGCCAGCAACATGCAGACTTGCAAGCTTAAAGGCAAGATTCTGGTAAGGTATAATCAAAGCCAAATTCTGTCGAGGGCAGCAAAATACTAATGGTAGCAACACTTGGTCCCATAATCTGTTTTGCCTACAAGAGCCTCCTGGAAAGCTGAGCTAGCTGATGATCATGCCAGGGGAAAAAATAGTGTATGTGGCACACAGGCATCTACAGCTGAAAGGTTTCCTTTGTAACCCTTACCCCTTGAGTAACTTTGTGCAGGATCCAACATAAACATACTGTATAAGCAGGATATATACTAGGACGTACAAAGCACTTATTTATGAAATTATCATTTATGAGCACTACATCAAATAAAGCTAGGATTAAGAATTCATTCTTTAGATTCAGCATTATTCAGCTCACTACTATATCACTGGAGGCAAGACAGAGCCCTGTGAGGGGATGTGACTGGCCCTTCCTTGCTGTTCCTTGAGAGTCAACTCTTAGTGTTGCTCAGTTGTGATCTTCCAACCCCTTGGTTTTTCTTCTTGTAATATTTTGTATATATATATTTTTTGTCTAGAATCCTTGATCTGTGACCTACCCCATTTCAGCAATTCTGCCTCCAGTTTTGTTTTTTTATCCCTTGCAGCTATGCCTTATATACCATTTCACAGTTCTTTTATGCTACTTCACAGTTCCCCATCCACCTCAGCCAAGGTTATGTGTTTGGGCATAGTTGATATGGGCTGAACCATGGGGAGTGAAGGGTATTATAGAGGGAACCACAGAGGGATAGAGAGTGGGTTAACTTGTTGTGTTGCATGAAACCTAGGTTTTGGACCAAAGACACTGAACCCCCTATCTTTTTCCTGAAGCAGAAGCCATAACACCCCTCTGTCCCACCCATGACTTCTCTTCCAGCCAAATGGCAACATTGGTTCCACATAACGGACAGTAAAACTAAATTTTATCACTAATGCTGAAAAGCCATGAACTATTTTGCTTGGAGCTTACCCTGACTGCAAGAGCTGCAGCTAATAGCAAGGTCGTAAGGTCAGTACTCCCTATGACAGCATGCAGGAAGTTTTGAGAAGACTTCATGTTTGAGGTCCAAGATTACGCAAAGACAATATGAAACTGTTTGTTTGTTCTTTTTCTTTTATCTGTGAAACTTGCCTCTTGCAAGGAGCCCTTCCATTGAAGTTCTTCCAGCTGAGCAAAATTGTATGCAGATAAAAAGTAGTTCAAATACTGTTTCATTTTCCTGGAGAACCATCTGCCTGAATGAAGAAAGCAACATTCCCCTCAACAAACTGGAAGAAAAACATGGAAAGACCTCAGTCTGCCCAGAGTCAGCCTCTGTGTGTTGGTGTGGAACAGGAGTCAATTTTTCTAGTACTAGGTTTAAATGTACTAAATGGTGTTATGCATAAATATAATTTTTGATATGTGAAATAAACAGAAATATAATCACATTTTTTGCTTTAAGGCGTAAACAATGAAAGAAAAGTTCTTTGTCTCAGTCTGTGCAATACATAATGCTGTTGGCTAAATACGATTAATGAAGTCACTGATGCACCAGATGATACTTGCTTTAAGAGACAGAGAATAAAACAGAAATATACTACTATGTCTAAAACTAAATCTATGGTGGTTTTTTTGTTTGTTTGTTTGTTGGTTGGTTGGTTTTTCTTTTATGACAGGTGGCTTTAGGACCATTTTCTTAGGTGACTACTTATATAAGAAGGTCAAAAATTTAAAAGAATATTAATTAATCTATCATATTAGAAACATTTGGGCTTTGCTTTACAATCATGGAAGCTGATGGGAAGTTTGTCAGTTACTTCAGTGCCAACAGAGTAAGATTTGTAATGGGAAACCTGCAGATCGTGATAAGAAAATCCCAATGTTTAACATGCTATTCACTGAAAAGTCTTAGAAAAAATCTGTTCAAGAAATGGAGGCACCCAAAATCAAAATGCTTATATTATAAATTCCTTTCTCTTAATTTGTTTATTCAAAAAATAAAACCACTTGGTGCAAAAGTAGTTGTCAGCATTATTGAGTTCAAGTATGTGTTGTAATTTCTCATCTAATCATTATAAAAATACCAGCCAAACATAACATATCTTGCTAGTTGAAGGGTGATGTCAACAGCAAATCCACCTAAAGCTTCTTTGTATATTGCCTCGTTAACATAATTTAAAAAAAAAGAAAAAAAATAAAAAGTTTAAATGTGGAGGTT